>NC_138109.1:46649538-47274538 GCF_964146895.1 Miniopterus schreibersii
TGGAATTCTTTTATTATGTGTATATAAGTTAATATGTATCTAAGTTTTATTTCTAATACTTAAGAATATAGCACTTCCCTTTAATTTTTTGATAATATTATCTTGTGGAATCATTTTCTGAGTAATTTTCAAGACAAATTTAATTTTAACCTGCAATAATAAGAGAAAGATCACATAAGAGAATCTCATTTCTGTGACAGCCTGAAGAAATTATTTTCCAATAGGTTTTTGTACTCAAATATTTAATTAGAACTATGTCAAATTTTTTTAAAAAGTCATTACAAAAATATTCCGCCAATGTTATAAGTGAAAAACTCTGTAACTACATGATAGGGAGTTCTCACCTAACATTTGTAATGGGTATCAAGAAGTGAGTATATATATTTAAAAATTGAAAAATCTACTGAAAATAGAGCACAGAGCCAAAAGAAGTAATTATTAAATGTAAAAAAAATGCTACCATCTGAAATGTTTTCTAAGTAATATAAGTCTTCGATACAAATGGATAAGCAATTATCGGTATCTTTATGTAGCACAGCTTTTTATAGTTGTTTGAAAACGTGAGAATTATTTTCACATCTTGATTGAGGGATTGGCCTCAATTGAAACAGTTTGTGGTATCTGATAAGAACACGGTGAATGGCCAAGGGGAGTTGGAAGAAACTTGCTACTGCAAGTAATTAATTTGAGAAAGAAACTTTAGATGATGTTCTTACCCCTAAATCCATGAAGTAGAGAAAGTTTTATCTTCACGATCATGTCCCCTTATAGGCTTCCTCTTTTGTGGTCATTTGTTGACAATTTCTCATCTCTCCCCATCCCCGGCTCTCCCTTATGCTGAGTCATGTGATTCTGCCATCTAAATATCTCTAAAATC
Source organism: Miniopterus schreibersii (assembly GCF_964146895.1). Lineage (NCBI taxonomy): Eukaryota > Metazoa > Chordata > Mammalia > Chiroptera > Miniopteridae > Miniopterus > Miniopterus schreibersii. The sequence continues at coordinate 46,650,416 of NC_138109.1, forward strand.
TAGTCCCCATCTCCAGACCACTACTGCTCCCTCAGCTCATTTTACCCTCACCTCTCTTTTCTTAATTTACTGCAGAACCCTGTAAAATGATCTCCCTGCTTCCGGTCTTGTTCCCTCTACAATCCATTTGCTATACTATTACCAGAAGGATCTTTTTAAGATGCAAATCATAACATACTTTATTTCTACTTAAAATCTCTTGGTGAGTTCCTATAAAGTAAAATTTTTAGAAAGAATGCTAAATTTCTTATAGTATATAAGAGCCTTCAAGGTCCATAATATGCAACTCCTACTTAAAATAAGTTGCAACTTCTTTTTTTTTTTTTAGTCAACTGTGAACAATTACATAGTCAGGATCATTCTTACTGGTAATGTTCCTATATGGCCATCTTTGAAAATCCTTGAAAAGTAATGGCAAAGAATTGCTAATCGGCGCCAAATAATAACACAAGAAGAGAAACAGCATGGAGTAGTATGGTTCTGTGGCCTTCCATAGACTTGAGTATAAACTTTAGTGTTTTTCCTTACAAGCTGAATAACATGGAACGTTATTGTTCTTATTATATAAATGGAGCTGTTAATAATTCCATAAGATGGTTGTGAGCATTAAATGAGATAGATTTAGCTCATATAGATATTCTCATAGCACACATTCAAGATATATTTGTTCCCTTTGCTTTCGAAAATTTTACTCATATTTATAAATATCAAAGGGAAAGTAATAAAGGTGAGATCAATGCAGGGGACTGTGTCAACCTAGGGTAGGGGTGGTTGGGAAATAGAGTGAAAATATATAAGAGGACTATCAGTTGCCAAAGAAGGTAGCCCCTGTGTTGGAGGGAATCTGGGAAAAACATGCACCTGGAGAGGAAAGTGTGTGTGTATGTGTATCCGTGGGTGCGTGCACGCTCACACGCGCTATGGAATTAGTAGTAGTAACAGTCATGGATAGAATCAACTGGGGAATGTATAGAGCAAGATATCTCAGAGCTTCCACTTATTGAATACTTACCATTATGCACCAAGCACTGTATTAAATGCTTTTCATGAAGTAACTTAAATACGTGAGAATTAAAGCAGACAAAAAATGAGTTCAAAAGGAGACTCAAGTGTCAGTGTGGAAAAAGCAACACAAACACCTAAGAGATGAACAGAGAAAGAGGCACCCCTGCAGAGGTAGGGAGCAAACTCAAAGAGAGTGATGCCAATCAATCTAAGGAAAACAGGATATTAAGGAGCAAATAGTAGCAAATGCTGGAGAAATGTGAAAATAAAGAAAAGACTAAGAAGTGTCCATTGGAATAGGTGATTAGGAGGCTTTTGATGTTATTTTTCAGAGACATTGCCCTGAAGTGGTGAAGTCTAAAGCCAGATTGAGCTGGAGAGCAAATAGGTGTTGAGAAAAAGGGGACAGAAAGTATAGATTACTTGTAAAAGAAAATGGTAAAGTTTAGGAGAGACAGCAATAGTTTGAGGGGACATAATTGAGAACTGGTTATTGAATGTTAGAACTGGAAAATATCAAATCTAAAGCAACTTGCATACTAATGTCTGTGAGATCATTTTGGATTCATGAGGCATGCATTTTAGAAAATATTTTCCGCTAAAGCTTTGCTAATACAGATTCTCCACTAAGGAAAATAATGGTATAAGCAAAAATTTGAGGAAGACTCCAAAGAACTCATAAGGAATGAGATATCACTTAAAGCAAAAAAACAAATTTCAAAGTATAGATATTTACTTAAGGTTTACTAGGCGTAAGACACTGCATTTAATTTTGCCAATCTTAAGATTGTTTTGCCATTTTATTCCATTGAGTATTTACTTTATTCTACTTTCTCTTCCATGGGACATTTAGTTTCTCTTGAGATGGTCATTTTTTTCTTCTTTATCACTTTCAATGACTCATAAAATGAAGTATAGTGGGGGAGCTACAGGGGACCAAGCCAAATAAGCTAAAGTCGTACTGTAGAAAAAACATTCAACAAAAAGAACAGTTGGGGATCTTCACTCGTACAAGCATTACTTTTAGAATCTCTGGAATTTTAAATAATAACTTCTGGCTATTTCAGTTAGAAGAATTAAATTCCAGTGCCTCAGGTAAAAAAAAATTTTACCTGGAGTCAAAACTTCTTCTACTTCATTGAGACAATTTTAGAATATGAATAAGAAGTTTAAAAATTTATATAATAATGATTTACCCACAGTAAGTTCTCACAGAGAACATGGGAACTGAGCTTGGCCTTGAGCCTGGGTATGTGGCTGGCAGAGAAAGAGAGGGGAGTCTTTCTAGGAAGGACGAGCAGGATGTGCAATAAGTGTTTAAACTGCAACCTAGAAATCGAAGGGGCTCCACCTGGATCTTTTTGGGAGTCAACTAGTAAATAAAAATACCTGCAAAGGGTAATTAATGTATACAATAATTCCCCTACTATCAAACTAAAGAGCTCTGATCTATTTTCTGTGCTCATAAAACAACCACTTAATAGGAACTACTTTATGGTGTTTATCTTTCCATCAGAAAAAGGTACCAAGTTACTAATCTTTATTTGAATCTTGGTTATTAATAATAATACTGACATATGTGTTAGTTATACAAGTATCACTATTAGACAGTTCATTTCCTTAAAGAGTTTAATGATTATTAAGATAGCCTTTCTGTGATAAGAATTGTTTCTAGACTACAATTTTGCTAGTAGTCTTGCTATCAGTGGGGTGTCCTCTGTGTCCCCACCTGTTACTAGTATAAGTGGAGCTATTGGGGTGTCATGGGAACAAAACTTTTCTGAGGCTCCCATAGGAGGATGAGGTATTGTGGAAAGCTTTGTTGGTGATATAACATTAAGGGAGTTTCCCTCCAAGGTCCCATCTTGTCTTCAACATGGCTAAGATCAAAGCCACTATCCAGAGGCTTGACTCCATGTTAAAGTCCAGTCCAGTGCAGCATCTGAATAGGTGAGCTTGTGTTCCAGCTGTAGTCCATTGCATGTGGGCTCCTCATGGCCAGGGGCCATGCGGCTTCTAGGGCCACATGACTGTGAAAGTGCATGGTGAGTGCAGGTCATGGAGCAAGTAAGAAACGGGAGTGAAAGCAGCAAGAGAGGATTCCTTTGCTGATTTTAACTGGGGGTTTCATTGGCTTCCCCGCCCCAGCCAATCCATGGTTCCCCAGGCCAGACTGACAGACAACAGTCTGGCCTCCCCTTTGCTTTCTTCTTACCATTAACATTAATAACTAGCTAGTTACCATGGTAACAATCTTGTTGTTTTTGAGGAACAAAAATCAAAACTATGTACTTTTTTAAAAAAATTTCAAGGCAACAGAAATGTTATGCCCTACAAAAATCTTAACGAGATAATTTATGTAAGATTTCAATCACAGTTCCTGGTAGTTGGGGTTTGCTAAAAGTTAATTTGAAATAAATGATCAATAAATATTTGTTGAATTGTGTTATTTAAATTTTCTACCATTTAATTAGTTCCTAATTGTTAACGATTAAATCCCCTTATGACTACTGGTAGATATATATTACAATGTTTTTTTTTACTAGAAATACAGTCCAATTCAATAATTACTTGGATGTCCATCATACACTTAGCACAATGGTGAATAAAATAGATTCAGTCTCTAACTTCATGGGGCTTCATATACGAGAAAGACTGAAGTTGATTTACCAACTTTTTAGGTTCTGGAGTAAGGGAAGCATGAATAAAATTATTTGATATATACATTTTTCAACCTAAATGTTAGTATGGGTGCATTTGTCTTAACCATATGCCAGACATATTTGTACATCACAATATATTATATTACCATAAGATTGCTGGGAGATGCTCTCACCATAATGACTCCAAAAATCATAAAAATCAATAAATGCATTCTACCGTATAAATAAAATGAAGTTATTCAGATAATTCCTACATTGCTTTCAGTGGTTGAATATTTCCTTGAATTTTAAAACAAACTAAATAAAGCCAACAGTTCAATAATGACTGTATGGTTTCATTAAAACTAACATTTTGACGGTTTCTCAGAAAGCCAACACGTTATAATTAATGAACATTCAGCCAAAAATTGACCTTCTGAATGACTGGATAAGTGCAAACTTAGGAGGGGAAAAAAATTGCTTTGGACTATTTATTGAAGCCTAAGAGCTGCTATCTTTTAGAATGAGAGTTAGTTCTGGAACCATGCCTAAGAAATTGGCTCTACATGTTAACATTTGAGAGCCTTTTTTTACAATAAAAATTCATGCTGTCTATTTTATGCTATATTTAAAATAAGAGAAATTATTAAAAGCTTCATTTACCTTGATCATTAGTGACCTCTTTTAAAGGTTCCTGAGATTGAACTTCCAGGCATATGAAGTCTTAGATATAAGTGCTTGATATAAATGGCTCTGGAATTCATTTTCAAGCTGAATCTACAGTGCTTCTGACAGAAAACTTCCTCTTATCTGAGACTGAGTCAGTTCATCTGCCTAAAGGTTAGTGTTAATGAGATCAAGGTCACAGGAAGGGCTTGATGAAAAGAAACTTTGAAGTCAAACAGGCCTAGATTTGAATTCCAGTTCTGGCCCTTAAGGCTACATGACCTCATAAGTTACCTAGCCTTCACAAGGCTCAGTTTCTTCACCCTTACAATGAGACAACAGCACCGTCTTTCTGTGTTTGGGGGTAGAACAGTTAAGAGGACACTCCAGTTACTATGTATGCCCTTAGTTCAGGGCCTGACACATAATATGTCCTCCATAAATGTTAATTGTGGCCTTAATTTTGAATTCAAAAACAATTCAGTGTACACATTGTGTATTCTATTCATCGTTAGTCAGCAATATCCAAATGTCAGCAAAAGCATCGTCCTGAAAATATAGAGAAGTGTATACACCTGCTTATATTTTGGGACCCACCAGAAATTTTAGATGTTTCAACAAGAATTCCTTATCCCTTTTTTGACTATTATAATAATTTCTAATACTATCCTGGGGGTTGAATAATCTATGAGGATAATTGTGTAAAATAACAATTTTAGCTCATATATGCTCAATTAATTGTGTTTGATGCAGGAATAAATAGATGATCAATAAATAAGCTATTTAAAACCATGGAACACTCAGAAACAAAGCTTGAGGCAAGAGACTAAAGATTCACTCCCTTGCTGACAGTGACTTGCTCCATGACTTTGAGAAATTTCCTAGTTCCTCTGATTCTCAATTCCTTCCTCTTTAAAACATAGGGATTTGACATATAATGTCCATGATCCCTCTCCAGTTCTGTGGGGCTGTGATTCAAACAGGCAAGGAAGCATGACTTAGGAGACAACTTGTTTACAGGAACAGAAGAGGGGCTAGTGCTTAAGCCCCTTGTGGTCTTAGATCCCATCTTCCTGATTTGTCTTCTCTGTCTAATGGACTTCTGAAAATTTCCCACATGTATATATTATTTGTCCAACTGAAGAATTAACAGTGCATTAGGAAAATCCACAATGAAAATGAACACATCTTAAGGAAATTATTCCAATCATTTTTCCAGAAAAGAGAGATTTAGAGATGGGTCTTTGGGAATAGAGGAAAACTGAAGCGTCAGCAGGTTTGTTGGTGATTTATGGCTTTTTATGAAGACAGTTGGCCAACAGCTCTTGGTAGTGTTTTTCACTTGTTCATTCATTCAAGTGCTTATTGAATGATAAACACTTGCCTGGCCACAAGCTAGGGTAGGATTATAAAGATGAACTTGATATACACTTTATCCTTAAAGCAGATTCTCTTTAGTGAAGGTGATAAGGCATGTATATAAATTCTTTAAGTTTTCTAAATGGCATGAAAAAAAGTTATATGCGATTTGAGAGGAAGGAAGACAAGTCAGTTGGCAATGAAGTGAGGGATTTCAAAGACATTTTAGAGGAGATGGCATTTAGCTTGAGCTTCAACATCTGCAGATTGGACAGAAGATAATTCTTCACTAGGGAAGTAATATGAACAAAGACGCAAAGGAGAAGGAAATGAAATGCAGTTTGACTATACAGTTTGGTTTATGAAAGCACGTAATGGGAAATCACATTGAAAAGGATATCATCCGATTGAGAGGAACTTGAATGCCATGGGAGGGGTTTGGTCTTTGTTGTCTAGTCAAAAACAAGCCGCTGGAAGGTTTGGAGAAGGGAGCTAGAGGAAAAATGTGTTTCAAGGTGGTGATTTCTGAAGAAGAATTATATACGGTGGTTATAAACTGAACTTTCATGGGCAGATTCCCCAAATAAAGCTCCTGAGCGCTCTTTCTTTTCCAGGCTGCCGATGTGCTGCTGCAGCATGGAGCTAATGTCAATGTTCAAGATGCAGTGTTCTTCACCCCACTGCACATTGCAGCTTACTATGGGCATGAACAGGTAAGCCTGACAGTATTTCCTAAGGCTGAGGGACTACCTCAGCACTCCTGGCTTTTGTAGAACAGTTCTAGCTTCAAAGAAAAGACATTTAAAATAACCTTTGAATTATTTTTGCCATGCCCTTATGAGCCCACCCTTGAGGAGTTTATAGACCCATGGAAACACTGCAGTTGCTGAGTTACTCACTTTTACTGATTATTTTAGTAAACTAGAGAGACAGGAGAGCACATTGGTAGGTGTGCAGCCACAGGAATCAGTCAGCCTGAATTTGAAAAAGTCCTAGCTTTAAGACCACGTGGTCTTCAGTTTCTTCATCTATAGAATAGGAAAAATATTAACAGAACCTACCTAGGAGGGTTGCCATTATGACGTGCTATTAAAGTGTTTGACAAATGCTTAATAAATGTCACTGTGTTAACGATAATGACCACAGCAATAAAACAAATTACAAAGTCCCTTCTCACGGTTCTCTGAAAAAAGGTATTATTCAAAAACTGGGTTTCCTTTTTTCTATTGTCCTGGGATGTGGTAAACTGAAAACTGTCTCCAGAAATGTGTTCTAATTTTCAGACCCTGTGACTATAACCTTAAAAGGGGCTTTGTAGATGTGATCAAGATAAGAACCTTGAGATGAGAGATTATCCTAGATTACCTGGATGGTCCTGATATAATCACAAGGGTCCTTGTAATAGAAAGCAGGAAACCAGAGTGACTAACAGGACACATGATAATGGAAGCTAGAGGTAAAAGTGATTTGAGAAGGGGCCACAAGCTGAGGAATCCAGGCAGCCTGTAGAAGCTGAAAAGGCAAGGAAACGAAAGCCTCCAGAGGGAATGTGAACTGCTAACTTCTTGGTTTTAGACTGCTGACCTCTAGAACTCTGAGAGAATAAACTGTTGTTTTAATACAATAAGTGTGTGGTAATTTGCTACAGTAACAATGGGAAACTGATACATGGAATAACCTAGATAAACTAAAAACAATCACTAAAGGTGCTTTAAATATATAATTCGCTTTAAATATATAATTATATAACAGGCACATACTTAACAAATATGATATTCTGTAATAAAGTAATAATATGTATAGAATGCTTTAAAGTTTCAATGTACCTTCATTTAATGCACAGTTTCATTTGACCTTCATGGCAACCTTATGAACTTCAGATGTGAGTGAGCTCATACTACAGGACAGGCACTGTGTTAAGACCTTTATGGGGATTTAAAAAAAAAAAAATTGCCACAACCCTGAATTTAGCTGTCCTTTGCCCTTTCTTATGAATGCTACACATGGAGCTCACTCAGGTCAGGGAGCCTGCCAGAGTCATGCAGCTAATAATAGAAAGTCTGGAATAGGTATTCAGGTCTGTCTGATCCCAAAGCCCATATTCATTCTGTTGTACCAAAGAGCCTCTCGTTATCCTTCTGATATCAGTGAAACAAATCATGAAGTCCAGGCAGTTTGCCTAAGTGGTGGAGCTAGAATTCAAGGACAAGTGCTCTCACTCCAAAGTCCATTGATCTCCAACCCTAACGTATCAAAAGACAAATTTTTTACACACTGCTTTCAAACACTCCCCTTTAGCTCTACTCAAGGAACTAAATAAAATCAAATAAAATAGAAAGACAAACGTAATTGGAAAATCAAAACTTAAGCGTTCATGTGACATCCCAATTCCACTCTTCCTCATTGTATATCTCTGGATCACTAGTCCTACTCATTATGGAGTAGGAGGATACCTTTTTACCTTCCTAGAGGTCATGCCATTGTCCCGCCTGAGGATCCCAAGTCCAAAATCAAACTTACTTCTGTCTCTGTGCTGTTCTAGTCGTTCTGCCTTTATTTCTTTTCTAGCTGGCATATGCTCGGACACTCTCAGACCTGTGAAGTGCGACCTATAGCTAGGGAAGGCTGTGCGTTTCATTCATGTGCTGCTCAGAGTGTACTGCGTGCACTGGAGAGCCTAGCACCGAAAATGCTTTTGAAAGTACAGGGTCCAAAAGCCCAGCTGATGAAAAAATGCCATACTTTTCTGACTTCGGGCACAGACAGGGTATACACAATGCATGTTATCTGTAGCGTCATTCTTTTTGGATATTAACCTCATCACCTAGCAGAAATATAAAGAGCTTCTATGCATGTTTGGTGTAGAGCTAAATTTGTTTACTTCTGCCTGAATATACAGTCACAGTCTTACACAATTATGCTAAAATGTGGATGGCCCTTTTACGATAAGGGACTCGCTTTCTGTCTGCAAAGGCAGCACATAAGCAATTTATGGATGCTATTGTCATTTGCTAAAATATGCTGACGGAAGAATGCTGCATTCAATATATAAATGCGCCTGATGTGCCATGTTCCTTGCCATTTGTTTATTTACTTATTTTTAAGTAGAAGGGTAGAAGTTTTGTACCAAGAGCAATACTTCCTAGGTATATAATAATAACTGCTTAATAGACAATCGATTTCAAAGATAGTTTAAATCTGTCCATTATAAAGTCACATAATCAGAATTTATGGAGTCTGTGTAAGTGGAAATACCTGCTTAGGAGTGCAAGATTCTTGAGATTAAACTTCTATTGCTCTTATTTCTCCTGAATTAAATATTGGTCTACCTGTTAGCCAACAAAGGGACAAAATGCACATGTTTCACGTTGGTGCTCTCACTTCTGCCAACATTTATTAATAGGCACTTTTCTAAGTGCTTTATGTGTAATAACTCATTTAATCATCACAACAGCTCTATGAAGTATAGTTATTATTATTTGTATCTTAGCTATGAAGAAACTGAAGTTTCAAAAGATCAAACAATTTATTGAAGGTGACATAGCTAATAAAATGAAGTCAAATGTTTAGAGCCTTTATTGCTTACCCACTGAACTCAATAGGAAGTTGCCCCACATCCCACTCAGCTAATTTTTTGGCCTGGAATTCTATCAGATATGTACCATATTCCTGAGAGATTTCTACCAAAGCCATGTTTATTTGATGCCACATAGAAAGTCAAGATAGCTTTAGAGCTTAAATTCACTGTTATGCTTGCACCTCAGTGGTCCAGACAAGTGAGGGCTCCTCCCATAACTGTTATGTTAATGACACAGATGCATCCTAACATTTCTTGAGATCACTGTGATGACCTCTGAAATTCTCAGAGGAGGCAACGTCAGGTTTAGATAAATTATTTGGAAGGTTCCTGAGTGAACATGTAAACAATTTGAAGGAATCTCAATTACCAGAAACAACCGCTGGCAGACTCCTAAGTTGTTTAATACTACATCTCTCTATTTCCCTTTGGATGTGATCTCAGCTTACTGGGGAAGATGCTGAGGGCTAGTGCAGCTATCTCCCATTTACAAAAAAATCTAGGAAAGCCCTCAGAACTCCATTAGCAAGATGACCGTGAGTGACCTATGAATGGAGGTGATGGGAAAATGAAGAATCAAGTAAACACTGCTGACTATAGCCAGAAGGAGGCTTTGGAAAAGATTTTCCAGTAAATTATGGGTGACTTTAGAGGGGATTATTTATGCACACTGAACACCCAACCCTGAAATTGTTATAGTTTTAAACATCTTGTTAGGTGATATAATAATAAATTCCTTACTTTTAGGCCAGCTGAGTTAAGATTTTTTGTTATTTTCAGATAAAAATAACTTAGGAGAAGGCCTTAACAATATGTCTTCTTCCACACTGCTGAAAGTTTTGTGTTTTTTGACTTTTGATACAAATTTCAAATAAATGGATCCTTTAGGTCACCCGCCTCCTTTTGAAATTTGGTGCTGATGTGAATGTAAGTGGCGAAGTTGGAGACAGGCCCCTGCACCTAGCAGCTGCAAAAGGATTCTTTAATATTGCAAAGCTCTTGATGGAAGAAGGCAGCAAAGCAGATGGTAAGATTATATATTTAGAAGGCCTTTACTCTCTTCTTATTTACTAGAAAATAATCTTAAAGATGATTAATTCTGTATTTATGTACTAATTTGTTCTATAAGTCACAATTTATTATTTTAGTATATTAATTAAACCTATGTGTTAATCTTCTTTATACACTTTAGCTCAAAGTTAGTATATTAGGTGCTGCAGTAAAAGGTAAGGGGTTATCCTAGATAAATTATTCCTATTTGTTGTTATTCATTAATCTTTTTAAAGTTGAGATAATGTTTACATACGTGAAAACTCTTAAATCTTAAGTGAATATTGACTTAACTGAATATTTACTTGTGTATAAACCCATGTTAAAACCACCCAGGTCAAGTTATAGAATATTTTCATCTGGAAGGTTGGAAATATTTCAACTGGAAAGTTGAACTCTGGAAACTTCCCTTGTGCCGCCTCCTCCTCAGTAACTAGCTTTCACCACCAAAGATAATCAATATTCTGGCTTCTATTGCCATAGGTTAGTTATTTTTCTGTTCTGGAAGTTAATATAATTTTGTGACTGCCTTATTTTGTTGTTATTGTTAATCTTCACCTGAGAATGTTTTTTCTATTGCTTTTCAGAGAGAGTGGAAGGAAAAGAGGGAGGGGGGAGAGAGAGAGAGAGAGAGAGAGAGAGAGAGAGAGAGAGAGGGAGAGAGAAATATCAATGAGAGAGAGACACATTGACTGGTGCCCTCCCGCACACACCCCGACCAGGGGCGGGGAGCAAACCCGCAACCCAGGTACATGCCCTTGACAGGGAATCGAACCCATGACCCTTCAGTGCACAGGCTGGTGCTCTAACCACTGCACGACACCAGACAGGGTAGTGACTGCCTTATTTTGATCAGCACAATGATTTTGACTTTTATCCATATTGTTGCATGAATCATAGTTTGCAATTTTTAAATATTTTTTTTGTTTTCAAATACAGCTGACACTCAATATTATATTAGTTTCAAGTGTACAACATCATTATTAGGCATTTATATAAGTAGTTTGCTATTTTTTATTGCTGAAGATTGTATGATTAGTCTGCAATTTGTTATTCATTCTTCTCTTAATGGACATTTGAATGTTTCCAGTGTTTAACTTTTATGAATATAACAGCCAGAAATATTCTTACTCAGTTCTTTTTGTGGACATATGTATTCATCCCTCTTGCATGTATATGTGTGTGTTTGTATATATGTGTGTGTGTGTGCATATGCATATGCATATATATGTGAGTGGAATTGCTGAATCAGAGGATATGCACATGTTTAACATCTGAGGAAATTTCAGACAGTTTTCCAAAGTGTCAGTACCCTTTTCCACTCCCACATCAACATATGAGAGTTCTCAATACCTCCCCCAATATTTGATGTTACTATTATTTTTAATGGAGATAGAGTTAGCGTGGGACACGTTTGGGGGGAAAAAGCTTTAGAATACACCTAAAGATTTTTAGATGCCATTAATAGAGTAGAATTTCCCATAACTTTACATTTTTTAAATTATAAAATGAGTTTTGGAAAGTTGATTGAAAGTAGAGTATGAAAAAAAATTTTTTTCTTTCTCTTTCTTTTTTTCTTCCTCACAAACTTTACTTAGACACAGATTTGCTCAGAGTTACATCTTGTCATTAAATTCTCTCAGGCATATCCAGCTTTCTTCCACTGACCCCCAAGAGACCTAATTAAAAGCCCAGCTGTAAGAGCTGCTGGCCTTTGCAGCAGAAATGATGCACATCTATAAAAGGACAAGGTTGTCAGAGCTCTAGGACTTCCAGTTCCTTGGTCCAAAATGGAGATTGATATTCAATTAATGAAGTGAATCAATGTTTTCATTTACTCATAAGGAAAACACAAAGGTTCCCAGAGACAGCGATGAGGAGAGGCTAAGGCAGTTTCCAGTTTCTCTGTTGGAAACAGGGCCATTGTACTTTGTAAACTTTGAGAAACAGGTTTGTGTCATTTTCTCTGAGCCAGTGTGCAATAGCTTAGGCATCTTTATAGCATTAGCACAGGCAGCCTGTGCTGTCAGGACTCAGGGAAGGCTGTTCCCCGACCTCGTTTAAGCAGCCTCTTTGATTCTGTTAGTTTAGAAGAGGCAGGGTACGCCTCTGTGGACCACTGAACGCATAATTGTGTTTTCGAAACCTCCTAGCTCTTCCAAGGGGTCAGGAACTGCTCACTTTTTTCCCTTTATTATCAATGCCAACCTCTGCTTTTTACTCATCTTCATAACTCCAAAGCTCAGTGGTGTCAAAATGAGTGTCATTTATGATCAGCATGTCTCCAGGATCAAAGGACTCTCCTACAAAAGGTATTGAAATGTGTACTGCACCTGTATTCCCCCTACATACCAGCCTCATGTGATACAGTTATAAGCATTTTCTTTCTCACTGACACAAGCTCTACATGCCTCCTACTCAATCATTTAAAAAAAATTGAGAGAGAGCATGACTCAGATTTTAAGTATTTTTTTTCTTTTCTTCTAATGCACACTTGATATTTAAGTCCCTTTTGCACTTAGATTGCAAAGAATAAACCAAAGACCTGTTGTGCTAATGGACTTTACGCAGGATTTATTATTAGCCAGTTCACTGATTCCAAATGTAGCTAAGCCTCCAGGTGATTTATTTATTTACCATAGGACCCTGCCTATCATAAGTGGACATAGGAGGAAGAATAAGTGAATGACCCCAAAAGGAGCATGATTTGAAATCTGGTATTTACAGAATGTTTCCTCGGTAACAGAATGTCATAAATGAAAATAAATTTGGGTTGCAAAATTAGCCAAAATGCAGTTCTGAAAGCAACTTCTTCAGTTCAACATGTTTGGGAGGCTGAGCTACTCAGTCATGTATGTTTTAAGTCTCCGGTCTTCTTATACGTCTTAGGGCAATGAAAAAGGAAAACTGTAGTGCTTATTGAATGAGATTGAAAATGTCAAAATGTTATTGGACTCCATAAGGAGAAAATGGTGATACAGTCCTCACAGTGTTTAAAACTCAGAATTTTTAAGTTTGTTGTCCTCTGACTGTTAAATTCTACAGCTCTTTTAACATGAAACTGAGTATTAAAGAAAGTTGTAAAAATTTCTAGGGGATGATCAATAACAGGAAGTATTTTATTTTAAAAAATATATCTTGTCAGAATCATTACACAGGTTTATTATTGAAAATTTATTTAAGACACACTTGGGAGTTGCTTTAGAGAGATAATGGTATACACTGACATTGCTGGGTTAATATGAATTTTTTTGTTTTATCTTAAAGATCAATAAACAGATATAAGCAAGGAGTAACATCCATTCACCCACCCATTTATCCAATCTATCTTTCAAAACACATTACTGAATACATACTCTCTTCAAAGTGGAGGAATAGGCACTACTTATTTTCCTAATAATGATTTACACGTATTCCTTTGCTTGAAATTCAACTTTATTTAAATATCTCAATAAGACATTGAGTTAGAGCAAATAGAGTATCATTCATACATCCAATTTTCCTCAGATAAGATATAATAATATATACTTTTTTTTCCCTTGCAAATTTGTCCAAGACAAAACTAAGTAAAATACAATGACTGAAGCATAATATAGGTGCACCCACATAAGCTCTGTGTCTGATCCAGGTTTCTTCTGACTTACCCCTTTGATCGGCATTTATCTGCTTCGATGGGAAGAATTTCTAGGCCACTGCAGGTAATTCACCAAGTGGATAATCTACTTTGAAGTTTCTTGATTCAACTATAGAAGAATAATGTTGGGTAGGGCCAAAGATGCCCAAAGGCAAATTATGAATTGATGGAAGATTGTGCTGCATTCTGCTTTCCAATGTCCCCTCTGGACCTCGAGAACTCTTATGTGACCTCCAGATGCTCTGGACTCCCTGCTGTCCTCAGACATCGACTCCCAGTATTGACTTTCACTGGCTTCCAGCAGAATGTGAACAAAGGAAAAGAATCATAAAAGGGGAGATAATCAGAACAACCAGAACAGTCTTCTGAAGGAAGGACGTCCTTCTGAGTCACTCATTAATACAAAAGAATCAACGATTTATTTTTCAGTGACAGCTTTGTGAGGAGGAACTCAAGGATTTTGCTGAAGAATTTCCCTGTGGCCTAAGATCTTGCAGGAAAATAAAATGAGAATCATTATCTAAAAATACAGCAGTTATAAGGCCTAAATCAGTGTTTATTACATGTTAAATGATGATTATAACAACAGTACAGTAGGAATAAACTACTGGCACATTTTTTTAATTAACTATTTTTGCCCCCTTTTTTCCCCCTTCCTATCCTTCATCATTAAAAATGTTTTTCCTTCAATTCTTTTGGTTCTATAGATAATTGCTAATACACACACACACACACACACGAGGATTAATGGGGCTTGTTTAATGCTATTATTTTCTATCTGAATAAAGCACCCTGTGTAGATGGAGTAATCAAATAATAGTAAAAAAAAAAAAAAATGGCTATAGACCAGTTGATTCAATTATTTTAGTTTTAAAAATTATGCTAAAGCTAATCCAGAATTTAGCAGCTTGGTGTTCAGTTTTTATTACTTTAGTCCTGTAATTCTTGACTCTCCAACTAGCTTGTAAATTATATGAGGGTATAGACTCTATGCATTTATAGCTTATTGGTCTTAGCACTTAGCAAATTTGTAGGAGGGAAATTGGTAAAAATGCAGAGAAGACATTTTTATTAAGTGTCTAATATGTGATAGGCACCATGCTAGAAGTTTCCCAATTATGCTCTCCTTTAATACTTTTAGCATCCTTGCAACAGTAGTGTTATTACATCTATTGTTTCTGATAAGAAATCAATACGTCCGACACCTAGTACAGTGCTGGTACATCATGGCCATTTAATACTTATTGAGGAATGAGTATGTATCAGCCGAGTCTTCTCATTCGCAAGCATTGGAAACTAACTCTTGCTAATTTATAAAGGGGATCTATTAAAGGACATCAAGCAGCATACAGAGCCTTTCCCAAGACAAGGTTGAAAGCCAGGTTTGGAATCCTCACAGTGAAGAGCGGTATCCAAAATCACAGTACAAAACCAGACCTATGAAGGTACATGGCCACCCCAGCTAGGCACAGCCCCACTTGCAATTCTGGCACCAAGAGCACAGGGCACTGAGTCTGGGGCTGCATCACTACTGCTGGAAATTGGCTGGAGCTATTCCACCACTGCTACATTACCCAGATAGCTTAGGCTCTGCTTTCTGTGTGTCATCAGCTCCAATGTCAGAGACTGAGATAATGTGTTGGTTGGAGGCGCCTATAGATAAACGTCTAAACCCGGGCACTATTGAGAGTGAAAGGGTCACTATTAAACATTATGCTAGGCTAACAGGCCTAAACCAGGACATATGGTCACCCTCTGCCAGCCCTGCAGCTTAGCTGCAAAGGAAACTTGGAAGTACTTTCAGCTTCTAGGATAGAACATGGTGTTGGCCTCTAGTCAGTGCTTTTACTACAGGGAATTCCCTAGATGTCAGAATAGGTTATAAATCTGGGTGGGCCACAGAGAAAGACAAATGCCCACTACTGAGTGAACAACTGAATGCTCAATAACTGTCTACAGTAACAGGACTAATGAGGTCCACCTCACTCTAAAGCTTATGGGTTTTTTATTATACCATGCTTTGTACACCACAGTGTGATAATTCTCAGGTAAGGGTACATCAGAACCTCCTAAACAGTGTTGTCAAAAACCTACAGAGAGATAGGCCTCTCCCTAACTTGCTAAACCCAAATTTCTGGGAAATGGTGCTCTGGCCAGGAGCTGTAATTTTTAACATCCTCCAGAGGGGACTGGGGAAAATCAATTTGAAAGGAGATACTTATGGAGGAATTAAGGCCATGAGTACCTTTTAGGTGCATATTAGTTTCCTGAACTATTCCATTGTGTAAGGTAGATTTGATTAGATGAGTTCCATAGAATTTATGGGAACTAGGAGAAAGCCTCTTTAATGTGTTAATAGGCAATAGAATATAATTATAACTTTTTAAATCTGGTTGCACTTAATTTCCTTTATTATTATCATTAATTGGCAATTTCTAGGGTATCTCTCAGGCACTTAGAAAAAAATCCATGACACTACCCATGAGAAGGCTAAGAAACAGAGGATTCCAGGTAACAGAACCTTTTCTTTCTCGTTGATGACAGTGAATGCTCAGGACAATGAAGACCACGTCCCACTCCATTTCTGTTCTCGCTTTGGACACCACGATATAGTGAAGTTTCTGCTCCAGAGTGACTCAGAAGTTCAGCCCCATGTTGTGAATATATATGGAGACACCCCTTTGCACCTGTGAGTATTATGTATAGTTCTATAGGCCCTCCCAGTATATGGCATGTACCTTTTTTACTTTCATCAAAATGCGTTCTTTAACTCCAGGGCATGCTACAATGGCAAATTTGAAGTGGCCAAGGAAATCATCCAAATATCAGGAACAGAAAGTCTGACTAAGGAAAACATCTTCAGTGAAACAGCTTTTCACAGGTAAATGAATATTTAAATACAATAGCCACTGCACTTAGCTGACACCCTGTGGCACCTGCACTGTGTACATACAGCAAAAGCAAACAGTGGCAGATGTTGCAATCAGAGAGCCAGAGCAGAGGGTGGGCAGGAGACAAGGAGCCCACGCTCCATGCACAGAAGAAAAGGTAGAGGCAGATGCTGCAGTTAGTAAAACAGATGGGGCCTGTGCCAGATGCTGCATTCCTGGCAGCAGCCCCAAAGACAGGGACTGATGTTGCCAAGGCAACAGGCATATCAACATCTGTAAGCATATTGTTTTGTTTCCACTTCAGTCCACAGAAAGCTGCCAAAAGGGGCAGTGCCCGTAGTCCTCCTCCGACAGGAATCTCGTTACCAGAATTCATTAGCATTAAATGTGACACTTTTTTCCTAAGCACTTAAACCTTATGTGCAAATGTATCTACCTATCTAAGACATCCATCTGTCAGCCTATAAAAGTTTAGTCAGGGTGGCCACCTAAGAAGGCATTAGCTCCTTTCTAGGCATCTCTGAGAGTCCTTTGCAGTATGCTTTTTGCTCTAGAAAAGCACACTGAAGGAGCAGCTGTGTTTGGAAAAGTTGCAAACAAAAAAATAAAAGGAGGAAAGGAGGGAGAGAAGGGAGGAGGGAGGGACGAAGCAGGAAGCTAATAACTCAGAGCTGTAGCTTCCTAAAATGTACAAAAGGAAGGTAAAGTTTTATAAAATTTAGAACCCTCATTTTTAACAAGTTACTATTTGGCTATAAAAATAAAAACATAGTAATTTGAATGTAGTATAAAACTTGAATATAAGATAATTTACCAACACATTACAGATATCTTGGCTAGTGTGTAACCTCTGAAAAATAAACAGAGTAAGCATGAGACTATACATTATTTACATAATGTTTCTATTACACTGGTAAATAATAAAATGAAGAGACTCTTTTTCATATTGCAGTAAAATTAAGCTTGTGCTTCTGCCTTAGGCATCAACCTGTCAAATTTCACATGGATTTCCAGATTTTTCTTGTCAACCAAGAGGTCAGCAAAAAGGGAAGGAAAGAAAACTACCTTTATGGAGAGACTATATGCCAGATTATTTGGGTCTCTTATTTAATCCTCATAAGCACTTTATAAAGTTGGATTTATTATCCCTCTTTTACAGATGAGAAAATTGAGGATCAGGGAAGCTAAGTAACTTGTCAGGGCTTCTATGGCTAGATAATCACGTGGTAAATGCCTGCCTAATTCCAAATCCTGTGGTTTTTATAGATCTTCATGTTCTAGTATGAAACTATTTTGTCTGTTTTCTATACACTCTGTAACACAACAGATGCAAGGACTCTTCAGATCCCACCTTCAGTCAAAATGGATCAGTGGGACTTGTCACTGAAGGGGACAATTAGCAGAGCTGATATGTACAGGTTGCTGGTGTTCTCTTTTCCCATAGGTCATGCTTGTTAAGGCTGATACCTCAGGCTAGTTTTCCAATCATTTTGCTATTCTGTGCACATAAATTGGAACAAACTGTAATCAGAAGATGATTGTCACTTCCAGAAGATTACTTATATGACAAGATTAGTGAAGTTGAGTTAAAAGTATGTTCAACTGTTTTATTTTGTGAAAGCCTGTAGCTACTAGAAATAACATGATGTTTTTATTCTATTCATTTTAAGCACACATTTATAAAATAAACTTTCCTTTTACATGAGTAATTTACCCTAATTATGAATTATTCTACGTACAAATCACAGCACTTTATATATAGTAAACACTCGATACATTTATTTCTGTTATTGTTTTCATAAGTATATTTAAACACATACATATACACACATATGTATATACATACATGTATGTATTTGGAACTCATCATTTTCTGTAAATAGTTGCTTTGAAAAGGAACAATGAGGCAATTCAGACAATGGAACATTAAAAATGTAGTATTATGAGAACTATTTATAATGCAAATAATCAGTGCTGATAAACTTTATTGAAGTGAGATGGTAGCTTTTTATTCACTCAATTAATTATCCAACAATGATGTATTAAGAACCAGCCTTGTGTTGGTGCTGGTGGGAACATTAAGATGACAAGATTCCTTCCCTTCTTTTTTTTAAAAAAATATTTTTATTGATTTCAGAGAGAGGAAGGGAGAGGAAGAGAAAGAGAGAAACATCAGTGATGAGAGTCATTGATTGGCTGCCTCCTGCACGTCCCACGCTGGGGATTGAGCCCACAGCCTGGGCATGTGCCCTGACTGGGAATCAAACCACCATCTCCTAGATCATAGGTCTACACTCAAACACTGAGCCACGCTGGCTGGGCTCCTTCCCTTCTTAAAAGAATTCTGTTGTAAGGTAGCAGGGTAAGCAGAAGTGTATCCATTGCCATAAAAAGGTGATGTGTCGAAGACCTAAATGGCAAGAAACAGAGGAGACAGCATGAACTCAGCCTTTGGTTCATGACAAGACTTCATAGAGAGAACAACAGTTTAGCTAGATGAATCATGGTGTTTCTTTAAAGAAAATAGTGATATTTTATTAAAGAAAAAGAATTTGGGCAGGGCCATCCAACAAAGAGGCAACAGTAGGTCCCAGGGGACTGCTTCTTCTAGAACCAAGTCTGGAACAACAACAAAAAACACAGTTTCTTTACTCTCCTACAACACTAATTCACTTCTGGAATGCATCTGTGTGTGAGTTTTATCCACACCAAGCAATATTCTATTTCTCTGTGGATATCAAGTGGGTATCTTACCATTCACTTCAATTCTGACATTATCTACCTGAAGTTAATGTCAGATTCCAAAAGTTAAGGCCTCAGTCTCAGAAGACTGCTCCCTACTTCCGATGCCATTCACAAGTCCAGATTAGTACCTTTGCTTCAGACCTATATTGGCTCTAAATTGGAAGTTCCCACCACCCCCTACTTGGGTTTGATAATTTACTAGAACATCTCAGAAAACTCAGGAAAATAGTTTACTTACTAGATCACCACTCTAATGATTCAATTTTTAACTTAATTATCTACTTGAATTGTATCTTTTTAAATATAGTCACATTTTCAGGTTATGTAAATTGGGGCTTCAGCATATTAATTCCAGGGGGCATTCAACTCAGCCCATAACAATAGCCTTCTATTTTCTTTATGGTATATTTTTGTAGTGCTTGTACCTATGGCAAGAACATTGATCTGGTTAAATTTCTTCTTGATCAAAATGTTGTAAGCATCAACCACCAAGGAAGAGATGGGCACACAGGTAAGACTGTGGTGGGATCATCACTAGTTTATGATGCATATCAGAAATTGTCAGGAACAGTGGTATGCTCAAGAAGGAAGGGGGCAGCTGGAGTGCCCCCTCCAATGGGGAGGATTATTTTATCAATTACATCATTTAGAATTGATGGTGCATGAGGATAATAAAAAGCAATTGTCAGTTTCATTGGTATTCTAAATTATCTATAGTCTATGAATCCCTTATGGCCTGCATCAGGAACAGACTGACCACACTGCCTTCCCCTTGGTTTGCTGGTTGAGAAAAATTCTTGATTGGGGTCTTTGCTCTTTGATATGTGCAGATATGCTAATATTTGTTCTTGGCAACTACAGTGGATATAGAAATACTAGAAATTATGCTAAACAAAAGGCAGTCTATATAGAAGGTCAACTAGAATAGGATACTTCTTTTGCCTAAAGTATATCTTGTCTGCTAAATAAAAGAATTAATTCATTATCAAAGAAATAAATCCTTCCTTTATATCTCTGACAACAATTCTATTATGTGGTAATGACTGTCTTTTGAAAATTGGGGTTGTTTTCCTCTTTTTTCCTTTTGCACTTTCATTTTCTGTTCTATTACAGGATTGCACTCTGCTTGCTACCATGGTCACATTCGCCTGGTTCAGTTCCTACTGGATAATGGAGCTGATATGAATCTGGTAGCCTGTGATCCCAGCAGGTCCAGTGATGAAAAAGATGAACAGACATGTTTGATGTGGGCTTATGAAAAAGGTATAATTTTCATCAATACATCTCTGTAGTAATACATGGAACTGTGTGCATAGATTATGTCATCAATAATTTTTTTTGCTTGCGTGATTTGTACACTCCCATTTCTCCGTATACTATATTTGAGTCATTAGGGACTTGGATCAAAGAGTCTATTAGTCACTAGGGAAGGCAAATTCTGAGTTGTAGATGAACTGAAGGCATTCTTGGTGTTGGCACCTTGTAAAGAGAATGAACTATCACATTCATAGGTAGTAGAGAAACAAAATGTTGACAGGTAATGTTAGTTACTTCCTTCAAGTAGACACGGAGTGAAACTATCTCTTATATGGGGGAACTTTTAATGTGAATTCAAATTTTTTAAAAGAAAATAAATACAACAAATGAAAGGGAATGTTTGTCAGATCTGCTGACAATGCCTCCACTAGAAAAAGTAAGGGAGCCAACGATTAGTGCTTAAGTATAAACTTACTTGCTTAAAGTGGTGCAAGCTTGGGCTGTGATGTGGGAACAGCTGGGTTTACTTTTGATCTTGGGCAAGTTATTTATTATTGCTGAAGTTTAGTTTTTTTTATTTAGAAAACAAAGATAATAACAACTTTTATTTTAGAATATTGTAAGGAGTAAAAGAGATAGTATGTGCAAATTGCTTTACAACAGGGTCTGGCACAAAATAAGTACCTAATAATTGGCATTTCAGTAATGGAAACATTGGTAATAGTAATACTGTAGAAATAAAGATGATTAATCACAAATTCTTCATTTTAAGGGAGAGGAAACTAGAGACAATTAGAAGGTGAAATAGCATATTTGTCATTGTTATTAAGATGCATTGTGCCTCATAGGTGAACTGTACATAAATGAGCTCTATACACATGAGCTCCTATGGGGTTTAACTTTCTAGGAGACATGGAACAACAGGCATTGTCATTGAAATCAGAGAGTTACAACTGAACACTGCAAAATATGTCAGGCTTTGATGCCTGTATCACCTTATTAGGATGTTTAAAGTATGTAAAAAAGTGTTTCTATCTTTTTCAACACTAGAATCTCAGAAGTTCACACTAAAGCAGATCAATGACTAAACTGGAGGATTTCTCAGGCTACCAAGTTGATCTAAAAGGTTTTCTGCCTGAAGTAAAACATGAAAGTCCATTAATAAAAGGAGAGTTGGAGTTTGATGGATAGAAATAGAGAGCTATTATAAGAACATAGACAAAGAGAAAGAAAAACATACAGGTTTGAGGATTTCTAGTAAAAAAATTGATATAGGATTTACTTTAACAGAGACAAGTGAACAAATGTGGACTAGTAGGGAATTAGTAGATATAGGCCTGTTACTTTTTTACTTTTTATTTAAATAGTGCATAAATACACACACACACACACGTTTTCACATTATAGTTCAATGAATTTCCAGAAATTGAACTCACTTTAGCATCCAGATGAAGAAACAGATCATGGCCAACACCCCAAATCGCTACTTACATTCCCTTCCAGTTGCTCTCCAAAAAGGGTGCCACTGTCTTCATGGGGCATGTATTAGCTTCGCAGCCTTCTGTATTTTATATAAATGGAATGTTGTGCTACATACGTCTTTGTGTCTGGCTTCTTTTGACCACCAGTTTGTGAGATTCATCCATATTGTTGCAGATAGTTGTAAATCATTCGTTCTCGTTGTAAAGTATAATGTTTTGCAACTATATCACCATGTATTTACTCATTCTACTGTTTAGGGGCAGTTGAATAATTTTCAATTACAGGATTATAAAAAATACTGTTGCTGTGAACATTCACATACATGTTTTTTGATGAGTATCTGTATGCATTTCTGTTAGGTGTAACGGCCTTTTACTTTGTACAAAAGAAATTTCAGGGAGTTGTATATTTGAGTATCAGCTAGAAAATCTTACGTATTCTGAAGCTTCAGGAGGCCTTACTAAATTCTGGTTACTCAACACGTTGCATTTATTTAAGTGATTCTCAGTGTCTCTTAAGAAACTTGAGTTTCAGAGAAAGACTGTTTACAAAGCATTAGTCTTCTGGAAGACAGCTCAGAAATAGCTAGTGCAGCCAGCTCTTCACAGGGGCTGGCTTTGCTTGGGTTTAGTTGATTGAGAATGATAGCTGAAGACTGGTTTTACTTGATGTTTTTTGTGGATTCCCACACTTTATAAAACAATAAGTCATTATGTAAGCGCCTAAGAGTTCCTACCAAATGACAACAAAATTCCTTTAGCTTAGAGGATTTAGCCACTGGCCTCTACAACATATGCCATGCTTGTCACTCTTATTTGTTCAACTAAGGTGCCAGGCATCAGTGTTGCATTTCATCATTGCTTTGGATTTTAGCAAATTGAATGTTATTACTCAGGAGACATGGGTGTCTTGCATATGTTCTAGGGCAGAGCAAATCAAACGAACAAAATGAAATTGTTGCTGTTTTCTCTTGCTGGAGAAAGGTTGCATCACTTTCATGTGTTCAAGGAGGATTGAAATGGCCTTCTTAAAATATTGTCAACATCACACTGTTCCTGTTTTATTTAGATAAAGAAATGCTTTCATTTCTTGTTCAGAAAGGGACTCACCAAATTAATGGATGTGGTATAATAAGGATTTTCCTGGGCAAGTTGGAGATGGACTTGAAAGAGCACTAAAGCTTCACTTGGAGTTTCTTCTTTATAGAATAGAAATTATGTATAAATGGCCCCATCACATCTTCTTATCCCAGGAGAGATAAACCAGAGGGAGACTCATAACGAAGGTCTATTTGAAAAGTTGGACCTGCCTAACTTGAACAGCTCATCCTAGTCTACCCTCTCAATAGAAAATTGAGAATCTTTTTCAGCAATACCCACCTCTGTTAGAATGGTTCTGAGACAAGTTTTTCACCTGACCCAAACAAAAATTTAAGTTGAATCTCTCTCTGCTCTTCTGATGTAGCATCTTGAGGGGTGCTTTGCAGTGCTAGAAGAGTTATCTCTCTTTTTTTAGATACTGTCAGAAAGAAGCTGATTGACCATGGCTCCTCGTGGATCAGATATAAAAAATACTTTCCATTTACATAGCCCTTTAATTTGTATTTTATTTAAATATAGTTGGTATACTATGGTATACTATATTGTATTAGTTATATTAGTTTTAGGTGTACAACTTAGTGATTCGACATTTTTATACCTTATAATGTGATCAGCCCACAAGTTCTAATAATTGTCTGTCACTGTGCAATGTTATCAAAATATTATTGACTCTATTCCCCTGCACCTTTCTCACCTATTCCTTCACCCTCTACCCTCTGGCAACCATCCCTTTGGTCTCTGTTTCTATGAGTCTGTTTTTGTTTTGTTGTTTCTTTGTTTACATAGCCCTTTTAACCTAAAGATATCAAAATAAATCTTGGAAATAATTTTCCTCGTGACCTTGATTCTACACAGAAGCCTACTGGTTAAGTTTCAGCATTTCCCTGCCAGTCTGCTCAGAGCTCCAATTTTACAATATTTAGAGTGTTTCCCATAATCTAAATCTGCGTCCCTTTTTCCCCACTCCATCTGAAAGTAGCAATAGCTGTCTCACTCACTTGGATTTGTTCTGCCCTTTCCCTGGGCTACAAAGGACTTGTATGAATCAATTTAAATTGGCCAAAAGAAATAGCCAGCAGCCTGCTTATGTTCAAATCCTCTGCCCTAATCACCAGTATGGAAAAGCCATTGAAAAGACCTACACATAATCTTACATCCATTGCATTAAAGATGAAACTGCCAAATTGGAAAGATCTCAGCCAATTAGAATTGAACACATAGCTCAATAATGCGTCTGGCAGTTATATTTGAAAAGACTGCCTTCGACAAAGAAAAGCACTCCTTTATGTCAAGCTGTTTAGGGTCAGAAAATCACCCAAACTAGAAACAGAACTGAAACTTCTGCTTTGCTAAAACTTCTTATTTGCTTCAGCACTGACACCAGTTAAAGTAATTTACAGAGGGTCCTATCCCAATATCTAATTATCCGGAATACAATATTTGTATACGGCAGCACCACTCTAATTCACAGTGACAGGGACCTGCAGTTGGAGAATTAGTGAGTAAGTGAGCAAAAACAATAAAAATCAAGGCTCCTGTTCCATGATATATACTTTGTTCATTCATTTTGACAAGTGTAGTATGGTGTGAATTATTTATAGTAAACATACTATACTGTATTCTCAAAAAATAATGAAGTCTCACAGTGGTGAGTTTCTACAGTTTTCAGCCCGTTAAAAATAACTAAAAGATAAGGGTAGAGAAGGGGGAGGAAGGAGAAGAGGTGGATTCATTAAGTATTTTGATACATTTCCATGAATGGATTGTACATTTTTAAGTTTCTTCTATATTGAATTCTATATTTGGAGTTTAGTGAGCCTAGTTTGTTCAGTGAATCTAGTTTAGTGTGCTAGCGTGGATTAGGGTGGGGTAGAGAAAGAAACACACAAAGGATTCAAACAGCATTTCTAAATGTATGGATGTGACTTTGTGAATACTGGCTACCTTTCTACATGTTTAGTTACTCTCTCCTTTAAAAATAAATAAAACAATACCAATTCTCATTAGAATAGCAAGAACTTCCCATTCTAACACAAAATAACTTTTTGCGATGACACAAAAATGCTTTTGAAACATATCTATGCAAGAAACAACATATTTTAAAATGGATAGTGGAAGGGGAAGTACACTCATTAAGCACCTATTACATATGCATATGTAACTTATCAAAATAACTCTTTAAATCCGTAGCATGTTTTTATTACAGATAGTTTGAGAGACTTAGAGCTGTTAAGTCACACTTGCCCAAACCACCAGCTCTGAAGTGGAGAGCTGGTACCAAAGAGACATCTGTCTTATTCCAGGGGCCAAGCTCTTTCCATCTCACTCTAGAATCAGGTAGATCTAAGTCCAGATTTTATCCTTACTAATTAATGATCTTGGACAAGTTATTTAACTTCTCTAAACCTTAATCTTTAAACTTAAAATCAGTAAATTAATAACCACTTTAAAGAATTCTGCTGAGGTTTAGGGATAAGATGTGATTGTCTGGAACATAGCAAATTCTCAGTACAAATGATGGTATCTGTTATTTAGTGTGTAGCAGAGGTTCAGTCAAGTTCCACATAACTCCCAAATCTCATGGTCTTTCCTAACTTACAATATGCTTTAGTGTCAGGTAAGAAATATGACATACCGAAATTCTAGGATGAGGGGCATCCCCTACAAACCCGCTAATGAAGGATTACATCCTGCCAAACACCACTGGACAAACCTGGAATATATAAAAACATGTGTTGTTTTGTTACATTTATAACTCAAGTAATGCCATTAATTTTAAAACCTCAGGACTGAAGCAAGATTAAGGTGATTTTGAAAATCACTAATCAAAATATTATGAAAGTAATTTAAAACTATTACTCTAATATTTATATTTGCATGCAGATACATAAAACAGTATTTAAAAACTTTAACACAAATTTGCAGTTCTCTACTGCAGCAGGGATTTTCACCCCACAGTCATGGGGCAGAGTCAAAAAAATTGGGGCCATGTTTTTAAACCACCACACCAACTGATATGCTGAATCCCTTTACTTGGGGATCTGAGGAGCATGTAAAACTCAACAAGTCCACAGTTGAAATTAATACCCTTTTGGTTCTCATGGGTCAGTACCCTTCATTCACTCTGTCATCTAATAGCATTACCACCCACTTAGTCACCCAAGTCAGAAATCTGAATTGATGCTTGACTACTTTTTCTCCTTCAGCATCCCTCCCACTACCCCATATTCATTCAGTGAAAACATCTTATTTTACTTCCTAAATACACTTTGAATCCATTCTCTCTTCATTTTTGCTATCACTGTTTTAGTCCATACCCTGATCCATTTTATAGCCTCATAACTAGTCTTTTTTTTTTTTATCTTCAGCATCATTTGAATTCATTTCCAACTGTATTCTGAGAGATATATTCAAGGTGCTCATGGGACTATATTATTTCCCAGCTTAAAATCCTCTGACCCACTGTCACCTATAGCAACAAGTCCCTGTTTGTTATCATGGGGTATCCTGTGCCCCTGCCCTGTTCCTTTCCTACCTCTTAAACCTCATATGCAGTTACTCCTGTCACCTGGCTGACCTCACATGCCACAATTATCATCACATTCACTAGATTACTAACATTCACTGGGTGTTCACTCTGTGCCAGGCACTTTGTAAGCACTCCATATGAATTATCTCATCAAATCTGCACAATAACCCTGTGGAACAGTATCTGTTCACATGATAGCAATACAAACATATTTGTTGTCCCTACACGTACCACATTATTCCATGTTTTCAAGCTTCTTCTCATGCACTTCTCTCTGCCTCCACACCCTTCCATTCTCTCCACCCCACTTCATTCTCTACATTTCTGACATCTTCTTAGCTTTCAAGACTCAGCTCATGCATCCTCTATTCCAGAAACTCTTCCCTGGCAGTCCAACCTGGTGCATGTGTCCTTTCTTTATGTCATATGGTACTATATGCACATTTCCATCTCTGTATTTATCATTTCATATTGAAGCATTCTCTTTCCTACTAAATTGTAAACATCTTGAGAGCAAGCATTTGAGCTATATTAATTTTTGTCTTCCAGAAACTTAATTCAAAGGCTGATTCCTAATACACGCTCAATAGCTATTTGTTGACATGAAATTGAGTATGAGATCTACCTCAGTCATAACATTCCATGTGTCACTAAATGGCACCTGGTCAGTCATAGTATAGATGATATTCTGAAGAATACTAATTACCATTATTCCATTGTCTCCGTAGGTATTTTTAAAAAATATAATAGGTTTCTAATTAACGTCACAATCCTAATACTAAAATTAATAGGCAGGAATTGTTAAAGACCACTGCAAATAAAGCTCCTCTTTTTATGCATTGGAACTGCAAAAATTTTCCCTCTGGCTGCAATGCTTTTCTCCCCCCTTTTTGCTTAATCAACTCACACTGATCTTTCAAGTCTAGCTTACAAAACAATTCCTCAAGGGACTCTTCTCTGACCCCTCCAGCCTGTTGTAAAATAGCTCTAATATGCATGTTCACAGCATTCTCTACCTTTCATCCTAGAGCAAGCCTGGATAAATAAAATTTGAGTGAACATTTATAGAATTATTTTTTTCTTTTCTATTAGGGAGAATTCTCTATGAGTAAAGAGTATTTCAACATTATCTTGTACCAGTCATTCATTCAAACAAAAATTTTTTACAAACCTAAAATGTGATGGACAGTGTCCTGGGAACTGAAATAAGACAGTGAATTAGACAGACAATATCTCCCTGTTCATAAGAAGTCTGTGTTTCTAGCAGGAAGACATAGGCTGCAAGCAAGGAAAGAAATGAAAACTATCAGATAAGTGCTATGAATAAAATAGGAAATGCAATGGTGAGTAAAAAGTTCAAGGATGCAATTTAAAACTGAAACATCATGGAGACATTCCCTGGGAAGATGATATTTGAGTTGGTTCCTAATGGGTGCTCAATAAATATTTGTAGAAGGAAAGGAAAGGGAAGGAAAAAGAAAGACCAATGGAAAGGAGAGAGAAAAAAGAAAGAGGAAAGCTAAGGTGACTTGGTTTGTATATAATGTTCTTCTGCAAAAACATTCATGCTTGTGGATTCTAATCTGAAGGTGAAGGGCGGGTGGCATTCTTCTTTGGGCCTGGTGATTAAGGGACAAGGGTAAGGAGGGAAAGGGAATGTGTGCTCCCTCTCTTATATAAAATTAAACATCTTTCAGATTCAATTCATGAGAACATGCAGCAAGTTTGGAATTTTTGTTGCCTTTGATTTAATTGACAGTGTGTGGGACCTCGACTGTCAGGAGGAAGATGAGTCATAGAAGGGCAAGTGGCAGCAGCCACCCTCTGATCCCACTTTTCAGTGCTTCTGGAAAGTTAGTTTTTAAAATGATGAGAAGAGAAGATAATGAAATATTGAGCAAAATCTTATCTGTATCACTGCTGTGAACATTTTATTCTTTGAGACAGACTGCTCTTTTGATGACCTGGACATGTGGGACACATGAGGTCAATAGAAATTCCTCGGCTTCTGTAATCAAGACCAAATACCCATGTTCTCTACTTGACCTTGGACCTGAAGGGCCTCAGAGTTACAAAGTCAGGAAGAAGATTTCAGTGCTAGCATCATTTACCATTAATATTCAGACCTAGTTCTTAAAATAATTTTATAGCAAGATTTCTTCTATGATCTTAAAATAATTTCTTATAGCAACAAATAGCATTCATTGTTCCTAAAATAAAATGGTGGGACAGAGAAACAGCCTTATAGGGAAATAATAAAATGTGTATGTTTTCTTCTTAAATAACTATGACTCCTCTGTCGAGTACGTGACCACGATGTAGACTATACTGTCTTTGTAACAGCCCTTTGTATCGACTTATAGCCTTAACCAACAACCTAGGTTTTAAAGTAAAAAGCTATTCAAGTAGTTGAAAGCAAAGAGCCTTGAAGGGGGCAGAGGAGATTTCTCCAAGTGTAAGGAATAAAGGAACACAAGAAGAAGACAAGTTAAAAGGAAAGCATGGAATTTGGGGAATACAGACAGGACTGGAAGAGTAGGGAGCAAGCAATGAAAGAGACTTCAAGCCAGCAATAGAGTCTCATTTGCCAAAACCCTCAGGGGCTCCAATGAATAATACTCTGAAAGTGAAAATCATTATTATAGCTGCATTAGGCTAATAGCATAGCAATCTCTTATTTGGGTAAAATGCTTGGATGTAGATAGCAAATTCTGAGATATAGGAAAACATTTTATTTAATTAGTGGAAGTTTGATTATCTCTGGATGTGTTCCATTAGTGTACCTTGGTTATCAGGGTGTATCCATTATCAGGAATTTGGCTTAACATGTCTATTTAGTGAGTGCCTTCAGAGCATTCTTTCTGCTTAACTGCTTGTGGCCAAGTTTCAGGGATCTAGGCCCTAGTAGTTTTCAGGTTTCTTTGCATACACTTTGGTAGTTTGTCAGAGCAGTGATAGCTGTGGAGAATTTCCCATACGTGTGCGCCTCAGCCCACTGTTCACAGGAGGTGGGAAATCAGGCGGAGATGCCTTCCAGAACGGAGAGGGCCTCTTGGCATTTCCCTGGCAGCCTCATGCTTATCATCAGCCAGAACCCAGGCACTCATTAGGCTCTTGATGAAAAGCATCCCAAAGAAAATGCCAGCAAATTGTGCCACTGTGCTGGCAGGAAATTAAAACTGCTCAGAGCAAGTGGAGCCAAGAGAGCTGTTGAAATGAAAGGTAACATCAAGGGTGTGATCACTGACTTGCACAGGCGCTCAGGATTCAAGATGTGGGTTTCTGCTTCACTAGGGAAAGCGGGAGTTCTCTCTTGGCTTGTCAGCCGCAGTCAGTCCAACAGCAGAGCTGAGACAGGCGAGGCAAGGATGCAGGCTCAGTGAATTAAGCTCTGTTGTGCTTGAGTAAATGCTTGGGGTTTGGGTTGTTTTCTTTCCCCAAAGATGCTTCTCCTAGGAAAAACAGAAAAAAACAATTTTGTATTGTTTTGTTTTTATCCCTGGTCCCAAACACTTAAGACCAAATAAAGTTAAAGAACAACTCCAAAACCACCACAGGTCCTATTAAAGTTGGGGCAGACCATGTGGAGAGGAGCAGACAGAACTTCAGAACCTAGGAATCCAGAAGCAGGACAGATGAAGAGGTGTTTTAATTCCAGAGAAAAGTTTTGGTTAGTGGTGTTACTTTTGTCCTGAGGCTAAAATGGCCTTCAGAGATGGGGAAGGCAGAACCAATGCACAGACAAAACACACTAAAATGTTCATCACATTGGATGTGGTAGGCAGAGCTATGGGTCCCCGAAGATGTCCAGGCCCTATTCCCTGGAACCTGTGAGCTCCCTACCTTACATGGCAAAGGAGATTTTAGGTTTCAGGTGGAATTAAGGCTACTAATTAGCTGACTTTGAGAGAGAGGGATTATCCCAGTGGGCCCGATATAATAAGAGGGGCCCTTAAATGTGAAAAAGGGAGGCACAAGCCAAGGTCAGAGCAACATGCTGTAAGAAGGACTCAGCCAGACATTGAGGGCTTTGAGGAAAGGTATAGAAAAATATAGAAAGGAATGTTGGTGCCTCTAGAAGTTGGAAAAGGCAAGGAAATGGATTTTCCCCTAAGGCCTCTAGAAAGGAATGCAGGCCTGCCAATACTTTGATTTTTAGCCTAGTGAGAACCATGTTTGACTTCTGACCACCAGAACTATAATGTAATAAAATAATATTGTTTAAGCCACTAAGTTTGTGGTAATTAACAAAGCAGTAATAGAAATGGAATATATTGGTATTTATGAAATATCTCTAAAGTTCCATAAAGGAGTTACCAATCTCCTTTACAATTCTTAGGGCAGAACAGTAAGGCCAGAAAAGAGTGAAAAGATCCAAAGGGCATATTTATATGTTAGAACTGTTAGGCATATTACAAATATTATCTTACCTACTCTTTACCACAGCCTAATGAAGATGCATTATCAGTTCTAATTTGTAAGTGGGGATTTTTAAAAAACAATACAATAAATTATGTCCCTCAACTAATTAAAATCCTTTAGTAGGAGGAAACAAGATGGCAGGGTAGGTAACAGCTGCACCTGCCGCCTCCCGAAACCACATCAAAATTACAACTAAAATATAGAATCACCATCACTCAGAGCCTGCTGAGACCTGGCTGAACAGAAGCCCCACAACCAGGAAACTGAAGGAGCAACGAGAGCTGTAGGAGGGGCGGAGACGTGGGCGGATCCTGGCTGAATCATGGAGAAGTGGCCGGGGGCCCACACCCGGGGCCTCAGGTTAAACCCAGGAGGGAATCTAGGCGGTGGGGGTTTCCCGGAGGAGCGAGGGGTCCCAGCACCACATCAGGCCCCCAGCCCGGGGCTCCAGGGCTGGGAAGAGACGTCCCCACAACTTCAGGCTGTGAAACCAGTGAGGACTGTCCTGAGGGTCGCAGGGACTCATTCAGGCGTGCTCCCTCTGAGCCCAGCGCCGGGCAGCAGCTGGAAAGAAACCTGGGACACTTGGGGAGGAGATAACCTGCCTGAAATCCGGGCGACAGCTGGAGGGGCTGCTTTCTCCCAGGCAGAAGAGCTGGCAGAGGCCATGCTCCTTTGACGAGTCCTCCCCGCACACAGCCGGCAGGCAGGCACCATATTTGAATCGCCAGCACCTGACTCACACCTTTGGCCCAGCCCCTTGATTCCTGGAGGCCCCGCCCTTCCCCACCTGCAGGCCCATCCAGGCCATTTCCAGGGGCTTTTCTGTGCAAGTGGCCTCACGAGCCTCATGCTTAGGACTTTCCTAAAATCTCTCAAACAAGCAGCAGCGGGACCCACACAGCTTGATAAGTGGCCCCAGGCCTGGCCCTAGCGGCAGCCTTCATTGGCTCATAGCTTGGCCTCTCCTGGACAACGCAAAGCCCAGCAGGAGTAGCAGCCATCTATGGTTTGCTGTGTAGCTCATGCTGGGTGGCCCTGGGCAGGGCACTGGCACAAACTGACTTTGCACCTCCCAGGAGGCCCCAGAGACAGTGCACCTGGTGGTCAGATTCGACTGCATTAGATTACAACCCTACCACATCCATGAGTGACATACTCAAGGGGTGGACTCAGTGAACACCAAAGCTCCACTGATGTAAATCCTGCTCCATAGGGGTGTCTCCAGCACAGCAGCTCTTTGGCTGTAGTTGCAGCTGGTCCTCACAGCCTATTGGCCTGGGGGTCAGTTCCTCCCAGTGATGCCAACAGCAACCAAGGCTCAATTACAACAGGTCAGAGTACACAGCCTACACAGGGGAACACCTAGAAGGCGCAGCTCAGGTGGCTGGGGAGGCTGAGCCACTGAACCCTACAGGACACCTACTACACAAAGCCACTCTACCAATTCCAGGAGACATAGCAGCTCTACCTAATACATAGAAACAAACACCTGGAAGCAGCCAAAATGTGGACGCAAAGAAACATGTCACAAAGGAAAGAACAGAAGAAATCTCTAGAAGAGGAACTAATTGAAACAGATCCAAGCAAACTAACAGATGCAGAGTTCAGAATTTTGTTAATAAAGATGCTCAAGCACATTATTACAAAAACAACTGAGAAAATTGTTGACATAATAAAGTACCAATTTAAAATGAAGGCTTCATGAACTGAAATGAAGAAGAATTTACAGGGAATTAACAGTAGAGTAGAGGACGCTGAGAATCAAATCAGCAATTTGGAACATGAGGAAACAAAAAACACCCAACCAGAGCAAAAAGAAAAAAGAATCCAGAAATATGAAGATAGTATAAGGAGCCTCTGGGACAACTTCAAGAGGCCCAACATTTGTATTATTGGGATGCCAGTAGGAGAAGAAAGAGAGCAAGAAATTGAAAACCTATTTGAAAAAATAATTACAGAAAACTTCCCCTACCTGGGGAAAGAAATAGACTTACAAGTCCAGGAAGCACAGTGTCCCCAACAAGAGGAACCCAAAGAGGCCCACAGCAAGACACATCATAATTAAAATGTCAAAGGTTAAAGACAGAGAGAATCTTAAAAGCAGCAAGAGAAAAGCAATTAGTCACCTACAAGGGAGCACCCATATGACTCAGCTGATTTCTCAACAGAAACTTTGCAGGCCAGAAGGGAGTGGCAAGAAATATTCAAAGTGATGAAAAACAAGGAACTACCACCAAGATTGCTCTACCCAGCAAAGCTATCACGTAGACTTGAAGGTCAGATAAAAAGCTTCACAGATAAGAAAAAGCTAAAGGAGTTCATCACCACCAGACCAGCACTACAGGAAAAGTTGAAGGGTCTTCTTTAAGAAGAAGCTAATGAACAAAAGAATCTGTCGAACTAAATAGATCCAGAGACATTGACGCATGCAACAGACAATCATATTTCTGAGGGAAGAGGGAAGGGGGTGGAGGGTGGGAAGAGATTAACCAAAGAAGTTACATGCATATATGCATAAGCCATGGACACAGTCAATAACAGGGAGGGGGTGGGAGCAAGGTGGAGGGGGTCAATTTGGGGAAAAATGGGACACCTGTAATACTTTCAACAATAAAGATAAATTAAAAAAAAAAATCCTTTAGTGGTTCCCCATTTCACCTACATTAAAATCCAAACTCCTTATCCTAGCCTATAAATATCTATCCATGTCAATAGTATCAGAAGGTAGACTGCTGATCAGCATATCTGGGACGTTTTTGGAAAGTAATTCTGGGGTCCCACCATAGACCTTTTAAATCAGAATGTTTGGGTGTTGAGCTCAGGAATCTGTGGTTTAACATGTACTCTGGGTGATTCTTATACACACTAAGACATTGGTGAAGCACCTCTCCAAGTGATGTGTGCTTACCTACTTCTCTAACCCAGGCTGGTACCACTCTCATCCTTGCTGGCAATGTTCCAACCACACTGCCTTCTTTCATTTTCTGAACATGACATGTCTGCTCCCATCTTGTGATCTGCATATTTTTTGTTCCTTCTGCCTGGTAGGCTCTTTATAGATTTGACTGTTAGGCAATGGCATTTGGGTCTTGTAGTTTCCCTGACTGTGAGCTCAGGAGACTCTAGAGAAAGAGTGCTAATAGGGCTGGCTCCTCATTATTTCATTATAACTTATGTTTATGACTTGAAAAAATCACGAATTCACCAGTAATAAATAGAAAGCTAAGGATGGTCAGAAAATGGATACTGTTGTTAACTCTGTAGAATTCAGTTTTACTACAAGTTGAAGCAATTGTAATCACAAAATTTTTTGTTTATTTTTTGAAGAAATTGGTCTTGGGGTGTTACATTTGGAAGAGCTTTTATGCTAGTAAATATTCCATCTCATGATCTTAAAAGCCCTGTTAATTTTAATTCTTTTTTAAAGAGGGGATTTGAGAAACAGTCATGACTCTCAGCATATACTCTATATATTAGCTAGGTGTATTCTGAACCAGTGTTAACTATGAACCCTTTGTGGTTAGCTAGGAATTGGTTTTTTTAGTTTCTAAAGTTTTCCATTTTTACAGGGAATTATTTTGCGTTTCACAAGTCACTTGGCAGGGTCTTTAAGGCTGACTTTGTTTTCCTCTTGTACAAATTAGTTTCAGTAGATTATTTTTTATAGTGAAAACATAAAATAGTATCAAAGTTTAGCTCTATTTAAAATCATTGGTCTACTCAGAGGAGCACTTAGCATTTTAAATCTTTCACAATAAGTCTCTACTGCCATTAATAAACCCCATAATTTTGATGTTGTTATATATAATAGAAATTTATATCTCAGTTGCGTAACAGCCCACGACTGGAATTTCCGGTCAGTGGATGGCTTTCTCCCATCCCCTAAGGTCTCAGAACCCTCTGCATCCAGCAGTCAGTTGGGGAAGAAGAAAGGCTCGCCAGTTTCTCAAAGCCCAGACTTGGAACTCTTATCACTTTTGCTACTGGTCCCTTGGTGACAATTTGTCACAAGACCATAACTGGATGCAAAGGTGATGGAGAACTGTTGTCCCTAGGTAGACAGCCATTCCCAGTGACAAAATCACTCCCTGAATGAGGAGCACAAATATTGGTGGGCAGCCAGCAGTCTCCTGCCCCAAGGACTTATGTGAATTGTCTTACTGCCATGTGATGCTGCAGTTACCAACCACATGCAGTTCTCTTACTGCCACGTGATGCAATCACAGCAAATACATCTCTCCTTTCTAGTTACCATATGTGCTGTTCACCCTTTAAATGGTCCCCTTATTATATACTCCTATAGCACTTGATATTTCCTCATTTAGAAATTCTCATCATTTTATTTGTTCAACTACACTAGGCTTCTTAAGGGTAGGACCATAATCACCCTGTTCATTGTATCCCCAGTACCCAACACAGTGCCTAACATAGTGCCTAACATAGTGCCTCATATAGTAGAATATTAATGAGTTATTTTGAATGAGTGAATGAATGAATTAAATTTCTATTGCAATATATTTTCTCTTAAAATGCATCCTATGTTTCAAGCTACCCCTGGTCATTTTTGGATTGGTTGGTAAACTGAGTAGATCAAACAAAAATTAAGACCTTCGGTCCTTTTTCTGTTTTCATAAAGGACATGATGCAATCGTCACACTCCTGAAGCATTATAAGAGACCACAGGATGAGCTGCCCTGTAATGAATATTCTCAGCCTGGAGGAGGTACCCCTTCCTAATTCAATTTTTGTTGCTAGTACAATATTGTGCCTGAAGGTAAACCTATATTTCTCTTACTGTCATTCTGGGATGAGGGAGGAGAGCAGGTCAGATTAGCTTTCTTTTAAGAAAACTTATTTATGCATGAGGCTGAAAATAAAGAAGCCTCCACCGAGGCTACTTTCTGACTCACCAATCTGTAGCTCCCTCAAGTTCAACATTCCCTGGAGTGGCCGTTCATGAGGCTGGTTCATGACTAGGAAGGCCTGGGTAAGCTGAGAGCAGTCATTTTCCATTTCAGTAACCTATTAAAACAGGACTGAGAATACTCTTATCCAGTCACAAATTAAATCTGCTGGAGTCTGCTAGACCTTGGATTTTTAATTGTTTTATGTGCTCTGTAAATAAATACTTGCTGTACAGTTTTAGTATCCAGGGAAAAACCTGGGTTTAAGCTATAGTCTCACTAGATTTTCTTAGCAAATTTGTCACCTGTTCTTTTAAAAAAAATAATGTTTAACTTTCATGGAGGAAAAAAACTGCTACTTTCAATGCTATAATATAATTTGATTTCTAGATGGCTCCTATGTATCTGTTCCATCCCCCTTGGGGAAGATCAAAAGCATGACAAAAGGTATTTTAATATGGTACAGTTGTTATATTTTATTACTAAGGATAACTATGACCTCAACTGTGGTAACTTTCTATTTTGTTTTACATAGTACAGATGATGACCATTTTGTTAGCATAAACAATATTATCAATATACCATTCTTTCTATAATTAACCTCACTTGCTGTTGTACTTGAATATGCCTCTCATTTCATAAAGGTATTAACAGTGAAAATTTTAATTCAACTTAAACAGTTAAACTTATATCTAACTATTTAGAATTTGAAGTCTTTTAAATTTATTTTTGGTTTTGGATGTTTCCTCTGAATGATTTATGTGCTTATTTCCTGACATCTAATTGGGATCCCTTTGAGGTTTGGTTTATGGATCTCTGGCTAAGCCTAGTGTGATAGGTTGCAGGGATTGACCAGATAAGACTCTTTATCATGGTGTGATATGAACTGTACTCCAGGGTTGCCTCGGCATGCAGACAAGCTAGTTTTTGATCAGATCAGGAATAAACTCTTAGCCTTGATAATAAAGGTCCAGTAACAGAGAGAGAAGTAACATGCTTTTAATGCAGGGATCATTTGTAATAAGGTTTTAGGATCTTCTAGTAGTCAATTACAGCTGAAAAATTAAATGTTACTAGGGAATGATATTTTGATTAAGTAATTTACATTTGTGCATGCATGTGTGCGCATCCACATGTGTGTTTTATCTTAAAAAATAAAATAACTCCTGTTTGCAGAGAAGGCAGATGTTCTCCTCCTAAGGGCTGGATTACCTTCACATTTCCATCTTCAGCTCTCAGAAATTGAGTTCCATGAGATTATCGGCTCAGGTAACCTAAAAAAATACTAGTCAGCTTTAGTTTAATGAGCTCAAGATAATGTCTTTATTTATTTCTCTTAAACAATTTTAGGTTCTTTTGGGAAAGTATATAAGGGACGATGCAGAAATAAAATAGTGGCAATAAAACGGTAAGCATGCAAATGAGAAAATTAACCATGCGAGTGGAACAGTGCACTTTAAGAAGCATATGAATGGTGGGCCCCTTGCTTTGATTTATCTGTTGACTGAGGATTTCCTGTTGCTACCATTGCTAGTTATCGAGCCAACACCTACTGCTCCAAGTCAGATGTGGATATGTTTTGCCGAGAGGTGTCCATTCTCTGCCGGCTCAATCATCCCTGTGTAATTCAGTTTGTGGGAGCTTGTTTGAATGATCCCAGCCAGTTTGCCATCGTCACTCAGTACATATCTGGGGGTTCCCTATTCTCCCTCCTTCATGAACAGAAGAGGTATGGGTCTCTTGTTCTGAGTTATTATTACTTTATGTGTCGTTGGAATTACCCTGGCAACAAACACCTCCGAGGCTTTCTGCTTGGGCTAAGACTTTACCCTCTGAAATCTCTGAGTGCTAGGAAATGTGGCATTTTAAAGGTGGCTAATAATTTATGCCCAACAATTAGTGAATACAAATACTTCAGTGCTTTCTTAAATGGAATTCAGTTGAAGATAATAAATTCAAGGAATTTAAATTAGTAACTGAAGCTTATAATTATTAGGCTAAATTTAACATACCAATGAAGCAGATATATGTAAACTCAGATAAAATAATTGCCAGGGGTCATTATTGACAGTGTTTACTTTAAAATTTTTTTAAAAAGAATGGTCTTGCACAAGTCTAATTTGAATTGACTTTCTAGATCTGTGCATACAGTAATTAGAATGTGGTTTCCACTCAGTGATTATAGTAGATTTCATTTTTATGATACTAGAAAGCAACTTAGTATAATAGTACAAATATTATGAAATCAAGTAGAATATTTTAAATAAAAGAGTTTGGTATCTGAATTGATCTATAATTAAACATTATCTGATGTTTTTCAAGATTTTAAAAGCTATTTTTCAAGATTTGTTGAATTTTTAGCTTATTCTGCATTAGAGCAAAACAGGCAGAAATTATACAGAATAAAAGATCACATACACCATTGATTTCTTTTAGAAATATATGGTATTGACTTTGACCATTTCATCCTCATTAAATGTTATTTTTAAATTCTAGGATTCTTGATTTGCAGTCTAAGTTAGTTATTGCTGTAGATGTTGCCAAAGGTATGGAGTACCTTCACAACCTGACACAGCCAATTATACATCGTGACTTGAACAGGTATATTTTTCCCCCTAAATAATGAACTTAGAATCGTGTAACTGACTACAAGTGTAAGACAAATTTCAGTGAAGATACATTTTAGATTTATTACAGATCAGGGTTTTCTACTCTGTGGGTAAGCCTGGGCAATATAAAGTTTTGTTATTGTGTTTTACAGAAGTAGAAAGCTATATAATAACCTCTCAGGGATCTTTTAAATCCATTAAAAATTTTCCAGAAAGGTAGTGATACCTGTAAGATTCACCAGCTCACTGTTTCTTAGGTCAAGGAAATCAGATCAAGGTTTGAAATCGATCCCCGTTAAAGGATGTCATGTCTCAAAGTCAGGTGCAATAGGAGGACCTGATATAAAATTATCTGAAACATTGCTTTTGTGCCACTATTTTGGTATTTTTGTAAGCTCAGCTAAAACACAGCAGCTCATTTACCTAGTTTTTATGTGAAGATGTGTTCATGTGGAATAGAGACTAGAAACAAATATAGAATCAGAGATTTCCAGAGGTGGAATCCCCAGGGATTTCAAAGACAATTCTTTTAAACAGTGAAAGTTTTCTCCAAACAAAGTCTTAGAGGAAAGCCGGTATACAAAATGGAGCAGTTTTTCTCAAAGGCAGAGTGTAGAGTATAGGTAATTCTGTCTGCTTACCATGTCCCACTCCCAAGGAGAGAGATTCCTGGGCTGCCTCTGTGGAATCCCAAAGGTACTGTGGAGAACAGCTAGAAAACCACTGGTCTAGTTTATAGAACAAATCAGAATATTGAAACCAATTACTTTCATTTCATGATTATCAATAGGGTTCATACCAATACCACATATAGTCTTTTGTATAAAGTCCACAGATCTAAAACTACTAAACGTTAACTAACTGACTTAATTACTCCACTTAGTAATTTCTTCAG
Source organism: Miniopterus schreibersii (assembly GCF_964146895.1). Lineage (NCBI taxonomy): Eukaryota > Metazoa > Chordata > Mammalia > Chiroptera > Miniopteridae > Miniopterus > Miniopterus schreibersii. The sequence goes on from NC_138109.1 coordinate 46,690,186, forward strand.
CAAGTATTTAGGGAGCTACCATGCTTTAGAGTCTTCATACTTGGCACACTAGAGCTTGCAAAGTGAAACTGCCATAGACTCCGTTCTCAGGGAGCACTCATGCTTTAGTAGAGAACAAAAACACTACCTAAATATATTTATTATAAAATAACAAGTTCTATAAACCAGGTAGTGAAAATTTTCTATAAACTTTCAAAAAGAAGATTAAATGCTTCTGAGTGCTTTAGAAATAACTGCATGGAAGAGGTGACATCCCTGAAGGGTGGATAGAATTTGGAGGAGCATTCTAGGCTCAGGGAACACGTAAAATAGAGATTAAGAAGTTAAAGGCAGCCCTAGCTGGTTTGGCTCAGTGGTAGAGTGTCTGCCCTCAGGCCGAAAGGTCCCGGGTTTGATTCCAGCCAAGGGCATGTACCTTGGTTGCATGCTCAGTTCTCCGTCCCAGTCTGGGCAAGTGCTGAGGCAACCAGTCGATATCTCTCTCTCTCTCTCTCTCTCTCTCTCTCTCTCTCTCTCTCTCTCTCTTCATTCCACTCTCTCTGAAAAGCAATGGGGGAAAAAATCCTTGAATGAGGATTGAAAAACAAACACAAAAAGCTAAAGGCATATAGAGGAACAATGCATACTTTCATTTTAGTGGCTGAAATATATAAATTTATGTTATTGTATGTAATGTATGAAGCAGACTATTGGGAAAAGCTTTAGAAAATAAATTGGAACAAAAGCACAGAAATCAGAAATTGCTAGCCTTTGGTAATTCTGTAAGCGAGGAGGCCCTGAGGATGTTTGAAGTAGGGGTCACAAATTTGGAACTGTACTATGGAAAGATTAATCCAGCATCTTTGTAAAAGATCAGCCTTTCCAGGGAAGGGAAGAGATCCTGTTCTCTTCATCTCAGAGAGGATGAACAATCAATGCATTTTTAACTGAACCAAATTCTTGGAGAGTTTCTATGAATGTCATTTTTGGAAGCAATGGCCTAGTTGTTGCTAGAGTCTGACTAACTTGCCCAATACCTTTTATAGTTCTAAAGGGAAGAGGCTATTCAAGTTTATTGATCAGCCCAGAGAGAGGGGATGCTTTACATTCGGTTTTATGGTTAGTTACTTGTTTGATGAGAGGAAAAAACTCTGCCTTACCCATGGCAAGTGTCTTACTATGCAAGTCTGAAAGTTAATTTTCATCTTTAGCATATACTAAGGAGAAGTTCAAGGGATGAGTAAGGAAGTGTTTGTTTGTTTTTTAATGATAATGAGAATGATGATAATACCTACCATTTATTTAGCACTTAAATGGTGAAAGGACCTCTGCTAATCCCTTCTCATGCATGTTCTTATTTAATCTTACAATAATTCTATAATGTTGTTATTATCTTCATTTTACTGGTAAGGAAACTGTCTAAAAAGTGCAAGGTCCCATCACTAGTGTTCTTAACACTATTTTGTCCCAACAACAACAACAAAACCAAGTCAAAACAGGAAGATAGGAGGCTGGTGATACTGGATGAACATCAGCCATATTTATCAACCTTGCTCTTTGTAACTCAATCCTTAACAAGTTTAATTCCTGCAACCCAAACCATGTTTTCTATCATCTCCTTGTGCTTGTGTTCCTGTTTTTTTATATTTTTCTACACCCTATGTTCTGTAACTGTGGAGCAGAGGTTGCATATGAGGCATACAGATATGTTTTCTTTGGTGCATAATGTTTAAATATTTTCTAAATGTGTATAGCTGTGTGCAGGAATGTACATTCCAGTTTGTTGTAGACCCCACCACTTACCAACTTACCCACTTATACTTGGCCCAATTCATACATTCATTTTGTGGCATTGGAGCTTGCAAAGCATGGTTTATAGCTAGACTTTAAAGATTTTTACTTAATACCAGCAATTGTCTATGTTTTCTTGGAGGAGTACATTTTCCAAATTGTTTGACCTTTAACCAAGGCACCATTGCAAACATATATGGGTCAAACAAGTGGTCTATTTCCTGCATAAATATGTAGTATAGCAGCACTGTAAACAATGAAATAGTGATACTTCCGTCAAAGTGACCATGGCACTCCCATGAGATATGCATATGAAAGCATTTTGTAAACTGCAAAGCACTATAAAAATGCCATGTTATTGCTATTAATGCCTCACTTGTTCTTTGATATGTCAAGAATGGTAAAAACACTCCAGAATATTCTCATACATATAGATATTTCTTTTTATATAACACAACTAATTAATTGGAGGTCTAGGTCTAGATCTGAGAAAGACTCACTGTTGGGTTTTGAGTGTCAGCTTATCCGGGTGACTATAAAGGAAAATAATTAATGATAGTTTAAAAATAGCCAACTTACTGATGACAAATGACAGCTAATTTAAAATGACAAAGCTGGTGAGGGCTAAAAGAATTTTAATTTTTAAGATGACATTTAACTAAATTAGTGAAGATTTCAGAAAATATCAAAGAAAAAATTATTGGTAAAAAGTTTAATAATTGTTTTTAAGTTGAAGTGTGCATTTGCCATTCAATTGAATACCAAATATAAAAGCCCTGCATTTTTGGAAAAAAACAATCAAGTACAAATAAACAAATTGTTCATTGTTTTTCTAATGATCTAACTCTTAATACAGTTGTATCCCTCAGTTCTCATAGAGCCTGCTCTCAGCCGTTCCTTTCACTTGCGGCTTTTCTAATAAGCAGTTATTCAGAAATCATTTAGCACTCATTGGCAGATACAATCCAGCAGAGAATTCTGAATAGCAAATGCAGGCCAATCAATTGATTACATTCTAATACTTATAGTAAGTCTTGAAAGAGAACCCATCGAAACTTGTGAAATACTTCACAACGCTACTTTTGTAATTCTCTAGTATAAAACTGGTCAAAGTGGTAAGTTAAATTTTGTCCATTTTTAAAATTTATTTCCACTTTTAAAGTAAGTTAATGAATTAATTAATTAAAAATATTTGAATGTTTGATATGAGCCAGAGTCTATACTATGCCTGGGGATACAGCTGAGAATGACACACCATAGCACTTTTTCTGGCAGAGATTAGAGCCCAATGAAGTATTTCACAAAATTTCTCAATTATAAGAACGATCTGGGGACCCTCATTAAAAAACAAATTTCAAAGACTCTTCACTTGAAAGCACAGATTGAGAATATCCTAAACTGGGCCTGAGAATCTATACTTTTAAGCAAAATTACCACTTAATTCTTATGATCAAGCAAGGAGAGGAAACATGGTTCTAGTGCAGTGGTCCTCAACTCTGGCCACACATTAGAATCTGTGGGAGAACTCGAAGAAAATTCTGATGCTACTTAAGTCAGAATCTCCAGGAGTGGGGCCCTGGTATCATATTTTTAGAGAGCACTCTAGGTGATTCCAGTATGCAGGCAGCATTGAGAACTATCTTCTAGTCTAATGCCAATTACATCTCTTGACCATTTGCCATACAGTCTCATTCTTCTATGTTGGCAGAATGGATGGGGATATTAGGGAATTGAGTCACAACATAATGCCAAATACTTTGAGAATTGTCTCCCTAAATACAGTATAGTCATTTATTCACTCATTCGTTCATTCAATAACTAATGTAAAAGACAAAGATCCATAAGACAAGGGTACCTATGGCACAGAGTAAGGTCCATGATCCTGCAGTTTACATGGGAGTTGTGCTATACCTAATACAAATTCTGGAGCTAATTTATAATTAATGGTTGATACTGGAAATGTTTCTAAGAGTATAGAATCTTTAAAGGCAGCCAAATAGAAATAAAAGTTTCAATATTGGACAATTGCAATGCACACAATTCAAACGGGTATTCAAGGCTGCAAAACTCTGGAAAATTACAGAAATACATATAATAATAATAAATCAATACATATATAAAGACTTAAATAAATATATATATGATTATATCAGTACACATATAAGCAATCACATGTCCATGTTTCTGTGATGCTTCCAACCTTTCTGACCTAGAGCTCTGAGAAAATTAAGCTCTATGAAGAATGATTTAAAGGAGAATTTTCTCAATTACCATTTGTGATGCATAGAAGTTTATTATTACATACAATGGATGCCTTAGGGCTTAGGGCTTAGGGATTCAGGGCTTAAGCGGTGCCTGTAATTCTGAAATGTTTCTGTCCAAAATTATAAGGTTGTTTTCTATCTCCAAATTTAAAAAACTTATAAAACAATCAGTTGCTACCTGTGCCTATTTCATTGCTGCTTTGTGTAATGATAAAAAAACAACAACTAAGCTATCCAATTTTTGAAGATGAAATTCGTATCTGTTAGAGTAGGTTATCTGCTGCAGTAATAGATCCCAAAATGTTTAATGGTTCCAAAACAAGTTTGTATCTTGATTGTATGAACACACAGCTTGTTGGGGTAGTGCCAATCCATGAAGGCACTCAGGATACATTTTTAATATGTGGCTTCCAGGGTCTCCTTGAGGATCATTTTCATTAATGTGAACATAAATGGGACAAGAATATGAGATGTGCATGAAATGTTTTGTGAGCTAAGCATTAGAGTAGCATGCACCACCTTCAGTCACATCTCAATGGATAGAATTCAATCATATGGTCATGACTAACTGCAAGGGGTACTGGAAATATAGTCTATCTGTGTACCTAGAAAAGAGAAAATATGTTTTGGTGGGCAGCCAGTAGTCTGCACTATGTTTACCCTGTTTACACCAATGACAATAGGTATCAGGGTTTGGTAAAGACAATAGCTGAAAAGTCTGCTCTAGGTTATCATGCATCAATTGCACAAATATAATGGTAATTACATAGTAAATATACTTAGTTTTTAAACACAGTGTCTTAATTTATAAACTAAAATCACTAATTGGGAAATGTAGTGAAAGCTATTTAATAAAATGTATTATATATGGTTTAATTTTGAAATAACTCTCATTCACTTTTGTTAGCTATGTTAAAGACATGAGACTAGCTTTGGGAATGTGGGGCATATGTCCCTGAATCAAAACAGGGTTCAGGAGTAAAAACATGAACTATAATGAGATATATTATGAAATAATGTTGTATAAACTCAAAAACATGAGTTACAGTGTCATGTGCTCTATGTCAATGAAAACACACATATACACATACACATGATTTTCTTTGAGTAAAAATTGAAACACAAGAAGACTATTATTATTCTGTTCAAGAAACTTGTTGCACTATATCCAGTAGAAAGAATTTCTCAGACATTTAATTCTACAAATTACTCTAATCATATTTATGAGTTTCACTCGGGTGTTGATGTTCAGTCATAATTTCCATTCCCATTTCTGACATGCATAGTCTCCATTTAAAGTCAATCTGTCTGTTCTCAGCTTTGTTGGGAGGGGGGAATTCCTTTAGCCCTCTTGATTTTTTATTGCTGGACTAATAACAAAATTGACATAAGACCAGATTAATAGGAAAAAAACAATTTCATACAGGCACATAGGAGATTATAAATGATGCTCAGAAATTATTAAAGCAGGGAGCTTTTTATATTTTTCAAACAAAGAAAAAAATAATTTTGTGAGGAATTGACAGGACAAAGAAAGTTAGGTTTGGGTGCTCATTAGTAAGAAATCTAAACAGAAAGAGGGCGTGGCTAGTAAATCAATGAAGAAGTGACACAGTTGGTTTTTTACAGGCCTGTGGGCCCTGAATTCTTTAATTCAGGTGATAAGGGGTGTCTTACTCAGCCTCCCACCCCCTGGAGCAAGGAGGGCACCTTTCACAGGGGAGATTTATGTCCTACATTTCAAGGAGAAATGGAGGGTTAACATGCCCTTTTTACACAGGCTGCTTTTCAGGTAACTTTTATTCAAAATAATTAATATGCCATTGTGGGGCTTGGGGGGGCTGTATGTCTTGGCCCTTCACAGTTCCCTCCTCTGAAACTTCCCTGGAAGCTTCACACATTACAAGTTGAGCTGGTGCCCGGACGGTGTGGCTCAGCGGTTGAGCATCAACATATGATCCAGGAGATTGAGGTTCGATTCCCAGTCAGGGCACATGCCCGGGTTGCGGGCTCAATCCGCAGTGCAGGGCATGCAGGAGGCAGCCGATCAGTGACTCTCATCATTGATCTTTCTCTCTCCCTCTCCATTCCTCTCTCTGAAATCAATAATGATATTAAAAAAAAGTTGAGCTGGTAGATTGTTTCACCTCATTGGATCAATCTCTTAGTCATGATAGTAGGTCAGTTCAGTTAAATTTATTTTAGGAGGTGGTGATGCAGGTGGGTTTCTAAAGTTGAGACTATAAGGTACAAAAATCAGGTATCTAATAAGTGGTATTTCTATGGTAGCCAGGAAAATAGTAGTTAATTATCAGAGCAGACTATAAATCCAGTCTGAGTCTGGAGGGCAGCCAGTCAAGAGAAGAGATTTCTAGATGTAGGGGTCAAAGCATCTTTTGTCGTTTGAAATGTCTCTGATGATGTCATTGGGGGTTTAGGTAGACTTTCTGAGTGACTTATATGAACAAGCACAAGGACTGTCTAAACATGAGTTATGCTGGCACTTTCTCTGAAGTTTATATCGTTCAACTAGTTTGTGTGGCTTCTTAAAAGGAAGCAGTTTTAGTTCTCAGTGACTTCAAGTTGGAAAGTAGGACAAAAACTGAACACATTAGTTTGGAGAGTTATAGAGAAATATGAGGAAACCAGAGGAATTCAAGATCCAGTCCAGTTTATAGGGAAAGAGCAAAAATCTCAAAGATAATTAATAGAACTAGTATATAACATCAAAATGAATATTACAGTTTCTACTAAAACACATTTTTTCTCTCTAAAATCACCCTATTTTTTTTTACTAAAGATAGCCAAATTAAGACTAATTTGTTTTCAAAATAATCTAGTTTCCATAAACACGACCTGATTATTCATATAAATGCAGCAAGAATAGCAATTGGTCATATAAGCTCTTTTAAATCTGCTTTGCTAGAACTTTTCAGAAGGAATCTTCACATTTAACTTTTAATATTCTGTGAGGCTAGGAAGCCAAGTAAAGTATTTGTCTTCAAACTTCACCTGTTAATACCTTTAGATGTGGGTTCATTCCTCTCTTCTCAACCAAAATATCCTGAGGTTTTTGCATCTGCCAGGGAGTATCCTTCTTTACTCCACAGTGAAGTTGCTGGGAACACTGTAAGCAAAGTACCAGGCCCATATTTCCAAGGGGCTTTGATTCCTCAAAGTCAACCTTAGTTCCTTAGAGCCGTCTGGTCATATCTGAATTTATGTATGTCTCTCTCAAACGTGATATTCTAGTCAAAGCCGCGGTAAAATAACCTGTTTCTAATTGTGTCCTATTACACGAAGAACAGATTCTTAGTGAACTTATGCAAATAACTGTATTGGAGGGATCAGGTAGGGAGATAAATGTTTCAGTTGTGTTTAAAAAGGTATAATTCAACAAATTTCTGTAAGTCATAGATAGTTAAAGAGAAAAAAAGTTTCCTTATAATTGGAAAACAAAGATTAAAGATCCAGTAATATTTCAAATAAAAATTAATAAAACATAAAATCATACTCCTCAATGAATTCAGTCAGATGTATGAATTGATATTGCTCTCTATCTTTTGTTAGCAGTTTTATGAATTCAGTTTTGTGTTTTTACTATTCTGTAAGTGCTTATCTAATTCAATGGTATGATCTGAAAGTTCTCAGACACCCGTATTCTAGTATACTTTGAATCTCTTTGAAGATGAAGCACATTTGTAAAAGCATCAGAGTAAAACAACGGTTGTCTGTAAATGACAAGAGACTTAAAATGGTAGAGTCAAATATTTGATTATGATGCAATTGACAAGGAAATTTGGTTATTTCTGTAACACACATTTTAAGATAGTGACTACAATTATAACTGATAACTTTATATTACTCATATATAAGGACATTTCAGGTTTTTAGGAATTTCACATAATTTTTAGAATAGTCATATTAATAGCATTCCCCCATGCAATGTAAGTTAAGAAGGTTTATCACCCCTTATTTGACTATGCTTCCCCTGTAATTTAACATGCTAACTAAGTATAATTAGTTTAATGTACCTCTTTTTATAAAAAGAGAGAACAAATCCTTTGAAATGGTCCAGGGACCTTGCAAAAGAATTTTACTTAGAAGAGGTGAAAAAGGCTTCACTTAGAATTTGATTAGGAGAAGTTTTTTTAAAACTATCAAAAGGTTTTAAAACACTTAGTCAAATAGGATCATAGGCCACCGTGAAACAATACTTACCCATTTAATCATGGTGACAATTAAAGACTTCCCAGGCAAATATAGAGAGTTAAATAGTTGTAAGCAAAATTTAGCTCTTTCAGTATTAAGACCTAATGAAGACAGTGTGAAGCACAGTTGCCAAGGCAAAAATCTTTGCTTTCTGGGAAGATTACTTTAAAAGGTAAAGAAAAACCTTTTACTATCTAGTATCAAAAATGGAGCAAAGTCCAAGAAAACTTTGTCTTTTTAGCAGATAAAAGAAAAGAAAATTTTAGTTTTACATCAGCCCCACCATTGTTTTTTTGTTTTTTTTGGTGTGTTTTTTTTTAAAAAAGGCTTATTTTTAAAACCCTTATAATAAATTCATTTACTCTTATCCAGCCTAAAAAATTCCCTTCTCAAGATTCTTTTTTCACAAACCTCCTACAAATTTTTCTATGTCCATTTTAGTTTCTCCCTTGTTCTCTTACCCATTAAGAAATGCCACCTTTATTTTAGGACAAAATTACCTTTTTTATTTTTCTCAAAATTTATCTCTATACCTCATACCTTCTTTTACCACAAATATATATTACTTTCCTTCCATATAGAGTTGTTTCCTTAGTATTTCTAGTAGTCTTAATTACATATATTAATTATAAGTTTTAATCCTTAAAAAATTTTAATTTCTTACTTATGAATGAAAACTAATAAATAAGGCATTGTGAACTGTCCTTTATGTTAGCATTCTGTGGATTCACAGACTTGGTACTTTTTATAATTTCTAGAAATATGAGCTTTTTCTTGGAAAATTTCTCAGTGGGGCATAGAGCAAGTTTACTAATAGATTCAAACTTATCTTTTAGTTTCTCTATAACTAGAAGCCAAAACTAGAAAAACCTATTTTTAGTTATCAACGTAAATATTTTATTTTATTTGGAAATGATCTAGATATTTAATGAATTCTTGTCATTTAATTAATTGAGTAAAACTAAAGTTTCAAGTTACCAAAAACCTTTTGGAAGCTACTTTTAAGTACATATATTACAAAGCATAATTATTGTACCTAAAAACTCTTATCTCATTTAGATTTATTTAATTTATTTGTTTTTAACAATTGTGTTTCTGTTACTTATGAAAATTTTATTATACCAGGTTTTGGGGGGTGGGGGTTGCTAACAAACATTGAAATAGAGATAGCATAAACCTATCTGACTTTTAGCAAACCTAGGTAGAATAAAAGTATTATATTATTTGTGCATAACTCTAAAGACATGCTTGCTTTAATTAAACCAGTAAACCCAGATCAGATATAACACTGAATACTTCCCCAGATCATGTGAGCCTGAAATTAATTGGAGTTAGTTTTTATATATCCTTATTTGTATAAGTGCTTAATTTTTAAACCGATTAATAGAGCTCGTTACAAAATAATTTTGATAATACCATCCAGAGGTGGAAAACTATCCCACAACTACGACACACATATAGGGTGGGACAAAAGTAGGTTGCCAGTTGTTGATATGGAAAATAATACAATCGTTAATGAACAATATTACAAAAATAAACTGTTGTAAACCTACTTTTGCCCCACCCTGTATATGGGCACACAGGGGCGCAGAGACCTTACAGTTACTAACAGTATTTGTAGAGAGGACTTTTCATTTGCTCAGTTTCTCCTTTGTAAATGTTTCTTCTTAAATGTGGGAAAATTATACTTCCAATGTCCCAATTTTTTCTTTTTACAATACTTTCAAATGTCTGAAGGTAAATAGGAAGGGGTCTGAATGGGCTCTGATTTTTGTTCTAATTACTGTCTTTTCATCTTATTAAGGGAATCTCAATGGCTAGCTGTTATATCAATTTGAAAGCTCTCTAAAACTCTTTTCAATTTGGAAGTGTTTCCAACTCAAAAGATCCATTGTCTGGCCATTGATGTGTAGTATCTATTAATCTTAATAGTGATTCTAACCACTAAGCTTTTTTATGGTTTAACCATTGATGTGAGAGGCATCCCCTAAGATAGCATAAAAAAAAAAAAAAAAAAAAGATCCAGACAGTTCACTCCCATAGCCTAAGAAAGAACTCGAGGAGCCCTGTAGTCAAACGGCCATTCTAAAACACAGGGGACCAGTTGTTCTTCCTCCCTTTGAACAGAATAGGGTTCCCTAAGCTTGGACCCACAGCCCATTCGACTGCCAGTCAGGTGTATATACATCCTCTGTCTGGTGGAGACCAGAGAGAATAATCTCATTGGTCATAAAGAAAAAGACAAAAGAAAACAGTGACCATTTCTGGGAGGAACAGGATCAATGGAAAACGAGTACTCATCCCAAGTTTTTAACCAAAGTCGCTAATGCCCAAGGAACTAGCTACACAAACATTTTCTGCTGCTAATAAAAAGGCAGAGAGAGCAAAAGAACTCTCACCACTATTCGTTTCCATGGGACCCCGCAGACTGAGACTGTGGAGGCTATGGTATGAAATTTTACATTCTGCTGACACTTGTCAGATGTCCCCCAATCTCTTTATCTGCAGTAGTTCCAGGGAGAAAAGCGGTTTTCCAGCCAGTGAAGTCTCCTGCCTGGATCACCAAAACTGTTGTGGAGGGAGAAATTACCCCCTCTACCCTCTCTTAGTTCTTAGGACTGGACTAACAATAAAATTGACACAAGACCAGATTAATAGAAAAAAAAATTTAGTGCATGCACATGGGAGATTATAAATGATGCTCAGAGTTGACTGAAGCAGGCAGCTTTTCATACTCTTTAGACAAGGAAACAAATTTGTGAGGATTTGACAGGACAAAGGATGTTAAGTTTGGATGCTCATTTAACAAGAAACCTAAACAGAAAGAGGGCTTATGACAGAAAATTAGTACAGAAGTAATAAGGTTTGTTTTTGTACACTTCCTACCCTGAATTCTTTAACTCTGTGTTAAGGGTCTCTCTCTTAGCCCACCCCTACCCCCAATCCCCACCCTGAGCAAGAAGGGCACTTTTCACAGGGGAGATTTATTTCTTGCATTTCAAGGAGGCAAAGGAAGAGTCAAGCGCCCTTCTTGCACTGGCTGCTTTTCAAGTAACTTTCATTCAAAATAATCAACATGCCACTGTGGGATGTTTGGGGGCTGCTTGCCCTGGGCCCCCACAGCTGCAGGAACCTCCAGATAAGCAGAGAGCTCCCACTAACTCTCAAGTTCCTGCATGCTATTTAAATGGGACTTTGCTACCTAACTTGTCATCTCTCAGTGTGGATTTATCCCCGCCTCCTCTCCTGATTCTCAAAGTTCTCAGAGGGAATTTTCAAACATTCTCAACACATTTCACTTGTGTTCGGGTTTTCATCCTGAACCGAAATAGCAGGTCCCTTCCCCTCTGCTCCTCCACGGCTGGAATGCCCTCTACTGCGAGTCTTCCTCTCTTTGTACTCCAGTGGAAACAGCTCAGCTTTCCTCCCAGGCCCAGTTAAAACGTTCTCCCTCTTTCAGCTGCCTCCATTAGAACACTCATTTAATTTTGGCCGCATTCACTAATTCTAAAAATAGTGCTCTTACTTAACACCTCATTAAGTAAATTTCCTTAGACACATACTCCTTTTAAACTAAAACAGGTATCTTTAAATCAGAGGAAAACTCATTTGTTCTGCCCACACTGACCCTAGGGCTCACACCAGCCTGGTGAAACCTGCCACCTCTCACAGTAATTTCCATTAGAATCTTTGCCTCTCTATCTATGAATCTGTCTCTGTTTTGCTTCTTGGTTCAGTTTGTTCCTTCGATTCCACATATAAGTGAAATCATATGGTGCTTGTCTTTCTCTCAGCAGGCTGACAGCTGTCGGTTTGGGCGGGGGAGGGGGGACGCTCAGAGGGGGGAAGGATTGAGCCAAAAAAGAAACAGCAGTGTGGTGGTTGCGGGCATGGAAAGTGGGGTGGAAGAGAGTAGGGGGGATAAATGGTGATGGAAAAAAATTTAATTTAATGTAATTTTTTTACAAAGGAATCTTTGCCTCAGTCGTCCCAGTCAGACAAATCCCTGAATCTCACATTTTAGGGGTGGGTTCTACGCCACCATATGGCACTTGAAACACTACACAGGTTTGTGTGTGTGTGTAAAACAAAGGTACCTGTGAGTATAACAGAGCATAGAAAGTCAGGGTTTGGCCAAAAATGGGAATTCTGTAATATCCAAATTCACTTTAAAAAAATTATTATTATTGATTTTAGAGAGAGAGAGGAAGGGAGAAGCAGAGAGGGAGAGAAACATCCATGAGCGAGAAACATCGATTGGCTGCCTCCTGCACTCCCCCCACTGGGGATCGAGCCTGTAACCCGGGCATGTGCCCTGACCGGGAATTGAACAGGGGACCTCTCTGTGCATGGGACCACGCTCAACCACTGAGCCACATCAGCCAGGCCAAATTCAGTTTTGATTTGACATAAAAATACTACTGCTCCACACTGAACCTGGCCTCAGGATTCCTTATTCCAGCACTTTTTGTGGTGAAGCGTTGCACTCTGCCGCCTCTTTCCTTAACACCACGCAGCCATACCCTGAGAATTCCCAAAGCAGGGGAGGCAAGAGTGATTTTCCTGTAACAGGGACACCTTCTCTCACCCTAGGGCTGAGCTTGGACTGGTAGAAGCGATGCCCTGCTTGATCCGATGAAACCTTTCAAATGCTTCCCTGCAACGGATAGTGAACTTACTGGCCTGCAATTTTCTAGTGTTACTGGTTCCGTACATTGCCATTTTCCACTCTTTGGGGATATGGCCTATATAAAGTCAGCTTTTGAAAATGTCAACCAAGGCTTTTCTCTGTTTGGCCTCATTTTTCCTCTGCTCTCATTTCTTGGAAGGCACCATGAGTGCCCCCCTTGGCACCTTGCCGATTTCCTGAGCAGCTAACCTTTCAATAATGATATCAGTGCTGCCTTGTGGTTATCTGTGCATTTCTCAGTCCATCATTTTCAACCCTTGCTCGCTGAGATTCATTTATGTTGTTGTGTTCTTAAGGTCCTGGAGTTTAATTGACTGCAACGTGACTAGGGACCCAGGGCTAGAATTTCTAGCTAATAAACGAGGAAACATCTTAATAGGTAGACATTTCTCTTCCAATTGATTGAATTTCCAATAGCTATACCTTGAATTTGGCCTAGAAAAAGGGGATACAGATCATTATTAGCTTTCTTTACTTGTTTAATATTTTCTATTTCAAAATTTATCCTACTGGCCTTGGGAGGAAGTAGCTTTTCAAATGTTGGTCTTCTCTTGAGATTGTACAGTGGACAACCCTGGAAGTCTGCGTGGTGTGGGCTACCACTCCACTGGAAGGCCACAGGGTGAACTAATTGAGAGCAGGGACTATTGTGCCAGACCATGGAGATTTCAAATACCAGCTCCTGTGACCTTGGACATTTTATTTAAAAACCCGTTTTCTAATTTGTAAGATACCAATAATAATACCTACCTTATTGGGTGTAGATGAGAAAATATAATCTCTATTATTGTCATTATTTTTCTTCTTTATTCTTCTGAAAGAACATTTTCACTACCTGATATTCTTGGATGACCAAGTTTCTGTACTGAATTAAATGTTTTCTAGGGCCCTGTCTCTTCTTTGTTTTTAAATTTTATTTTTTGCTGACAGTATTATAGATGTCTCTCAGTTTTCTCTCTTTTACCCCCTTTCTCCCAGCCCCTGCCCCACCTGTCTATTCTTTCATTTGTATTACCACAGACTTTGCTTATAATATATCCAATGGCTAATTTCTTCCTGTCATACAAATCTAGGAGGTAACTGGATTGTTTGACTGGAGCTCTCTATAAAGAAGGGCCAGGGAATTCTAATCCTATATTACTGCCTTCCTGGAGACCTCTCTATTCTTTCATGGCTCAAACTTGCATCAGTAATTCAGCCTGACACTTTCATTAATTAGGTAGATGCAGATCTGGAACAGAATTTGGATTAAAAACACATCTGAGGGTTCACAGGGTTATTTGATTATTCAAGATCCTTCTCCGTGATTCTTCTTCCTAAGTCTCATTTGCAAAATGTAAGCATACAATTTAAATATGTGCCAGTCAACTATTCAACAATCATTCGCTGATGGATATAATGGCATGGAAGGGAAGCCTCATCCTATAGGTCATGCCAAGCAAAAAAGGTCAAGTAGCAGAAACCCTAGTTTTGCAGAGGATGTATGGAGCCCCGATGTAGTTAGGCAGCGTTCCTTCCCTCTGCCTAATTAGCTCACCCAGGGGCTCAACTCAGCAACGGTCCTTTTCACTGTAAAGAGCAGAGGGTGATGTTTTCAAAGTGAGCATTGAGAAGGCTGTCCCCTGCCCTCTCTTCTCCAATAGTCAGAGAAACGGAAAAATTCGTCCCATGACACCCTCTCAATTCCTAAGAGAAAATCATTTTTCTCATTGCTATTCCTGTACTAACTTTGTCACTGTTGTTATGTCACTTGACTTCTTTCTGCCTCAGGTTCCTCATTTGCAAATGAGATGATGTCTCTGTCTACCTGTTCACAGACATCCTTGCAATTAGTGGGGGTGTCAGGATGATACATGGAGCATTTTAGAGAAAGATTTTGTAAGAGAAATTTGTGTACCATTTATATTAATTGCATGAAACTGAGTTGCAAGAAAGTCTCAAAATAAGATTTATTTTGTATCCAGCTGCTGGATCTGTACTCTTTGTCCAGTAGTCTGGATTATTTTCCTCCTACTGAAGGCAGGTGAAAGGTGTTGTGGTTACTAAATGGTGCGGGAACAACATACTCCTTTTCTGGAAAGCTTAATGTTACCATGTTTGGAGACATGGAGAAAAGGGCATGCAAGTCTCAGGAAATGATTAGAACTCCTTAATCCCAGAGGGATGGTCTTTATATCAATTACATTTTAAGCCTTGTATGTGAAGAACTGTATCCTCAGTGACTAAGCCCTCATTTAGTGGCTTTAGGAACCTACAGACCGTTGGTGAAAAGCGTGCCTGCGGCCCTGGACGAAACCGCATTAGAGCATTGATGAGGTCTGGCTTCTTTTCTTTGGGGAGGGAAATCCCCTTCTAAATTCTTAAAATAGCAGTTGGTTTTCATTAAATCTATTCCGAGTTGAGGGTCTGAGGATCTTGAGTGACCCCTTTCCTTGGGAATGGAACACATTTTAATAGGCTTTTTCCTGTCCATGGTCCCTGAAAGATTTAGCTGCTGGCAGGCCTCCTGAATTGCTGGGATTTGTAAAGGAAAGAATTGATTACATGCTTCTTCTAATTCTTTCTCTTTCTTTAATTTATTTTTCCCATTTCATACAAAGAATGAGAAAGATACCCTGAGTCTCCTTCTATTGAGATATGGTTGGCCTCAAGGGCACACATTTAGCACTGAACCTTTATTAACCTCTTCTGAGTTTGACAAAGTTTCTTTTTTGCTTCCTAAACCTGAGGCTAAAGAGCTGTTATTTGCCAAGCTTGTTCCTCAGCACTGAAATTAGTACAGAG
This sequence comes from Miniopterus schreibersii, assembly GCF_964146895.1. Lineage (NCBI taxonomy): Eukaryota > Metazoa > Chordata > Mammalia > Chiroptera > Miniopteridae > Miniopterus > Miniopterus schreibersii. The sequence goes on from NC_138109.1 coordinate 46,705,906, forward strand.
AAAATGAAGATTTGTTTGGTTTGGTTTGGCTTTTTCTGTTGAATTGCATCTATAGCCTCTATCTGAAAAGGTAAATTTATTATAGGTCTTAACGCATGCTATTCACTCTGATGGAATGATCCACCCTGTACTACCACCCTGTCTCCTTCCCAGTCAGTGCCTCTCTGGGTCACTTTTCTCCTGGCTAATTCCTATCACTTCCTCCAGGAAGCCCTCCTGTATGTTCCCACAGCACACCATGCTCTTGCTTGTCTTAGGATAGCACTCTATTAACATTACTCTTGTATGTGAATATATTTCCTACAACACACTAAGCTTAATCAGGACGGGGCTGTGAATGTTTTACCATTTGATTCCTAAGTGCTTACACAGTGACTGGGTCCTAGTAAAAATTCAATTAATATTTGTCAAATGCATGAATGAATTAATAACGTTTCAAGGACTGTAAGAGTACTGTACATCAAACTTTCTCTGCACCAGCTATTGCGCTCACTCAGTGTTTCACAGGCATTAGCTTTCTAAATACTCATAATTCGATAGGATGGCTTTTTTAAAACAGGTAAAGATAGAAAGGCTTAAAGAAATTAAACAAATTACAAGGTGATACAGCTGGTAAGTTAAGTGACAGACGAAGGTTATTACCCATGTGTACCATCATAGAGTCCAAAACAGAGAGAAATACAGTCAATTAAGTCATTTAGTGCCACAAACCAGGAGCAGCTCTGACTGAACAGAAAAGCAATCGTTATCAGATTGCTTTACCAAGGAAGGCATAGTTTATAGAATTCATAGCAGAAACGAGAAGGTCGTTTTTACTTAATATTGAACAATTCAGTGGCGTTTAGTAATATGAACTCATTTGTTTGCTCAGTTAAGACTACTCTTCCACAAGTCACTTGCGTGGCTGTTTTTGTGCTGTAGGTAATTATTTGCCTGCTAGTCACTAAAACCTGTCCATAAATACAGTGACGACAGTGAGAAAAGAAAACATAATCAGTTGTTTGATTGCTGATTTACTCAGGTGAAAAGTTTGCCGGATAAACTGTGTTTGCAACAGACACGACCCAAGACTACATGATGATGTTTAAGAGAAGTGCAATCCCCTGGAGTTCTAGTGATTTCTAGTCACTACTGACCATGTAGATTTGAGCCAATGCCTACTTCTGAATTGATTGATTTTCTTTCTCACAGGCAACATTTTTATTTTTTTAACCTGCAGCCTTTCTGTGCCTGACTGGAATATTTTTGCATTTGATTAATGTTTTCATTTGACTTTCAATGAGGTCTCAAAACAGTTTGGCTTGTCACAGTCAAATTATTTAAATATCCTCTGAAAAGAGTATGTGGGAACCAAAATCGGATTCATGTGAACCTGAAAAACCAGTGGCGACACTTCCTCAACTTGTTATATTTTTATGTCTGAACTAATCATTTCACAACTTTGCTTTATGATGATGCTCAGCTTCTTAAATACAGTGATTATTAGATGCTTTAATGGAAAAGTTTTAATTTTTAACTGACCTAGAAGTTATTCTCTGGCAAGAATTTATGTTCCTTTTTTTTTTTTTTCTTTTTAATATCCCTTGTGGTTTCAACAGCAAATACATTATGCCTTCTACTTATATTAAAAACATTTCCTTTGGTTTCTTTTATTATTATGATTTTAGAGAGGGAGAGGGGGAAAGACAGAGAGAGTGAGCGAGAAGCCTGGGTTGCCTCCTGTATGATCAGGAAGCCCAGCTGTCCTGGTGCACACGATGATGCTCCAGCCAACTGAGCCACAACCGCCAAGGCCCTTCGGTTCCTTGAACACAAATACCTAAGTCACCCTTTTCACTTCCCAGTTACTCTTCTCTCCTAGTTGATGAGAATTATCCCAACTATGGATTTAAATATGGTCAGCTTTCTGTCTACGTTCAATTTATGCCATGTGAAGGAAAACACACAAAACAGTACGTACGTAAGATGTCACTGATCTATGATTCCAGAAAATGCAAAACTAATCCCCAGTGTCAGAAAGCAGATCAGTGGTTTCCTAGGGCGGCACTAAGAGGGGTGAATGGCAGGGGGAGCAAGGACTTCTGTTGGGGCGACAGAAATGTTTTGTATCTTGATTGAGGCAGTAGCTTGTTTCACAGGAGAATGTCCTTTAGAAACTCACTGAACTGTAGTCTTCAAATATACAAATTCTTCCTCCTAATGGGGACACAAGTAAATTATCTAATACAAGTGGTAAATATAAAAAGTGACATCCTTTAAGAGATATGCAGAGTAATACAAATTTGCGCCTTTCAAATCATGAGCAAAAGACTTTCTTGTCCTTTTTAAAACTTTAAAAAGGAGAAATAATCATATGCCAGATAATCTCACTGAGGATTTCAAAACCAATTCTAGACAAAGGGGAAGAATCAACATAACTGAACTGGAGGAGAAAAGGGTTACTGAGGTGCCATCACTGAGCACAAGCCTGTTCCGCGCTAGGGCCGAGCTAGCGGCCTGCAAATGTTAGCGCTGCGTCAGAGGACCCCGGCATCGGCGTCTCGGGCAGGGAGGTGAGAGCGCCTTTGAAAGCATGCGCTTACCCTCTACTCACTCTTGCTGGTTCTGGTTTGATGCAAAAGATATTCCGTCTCAGACTTTATTCCTCAGGCAAATGTGAAAGTGCATATATTGAATGGCAAAGAAAAGGCCCAGATTATTTATACATCATAAAAAACTGGAGAGTTGAGGACAGATCTCAAAAACTGCAAACTGGCAGATACAAAGTCTGGAAAGGAAAAAACTAAAACAAAAACTGCCCTAATACCTTAAGCTGATGAAAAGCCACGTGCTCCTAGATATGCAGGGTGAAACGGTGGATCATAGGGATGCATCCAGGATGTCTTTTTCCATTTTCAAAATGTCACTTACGAGAGAAGACATCCATGGGATCTAATGAAAACTGATGCTGTGACTCATGAAAAATACAATAAATTAATTTACAATCAAGATCATGGAAGTGAGATTGCATAAACAATAATACTCATGTGCAAGAAATATAAAATCAGACTTCCTCTTTAGAATTAGAACTGTAGAGCACTTCTATTTAAGTCTCAACAAGTGAAAAAGTCTATGTCACGTAACTGGTGTGTGAAAATGTTCTCATTTGCACTCTAATCTAAGGTAAGTTTAGCCCAAACTCAGAAAATTGGATTGGATAATTGAAAATTAGCTGGGACAAGGAAATGAGCAATGTGAATGTTCAAGCTTCAACAGTAAACACCATGAAGGTATTTGTGATAAACTGAATCTTCTCTTGATGAATATAAATGACTCTAAAAGGTATATAGCTCATATGGTTCTCATTTGAGCAGTGGTTTATTTTGCTAAATTTAGGTGGATACTAAACACCTATACCCACTGTCAGGGCAAGGCAGGTTTAGCCATTTCAGAGAGTCACTCTACTTGTAAATGTTAACATTTCTATAGATAAGCTGCACAGTATGTATCATCTATATTTATTCTTCTAATTGAACAAATACATTTAACAAATAGTGTTTGCTACAAAACCAAACAAGCACTAAAAAGAAGCTGAAATTGCCTAACTTCAAAATCTTACCTTCTTCATTCAAATGTTTCAATAATAAGAGATTACAAATACCTTAATTTATGTATATTTTTTCTATTTTGCTTTATAATTTTAAGATTATTTTAAGGAAAAGTATAATTATTTTTGCTAAATAAGACCTATGGTAGTGAGAACTAAGGATATACTCCAGGTGAAAGAATCCTCCCCTCCCCCCAAAAAAGCAATAAATAAAATAAGTAAATTAAAAAAATTATTTTGAACATGTGATCAATAAAATGCTGTTAAAACTCATAGATTGGTCAAATGCTTGTATAACCAGCATGTTTACACAACTTTCTACACAGAAAGCTTCTGCTATGGAGACTAATGCCCATTTTTAAAAAGAGAGATTTGTTGCAAAAAGGATTTGTTACCAAAAAAGAACCCTTGAGACTTCTCAAATTGAAACTCTCCTCCCAAAAGTTGGGCTTGTCTTACCCACACTAGCTTTCAATATCATTTCTTACAAAATAAGTTGCTATAGCTTTTGACCAACAATGCAGGGATGGCAGGTTGGGATGGCACTTTTAGGGACAGTGGTAGGAAGTGGTTGACAAGTTACTTGTAAACATCAGTTTCTTCATTTGTAAGATAGGGAAGGTATCTGCCTTGTAGCAGTGTCTGCACATAGCAGACATTCTGTAAGTGTTAATATTTAGTACCTTAATCTGAAATGGTTCCAGAAGTAATTTACTCGCATGTGCATTTTTCAAATTCCATCTCTCATATCTCTGCTACAAATAAGAGTTGTAAAGAATACCTCTAAAGAAAAATCCTTAATAATGATTACTTTGTCTTCCCATTCTCCCTTTTAACAACCATCAGTCTCCTTCCCCTTTCCTCTTCTGCAATGTCAGACCTTATCTTAACTCAGCCATCTGAAATCTGGTTAGGTAAAAAGGCAGTACTGGATCACCATAAATAATTCAAAGATGGATGATCGAGAACTGACACTATCCTGCTTTTGTTAATAATTTTTAAAATAATAGCTATCTTACCTATCTAGAAAAAATGAACAAAGAGAATGGTTCTCCTATTTGAACATTTTCAGGGTATTAATTTACTTTGACTCTTGGAGAATCTACCTGCAAATTATAGAGACAGAATCCTGTCCTAAACTTCCACATGGCCCCAGGTAGCATCTCTCGGTGATGTCTCCTCACCTTCAGCCTTTCAAATAGGGCAACAACTAGAAAGGGCAGGCCATTGCAGGAGCTACCATTCTTGCTAGGAATCCTTGCTCCCCATCTATGACATCTGCATGCTGCCTGCAGTAGGCAGCTAGTGTAAAACTTTTACCATCCCAAAGCACTCCTGCCACCGTGAGTACATTGTTAGCTAAGGGGAGGGGCCACAGATTCAGGATATCGTAAGACAAATTTAAAAAAAACACTCTGGAAATGTTATGATGAGTGGCTTAGTACAGGGACACTTGCCATAGGTTAGGAAAAAGTTAAAACAGCCCCGAGGGTCTGAACTACGAGGGCAGCAATGGGGAAGCAAAGGAATGTAAGGATGATGGATCTATCCACGGTAGAGGTGAAATGGACTGGGCACGGTCATCATTCCAAGTGAAGGTGTTGAGGAAAAAGGAATGAAAGATAAGATTTCAGCCTGGGTGTCTGGGCAGATGGTGATCACACATTAAGTTGAAGGAAACTGAAACTGATTTCAACCATAGAAGTTTGAAATGCCAGTAAAACAGTCATCTCCGCTTTATAGAAAATTGTGAGAACTGTGGTAAAAAGCAGTTGGGAATTACCTGAATTCTATCTCCCTTTTGATGTCTAGTCTGATCTACCTGTCCTCTTAGATCAGGTTAGGTGCTTCCCTTCTATGCTCCAACGATACTCGATTTCTTCCGTCTTACTTGCTTTCCTTTATTGGAATTGCCTTTTTCATTCTGTCACCTTGATTAGACTGTAGGCTTGGTGAGGGCAGGGACCATGACCATTTTGCTCATCTTAGCACCATTACACCAAGTACAGAGGAGAATAAATAATAGATGCTCAAATGCTATTTGCTGAGTGATTAGAGGTGCCTTGGAATCTTTGGAAGCTGTAAAAGGCTAATTGTACATTTCAAAGAAGTTGTCGCTATGGCTAAGGGATTAATTGACTTTACATAGAGAATCCAAATATAAATAGCAGTGGAGGTAAGGGCTGATTCAGGATGAGGCGGTATTAGAGACGGGAGAAAGAAATAGTCACAGGGATAAAGGAAAGGGCAGGTATAGTAGAAAGAAGAAGAAGCCAGAAGTGGCAGGTACCCCAAAAATCCAGGCTGTCTAGGGAGAAGACAATGATCCTAGAGACCTGTGAAAGGCAGAGGAGGGCATCAGCAGGGCAAAAATAAAGGATGTCCATTGTTATTTCAAAACTAAAAAGAACACGGTTAAGAGGAATGTAGAGGGGATCATAATGATTTCTACAATCACTGGATTCTTCAATTCAGCATTTTTCTAAAGGAATTCTAGCCAAGTGTACTATGCCATGGAAGAAAATTTCTTTGATAAAAGAAGTTTGTGTAAGGTTGAGTATTACTTCTCATTTTTAGAGATGCAGAAAATACATTAGAAATTTTGTAGTAATTGTTCAATTTCAACAAAGCATTTCACCAACTTCTTGGACAGCTTACAACTTATTAACATTCCAAAAGAAATAATATTCCCTGGAATGTGTTTTGAGACATGCTGCTTCGATTGTGTGACTGCCAGCAGGTTTATATTCTCTAATTTTAAAAGGTATCATAGTGGGTACTGTCAGCATCTAAGTCAGAAATTTTCCTGGCTCATATGACTGTGAATGTGATGTATTCTTTGGGTTTCATTGAAGTGCATCTTGTAGTAGTGGTAACATTTTTCCTTGATATTCTTTTATTCAACCAACATTTACAGTATACCTACTATGTACCAGGCCCTATGCTCAGTGATGAAGATACATGATTTAACAGGATGGCAAATCCTGCTTTCATGAAGCATACAGATCAGAGATGAGCAGGGGATGGGTAGGTATAAAGAGAAACACAAAGAAAGAAATAAGGAAGATAAATTTCAGATAATAGTAAGTGCTATAAAATGCATAGATGAGATAGAAAGTTTTGGGGGACAAAGGGACTGGGTTTTTTGTTGTTGTTGTTTTTTAAGTTTTTTTTTTTAATATATCTTTATTTATTTTAGAGAGAGGAAGGGAGAGGGAGAGAGAGAGATAGAAACATCAATGATGAGAAAGTCATTGCTGGCTGCAGCCCGTAACCCGGGCATGTGCCCTGACCGGGAATCGAACCCTGATTGCCTGGATCCTAGGTCGACGCTCAACCGCTGAGCCACGCCTGGCTGGGGAGGGACTGGTTTTAATTGTTGCTCACGGAAGACCTCTGTGAGAAGGTTATATTGAGGTGAGATCTGAAAAATACAAAGGAGCCAGCATGGTAAAGGTATGAGTGGGATATGAGTCCAGAGAAATAACAAGTGTAGTAGTAGATGCTATCAAAGGAGACTCAGAAGGCCTGCCACAGAGTAGAAGGAGAGCTAGGAGAATATAGTGTCAGGGAGCCAAGAGAAGAGCATATTTCAGTTAGTAAGGAGTTATCAGCTGTGCTGAATGCAACTGAGAATTTAGGTGAGATGAAGACAAAATAGTGTCCACTGGATCTGTCAGGATTGGAGCCACTGGACACCATGACTAGAATAGTTTTAATTGAGTAGTGGGGACCTATAATAACAAATGTTCTTACTTACACAATGTTTACTATGTCTCAGCTTCCATCTAAGTGCTTTCAGATTTTCCACTTAGTAATAACCACTATGAATTAGATGCAGTTTTTATTTCATTTTTCTATTAAGGCAGACAGACATCAAATAACCTGTCTCATAGTTACTAAGCGGCAGTGCTGGGATTTGAACCCAAAGAGCCTGGCTCCAGCAGCTGTGTCTTTACTACTTCACTGTACTTCTCTAAAACCAGGTGACAATGGAAGGCAGGACTATGGAGATAACAAGCACATTTTGCAAGAAATTTTGAAGTGGGAACCTGAGAAATTGGTTCATAACTGGAGGGGTCTGTGGGGAAGGCAAGATTTTTAAAGATAGGAGCTACTAGAGCATGTGTGTATGCTGATGGAATAATCTGGTAAGAGGAAAATTTGATGTTGAAGGATACAAGCATTTAATTGTGTGAACCAAGACCTTGAATTTTGTTGGAAGCCTGACAAAAGTAGGGACTCGGTACGAGTCTGCTGAATTACAATAAGTTGTTTAACCCTGGCAAGTAACAGAACTGGGATTTAACCCTAACCTCAATTCCTGGTCCAGTTCTCAGGTCACTAGACCATGCAGTCTGGTAGCCCTTAGTCTAGTCTTCTTCTCATCTAAAAAGTCATTTTCTTCTGGTTCTGTGAGTAGTCCCCCCACCCCCATTTTAGATGCAGAAGCTCTGATTCAATTTCTTGCTGGGATGGATTCTCTACAAATAAGGATAATCCTCCATTTCATGTTTACTCACTTGCTTGACTTCCTGCATTCCACACTCTTCCCACAACAGGCTTTGCAGTTTTTATTTTTTGAGACATTTAAATAAATGTGAGTTGGCATTGTGACCAAGTACCTCCTGAAATGCATAATTTTCCCCCTTTATCGTCTTTTGAAGCAAATGGATGAATTGCAAAGGAGCTACATTAATGGGATGTTTAATGTGAGGTTTTAATTTTGCAAAAGTTGAGAAGCGTAATTAAGGTTCAGGCAGTATGTAAGTGTCTTCAGGAATACAAAATAAACTATATTTCACATCTAGAATTTTGGGAACACTTTCTGCTTAAACACAAACCTCTCATACCTCTTTTCTTTTGTTTCATAAGCACCCTGGGCACTATGAGAAATCAGAACCTGTGGTCCTTACTGAGGGGCCAATAAATAATCAGCATGGCTGTTACTGTGACAATTAGCAGAAAACAATGTTCTGGGAGCGGTGGGCTGGAGGTGAAAGGGAGTGGGCACTGGTTTCATATTTCTTTTAGTCTCAAAATTGTAGGGCAGTTTTCTTCCATTTTGTTCTAGATGATACCTCAGATAATTAAAATAGTGGCGAGAGAAAAGAATAATGAATTCGAAGGGGACACAGGATGATAAAGGCTTCTGGGGGAAAAGGTGAGCACAAAGGGACTTGAAAGCTTAAAAAAATCATTTATGAGCATTTCTCTGGATCAACGTACCACATAATTATCTAAAAAAATTCCTCCACAAATGTGGTGCATCCATCAAGACAGAAGAGGGAAGGAAAGTGAGTTTACGTTACTTTAGATGATACAGAAAGAGCTATTGGTGTTCAAGCATCTGAAATGGCTATTTCAGACCTAGAAATGAAAATGGAAATTAATCTCCCAGGCAATTTCCCTTTCTCAGGCTACATCTACACACACAAGCCAGTTTGAACAAAGAACCAAGGTGAGTCAAGTAACTAATATTCACAAAATTGCTATTTCTACCTCTTTTGGAAGAGTATTATATAGCTATAGGATTAAAACCAGTAAAAATGTATTGACTTATTTCTTGATTTATGCATTCATTCAATAAATACTTATTGGACTTCTATTAAAACGCATGAAATTGCCTTTTCTTGGTAAAAATGGTTGAAAATCAACAATATCAAATGATTCAAGGCAATGCTATCGTTAAGCTAACAGTGAATTTTTCTAATGAATGAAATCAATCAATATATATTTACTGAATATGGATTATAGATTCAGGATGCACCAGATGTTTCAAATCAGTGGTGACAAAGATTTTGAGTATGACAGTCCCTTTTAGTATTAAAGTTAAGCAGATCTCTAGGGATGCTATTGTACCTTTAGGGTCGATCAAGTGAGAGGATGCACAACCACGCTGGCACAAAGTCAATAAGATTTATAAACAATTTTCTGAATTTTATTTATTACTACAGTGTTGTATATATTTGAAAAATAACAGCGTGCACACATACACACACACACAAGTCTGTGCGTATGTGGTACATTTATAGTTTATCTCCTGACAAAGTTTAGTACACATTTGGATTGTTAGACTGTGTGAGATGGGCCTTTTTAACTTGCAAAATGGCTTATACAAAACAAAGTAATTTTCACTTACATAACATGGTTAGGCCTAGGATTTCGAATGATACTATCAAAACTTGTTCTTCCTCCCTATCTAGACTTTTGAACTTATTATTGTTGGCTTTACGCGTCATCTCCCCTGGGGTCCACTGTTGCAATGTAAAGAGACCTTCTGGTTCCATATCACCACTGTATGTCCTACAGTTGCCCGTCATTGGCTCTGACTGGTCTTGCTTGGGCCTCATACTTGTTCTTGAGCCAGTCGCTGTGGATAGGAAAGTGTGATGTTCTGATTGGTTGCATCTTCCATAAGCTGCTCCTGGAATCCGAGAGCAACAGGAACCTGATGACCTGAATGTGAGGAAAGGTACTCCCCAAGGAAAATAAAGAAGTGTGGGTGTATGCTGTACAAGCAAAAATATCAATTTGTCAACTGTGTAATCCCTATGAAGTAATTCCAGTGCCACCCTGGGGACCATGGCACACGGGTTGGACACCACCTCTGTACAGATTGTACAGTGAAAGATCGGTACTCTTGCCTTATTCTTACATGCAGTTGGCTCGTTCATTTATTCAGCAAGAACTGAGAGTCTAATTGTGTATTATGTTTTGTGCTAGGGGATTCAGATTTGGCTGGGACCTAGTTTCTGTCCTCAAGGAGCTCTAAACCTAGTGGAAAGACAAAATTCTTGAGTGACAAACCAAGTATTACGAAAGTACAGTGGAAAAGGTAACCAACTCTACAAAGAATGTGAAGGGGCTCCCAGGCACAGTGATACTTGAACTGGGACATGAAGGAGTAGGAATTTTCAGTCAGAACAAAGGTAATAAAATGAAACATCAGTGACTAAGATAAGCCAGGGTAATTTGGTGCTTAATTGGGGTACCTAAGCTATCACTGCTATGTGAGTTGAGAGAGCAAAGGAGGGTCAGGAGGGGGAGCTGCGTGCTCACACATACCTCAGACACAAACTCCAATGGGGTGAGGAGAGTTGGTAGCAGTTTAAATCATTACAGGGATTTAGAGAAAAGTCCTGTACATCTCAGACCACTTTGTGATAGTGCAACTTTTCTCCAGAGCTGTTTAGCAAGAGAGAAGCCAATTAAAAAGTGGAAGGAAAGGATCCACCAGTGCCTTTTGGTGAAAGAAAGAGGAATGGGAAGAAATTCATAGTGTTGCAGTGATGTCTTTGGGAGCAGAGAACTGAACCATTTCAAGCTTTTGGCTCATAAGGAACAGAGAAAGCATCAGAAAAGTTGTGTGTGATTTTTACAATCTAAAAGAGAGCCGACCTTGGCAGCAGTTAGAAATAGAATGTCAAGAATATTGAAAAGTTTTAAAGTATTAAATTCAAGAGTCACTTCCTTTTCAAAGTTGATGATGAGCCCCATACTAAAAGGAATTTTTAAAGTAGCTATTCTGTACTGGCAAAGGGATTGAGCGAACATAACCTCTATGGGGTTTTTTCTTCTGTATGGCTACAGCTTTGATAGAGACATAGATATATTTCTTTCTATAATTCATTCAAATCCATATGCGTACATACATATGACACCTTGAATGCCATATTTGGTTGATTTCCCAGGTCATGGCAATTCTGTTACTTCGTACATTTCTTTGTGATGAGCTAAAGAAAAGGTTTTAATGCATTCACAGCAGGAAGAAAGATTTAAAATTTTTTCTTCATTTATTGATTTTTATACTTAACTATATAATTCAGCCCTTTGTTATTCACAAGTAGTATTGAATCTTTAATAACACTATCATTGAAAAGGCATGTACCTGTCTGCTTTTTGTAACAAAAAGGAAAATATATAAAATAGCTTACCATTGTTTGGTAAATTCCTCTGTTCAATTATGGGAAAACTAAATAATCTATACACTCCAAATGAACAAGTTAGAAAAGAGCATTTAGTGAGCTACAGAGGGAAGTATTTTCATAGTACTACACTCACTTTCCTAAGTATTGCTGCAGAGGCAATTGCTCAAATATAATTCTCCCATTAGGAGGTTAAGAGAGATAATAACAGCTTAACACAGAAGGAAATAACAAAAGAAATAAGATGTCAGATATGATCAGATCTGTCTTTGCCATATAAATTCAAACAATAAAATAGCTACGTAATTATTTCAAAACTCTGCTTATTTTATTTTTCAATCTTAAATTCCCCAAGCAAGGGTCTGCCTGTACATCTGGACTTTGGATCACCCATAGTATTTGCAGCCAGAGGGGAGTTTGTTATTTTCACATTAGAGAATGCAATTTCGGATCAATGCTTTTTACTGCCATCCTAAATGATATTCATAGAAATGATACAAAGTGTAGATTGGTATATATTGAACATTGAATGATAAACTCAATGTGGAATAATCTGAGTCTTCTCATCCTTTATATATTTTTTAGTTTCTTTGTTTTTTAATAGCTAACTTTTGTTTCATCATAAAGAGTTATTCAAGTGTAGATAAATGAAAATAGCACTGGGTCAAAAGACCTGACTTCTTATATCAGCTCTTGACAGTAGAAGTGAAAGAATGGGGCAGTATTAAGATGATGTCGGCAGGCAACCCCAAGGCCTGCTTCGATGGCGGTGGGTGATTATTCTGTTCTTCCTTTAGAAGTCCCCAGGAAAATTTATGTACAGAAAGCAATAGCAAGGCAAGGAATAGTAAGGAAGTATTAGCTCAGGATTTGGCCCCCAAACCTACAGAAAAACTTATTTCTGGTCTGGATTATATGGAAAACTCATTTTCCCCCCTACTCTAGAGTCATAATGCAGTGTTGAATCATGGCAGGTCAGATGCATACTCCAATCTCTAATCATTACCCTTTCCCCTTTCCTGACGTGGATTACTTTTGCCTGTTTTTTTAGCTTTATATATGGAAATTCGTAGACGGTTTTTATATCTGGCTACTCTTGCTCGACATTTTTTTGGTGAATTCATCCATTTAAAACACTCTATAATATCTCATTCTACAAATACATTTTTCTATTTTAGTGTTGATAGATATTTGGGCTATGTCCATAGTAAGAATATGCTGCTCTGAACATTCTTTACATGTCTTTCGGTTGTCATATGCATGCACTTCTGTTGGTTATTATTTAGAAATGGAGCAGGAAGATTCTCCAAAGGGGAAATTGACTCCCCAGTTTTGCATTCATATCTCTGAGTTTCCTTCTCCTGATCTTAGCTCCTTAATTCTGCAATTTTTATAGCTCTTTTGTGGCTTTTAATAGATTTAAAAAAATATATTTTGTATAGCTCCTCTCAGAATAATGTTTGATCTGCCTTTACCCAATGTGGAATTCTCACAGCACAGCTTCTTTTAACTGATTTTAACTTGTCAACATTAAGTTCCAGGTTCAATTCCGTATAACAAATAGGATTATATCTTGTTCTGAATTTTCTTGGTTCTGAAGTAACATTTGTTTCTTTCATCTTCTGTATCACTGCCAAACTTTGGGGACCTCATTGCTAATTTAATTGGGCATTGCTGAACTTACAGTAGAATTAAATAGACATTTGATCAATAGATTCAAAACAATAGCAGTTACCAGAGGGGAAAAAGAACATTGTACTGTCTGTAACTATCAAAACATCTACATGAAAAGTGAAAATAAATCAGTGGCATTGTTTATAAATATCAAATATTTAGATTTGGGGAAATTCCTAAATAATCTGCTAGATTTTTATTCTTATATGAATCATTGGTATCATGTATACAACCACATGGGAACTGTGTTCTCTGTTAAGAATTCTTGTACACAGGTAATGAGGGACATAGTTGAAAGACTTGACTGAAGTCCATGCTTAAACTGAGTATTTGTTTCTAAAGTTCTACTTCTTGTGCTTCATTTTGGCTACATTTTTATTCTCCTTACCATGATATGGATAAGGAACTGAAACCTCTTCAGCCCTATTTATGTGTTAGCTACTTAGAAATGGCTGTCAGTTCAGAACCTGATCCCAGCCCCAGTAACTTATTATTTGAGCTAGATTGGCTGCATTCTACCTATGCTTAAACTCTGGCTCTAAGTCAGGATATTTGGTTAAGGACTCTCAGATAAGCATCTCACCGAGGAACAAGAGGTAATACATATCTGAATCCCTTGAAAAGACTTTCTTTAATGTGAATTCTTACCCCTACCTCTTTTAGCACACCCAAGAATGTATCAGAATCCACTCCTCTCATTGCTCCATAGCTGATTGAGACCTACCACTTTAAGAAATATGGGTCAATATTGTACTCTTATTTGCTTTTGTTTCTCTATAACTACTGTCCTATCTCTCCAGGCTTGTCCAATTCCTCCAGGATTGATAGCTTAACTTTTCTTTCTTTTTTTTTTTAATCCTTACCGGAGGATATTTTTTCCATTGCTTTTCAGAGAGAGTTGAAGGGGGGGAGAGAGAGATACAGGTACATCGATGTGAAAGAGAAACATCAATTGGTTGCCTCTCGCATGTGCCCCAACTGGAGCTGGGGATCGAGCCTGCAACCAAGGTACATGCCCTTGGCTGAAATCGAGCCTGGGACCCTTTAGTCCCAGGCTGATTCCCCAACCACTGAGCCAAACCAGCTAGGGCAATAGCTTAACTTTTCATATCGAATGTCTTTTAACTTTGCCCCTTCTCAGCAACTCAGTCCCTTAGATATTGGACACTGCTTGCTGAAATCCAAGTCCCCATCTAGTTAATTCCCTTGACCTATGCCTGTGGCTCTAAGACTGCCATCTGGAAGGCTTTTTAAAGCACTGGTTTCTGGACTCCATTCCCAGAGTTTATGGTAGTTCTGGGTTAAGGCTAAAACTTTGCATCTAACAAGTTCCCAGGTGAGATTGACCTTGCTGGTTTTGGAACCACACTTTGAAAACCACTAGCCAATGCTGATTCCCCAGACTTTGGATTCATTCTTTCTAAGTTCAGTTCCCTATGGTTCATCCCTTACGTGGATCTTCTATGTTTTGAGCTCTAATTCTTTTCTGTAATTATAAGATATGATTCCCAGCTAACTAACCTCCTGGTTCTGACTCTGGTTTTCCCAGGCCCTGAAGAGCAACCAGAACTATGTTAACTGATTTGATTGATTAAATGATTGATTGGTTCATTTATTAATTTCATCATTTATTATATATCATTTAATGCCTAGTATGTGACAGTCATTGTCTATACAAGATGAGAAAAAATACATTCTTTATTAATAAGTTTACACTTTAAGAAGGAGAGATCATTGAGTAAGCTGATACTCAATACTATACAATAAATTTTAGAATAATGTAGGCATTGGGTTCTACAAAAAGACAGAGATGAAAGATCTAACCCTGACTACATGGGAGCAGAGAAGGCTTCTAGAAAGAAAGGATGCCTAAATTGAGTCCTGATATACCATTTGGAGTTATCCAGTTGATGAATTAAACAAGGCACCAAGAGAGGGTGGACCATAATATAAATAGCTGTGAAGAACTTAACAATCTCAGGGTGTTTGATCAAAGGATAATAGATATGAGTTTTTAAAAAAGCCATGAGGATGAAGAATTAAGCAAGGGCCAAAATATATTGGGTTGTTTAGGCCAAGCAAATGAGTATGGAGTTATGCAGAGTCATTGAAGGATTTTAAACAGGTAAATGATCTGATCCTCTTTAATTTTTAAAATTAGAAAATGGTGAATAATAATATTCATAGGGAAATACACAATGATCTAGGTAAATGATAATAAGAAATAAAGTAGTTAAAACTGATATGCAGAAAACTAAAGAGATTTTTAAAACCTATTTATGAAATAGCACTTATACAACTTCATGACATAGAAAAGTGCCAAGGAATATTTCACTCTTATGGCAAGACCAACTGGTATACCAGGATGAAAAACTGCAGAGGTTAGTTAAACAAAAGTGAAGATTAAAGAAATTTTCTAGGAATGGAAAGAAACATTTCTTATGAACCACTGAGTCCCTGTAAACATCTTAGAGCAATGTTAGAATGAGCCAACTGCAGTAGTAGTATTTCCTCATGATTTTCAAAAAGTCAGTTGAGTGACAATCTGAAATTGTTACATCTAAACATGGACCTTTTGCTTTTACATGCATCTTCACATTTAGTTATATCTGTGTATTGGTTTCTGCTAATTAGTTGATGCTCTAACAAATTGCGACAAATTTAGCCACTAAAAATAATATGAACTTATTATCTCACAGTTCTATATGTAAAAATCTGGTTTGGCTTGGCTATTTCTTTTGTCAAAGAAACCAAAAAATTGAGATGTCCATCAGCCTGGCTCTTATTGGGAGGCTCTGGGGAAAGGCTATTTCCAAAGTCATTTTGGTTGTTGGCAGATCCAGTTCCTGTGGTTGTGGGACTGAAGTTCTTATTTACTTGCTGGCTAGTAGTTGGAAGCTTCCCTTTGTCCCTAGAGACCTCTTATGTTGACTTTTATGTTGACTATCTCAGAGCCAGAAAGGTATGTTGAATCCTTCTCATGCTTGGAATCTCTCTCTGGCATCTGCCACATCTCTTGTGCCTCTAGTCCAAGAAAGTTCTGTGCCTTGAAGGACTCAGGAAATTAAACTGAGCACTTTCAGATAGTTCAGGATAGTCCCCCTATTTTAAGGTGTATAACCTTAATTACATCTGCAGAGTTCTTTTTGTCACGTATAGTAACATATTCACAATTTCAGGGATTAGAGTGTGTACTTCTTGGGTGGCCATTCGCCTACTACAATTCATATTAAGGCTTTCCATTTACTAAGATAAAGAGAAATTATAGCCCAGTGTGAAAGGCCTAAGTCATTCACCATTGTCATGAAAGTATTTTCCTGCTTCTCCACTAGTTGACACAAAGACCCTCCATAGATAGCCCCCATCAAGCTAACTCCCTGAAGACTTGCTCTTTGCTTCTTTCTTTCTCCCCTTTTCTCATTCCACCTTGTCAAGGTTAGGGTCCTTAGTACCAGTGAAAATGCATTTGTGTCAAAGCTGTTCACAATAAATCAGTTGTTGATTTGATCTCTTTTTAAGCTAATGAACACACTGGATTAGCATATATATTTGAAGGCATGGTGTTCAGTGAAAGGTGAAGTTAATGGGAGAGTCAGTGAAGATTATTTTGTTCACATTTTTGCCATCCCCTCCCCACTTAAAGTCAATATAGCATAAAAAAATAATTCAGCTATTGATGATGTGGTTAATACACACTAGAAAGTCTACCAGGGGCTTCTAAATATGCTATTAACTCAGAACTCTTTGGAAGATGTAATTGAATAATACTCTTTACTGCAGTTATTATGCTGTTTTGCCTTCCAGCAGGGATTTCTGCCATTTCAGATATACAGCAATGTGATTCTGATACATAATGTGAAAAGGAAATGTGATGGCAGGTATCAATAGGAAATTAAATTAGTATTAAGTTTTACTAAAATTTTGTTCAGAGAACCATTTTTTTAGGTCTTATGATTAAAGATTTGCATTTTTGCATTTGGAACAATCACAAGTTTTATTTTCTTCATCTAAAAATACACATTGGAGTAGAGTTTAGGCTTTGATCCTTATGTCTTCTTCTCCCAACTTACACACTTTCTTGATTTTGAAATACATGGATTGCCATGTGTTATTTTCTTTTAGTGTTACAGAAAAAAAAAAAAAATGGAAGTACAAGCCACGATTCTTGGTGAGTTCGAAGAATTTAGCAAAATGGTTATTAGAATATTTCTCCTACATTTGTTGGCCTTTTTCTAGTTCCTTTCATTTTAATTTCTGGAAAAGAAGAAGAAATTCATTCTCTATAAACCTAAAGCCTGCGGTGTCCGAGAGTGGGAGAAATATTTAGGTTTTGGGGCTTTTGGCTTCTCTAGATATGCTATAAGCTAATGTAAGGAGACACCACTTATGATGCCTAAATAAGAATTAAGGTAGAATTTTAGCATTATAACAGCCATCTACTGTTTTGCAAGTGCTGTAGGTAGGTACCCATGATCATCACCAAGCTTTTCTCAGTTCCATAACGTCATTCAGGAATGCGAAATCCTTTACTCTGCTTCAGTCACTGCTGGTAGCAGCCGTACCAACCCCATGGCCAACAATAACCATCCTTCTCCAAGAAATCCCCAGCTTTTTAGAAAACCCTTCTCTACCACTTGAAGAACAAGATGTGTTCTCTCAATCTCACCACATATATAATTGCCATGGTATTAGAAATGTATACCTCCAAACAACCAATCAACCTTGATTCCTGCCAGAAAATTCTACAGGTATGTGGCAGGGCTTGGTTCCAATGCCAAGCTGATGACAAGCATGGCTAGCCCTTCTTAGGAAGCATTGGCTTTGGAAAGGAGGTAATGATCACTGGAATTCCTTTACCTCTGCTAAGCAGCTTATGGATTAGATCAAGTATTCCATTTCATTCACTCTCACGTCCTTCTATAAACACTGACATTAATATTGCCGTCTGCACAGTGTACCTATGAAGAGTAAATGAGGATACGTTTGTAAATCCCTTCCACATTGCCAGGTGTATAGCAGATATGCAACAAATGCTAGTTCCCTTTGCCCAGTTCTTGCTGGCTTGCTTTTGTCAGGTTTGCATGCCTGCCCGCCCAGCCATTCCTTCTCTCTAGGCAAAATCTGCATCCACGTGACACGTTTCATCTTCCCACAAGTCAAGCTCCTAAACGAAAGACTCCCTAATTTTGTGTTCCCTGCCAATCAAGTTAACTCAAGCTAGTCACAGGTCATAAGCCTGGAGTGCTACAGCCCTTCTCCATTCAGCATGCCTTGATAGACAAATCAAAAGTCCCTGCTTCACATCCAAATGCAACAGGGTGCTATGCTCTTGAAGTTCTTCAGGCTAAGGTTACATTTTGACGTTCAGCTTGACAGCTCCGTAACCCAAACCTGTATAAGACATTTTTGTGGTATGGTGCTTTTTGTAGAAAACTTATTTCAATTCATCACACATACCCCTTAATTAGGAAGATCTCTCCATTATATATAAATGTAGGAGACTTCAAGAAAGATGACACTCATATAATGCCTCCATATAGCCAGAAGAACAAAAGGCCTTCTAAGTACCAGGATTACAGTAGTTACTATTCCATCAAATAAGATTACACTGGCGTAGCGCTTTGCAATTTATACATACTTTTCTATCTGTAACTCATGTGATTGTCTCAACTGTCTGTAAGATAGTCAGGAAAGACACATTTATCATCAATTTGTTTAAGGAAATTGAGGTTAAGAGAGGTTTTTGTTGCCTGCCCAAGGTCATATAACTAGAAAAACCAGGAGCCAGTGTTCAAACCCAAGTCTGACTAAGGATAGAGCCCAACCTCCTTACTGTTGTGACAAGAAGCCATCCAAATCTCATACTCAAAGTGCAGTTGCTCTTTGCTTTAGTCCATGTTACCACTTTTTTAAACCATTATTTTGAAATATGAGGAAGAGTTCATTCTTTAGTGCTTTGGTTTTGCTTGAGGTTCCATGCACACACTTTGAACTATGTATTCTGCAATATGTAAACTATTTTTTCATATTTCAGATTGCATCTGTGTATATCTCAAGTGTGAATGCAAAATTTTATGTAGAGATTTTCCAAATAATTTTTTTCTTATTCTTTTATTATCGGTGCTTAGATAGCCTAGTGATTTTACTGTGAAAGCCAGTGAGTGATGTTGTACGAACATTCTGACTGATTAACCGATTATTTCTAGATACTCTAAGAAACAGGTTCTATGGAAATACCTCAATGCCCTGACTTCTGCTAAAGATGCTGAGGCAAAAAGTTTGTTGAGTAGGAGTGATTTAAAGCACAAATGAAAGAGCAATTTTGTTTTAAAATAATTCTTGATTGCTGAATACAGTAATGGGTTTCTACATGATGAATTGGTCCTGATAAAATGTATTAGAGGACCCAAGATCCTAATCACATCAATAAAGGCAGTTTCTACTTTTTAATTGTATATTTCCACTTACAGAATTTTACTTCAGAATATAAAATTAAATTAACTATCAACTTCCAATTCTTTATTTTAAAAATACAAAACTTAAGGCTTCCCAGAGAGGTTATATTCATTTCTTCAAAATCATATGGCTAGTTAATAGTAAACACAGGTTAAAATTTATGTGACTGACTCTGACTCAACCTAATGCTCTTTCCACTTCTCCAGGCTCCCTCAATATATTGATCTCCAAAAAAAATTTTAAATAATATCTTTATTGATTTCAGAGAAAGGAAGGCAGAAGGAGAGAGAGAGAGATAGAAACATCAATGATGAGAGAGTCATTGCTCGGCTGCCTCCTCCGTGCCCCCCACTATGGATCGAGCCACAACCCGGGCATGTGTCCTGACTGGGAATAGAAACACCAAACCTCGATCTCCTGAATCAATGCTCAACTGCTGAGCCACACTGGCCAGGCTAATCTACAAAATGTCATGTGAAAATAAATGTTGTGTCTCCTACTAAATAGAAAAGTATATTTAATTTCTAACAAAAGAAGACATTTCTATTTTTATCTGCATTTCACCCTTTACCTAAAGTTATACTATAGTTTTTTCATCAACCTGGTTTCAGACTTTGTCCTGTATTTCTCTGAAGAGTTCACAAGCTATAAAACTAAGTCATGAAAGACCAGAAATAAACTTGACATCTAAGATGGAAATGGAAAATAAAAACTAGCATTCCTTCTAAGATGCAGTAGCATAATAGCCAAGCTGATGAGATAACTGTCAGAAGCCAATAGGGATCTTGAATTGAGATTTATTCTTTGAAGGCCTAACTATGCTCTTATGGTACTCTCAAAATCAGTAGTGTCTTATGAGTGATCACAGCCTGAGACTGGCTTTGAATGGTCTCACCAAGAGTTTCAAACAGACTGATTTCTTTCAGCGCTCACTCATGTCCTGTGGGGATTAAGAGATCATTGAAAAGAAAAGGTTTCTCTCCCTGACAAATGGTGGATTATTGTAAAAGGATTTTTTTTGTCTTTATGTAGTTGTACCTTAGAGCATACATTACATGCTAAGTTTCAGGGCTAGGAAGTACTAATGGTCTTCCATGTTTTCGATTTTATACTAAAATTGAAGTTGCTGGTAAAATGCTTAGCATCACTAACTCTATCGGCTCCTAGGCTTTTATGCTTTCTATAGGTTTTTATGTTTGAAGATTTCTCAATAAAGGATAATAGTGTGACTGTTCCATTAAATAATAAGTATGGCTCTAAGGCCCCTGAACAGGTAAAGTTCTATTTAAATGCTAATTATCATCATTATAAACCATTTGGAATGCAACTAAGTGTAGCTACCCTCAGATAAAATCCTGTTATCTAAAAGAGAGGATAATAACCTTGGGTAAAACTTGCTGGCTCTGGTAAGTATCAACCCAAGACAACCCTCAACTAGAAATCCTCTTAGTACAAAAGTGGCAAAAAGGGGTCTACTGAGTATGTCAGACAGTTAACAAACTATATGGTGTGCATTGAAGAAGGACCTCCCCTCACTACACACACACACACACACACACACACACACCCCTCTTGTCCAGAAATAATGGCCTTAAAGAACTGTTACTACTGCCTGAAATTCACTAAACCTTTCTTGATTGCCTATTATGTATCTTGAGGGGATAGAAAAATGAAAAAGAAATAGTCATTGCTCTCAAGAAATTAATCGGGTAAGTAAAGAAAGGACATTTAAAGGGAAGAAGAGAAAACCATATGGGATATAGATACAGTACGTAGATATTGATATCTAATCCTAGGGAGGAGTGGGCATGAGGAAAGAAGAAATAGAGAAGGTATATTTGAATCTGCCCTTGAAGGACAGACGGGATTTAGACACATAAAAACACAGATTACAGGCACTCCAGGCTGAGGATATTGGGTAAATTAGAACACTGTTTCCTGTTAACATCCAGCTAGCTCTTGAATGTTCTCTATCAATTGATGGCAGGCGACGAAAATTAATTTAATAGATTCAACAAGATAGAGGAGTCAAGGAGGCCTTACGACCTCAACATGTTTCTCACTTCAAGTTTCCACCTATGAGAATTTTTTAAGTGTTCGATTATTTCTTGTCCTTAGAAAATTAACAAACAAAAGAAAAATAAGTTCACTGGTTCCACTTTCCTTCCAGGCATTGCAATAGGTCTATCCCCCATCATAGGCAAATTTTTGGCAAAAAATTGGAGTCACTGAGCTATCTCTATTTCTGCTCCCATTCTCAATTCTATACTTACTAATCTGAATTTCTACCTTGATTATCCCATTGCAATGGTTTTTTTCAAGGTGACTTCATGGCTTTAATGATGATCTTTAATTTTTATCTTTGGCACAGACCTCCCATCTCTGCTCTAGATCTAAACATCCAACTACTTCTTTGGCATTCTTGACTTGGATAACCAACAGGAGTCTCTGAATCGAAATATCCAACAACAAACTTGTGATCAAAGCATTATTCTTATCTAATGTTTCTGATCTCAGAAATGGTATCAGCATTTACCCAGGTGCACATACCAGGAATTTTAGTCATCTTGCATAATTCCTTCTCTCTCACACCCATATCCAATTATACCAAGGCCTATTGTTTTAACTCATAAATAACTTTCAAATTTACCCACTACCCTCTATCTTATTGCCACCATCTTAGTTCAAGCTACCAACATCTCTACCATGGTGACTGAAATAAGCTCTGAACAGGCCTCTTTAGATTTTGTCTTCCTAGCATCTGGTTAGTTTTCTACTTTGCATCTGGGATGACTGTTCCAGCATATATAATCTATTATGTTACTCTATGGTATATTGTTATATTAACATCCCCATTCCAATGATTTATGCCTGTTAGGAATCTATATCCCTATGTAAACTGTCCCTACCTCAACTCAAGGCTTGGACAAGTGACTAAATTTGGCCAAAAGAAAATCAGCAAACAAGACACAAGCAGAGGTTTGCTAAGTACTTGTTCATGGAGACTTGCCATCTGGAACACTGCCATTACCATCTGAAGAAGCTCAAGTAAGAGTAGGGAGGAGGTGTAGATGCAGCCAGTGTATTTGGTTGATGAATATCTTGGGTAGTCAGCACCCCTACTAAATATGGTCTCACCTTCACTCAATAGCAGGAGATCACATAATTTTGTACTGTTCCTTGGTCACACTCAGTCTTAATTCCCTATTTTTGGAATATAGGTCATGAGTTCTGAGTGGGCCAGATAAAGAAATGTAGATAATTCAGGAAAAAAACAACAACACAACAGTCATTATAGCTAGAAAAACAGTTTAATACAAGTGTTATGACAGTGATGCCAGATTGGCAGTATCAACTTGATTAATTAATTAGTCGGTTGATTCATTCATCTATTCACCTGTTTTCCCTCTTATTCATATAGTAGCCATTTATTTGAACATTTACTAAAAGTTCATCCGGTGTCATACATTGTAGGAGCTGGAAAAGGAATAAGACAGGCTCTTCTAAAAAGCATATAAATATGCTTAGACACACATGGTGAAAATATACAAATATAATTGGAAAGAATACTCTCCCAATTAACGGCAGTGATGTTCTCTGGGGTAGAAGGGAGTGGAACTGTGTCTGTAATATTTCATTAAAAAACAAGATAGGCAAAACAATTCAAATATATAGAAAAGTATAATGAGGTAAAATAAATAAATTTGTAAGCTCCCTCTCAATAACTATTGCCAATATTTTACTTAAATCTCTTTTAACCAGTCATTTTTATCCTATATAGTTGAAATCATTCTATGAGAAGTTTTACAACCCATTTTAAGTATTTTCACATTATTTTAAAATTATTCTTCTATTATATTTTTAAATTATAAAACTAAAATGCTCTTGTAGAAAAAAGTAAAATAATATGAATATATATAAAGAAAAAATAATCTTCCCTATACTTCACCCCCTTTGATATCACCCTCTTTGCTTATTCAATATTCACATGCTAATAAGTGTATATACACAACACACACACACACACACACACACACACACACAGACCTTCTCCATCTTTCTCTATGCTCATTAAATGTGGATCACCATATATAAAGCTTTTTTACAGAATCATGTAATTTGTTTTATTTTATTCATTCAATAAATGTATTCAGCAAACAAAAGTAATTAAAAAATTTAAAAAATTAAAAGCAGATAAATAACAAGTGGATAAATGTATTGATTATATTCACAATTGTGTTGAACACGGGGAAAGTCCTACACCTTAGTACAAAACAATCACTAGAAGATGCAGTTTAGCACAGCCGGGCGTGGCTCAGTGGTTCAGCATCAACCTAGGATGCCAGAGACCGCGGTTCGATTCCCAGTCAGGGTACATGGTGAGGTTGCGGGCTTGATCCCGGTTGAGGGCATGCAGGAGGCAGCTGATCAATGACTCTCTTATCATTGCTGTTTAACTCTCTCTCTCCCTCTCCTTTAATCTTTCTGAAATCAATAAAGATATGTATATTTTTTTTAAAAAGATGTGATTTAACTTCTCTAGTCTCTTCTCAATACAGTCACACAATACATTTTACTATATAAAGTAAATTTTATACCTTATCCCAAACAATTTCAAGCTATATTAAGGATGCTGTAGTTTCTAAAGCAATGGTAATTAATTATGAAAGAGTGGTCTCAGGAAAGGCACATATTTTTAAATGTCAATAGTATTGTAAAATTCAATTTGTTAATGTTCGAGAAATTAACTGATGTCCTCTGATGAACTGTCTTTAATGCAAACCATATACTTTGTTACATTTAATGTGACAAAAATATTTTTAAAAAACACACAAAATTCAAATTTCATGAAAGCTAATTGGGGGCTCTTTGAGTTCTGTGTGAAGAATGTTAAGAGTTCTGTCTAATTTGAATGCAAGCAAGTGCCAAAAAAATTATGTTTATAGTAGGGTAGTACATTACACGTGGTGTTTTAGTGCGCATCCAAATGATGCTTCTTCTCAGTGTTATTACTAAAAATGCTCAAGATGTCTTTCAAAGAGAATGGAAAAGAGCGTGTAAAATTAGAGCACCCTATAGGTTTGGGTAAAATCAGTTATAATCAGTTCTTTCAGCTGCATGGCGGCAGGAGATTTAAGATTGGTAGATTTTATTGTGCAGTTAGAATGCTTTAAAACACATATCATGTACTGAATTTCATAACAAGGAGCACATCTTTTTCAGTAGCTATTTGCTGTTTGGTAGTAGACTATGGGCATTCTACAAGTTTTAACCTCATCAAAACCTACTGTAAAACTTTTGAATTAATGAATCATTGAGTTCACTGAGAGTGGCATTTTATAATGGAGCTGTTATGCTTACTCTTATTGTTCTGGTAGCATCTGAATTAACCACATTTAAAAGTCCTTTGAAGGTTCTACTTGAAATGGTCTAACCATACGTAACAATTTTTCCTGGTTATTTTTCAACAACTTCAATTATATAGTACCAAATGTATTGTGCCTTTTCTGTAGTATTTATATTTTGACATTATGATATAAGAGTCTAATAGCATTTTATTTTAAAGAATAATATATATGCATGGAGTTTTACATTAAATAATTATGGCAATGAAAGAACATACGCCTATTTTGACTAGTATACTAATCTTAGCCTTTCTTCCACTTACACTTTAGATTGTTATTCTGCTCATGAACTTAATGTCATATAATGGACTGATAATTTATGAACAATGTTGTGTGCATTTTACATTGTTCTGCTTCTATTGTTATTCCACAATGCCTGTTTTAAAAGATCTGTGTATAGAAATGAAACTTAGTTTAAGAATATTGATTGCTTGTTATAGGGCAAATGTTACATTAGTGCAAAGGATCTAAGCTCAGTAATGCATTTTGTCCTGTCATCACGGAATTTAGAGTCTTATAAGGAAAACAAGCAAGTGAATTAACAGTTACACAAGGCATCTACCCAGTCAGGAAAGTCTATCAACTCTCTTTGGAAAATAGGTCCAGAATTGGACCACTTCTCACTAAATGCACCACTACCATCCTGAACCAAACCTCTGTTACCTCTCACCTGGACTACTGCAGTAAATCTCTAATTCCCTTTCCGCTCAATTCTGCTGCCCTCAACTCTTCATTCTACTTTCAAAAAAACAACAAAAGTCATTTTTTAGAAGCCAGCTCACGTCATTCCTATGCTCAATATGTTCCAGTGGCTCCCCAGATCACTTGCAGTAAAAGTCAAAATCCAATCACCTAAAAGGTCCTACATCATCTGCTGCCTGCTAATGCTCTGACATGAACTCCTCTCTCTCCTCCTGGCTTACTGAATGCCCATCACAAGGGCCTCCTTGCTGTTCCCTGAACACTCCAAGCTTGCTTAGTTGCAGACTGTTGCACTGGCTTCTCCATCTGCTGTAACATTCTTCCCCCACCTTTCTACAGGGCTATCCTCACTTCCTTCCATACTCAAGCACCACCTCATCCGTGAGGCCTTCCCTGAGCATCCCAGGTCAGATAGCAACTCCCACCCTGCAGCTTCTCTTGCTTCCCTTACTCTCTATTTTTCTGCACAGCCCTTCTCACTCTCTGACAAACCATTTGTTCATTTGTATCTAAATTCGTGAGGGCAGGTACTTATCAGTTTTGTTCACTGCCGGTTATTACCTGAAGCAGTGTTTAATTTTTTTTAGCTTTTACTATTCCTTCTTTCATTGTTTCACTTGTTATGTTTATCTGTTAAATCTTTCCTTACTCGAAAAAAATCTTTCTGAAAATCTTTGTCTTGTAATACTGGTCTTAAACACAATTACATTTGTCATCATAATTATTATTAGATTTTACTACTTTTTAGTTTTTATACTTTTTCTACCTTAGTAATTTTTTTAATACTTCCTTTCTGTTTCTTTACGTCTTTTGTGTATACTTTTTAGTTTTTATACTTTTTCTACCTTAGTAATTTTTTTAATACTTCCTTTCTGTTTCTTTACGTCTTTTGTGTATAGAGTAAGCTTTTTTAATGTTTCTTTTCCCCAGAGAATTGAACAATATACCCCTTGTTCTTGGTTCTATGGTCATCTTACATTTTTATAAACCATCATTAAACCTTTTATCCGTTTATTGTGAGAGAAGAGGCCTAGCTTTTGGCCAAGCTGTGGCTACTACTGATATGCAGCCATTGCTGATGTTCCTTTCAGGAGTGACTATGCTTTATGGTTGGCATGAGCAGTTTTGAGGACAGAAGGAGCACAAAGGATCATTGGCATGGAAAGGAGAAACTGCTAGCACAGCCCAGATCCAGTCTGGGACCAGACTCTTTCTCAAAGTCTCAGTTCTGAAATTTTTAGCAGAGAATCAGTCACTCTTTTCACATCAGCATGCCTGGTTTTCATGTGTCCAAATATTTGGGGAAGGGGATTTTTCCTGCTTTGACATGAAGCATAGCACAGCATTGGAATTCAAAGACCAAGGGAATTCAAAGAGCTGAGTCAGATTCTCAATTCATGGATGTATGACCTCTGGTAATAATCACTCTGGATGTCATGGTTGGTACCACCAAGAGAGATGGATGTGGTGCCTATGAAGGGCTGTGCTAATGATAGAGAGTAATGAGCATGCTGGAGCAGGCACTGTTAGCCTGGCATAGAGCAACTGAAAGGAAATATTTGTTAGCATGCGTGACATAGTTCTGAGCATCCTAGAAATTATTAGAGTAGACTTTCCCAGGAGTTAGAGGTTTAAACTAGTAGGTGCAGTTGTGGGAAAATACCTTCTACAGTTAAATTCAAGAACCATATTATAGCTTTCGACTCCTCTGATTGAAAGAAAGGCTTTAATATACTTTTATCCCCCACTCCTTAATATTTTTCTGGTCTTTTTCTTACTCCTTAATATTTCTAATATGATCTGAAGTTAAATAAATGGATCTTTTTAATACACTTTTTATTCTTAAATATCTGATCTTCCAAGAATAATTTTTACCCATGCAATTTAATTTTGTTATTTCAAAAAAAAACACCCCCAACCTGTTTTGCTGGTAGTAATGTTCTCTGGAGTTCTGTTTTACTATAATCTCTGTCTTTTTTTTTTTCTTCTAGAGTACATCTTTCTATAAGACCCATATGTGTGTATAATTTGAGCCTTTGAATATATGATAATTTTCTACTACTTTTAGATATTAATAAAAATTTAGCTAAACTACCTTTTTACTCTGCACTAAACTTTAGAAGCTTATAGGAAACTGCTTTCTTGTTACCCACTCTTGAATGTTTAAAATATACCTCAGAATATATCAGATAATATAATTGTGTCAGTGTGAAATTTCAGGGCATAATAATGACATTGTAGTTATGTGGGAGAATATTCCTGTTCTCAGGTGATACATAATGAAATATTAGATGTTGTGGCAACTAGGAAAATGTGCCACTTAGATCTTCTATTTGTGGGGAGTGCGACTGACTGCTCCAGTAGCTGCTCTTATTGACCCACCGTTAAGTTCAAGCCAAGGCCACACTCCCTGTAGTTTTCTCCCAGCCAGTGACTGTGCACAGTCAGGGTATTAATGGACCTATTCCTACAAGGGTAGGACTTCTCTCACAGGCACCTTTGGCTCAAGGACTTCCCACTGACGTGGCTAAAACTTTCTCTAAACTGTGCTGCCTTTTGAGACTCTTCCTCCCCAGTAGTCCTTCCTCCTTGTTCTTTACAGGAGTCTAAAGTCTCACCCTGCCTTCTCTTGCTCCTTGTATCTCAAAGGTTTTATATATATATATATATATATATATATGGAGAGTCAGAGAGAGTAAGAAAGGAGAAAAGGGGGAGAGCAAACCTCTAAACATATTAACAACTGGAAACTCTAGTAGAATAGTATGTGGGTGTTTATTGTACTATTCTTTTGAAGGTCTGAAATTTCCTTTAAGTAAAAATTTGGTAAAAGAGTAAAGTAAAAAACTATCAAAAAAGATATCTTAAATTCAACATATCTATTAAAGGGACAACTGTTTGCCTATCTTAATATCACCTCTCTTCATTCTTCTCAGTAATAGATCCTTGATTTTATTTGGGGTACAATACATCCAGCTCAAAATTTTGTTTCAATTAAAGTATCATCTAACCTCTATGTTCTAGCCATTGAAATACAGACAGATGTGTTATGTGGGACTTGAGGGGCATCTTCCTAAAAGGGGTGAGATATGCCCTTTTTCTTCTCCTCCTTCAGGGCTTCCTGACCTGTGGCTATGATGACTAGTGCTCAAGAAGTGTTCTTAGACCACGAGACAACACATCAGAGAGAGCAAAGCAGCAGGAAAGAAGGAGTCTGGATTCCTGGTGTCTGGAGTTAGCGCCAGAGCCCTTGGCCTTATATATCCAGGATTCTTTACCATGAGAGAGAAACAAACTCCTATCTGGTTAAAGACATTGTTATTTGTTGTTGAATTTATTTCAACAGCTAATTTAATATGAAACTAATATAGCACCTGAAACTAAAGACTCAATTTCCATTCCTACCCCCAAAACAAATTTCTCTGCAATTCATTCTTCTGGATACTAAGAAGAAAAACCTTATAAAAATCAGTATTCATTTTCTATTGTTGCCATAACAAATTGTCACAAACTTAGCGTCTTGAAATAACACCCGTGGATTATGTCAACAATTCTGTGGGTATTCTAGGCGTGATTTAACTGGATCTTCTGCTGAAACTCTTAAGGCTAAGACTCTCAAGGCTGAAATCAAGGTAAGCACGGCAACATTCCTTACAGAAGACTCTAGGGTATAGTCCACTTCCAGGCTCATTCAGGTTGTGGGCCAAGTATAGTTGCTTGCAGTTGTAAAACGGAGCTCCTCTTTCCCTGATGGCTGTCAGCCAGCAGAAGGTCTTTGTTCCTATGGGCTTCCCATCTTCCTTCTCATGCATTCCATGTGGCCCAGCATCGAGGGCAAATGCAGGCCCTTGAAAGTTTTGAACCACTCACTGACTTCCTCTTTTGCTTTTAAATTCAAGTGATTATATTGGAGCCACTCAGATAATCCAGGGTGATCTCCCTCTCTTAAAATCAGCTGAATGGTGATCTTAATTTCATCTGTAAAGTTTCTGTTGCCACATAACATAACCATGGGAGTAACACCAGAGAGTGGAAACATAGGGGGAAAAATTCCTCTTACCATACATCCTTGACTCCTCTCTTTCTCTCGAATCCCACATCCAATCCATCAGCAAATCCTATCAGCTCTAACTTCAAAGGTATCCATAATCTGACCACTTTCGAGTTCCTTTGCTTCTGTCACCATAGCCCATCCATCATTTCTAACCTGGATTATTGCAGTAGCCTACTAAATATTCTCCATGCTTCTGCCTTTGTTCTGATTACTTACTTGCTAGAGTGATCCTTTAAAAATAAGTGTTAGATCATGGCACTTCTAAATCAAAATGCTCCAATGTTCCCCATTTCACTAAAAGCATGATCTCAAGTCTTTACAGTGAGCTACAAGATCCTAAGGGCTCTGCCCACCACTCCTTCTTAACTTCAACTCTTACCACGCTCCCCTTGGCTCAGTTCCCTCCAGCTGGTCTCTGGGAAGTTGCTTCAAGTCCCCAAGCACACTCCTTCCTCAGAGCCCTGTACCTTGCAACTCCTCTCTGGAACACTCTGCATCAGATATCATTCTGGCTCCCTCCTTGACTATCTTCAAGTCTCTACTCAAAGGTCACCTTTTCAGAGAGGGCTTCTCTGGCCACCTATAAAAACTAGAACCCCCATTTCCATATTCCCTTTTCGCCTTATTCTCTTTTGTTTCTTTTCATGACACTTAACAGTATACAAATTATACAAGTATTTGTTTGTTGTCTGTCTTTTCTTTCTTGAATATAATTCTCATGGGAGGAACATTTTTTTTTTTTTCTGCTTTGCTTACTGCTGCATCCTCAATGACTCAGAGTGCTTAGCATATAGTAGCCTTTCATAATAATTGTTTAATAAATGAGTGGGGGTTGAATGGTTTAGTTAAAATTCTATTCACCCAAAACTCTATAGAATGTTGTTTTATTATCTTCTGGTTTGCAAAGTTGCCAAGATAAAACCTAAAGCAAGCATAATTTTTATCTCTTTTGTTTAACTTGGTTTCTTTCTTGGGTCTTCAATCATTGAGATGTTTTATCATTTACCAGAATATATGTAGATAACAGGTAGGTGATCATCATAAAGGGGAATGTGGATGCCTTCTCCTAATTCCCCGTGTGTTTCTGGTATTTCTCTGTTTCGAAGTCCTGTGTTTAAGTTAGCAGGGAATTGTTTTTCTATCCAGTTCATCTATATTAGTTCCTATGGCTGTCATAACAAATTATCACAGACTTGGTGATTTCACACTACAGAAATATATTCCCTCAGTTCTGGAGGCTAGAAGTCCAAAATCAAGATGTCAGCAGGGTTTCATTCTTGCCAGAGGCCCTAAGGGAAAATGTGACCGGCTCCTTTGCTTCTCTCGGCCACATCCTCCCAATCTCAGCCTCTGTCTTCCTATCACCCTCTCCTCTTTGTGTTGGTTTCTCTTCCTCTTCTTTCTCTTATAAAGACACTGTCATTGGTTTTATGGCCCAGTCAGATCATCCAGGATAATCTCATCTTGAGATTGTTAATTATATCTACAAACCCCCTTTTTCTAAATAAGATAATATTTATGGGATCTGGGGACTAGAAGGTAGAACTATCTTTCTATCTTTTTGAGGCTACCATTCAAACCAGCACACTATCCATGCTGCAATTAAGGGTGTTTCCTTAGAAAGATCAGCAAATCACTGATTTGTGTTATTGTATATCATGTGTAGACCATAGTGCTACTGTGACTTTGTGTATATATGTATTTGTGATGTGCGTGTGCACATATATATGTGTATTTGGGTTGTTTTTTTTTATACTTCAAAAGTAAACTCAGGGATACTTAATAACTTGTGTCTAAAACTTGAATATTTAGGGTATATTAAGTTATACAATCAATTGTTTTTTAGCAAAAGTTCCTTTTTTCTGCTATAAGCTAGAAAATTTTGATAACCTACATAGCATATTATTAAAGTAGTATAACAAGTAGAAATGGATGGCAAAACTAAGTATGATCTCATTTATTCGTTAAACACATTTCTTGAATGACTGATGTATATGCCAAGCACCATGCTAAGAAAAGAGATAATTAAGACACATATATTGTACTAAAAGATTTCACAGTATCTTAGAAGGATATGACATAATACAAATGACTATACATAAAATAGAAAACAATAAATATCCAAAAAAGAATGATGTTAAGCAGCATGAGAGTCAGGAAGAGAGACAAAAGACAAAAATTTTAGAAGAGAAAAAATGAATAGGCTACTTTTTAAAGTAGTTTTAAGTTCACAGAAAAATTGAGAGGAAGATACATGCATAGCCGCCAACATTGTCAACATTCCCAATCAGTTGATGAATCTATATTATATACTATTATCACCCAGAGTCCATAGTTTATATTATAGTTCATTCTTGGTGTTGTACATTCTATGGATTTGAGCAAATTTATAATGGCACGTATCTACCGTTACAGTATCATACAGAGTATTTTCAATGCCGAAAAAATCCTGTGTGCGCTCCCTACGCATCCCACCCTCCCCCTTACCATGGCAGCCACTGACCTTTTCACTGTCTCCATAGTTTTGCCTTTTCCAGAATGTCATATAGTTGGAATGATACAGTATGCAGTCTTTTTAGACGGGCTTTTTTCACTCAGTAATGTGCACTTAAGTTTCTGCCATGTCTTTTTATGGATTAATAGCTCTTTTATTTTTTAACACTGAAGTTATTCCATTATCTGGATGCACCACAGTTTATTCACCATGCATCTACTAAAGGACATCTAGGTTTCTTCCAAATTTTGGAAATAGTGAATAAAGTTTCTATAAACCAACATATGCAGGTTTTTGTGTGGACATAAGTTTTCAGCTCTCTTGGGTAAGTACGATGGAGTGTGATTGCTGGATCTTTAGGTAAGAATTATATTTCTTTCGTTTTGTAAGAAACCGCCAAATTGTATCCAAAGTGGCTGCACCATTTTGCATTCCCAGCAGCAATGAATGAGGGTTCCTGTTGCTCCATATCCTCACCAGTGTTTGGTTTTCAAGTTTTCATCTTGATCCTTTACCTCATATTTATGAAAATATTGAATAAATAGATTTGCATGCATTTTTTATGCATGAGTAACTACCAGAGAGGTAGAGATCAGTGTAAGTACAAGTCAGAAAGTATGTGGAAGAATTCCTAGTACATTTGGAAGTGTAAAACTGAAAATAAACATCTGCTAGACATTTTATATCTTTAAATTTATACATTTAAAAACTGCTATTTGAAAATAAATACTTTGAATTTCCTCTGATCCATACTATGCATCTAAATTGTTCAGACAAAGGGAGGGAAAAACAATACAAGATTCTAGCAAATCTGCCAGAGGCAGGTGCTGAGATTTGCTTCCATCAAGTGTCTTCCTTGACTTCGACTTTGACTTTAACTTTGAGGATAGACACAGGGCTTGAGAAATACTTCAAAGAGATTTTCTGGTCAGCTACGTTTTGCCAAGCTGTTGTAGCTTTCTCAAAGTTTTCAAAACTATCAAATAACAGCATACATCTCCCAACTCTCACTTGATCAGGAAGAAACTCTGCAAGCAGCATCACAACTTTCAGAATTCTTTATCATGTCACAAAGCAACTGCAGTCAAACTGCTGTGCACTTCAGCTATAACAAGGCGACGTCAGCATTAAGATGTAATGCTCCGCAGATGCCAGTTTTAGCAAGAGCTCTAATAAGCGTCAGAGGAAACATTATCCCATTAGCTCTTTCAAGTTGGAAATGTGACTTTTATCAATCTTTGAAAGTAATGGTTTGACT
Organism: Miniopterus schreibersii; assembly: GCF_964146895.1. Lineage (NCBI taxonomy): Eukaryota > Metazoa > Chordata > Mammalia > Chiroptera > Miniopteridae > Miniopterus > Miniopterus schreibersii. The sequence continues at coordinate 46,739,463 of NC_138109.1, forward strand.
TCAAATTTACATGTCACTTTAAAAAGGGGAAAAAATAGTTTGTTCTTACCTATACTGTCCAGAATTTTTATTATCTTTTCCCTCTTTTTCTTATCTTGAACATATTTTATCTCCATGAATGGTCACCATCAGTTACCTATTAGCTTCCAGATGGGAGAGAAATTACTGGGATTTTATTAAGAGTTCTTATTACGTTTAAAGACTCTTCTTAATATTTGACAACCCCCACAACACTGCCAGCATAATTAACATCTACTGAATATCCAGTATCTAAAAAAACAAAATATTGACCAACTTCTAATTCCTAAAGTTGCCAAAGGCATGAAAAGGATGGCTCATGTTTAAAGGTGCTTACAGCTGAGTGGGGGATGCAGAAGTACACATGAATGATGAATGGTTACATTGATACAGTGTTTTGCAAATTACTAAGGTCATACAGACATATTGTTGAATCCTTACAATAACTTGGCAAAATAGTTCTTAAAGATAAGAGAATTTTAAGTAACAAATACTTGGGTAATTTTTTAAAAAACACTTTACTTAGCAGAGCTCAACTAGAATCTAAGTCTTGTTTTCCTAAATCCACTGTTCTTTCTACTACAGTATAGCCATAAGAGTTTAAACTAGAAAAGAAAAAAAAGTGATTATAAAATAAGGAAATTGGTAGAATTCACTAGGAGAAGTGACTGATGGCTAAGGATAAGAGAACTGACATCACCTGAAAAGCTGGCAGGAGTATATCAACACCAAAACACAAACAACCCAATTAGAAAATGGGCAAAGGACCTGAATAGACACTTCTCCAAAGAAGACATACAAATGGCCAATAGACATACGAAAAGATACTCAATGTCACTAATCATCAGAGAGATGCAAATTAAAACTGCAATGAGATATTTATCACCTCACACCTGTCAGAATAGCTACATCAATAAATCAACAAACAACAAGTGTTGGTGAGGACGTGGAGGAAAGGGAACCTTTTTGCACTGTTGGTGGGAATGCAGACTGGTGCAGACACTGTGGAAAGCAATACGGAGTCACTCCCAAAAATTAAAAATGGAACTGCCTTATGACCCAGCAATTCCACTTGTAGGATTTATCTGAAGAAACCCAAAACATGAATCTGAAAGAATATATGCACCCTGATGTTCACTGCAGTATTATTTACAATAGCCAAGATTTGGAGGCAGCCCAAGTGCCCATCAGTAGATGAGTGGATAAGAGCTATGATACATTTACACAATGGAATACTACTCGGCTGTAAAAAGGAAGAAAATTTTACCCTTTGCGACAGGATGGGTGGACCTGGGGAATCTTATGCTAAGTGAAATAAGCCAGTCAGAGGAAGATAAGTACCATATGATTTCACTCATATGTTGAATTTAATGACCAAACTGAACTAACAAGCAATATAGAGATAGACTTGTGGATAGAGAGCAGGCAGGCAGCTCTGGTGGGGGAGGGGGGTGTTTCGAGGGATGGAGGGATTGAGCAATAAAGAAAATAAAAGAAAGAACTCTTGGACATGGACGATAGTGTGATGATTGCAGGGGGCGGGGGTGGAGTGGAGGTGGAAGAAGGTATAAACCGTAATGGGGGGAAAATAAAATAAATTTAAAAATGCTGACAGGAGTAAAGACATAAGTGATGTCATAAAGTTGGGCTTCTGCTGGGCCTTGGCAGGCCCACTGTGTGGATTACCCCCATAGGCTCTCTTCCATGGAATGTCCGCCTGATCCCCAGACTCTCTACTTAGCAACCTTCTGAGAGCTGCTTTCCCGGTGCAACATCAGAAAGATCAAGAGAAACATGCAAGTCAGGGAAGAAATAAGAGCTCTGAATTTCTTTGCTCTTTAATTGATTCAGTTCAATCACTTCTTCTTAGGAACCTAATCCTCCTAAGAAAGGGCTTTTTAAATTTGGGGGCTAAATTAACCCTTTCGCAGTGTGATCACTAATAATCTTTGGAACCATAAAATGTTAGCACTGTATCTTCTAGAAGACCAAATAATGCCTTAAGGTGAGTTCTACTTTTTTATTTGTTATTTTGCTCTTTTTAAGACTTTTCACACATCCTTATTTACATGTTGTAAAGTGAAAATACAGGTGTGGGCAACAGTAGGTTTACAGTGGTGAGTATGCAAAATACAGTCTATACCTGTATTATTATTTATTTATTAATTATATTAACCCGCATGTCTTTCTACATACAAACAGCTGTAACCCTGCTTCTGGCAGCCCCTGTATATTTATATTTTTTATTATTCTGTGAGGGCTGTATCATTTATTTATCTGAATCCTCATCATTCTGTCCTATGAGAAGCCAGCTAATTAATTCTCTGATGCCCACCTTTCATTTTCTTTATTTCTTTATTGAGGAAACACTAATTGTCAGGCCTATACTCATAAATTTTTTTCACATGTATTATTTTATTTAATCTTCTTTTACAAAAAAATACCAAAAAACTCAAAATGCTAAAGAGAAATTTGAAGCTCAGTAAAGTAATTTTCCCCCACAAAGTCACTTGGTTCAATGGCAGAGTTGATATTTGAACACAAACACTTCGATTCTCCACCCCTTGCTTGTTCCACCTTTTTCAATGCTCTCCAACCAACCTTCAAGGGCCTGAGTTTGGGGCCACTCCGAATCATCATCTGCTGGAGACCAGACACTCAAACTGCTGCTTGCATTTGCTTCCTTGACTCTATAGGATGTGTGAGTATCCTACATAAGACTCTTGTTAACTCTATCAGCATAGAGTTAAATAAAAGAGCTGTGCACAAATCAAAACCACAGAAAAAAATCTACTAAAATTTTTAGGAATAAAATGTTCTGCTGTGCTGGGTAAGTGCAGAATACAAAGTGTCTACAACATGCTAGATAGTTTGGAGATGTCTTTAGAATACTGATCACTTGTCACTTCCATGCTGCATGCAAAGTCTGGGGAGCTGTTTATAAACTTGAGTAAAATCACTGGGTATCTTTTGACTTTGTTTCAGCTGGTAGCTTCATGGATAACTCAGTCACATAAAGCCAAAATCATGAAATATGCATGTTGTTGAACTGTTGAGTCACATATCACATATTCTATTAACACATTCTCATTAGATTTTCTAAATGTTATCAAGGCAGCTCATCCTTCCGTGCTTCAGCTTAGCTCTTCCTTCAGATCCCATGGGTCCCCTCCACCACCACCACCCTACCCCTACTGCCCCTCTTCTCACACCTCAACTCTCTCTTTCATTTGGTCCCCTTTCCTTCCCTCTCTGTGTCCAGTCTTTTCTCCTTAGTCATTATTTTTGCCCTTTGTTGAACTTACTTTTTCTAACTTATAGACTTTACTACTTTAATACTCATTCTCTTTGCTCCCACTGAAACCAATATTCAAAAGCAACGTTTCTAAACTGTTGTGGCTGATTGTAAATTTAGGCCATACTTTTTAATTTAATTTCTCTTAAACCATTCTGCGTGACCTGTCAAAGCATGTGTGGAGGAAAGTAAATGAATTTGAAGCCAACTAGATGTGGATTCTAATCATAATTCTGACACTTTTAACAAATGTCTTAGGAAAATCATTTTAAGCTTCTCAGCCTCAATTCCTCAGCTATGAGATGAAATATTAATACCACCATGTAAGGTTACTTCAGAGACTAAGTGAGAGGAGGAATTCAAATTATCTAGCTGTGTTACCTTGGGAAGCTACTTAACCTTTCTGTGAGTCAATTTCTTCATGTTTAAAATGGTATAATAATTACCTCTAGCTCATTGGATTGTGTGCCTATTAAAGTAGTTGACATATATTGCTTAGAACTATGCCTAACACATTGTGATATATGTGTTACTATTATTACTTAATGCCTAACACCAAGCCTAGCATTGAAAGGAGATCTCCTATAGGTAGTTCTTTTCTACAAATGGGATACTAATAAATATATTCTTAGATTATTGACTTGTCCAAAAGGGATAGATGCTCAATGTGTAGAAAGCATAACTGGACAGTTGTAGAACATATTAGAAAAGTTAACGGATGAGACGCGGTGACTGATATTAGGGGGTTGAAGAGCTGGAAGGAATCAAGAATGGTTTCCTGGTTTGTATTTGGATAACTTGATTCATGGTGATATCTTATACTAGGAGAAGAGAAGCAGGCTTTGGTTACCAAAAAAATGGGGGTGGAGGAGTTATGGTATAAGGACTACAGAGTCCATTGCATTTAGCAACACAGAGAGTCACATTGGAAGGACGGTTTATTGAAGTGGTAGAGGAAAGGTGAAACTAGTGGATTGAAGAAAGGATGGCCAATAAAGAAGTAAAAGCAGTAAGAGTAAGAAAGCCCTTCAAGAATATTAACTATAAAGAGGAGAGACATAGAATGTTGTCCAGAGGGTTACACTGGAAAACGCAGGGTGTTGTATCAGTAGCTATATTGATTATTCATAACCATAATGTTTTCTTGAGCTGCTAGAATTTTCCAAGTCCTAGATGACAAAGGATAAAAAGGGGTTGAAGAATAGGTTTTAATCCTTCTCAGGAAATAGATATATAGAAAAATTTTTTAAAAAATAAGAAAAAAAGAACATATGCAACATACCAAATACATGGAGCTGAAAATAGTTTTATGAGCATTCAGTCTCAGAGCCATTGTTGTGCTAGAATAGTTGGGTGAGGTTTCATAAAGGCAGCAAGACTTAAGCTTGTTCTTGAGGCAGGCCTAGGACTCCCTTGGGGACGGGTATAAATGGGGAGAATAGAGCCTCAGGCAGGGGCTTATGCGTGGCAGTCAGCGATTAGAGGGGTAGAGTGAGGAGTGTTTATTCAGCTCATTTACTTATCTTTACTGGAAAGGTGGCTTTGTTTTAAAGCTTTGCCTGTGTCCTGCATGATTGCCAGAAGCGGAGTAGATGCCAAATAAATATTAACCAAGTATTTGCTGGGTAAATGCTGGTTATATAGGAAGCTGACACGTAAGAATTTGCCTGGAGTAAGACTAAAAAGGGAAAATTAAGGTGTTCAGCCTCAGAGAGTTTATTTTGAGTTGCAAATTTGGATCATTATAAATAATATAAAACAACTATTTGGTCTGAGTAATTATAGAACTCAGTTCTATGGAGTTTAGGGAAAGTTATTGTGGGAGATAACCACCCTATAAAGTCCCCTCATCATTCCCATTCTTTTTTGCCCTTTACTCCTCTAATATCAAGAAGTTTTAATTCAATTTAAGTTTTAATAATTTTCCTAGCTCATGGGTCTTGCTCCTGTGAAGCTCACAATCTCATTGGAGACCAGCACTGTGAAAAACTGGGTACGAAGAACTCACTGGGCGGGTGTTAAAAATGGGGATATTTATTTAGAAGAAATGTTGAAGTGAATTCAAACTTGGAGGAGACAACATGAACCAGGGGAAGGACAGAGGGAGGAAGGAGCCAGGGGTATTGTGGAGACAGTCACGCAGCACTGACAAAGGGTTAGAATTAAAATAGCCCTAAACAGTCATGGTTGGTACCTTACTTTTCTGTGACTAATACTTCTAACCCCCCCCCCGGGGATAGACTATCTAGGGTCTTGAAAAAAACCAACAGCTCCCCCTCTCAGCTACTGAAGAGAGGCTGAATGGTTCAGCGAGTTTTTAAAAAATAGACTCTTCCATTTCTTTGAATTGTCAAAGTGTCCTTGATGAAAGGCATGTGAGGCTAAGTACATTTTTAACCTGTCCTTTTGCAGAGAGATGTGGGCATTTAGTCCCTCTGTGCTCGGTGAGGGGCATGGAGAAGCCCCAGTGAAAGCTGTAGCTTTAGCATAGTCCAGTAGGTAAGCAGTTTCCTTTCCTGAGTTACCTACAAATCCCTGCTTCCCCAAGAGCTGCACACAAATTCCCCTGGAGCCATGCTTTTTGAAACACTCATTTGTGACTGTCTGAGAGGTTAGAAAGGGACACTCCTTCGAGGTCGAGCTCCGCAGGAGCACAGCCTCTGCTTGTCAGCGATAGAGCCGCCTCGCTGGCTCGCCTGGAGTGGCCCAAGTCCGAGGCTGCTCTTCTTAACGCGGAAAACCTTATTTTTGATAAAGCTCTCCTCTCAGCTGTTATTTTTAAGCTCAGCTCTCCTCTGCTTGACACACATACACTTACTTCTGGGTCTTTTAACAGGAAACTTGGCACACGGAATATCAATGGTGTCTGCCATGCTGAATTCACATGATTTCTCTTAACTTGTTTTTTGTATATGTCTGCTCTTATTTACCCCCCCCCCACCTTGTTTCTTTATTGCCCATGAGTGTCTAGCATTTAATTTGATTATGCAGAGATGGAAGGTTATCAAAGGCCTTTTGTGTCTGAGTGTTAAATAGATGCTCAGAAGGCCCATAGCACATTGCCAAAGAGTTAGTATTGGATCCGGTTTCTTAACGGGAAATGAGAACAGTCCTATGATACTTTCTGGTACAAGTGATTGGCCCCTTTAGCATCTATATCTCCACACTTACCATGATATGCTTGTCAGAGACATGCTTGGAACCTCAGAAATCAAGAGAAGAGCAAGTACGTGATGTGGGGAAAAGAACCATTGTCAGGAGATCCTTTAGGTGATCTTGGCAAAAAACAAAGCTCTTAGGATTCTTACTTTATAAAAAGATCATTTAGTGACTTCTAATATGCCTTTAAACTCTAAAATATTACTTGCTATATCTCCTGTTTGTCTTAGTCCCCACAAGTTTCTGCTTCATAGGCATTCATATAATTTTCCTGTGTGTGTTTTGTTTTGGAAGACTCGTGTTCTGCCATCAAATGTAAATGTCCACTGCAGTTCAGGGCTTACACACAGAGTGGGGTTTGCATAGGGACCTTACATTTAGTGTTTTTAAAAAATCAGTGGTCAGAAAAATCACTAGAAAGCAGTATTTTGGTGGTAGTCAAATGGTAAGAGTTGGAAACTTCTTCGATGCTTTTAGTTTTGTGACTTTATTTTAGGAATCAGACTACTTAATTATGACTTTTCCACATTTGGGTGGTACATATTTTTGTCATCTTCTTCATTCCTCAAGGTTCTATGTGCTTTATGGGGGAAAATGTCCACACACTGTCACCCTGTGATCAATCCAAATACAGGCTTCATAACCAATAGTCTGAAGTTAAAACTCTCTGCTCATCCACGGTCCCAATGCATTAGAACATGTTAGACCTGTGAAGAAAATATAGTGAGTACAATGTTTTCTGTTATCTTTCCTCCCTTTCTCAATTTTAAATTAATATAAAACAAATGATACAATGAACACATAGTTGTCATCTCCTGTGATATTCTTGATTATCACTTCAACATTAAAAAATGTTCCTTTTTGCACTTTTCATACCTAAAAATGATAAACAATCACTATAGCGGTACATAGAAATAGCAGTTATACTTGCTTGTTGATTCTAGGGTGTTAACTCCTAGAAGCCTCATAATCAATAGTGTGCATGTGTGTGTGTGTGTGTGTGTGTGCATGTATGTGATTTAGTCAGTCATTTTCACTCTTCAAGTTGTATTTCATGGTGCTGAGCAAATAGCATTGTAAAGAGAGAGGAATTTTTTTTCACATTACCCTCAATAAATGAGTTTAACCACAATACAAATCTTATAATCCACCTCTTCAATCCCACTGTCAGTGGGACAAATCCAGTAGCTTTAGAGGTAAGCCTTCAAATATACTTCCACTGACAGACTGAAGTTTGTTTTAGGAAAAGTCAAGGTCCTGCAATCCTTTGCATTTATTGGAGTTTTCTGTTCCTGTGGCTTCCAAGACTTCACTGATATTAGGCTTTCAGTGTTGAGAGGTCCATGGTGTGGGGCTTAGGTCAGTTCCTTCTCTCTTACTTAGATTATGTGTGTTGAAACCTATATACCGCTGTTCTAGAGTGAGTTGGGGGACTACTGCACTGTCAGTGTGGCTGTGGCCTTGCGTGCCTTTTCTAAAGGACCAAGGGCAGGGATCTCAAGTCAGTCTGTGGGAAGTCAAGCTGGGATTGCTTTCTAGAAGCAAGCAGAATTAAAATCACAGGTCTTATTTGTAGTGAAGAACTGCTTTCAAAGGGATTGATAGGGAAGCCTAGACTCGGGAGGAGTGCCCTGATGAAATAAAATTTCAAAAACAGACTTTCACAGCATTCCTTTTTCTTATAAAAAGAGAACAACAACAAAATCCTCTGGTTGTGGCCATAGTCCTGGAATAGTTTATCTTGAGTCCCAAGGTACAAAGGAAAGTCAGAGATATAGACAGAGCCTTTATTTGGCTCTGAAGCAAAATATATGTTTTCTAATGTTACTTATACAATTGTTTCCAGGCTTCTGTGTGCAGCACAGATTGTGAGGGACCCTCAAGTGGTTGCTGAGGGTCTAATCACCATCTAACATACATAATACAGGAATGTCAGTAAGGTCTATGAACCCAACTGTGCCATCCCCATTGTCTGGGGTGCAAACCGAGCACCTCCAGCAGTCACGCCTCATGGAGATCAGGAGTTTTTAATTATTTTGTTACCTAATAATGATGTAAGAAGCAGAGATAGAAAGATACCAAAAAAGAGAGGCTGAGAATATTATCTGTGTGTACAAGGAGCTGATCTAGATGACTTGAAAGTATTTTTTGGTGAGTTGCACTGCATTTCAAGGTCTAGTTAGCACCTTACATTACACTTGAAACAAACTGGAAGCAGTGCAGGATATGGGGGTCACATACTCAGAGGTAGAGGCCGCGATGAGCTTGGCCGTGGCCAATGTTTAGCAGGGGTTTCAAGGGTACTCAAGAGGCGAGAACAGTGTGGCTGCCTGTGCTAACGGTCAAGGAGGTGGTATTCCCAAGAGACGCAGTAGCAGGAGTAGAGTTCTGGGTCACCTCCTAGCCACATAGGCAAAGTGTAGCAGCAGGCAGGTCCAGGGCTCCTCCTCATTAGGTCAAAATGATGGCTTGTCAGGCAGATGTGTTTGTAAACTAATGACTTTCACAGTGTGATGAGATTGAAAATGAAGCCTAATTGCTTCCACTGATTTAACCCTTGGAATGCTTCCAGGCACGCCGACAGCCATGTGTCTTTAATCATGTAAGTTAATCACCTTTGGGCATATATCAGAAAGCAGTGGCTTGTAGGAAGTCTGGGAAGCAATACTATTGTGTTATTCAGTTACACGTCTAGGGCTGTCATCCATTCAAATAAGGACACTGAGAAGTTGGCCACAGTGCCCTTAAACTAGTGTTTGTTAGTAGCAACTGACACAGGCAATTACATGGCTTTATAATTCAGAAAAAATAGAAATTAATATCTATTCTGGGTGGGTTGTTTTTTTTTTTAAGTGGCTTAAAAAAAAGCTCTTAGTGATAGCAGAGTGAGAGGAGCAAGTCACCTTGATCCCCCTAAGGCCACCATGAACTTCAGTCATAGCTCTGGAAGAAAGTCAGAATTGGAAAATGGTCTAATAATCAGGCCAGTCTGATTAATAGTGACAATTAGTGTTGGACTATAGTGCATAACCAACTGATTATGAATCATTTGAGCACTTTAGGTAAATTTTCAATACAGGCAATTAAAATGAAAAGACTCATGATGCTTACATAATGACTTCATTAAATTAATTCAGTTCTGAGGTTGGAGGAAATTTTCTTTTGTCACAAGGAACCAGCAGAATTTGACTTCCATTCACTTTTGTTTAAAAAGAGAACTGGAGAAAACCCTTAACTAACACACACACACACACACACACACACACACACATACACACACACCCTGCATTGAAAGCACCTATTCTTTTCTGAAAGTGAATTGTGTTACTGTGGAAGAAAGACCTGAAGGTGAGAGCATGGATTGTATTCCTGTCCTTATTTGGATGAAGTAAATCTTGCCCTTGGTTATATTTTGTATTCTGCTAAGTGCACGCATTGTTAAGGTTAAAAGAATTTATTGTGGAGTGATCTGTAAGGGACAGACACTTCAAAGAGATAAATACTTCATTCTGTTACATAAACAATTGACTCAAATCATTTGCTTCATGATAAAAAACAAAGCTGGAGCCATATCCAAATACTGCAGTATCAGTGCAAGTCAGGGGAACAAAGATTCCTTTAGGTGAAGTGCAGTCACTCAATCAAAGTGGGAATAGTTTTGTAGAATGAGACAAAGGGAATGGAAGAGACTCTCTAGGTCTGAGTGGGTTTTATAGTTCTCAAAATGCATTTGCCTTTAAGTCCTACAAACACTCTGTAAAGTAGCTCTCAGGTGTTTTAATAATAACCAATACTTATTTAACAGTTTCCCATTTATAAAACTCCATGCATTTCCTCTTAATTTCCTTGATTCCTCTCATAATTTTTAAAGACGAAAGAAAAAAGACTCAAAAAGTTCAAGTATTATAATTTGTCCAAAATCACAGCACTAGTAACAGCAGAAAAACAGGTATTCTAACTAGTTTTTTGTCCTATGCACTATCTCCTGTTCCTCCTATTTCTTAAGACCCTTTCTTCTACTTCATGAATGACCTTTTCCAGAATTGATTCTTGCATTCACTGGATTCTTTTCTAACTCTCTCCTAGTGAAAACTTCTTTAAATTCCATCTTATGTGTGATAATGTTCCTTCCTTTTAGTTTGTATCTCATTCCCAGTTAGATTGTGGTCTCTTTGAAGGCACACACTGCAGTTTCTAGCAGGCCTGGGCCTTCACGGCAGGTAGGATAAAGCTGTGCAAATCCCCACACCGGGGCACACCATTCTAGCATATCATTTCTCCTAAAATGCAGGACGACCAAGGCAGCAGTGAAGCCCTTCGAGCTGCTGGCGCTGCAAGGCTGACTTGGCACACTCCATGCAGCAACTTGCTTCTGAGCTCAAGCTTCACTTGACACAACACAATTACAAATTACCAAATAGCGTAGACCTTAAAAATTCAATGCACTTAGATTTAATCAAAATGTTAAATTCAGAAATGCCAAAAATTACTGTGAGAATTAAGGGCTCGTTGACCTTTATCTACTCTACTTCCTATAATAGCTTTACCATTGCTCACTGCTGTTTGGGGAGCATTTGTCAGTGGCATTCACCCTTAACAATGTTTCTGGAGAGTTTAGAAAGCAGGTGTGTGTGCATAGCTTATGTCTACATATTTGTGTATTACATTATCTGGTCACCAGTTTTCTCCTTCATTCATTCTCCTATCTCTTCTCATCTTCAGCCCCTTACTTTTCCTGGATTCTTTGCTCCTAGGTGGTAGGACTTGGGCTAAGGGGCTAGCCCAAGCAATTACTTACAGGTTTGCTAATCTATCAAATTCAAATCAAAAGAATCTGATTCATAGGGCTATTTCCACCAAATATTATGTGCATGGAGATGCTCTGTAAAGTGTCACATGTCACTTAAGACTTCTTCTCCCCAGAGTTTTAAACAAAAGCAAACAGATACAAATGAACATCCCAGGCAGTCATCTGTAGGAGAAAAAGTCTTGCAACGCCCATCACCTTTCTTTTATTTCTCTCTTCTGATCTTGATGATGGTCTTCATGGCACTGCCACTCGTTAGGTTCCTGGCTTCCTTCCCAGGTCAGTTTGTAAGTTCTCTGTTCAGAGTAACTGTGTCTCATTCACCTACAAATGACATATCAACCATGCCCTGGAAGGGGAGAGGCTTAGTCTTTACCTGCTGAGTCTTGGTGGTACAAAGGTACTAGATTTATTAGATTTATGAAGCTTATTGGCTTCATTCTCATTGCCTTACAATTGTTCTTTGAACACAGGCATTTTGGGCACTAGCTAGCAGGTCTCTCTTCACCCAAGCAGAATTTTCTCTTTTTTTTTTCTCTAAATCTAAGCTCCCCCAAGATTTCGACACTTCTTTCAGATGTTTCGATGAGTTCACCCTATCTTTTGTTTGTTTGTTTTTTACTCTATCTTCTTACTTTAGCCCTTTGGTACCTAGAGCCTAAAGTTTTTACATTAGTCTCTCCTTTCAGAGAATTGCACCCTATGCATAAAAACCTGTTAGCTCCTTGTATCAAGCCAAGAATTACTCTCCTGGCTTTCAAATTCCCTTGTAATCCAACACCTCTTCCACCCAACTTCCCCTCGTTATTCTCATTCCTATCTCTTGGCCTTTACCAAGATAGTCCCCCAAACTGTACTTCCTTTCTCCTTTGCCTCTGCCTCATTTCCTACTCTCTACAACATAAGCTCACAAGCTCGTGGCCTGTCTTGTCAACCACTATATCTCAGTACATAGAAAACTTCCTGGTGCATGATCAGCTCTCAGCCAGTATTTGGGGCTGTCCCTCAAGGTCCACTTCAAAGCTCATTATTTTTAAAAATCTACCCTGTTTTATTAAATTCTTGTATTGCTCATGTTTATCTTCATTTTCATCAGCTGACTATAAGCTCCTTGAAGATGAGATCTATGCCTTTCATCATTTGCTTCTCTCAGAATGTCTTGATAATGTGAGAAAGTAAATATTCTGCTTTGGGGAAAGGTCTGTAATGACACAAGGATGATTCATAAAATTAATTAATCACTTACTATTTGCCAGGCACTATTCTAAGATCTGAGATGGTGACCCAGATAAACTGGGCTCTGTGTCTTCACTGCCAGTGGCTACTTATATAATCTCTGTTGATACACCTAAATTCTCTGAGCTTTGGGCAACTCCTTTATAAACTAAAAGGGTTTAACTAAGTTACTTCTAATGTCTCTTCCAATTGTAGGATTATCTACATTTTATTTTATTTTATTTTATTTATTTATTTATTTATTTATTTATTTATTTATTTATTTAATATATCTTTATCGATTTCAGAGAGAGGAAAGGAGAGGGAGAGAGAGAGAGAGAAACATTAGTGATGAGAGAGTCATTGATTGGCTGCCTCCTGTACACCCCTGACTGGGGATTGAGCCCACAACCCGGGCATGTGCCCTGACCTGGAATCGAACTCTGATCGCCTGGATCATAGGTCGATGCTCAACTGCTGAGCCATGCCCGGCTAGGCTATCTACATTTTAAATGTTTACTTATTGATTGATGAGTGGTGTTCTATAAATACTTGCTGATTAACTAATACTATAACCTTTACCTTTCTAAACTCATGATTGTGTACTTTAAATTTCTTTTAATTAATTTATTTGTTCAACAATGTGTACTGAATACTCCTATGTAATAAGCAGCATGCTAAAAATGCTAGAGGTACAGCAATGAACATAATTCCTGCATCCTGAGACACGATGCCTCTCATACCATAATGCACTGGATGGACCAGTGACCAAATTCACTTAAATTTCTCTCATAGTGTTGCCAGTGGAAATAGGGCTCTTTCATGGAGACACAAAAAAAGCATTTCAGGGACCCACGCATAGGAAGTTGAGGTGTAGTGATAAGATTTATTTATTGGAACTGGAACAAACACAAAGGACTGTCCCCAGGTGCTCAGTGTCTTATCCATGACCAGGTAGCTTAGCTCTGTCCCACTGTGGGTGAAGACCACCCTCGTCTTCACCAAGGCCTAAAGATGGGCCAGAGTCCGGAGATATTGTGCCATTACTCAGCATCGGCAGGGCATCAGAAGCTGCCATAATTCAGTTTAGTCTATGTCAAAGCTTAGTCCATCTCAGTCTCTGTCCCCACCTGGTGAACTTAGTCTCTGTTCCCAGCTGCACTCTGGCCCCCTATGTCTGCCCAGCCCCCACGGCTGCAACAAGTGAGAACACACGGCCGAATGAATGCTGGCTGCCAAGAGGGGTCTTGGTTAAGCTTTCATTATATTACCTTGGGCTTTGCAGAGAGAGGCTTTCTTTCAAACTAACCAATCTCTTTCCTAATCCTTCCTGGGCTTGTGCTGGACCTTCTCCCTATCCAATCCCTTTCCTAGATCTCCGGGGTTTCATGCTTTCATTCAATCCCATCCTTTCCCCAGGTTAGACACCTCCCTGTTGTGGTTGCCATCCTGGCTTCTATTGCACTGGTGCCCAGCAGAGGAATTCCCCGCCTCTCCCTTGGTAATCCTGGCTAATAGCTAGTTATCCCCCTGGGGAAACTGGAAAGCTGATCTCCAGAGGATTAAGTCCCCCCTGGCGGTGGATGTGGCTTTCCCCTGGGGTGTCTGAAACTGTAACATCCAGACTGAATCAGGCTCAGCCAGGGTAGCTCCCTGCTCTTTTGTTAACTCCTAGCTGCCTATGCTAACAATAGAAGAGTAAAATATTGCTAAACATTCCACTCCAAGTTCAGCAAGCTGGTATAATCATTCTTAGAAGCATAAAATATTTACTTTGAAAGAAATTTAAACGAGTAAATAAGTAAACAAAATATTCCCTAGAAATCTAACTTTATTTGGGGGCTTTTCTAGATCCAGGGTTTTAAGCTATTGCCTCAGTGACTACTATTTTGGAAAAGATGAAAGTTAAAGTGTTCTGTGAGCTTTCCCTCTACGTACTTAACTAGAGCAGCTCCATTTCAAATCTATTTTATAGACTGAAATTATGCTGCTCAAGTTTTTTTTAAATATATATACACTATTCTAGATAACTCATTTGAATTAAAAATAAACTAATAGGCTGTTTTACATAGAATCATTTAATGTGACTGGTGAATCCAGGTCAGTATGTATTTTACTAATATTTATAAAATGTAATTCTCATTATCCTTTGATAGGCTAAGGGACTGTGATATAGAACCCCCCTAAAGCCTTCAGGGAATCCAGTAGTACAGCATTTAGATGCATTTTTCTTGTTGCATTTGAACTTCCAGCATGAACATCCACAACAATGCTGTAGAGCTTATTGTTTTGACAGAATCAGTCTCATCACATGTATTAACTGGTCATTTGCAGTTAAAGACAGCATCTTGGGGAGGGGTTGTTCTGACATCCTCAATTACTCCTGCACTGGACTCTTCCGAGCAAAGTGAACTTGAACACATTCTAGATTTTTGGTAGGTGAAAAAGGGATTAAGCATATATCACAAAAGTTAAATTCATTAATAATATAACAGAACTTTAAAAGTGATTTTTTTTTTATAAAGCTCAAGTCCATACCAGAAAGCCACTTAAATAAATAATATCATACTGGATTTATTAAGCACTAGGAAATAATGTTTTCATTATTTTTGATTATGAAACAAAACAATTAAGGATAAAGCAGATATAAATATAACATAGTCTACGTGCACTAAAAGAAATCCAGTGGGCCATCTTCTAATACTGAAATGGCTCATTTATCTTTAAAGTTTTTATTTTATTTTTCAGTTGCAGTTGACATTCAATATTATATTAATTTCAGGTATATAGCATAGTGGTTAGACATTTATATAAATTACCAAGTGATCTCCCTAATAAGTCTAGAACCCACCTGATACCATACAGAGTTACTACAATATTATTGACTATATTCCCTATACTGTACTTAAGAAAAGCAATCAGTAAGAAGCTGTTAAAGACACTCTTAGCTCACAATATGCTTGTCTGATGTCCAGCGCCTCAATTCACTAGTGTGTGGGACAAATGACCTCTCTTCAGGTTGTCCCAGCCTTGGTTTACTTCTTCAAAAGGATACTCTTAATTTAGTTTGAATTCTGGGTTGGAAAGGAGAACTTTGATGACCTTTAAACACTTTTCTTCCCCAAGATCTTCAAAAGTAATTTAGCTAGTTTCAGCTCACAGGCCTTAAAAACACTCCTTTGTCCTGAGATTGTAGCAAGAACGTATTGGCCAAGACATTTTTCATAGAGTCCTTTTCATGTCAGGCCCTACCTTGAACTGTCCTTGCGCTTAGGGTTCCTGCAAGTTGGTTTCCCTGCTCTGACTCTAATAGGCTCACAAATGCTTTTATGCTTTGCCTGTAACCACAATTGTGTTAACAAATGAGCTTCAAAGAGCTAAAAATCTGATCTTCAGCTAATTTGTCGTTTAGACAACTTTAGAGAGTTTATCTAAAGTAGGATACTTTGTATAATTTCAAAGTCAGATATAAGATGATCACAAGTTTTAAATATTCTTTTTGAATTAGGAAACTAAGAAAATTAGAGTAACTAGACTGAGATCTCTCTGTTAGCCTTTGGGACTTGTTTAGATTATGGGTTAAACTAATGGCTGCTATTGTCCTCTTTCTTGAGGGGCCAGTTGAATTAGGAAATAAAGTATACTCAAAGTCTGCGTTTTGTTTTGTTTTATATAGTCACAATATTCTTCTCTATGAAGATGGGCATGCTGTGGTGGCAGATTTTGGAGGTGAGATTTTCATGAATACCTTAAGTGATGTCAGTTTCTTCCTCCTTCCTCGTTTGTGCCTAATATTGTGTGCCTGATGTTAAAACTGATTTCACCCTGTCAGCAGTACTTATCTCAGTCATTCAAATCTCAATGACCCTGATTTTCTTAAAGTATATTATTTCTTCTCAGTCCCCCACCCCTCTGATATCCTCAGCTAAAATAAAGAAACTGAGAATTTAAAGAAGATAGAGGTTTCTTAGGGTTTCGAAAATTGAGCTGTAATCTTTGACCTCGGTTTTAAGATATTTCACTTGACATGGATTTGTTTCATTTCCCGCAGAATCAAGATTTCTCCAGTCTCTGGATGAAGACAACATGACTAAACAGCCCGGGGTTTGCTGCTGCTTGCGTTCCCTATAATTATGAAACAATTAAAATGTGTAAACTCAGCATGAGAGGAAGTGAGAGGAGAGCAGTTTTAAGTGGAAGAAATGTCATTGTCCCAGGGGCAGGATAATGTTTTATGCTTTTATTTTCAGTAAGCCCTCCAAAAACCTATTTCAAGGTTCTCCCAGAGAAATAGATTAGATATATATTTGGGAAATGTTATCAATACCATAATATAGAATTTGTTTCAACTGTAGCTGAAAAGTACATGGCAGGCATGGATAATTGGCTCTCATATTTAGATCTCCTTATTAAATAGCATAGTTAAGACTTAATAGGTAACTCACTATAAAATTTGTAGCTCATCAGCATCTATTAACAACTGGTTTTCCACTTTAATATGATAAGGCGGGAGGTGGTATAGCTAAGCATTAATGTTTAAGTAAAATAGTATAAGTGATAACTTATGAAACAAGCATAATTGTACTCAAATGTTTGCAATTAAATTCATCACCTGCCCTCCCCTCCACCCCCCACCCCCCCCAGGAACAGAGCACGCTTCTCTTTCTGGACTATCTGTGCTATATAATTACCCAAGCCTGGGGGACCTCTTCAGGCCTCCCTTTTCCTGCTTCCGCTGGCACATAACTCGATCATTTCCCCTGGCTGTGTCTGTCTTTTCTTCATTTTCGAGTTCATCCCAGGCCTCATCTGCTCCCGGGCTATGGCAGCAGGCTTCTAACTGCGGTCCTCTCTCCCAGCGCAGGCTTTGCAGAATCACCCGGGCGCTGCCTTGACGGTTGACTTCCTCCTGTAGACCATCAGCAGTGCCCACTTCCCATAGGCCAGAACCCCAGTCCTTTGCCTGGCAGCCTCCCGCCCCGCCCAGTCAGGCCCTGACCCCTCTGTGACCTCCCGTCCCATGCCAAGTTCTCTCGGGTTCCCTGTGTCCCAGCACACAACCCACCTATCCATCTTCCAGACATGCCATTCGCTCTCACATCCCTGCGACTCTGCAGCGTGGTGCTCGCTGCACCCCACCTGGAGGAAGCCTACGTTTCTTGCAGCGCCCAGGAAATTGTATTTATTTTAAGTACCTCTCTTTCCATAATCTGTGCGCCCTTCCACCTCCTCCCCATACACTTTTCTCTCTGTGTTTTTGCAGCGCTTTGCACTACCGGGTTGCACTTTTATTCATTCAGCAAACATTTATTGAGGGCCTACCATGTGCCAGGCATTGTGCAAGGGGCCAGGAGTGCACAGCGTCCTGGATCTCCAGGAGCTCGTTTTCTAGTGAGGGAAACACTAATAAGGAGATCAATTCGAAGCAGCGTGCAGTTTCATGATCAGGTGTGACAGAGCCCTGGGAGCTCAGGTGGGATGAGTAGGTGTAAATCAGGTGTGGGAGACACAGGAGGGGTTGCCAGGCAGTGTAAACAACAGTGTGAACAAAGGGGTGGATGAGAAGTGCCAGACTTTCCGGGGGCACTTCATGTAGCTTGGCACTCTTGGCATGTACTGCGTGAGGGAGAAAATGTGAGAGATGGGTTAGAGAGGAAGGCGGGCAAAACGTGATGACTAAGTTGTATCAAACTAGGATTATACATGTTGGCGTCCCCAGTTAGCTTTCACCCATTCATTCAACAAGCATTTATGAAACACTTTCTAGATGCCAGGCATTCATTTAGGAACTGGGGATATTATAGTGAACAAAATTAAGTTCTTGTTTCTATGGAGCTAATATTCTACTAGAAGAAGACAGACTCTGAACAAGTTAGCAAAATAAGTGGCAGGAAGTGTTATGTAGAAAAAACTAAGCAGAGCGTATGAATGTAGAGTGAAGAGGGTGCCATTTAGATAGGGTGAGAGGGAAAGATAACATTCCATAAGAGACCTGATGTGGGAGTTACCCATGTCAGGGAAAGTGCAGTGTAGACAGGGGAAACAGCAAGTGCAAAGGCCCTGAGGCAGCAGAGTTCTTTGTGTGTTCAAGGCCAGAGTGACTAGAGTGAAATAAGCAAGGAGAAAAATTATAGGATGTAAGGCCAGGGAGGTGTGAAGGGTGTGTCCTCTTTTGACAGGACACAGAGACCTCATCTAGTATCTGGGACCTAGAGAGAGCTAAATCAGTGGTGCTCAACCCAGGTTGCACATTTAAATAACTTTGGGAACTTTTTAAAAGCGTACTATCTACATCTAATTCCCAGAAATTCTGATTTTATTGGCCTAGGGTTGATTTTTGTGTACCTCTATCTTTTAAAAGTTCCCCCAGGTGATTCTAAAAATGCAGCCAGTTGAGACTCTCCGACTAAACAAACTTTCTCGTTGAATGGAATTGAATTGCATTTCCCCAGCAGCAAGTTACATCCTTTTATCGTGGTAGCATAGTCTTTAAGCACAGCACTACTCTAAATTTGTTTTGAAGGCTATTTTGTTTCTTACCAGATATGTGGCCTTATGTGAGTTTGCTAATTATTCTATTACCCGCCTGTGAGAAATTGGGCATACTGTATGCCTACTCCCACTTATGCAATGTTATGACACAACACATCATCTGCTGTATAAATGGAGGCTGTGCGGAATGTGAAAGCTCACGTGGAAGAATGCATGTGAGCTCCCTAATCGGAATAAAGATGTTCTTGGAAAGCTATAATTATGCATGATTTCAAAATAAGGTAGACACTTCAAAAGAATTACCAACAGCCAGCACTACACACAGAATTGCAGTAAGAATACTGGTTTCCTTCTGTGGATATCCAAAGAAAGATGGTTTTTGGCAAAGTTCATTGATATGATTGTGGAGCCAAGGGGTTTTAGACCTGGAAGGGCTTTCCTCCTGTTATGCCCTTGAGGAATCTAAATTCCAGAAAGCATAAGACACTTGTCCAGAGCTCCCCAGATATTGGCAGAGCCAAACCTAGAAGCTGCATCTTCTAACTCAAAATCTAGTGCTGTTTCCTAAACCGCAAGTAAATCAAATGTATGCATTTGCATTTCAGAATGGAAATATCCTAAAACTGAAAAATACTTAATTGCAAGAGAAAAGAATGCAAATAATGTCATATAAACATGAGGATAGAAATTTGTACAGAGAAACTGACTTGTAACATTTCTGTGCTTTATTTCTGGGATATTTCACAAGAAGCTTTTAGAAATTACAGGTCTGGGCAAACAAAGGAGATATGACAGACCTGATCCTGCCAGTGAGAAATCTCCTTCATAGGTATATTCTGGGCACTCCAGGAAGCACTATTTATGGGCCTCATTTAGTGATTTCCTAAATTACAACCTGAAAATCTAAGGGAGGGAAGGTGCCTCCCACATTGTGTAGATTTACTCCCAGGGAAACATAGGTTTCCTGGATGAACCCATGGCTGGCTATTCAGAAACTTAAGGCTTCTGGGGAAACATGCTCAGAGGTAAACAAACAAACAAACAAATCTTCCAATGATTAAAAAAAATGCCCTATGAAAAACTGAACAACAGTAAGCACATTATTTATCTATAAACAAGCCAATTTATTGCACAAATTGAGGGCAGTCCAGTATGGATGTTATTTCACGTTTAGGTCTTGGGAGAATATTGGGAGAACACTTAAAAGTCCTTACTAAGAAGAGCACTGCTCTAGGGTGGAAGAAGTAAACACATGATAAATAGAATAACTGTGGTTGCCTCTCCACACACAGAACCTGCGCTGGATGGCCCCCGAGGTGTTCACGCAGTGCACGCGCTACACCATCAAAGCCGATGTCTTCAGCTACGCTCTGTGTCTGTGGGAACTTCTCACCGGAGAAATTCCTTTTGCTCATCTCAAGCCAGGTAAGCGATGCTGCAATTAAAGTTTCTGTTTTCCTTAGTTCTGTACACTTTTACAACTTCAAGAAACACTTTTTCCCCCCAAAATGAATGATTAGTCTTGGCAGGTTGGCAAGGGGAAAGGTAAGTAAACAATCTCAAATTGTTTTAAGGTGTGTGCCCAATCCAGAAAACTTAATGATCTAATTCTGTGATTTTAGACATAGGCACACAAAAGTGTAGGTATATTTTATTAAAGTTTAGGGCTTCGCTTTGTCTGTTATTAATAAAACAAGCAAATGACTATGACAATGTGACATGTAGGTACAAATAATGTGGACAGTGCAATAATCATCTTTAGATATTAGATTCCGGAAGTGTCTTTCTAGTGTGTATGGAGGGGTGAGTTGAAAGTAGCGACGCAGAAAAATAACTTGTCAAGACTTCTTTCTGCTTGTTTCACATTTTACAAAAGAGAATTACTTTTCCTAATAATTTTGTGTTACATATATGGACACATTCCAAAAATGGGCCTCTGAGAGTGAACCTAATGTTGTTGATTATATATATTATACTCGATGTCCCTGTAGATGGTAGAGTAAGGGAATTTAAACACAGGATTTGAGGTTTAAAGTAAAATTTTTTTTTTTTAATATATCTTTATTGATTTCAGAGAAAGGAAGGGAGAGAGAAAGAAAGATAGAAACATCAATGATGAGAGAGTCATTGATTGGCTGCCTCCTGCACACCCCTGACTGGGGATCGAGCCTGCAACCCAGGCATGGGCCCTGACCGGGAATCGAACCCCGATCGCCTGGATCCTAGGTCGATGCTCAACCGCTGAGCCACGCCCACCTGGGCTAAAGTAAAATTTTAATTGCATCGCATCTGTCTCTTCATTTTATTTCGGTTTCTTTCATGTCTTGTCACACTGTTTACTTACTCATATCCAACATTAGGCTGGAAAGTACTTAAGGACTTTGCATCCCCCAAATCAAGCATGCATGAAAGGTTGTTTACAAATTAAATCATAAATACATTTTAAACAAATTATATTGTAAGCTCCTGGTGGCCAGCCTATCACGATATTTCAGAAGAATAAAGTCAAAAGTGATCATAGGGAAAGACAAATCTTACAAACACGTATGCTCGTAAGGTAAAAGTCTTAACCAGGATCATCATAATGATTAGTGTTCATGTACAGAGCAAAAGCTGCATTTCATATTTTCTTCTCAAGGTATCTTTCTCCTTAATACCATGTGGTCTTTAATTACATTCAGCAACAGTGTCTAACGGAGAGCTTTGCACAAATTATATGGTCTATTAAGTACAATGATTATTGAATTGTCCTAATCTCTCTCTGTATACTCTCCATAGTTTTAAACGATGAGAGTTTGCCATTATTATAGTGTGGATATAGGAGCTCTGCTTTGAACTGAACCAACCTTGCCAATCGTGACGTTTTCCTCTACGTGCTGCTATCTCTTTACCCCTCAGAATTTTCATTCTGATTAAGACTAGTGACTATATTAAAAAATCCACTAATTCTAAATAATCCAATAATTCTAAATCTAGTGTAGTATTTTTCATAGGAGAGAGATATATCTTCCTTCCTTTCATTTTCTTTGTCGGTCCATTCACCTATTCCTGTTGATTTCATGTCGTAAACACCTCTTGGATTTATCTACTCCTTACCCCCATCCACCGCCATCCTACCTCAAGCCACCATCTTGATCATTTATACTGCAACAATTTAAAAAAAAAATAAAGTTTATTAAAGGATAATTTATATACAGTAAAACTTATCATTTGAGGTTAACAGTTCAAAGAGTTTTAATAAGAACGTACAGTTGTATATCCACAAATACGATCACAAGATAGTGCATTTCTATCCCTTCAGAAAGATCCCTGATGCGACTTTTCCCACCTCCAGCCCCTGGCAACCACTAAACTCATTTCTGTGCCTACAGGTTTGCATTTTTCAGAATGTCATGTAAATGGAATTCTGTGGTTGCTTTCATCAGTAATTAATACTTTTACATTCCTGTGTGATATTCCATTGTGTTGATGTACCTCAGTTTGTTTATGCATCGACAAGCTGGTGGTCATTTGAATAATTCTCACTTTGGGGCTATTATGAATAAAATTGCTAAAACCATATCTTTGTATGGATGTTTCATTACTCTTAGATAAATATGTAAGAGATGGGTTACTAGATCTTCTGGTAAGAGTTTTCCCAAGCTGTTTGTACCATTATGGATTCCTACCAGTAGTGTATGAGAATTTCAGCTGCTCCATATCCTCGTCAGCACTTTTTCATTATTTATTTAAATTAAAATATTAGTCACTAGAGTAAGTGTATCATGTTATATCATTGTGGCATTATTTTATATTTCTCTAATAGCTTATGATGTTGATAATCATTTCATGTGTTTATTTGCTGTTCACATTGCCTCATTATTTAGTTGTAAGGACTCCTAGATTCTAAGTAGAGCTCTTTTTTTTTTTTTTTTAAATATATCTTTATTGATTTCAGAGAGAGGAAAGGAGAGGAAGAGAGAGAGAGAAACATCAATGATGAGAGAGTCATTGATTGAGCCCGCAACCCGGGCATGTGCCCTGACCGGGAATCAAACCCCGATCGCTTGGATCCCAGGTCAATGCTCAACCGCTGAGCCACGCCCGGCCAGGCAAAGTAGAGCTCTTTCATCTGCTATGTGTTTTGCAAGTATTTTTCTGTAGTCTGTGGCTTGCCTTTTCATTTTCTTAGCAATATCTTTCAAATAAAGCAGTTTTAAATCTCAATAAACTCCACCTAATCAAAATTTTAAATCAAATTTTTAGTGTATCCTAACTAAAATATTCTTGCCTCACCCACGGGCACAAAGATTCCCTCCTATGTTTTCTTATAGAAGACTTATAGATTTAAATTTTATATTTGTAAGATCAAGTTAAGTTTTTTTTTTTTAAATTGTGCAAGGTATGAGTTGAGTTTGCTATTCTTTTGTTACTTTATTGGTTTGTTTTTTATATAGATTTCCAATTTTTCAGCATGATTAGTTGAAAAACTCTCTCTATTAAATTTGTTTGGTATCTTTGTTAAAAATCAGTTGACCAGATCTGTGTGTATTTATTTCTGGACACTATTCTGTTCCATTGATATGTCTACCCTTATACCACTACCAGACTATTGATAGATTATAGTAAGTCTTGACATGTAATGTGAATCCTCCAACTTTGTTAAAATTGCTTTAATTAAGTTTACGGTTTTTGCTTTTTTATATAAATTTTAGAATCAGCTTTCTATTTTTACCAAAAAAAGCTGGTATTTTTATTGGGTTGCATTGAATCTATAGATCAATTTGGGTGAAATTGACAACTTAAACATATTGAATCTTCCAGTCAGTAAACATAGTGTATCTCTCCATCCATTTAGTTCTTTAATTTCTGTCATCAATGTGTTTTAGTTTTCATCATACAATTATTGCACATATTTTTAGACCTATTTCTATGTATTTTCTGTTTCTTGATGCTATTGTAAATGTTATTTTTTAAAAGTTTAATGTCCAATGGTTCTTTCCTAGTACAGAGATATAATTAATCTTTAAATAGCAACCAAGTACACTACAAATTTGCTAAGTTAACTTATCAGTTCAAGTAGCATTTTTGTACACTCTTTAGAATTTTCCACATAGATGATAAGGTCATCTGTGAATAAAGAGAATTATATTTATTTATTTCAATCCATATGTCTTTTGTATCTTTTTCTTGCCTCTCACAAGGCAAGGATCTCCAGTACAACAGTGAATAGAGTGGTGAGATCTATAACTCAAATCTATCTACTTACTGAAGCGTTATCCACCACCACCCGAGTTTAAACTGCCATCTTGATCACTTAAATTACTGGGACAGTTCCTCTTTAGTCCCTACATATCCACTGGAATAATAGTTTAAAAACATAAACTTGATTATGTCACCATTGTTTAAAATTGTCCTATGACTTCCTATGTTCTTAGGAATAAATCTCAAAATTCTTAATATGCCCTGAAGACCCTGCGTGATTCTCTGTCTCTAACCTTGCTCGTATCATTTAACTTTCCATGCTCCAGTCGCTCTAGTCTTCCTTTGCTTCCCTCAATATGCTGCCTTTTTGCAAGCTGTTTCCTTAGTAAATGCAGTTAATGATGACACCACAAAGATTGCTGTGCGGATTGATGATGTTTGTGGCTGAACTTTGTAAATGGAAAACTCTGCAACTGTAAGACAGTAAAAGCAAAATGTAGGCTTCCTACGATCCTCTACTTGAGTGGAACTCATTCCCCAGGAAACCCAGATAAACACATCAAGTCTTCTTGACCCTGCTCTTTCCTTCCTTTCTTTCTTCCCTCCTCCCTCCCTTTCTTCTTTCCTTTCTTTGTTTTTCCACTTTGCCTATTTTCAGTCTCGCTTTCTAAATATCTCAAATCTATACCCTTGCCTCCCTCTTTACTGTTACTTCCTTATTTCACATGCAGAATACTGCACAATGTCATAAATGGTATCCTTGTCTCCAGTTTTGCTCAGCTTTTTTTTTTTTCCCCCACCAATTGACATTCTATAGCTAGATTTAGTTTTCTAAAAACTCCAGTTTGATCATCTGGCTTCCCTTACTTAAAATCTCTAATGTTTTCTCTTTGCTCTTAAGATAAAAACAAAATTTCTCAAAACAACCCACTGAGCCCCCCATAATTATGTCCTTGCTTTACTCCCAGGTCTACCTGTTGCCACTTGCAGCCTCTCATCTACGTTCCAGTCACGGGGAACTATTTCATTTCCCCAGCATGTCTCACGTCCCCTCACTTCCACGTCTTTGCAAATGTTAGTCATTTGTCAGAGAAGGCCTTCTCCTCTTTTCATCATACTAACTCCAATTTACTTTAGGTCTTGCATGTTACTTCTTCCAAACACATCTTTCTTAATTCTCCAATACTGAGCTAAGCTCAGTCTCCTCCATGCCCTAAGTCATCATTTATCAGCACATTTATATTTCACACATACAATTTTGCTGTTTTTCTACTGTTATACTTTGCAAATTATAAAATGAATACCTTCAAAGAGATGAAAATCCTCTCTCATGTACCCACAGAAATCTTTACTGTTTGGGGAGGAAGAATATTCCATAAAAGAACACTTAAAATTCTTGCCTAAGAATAACTTGATTCCAGCATCCCAGATATTAGAATTTATAGTACGTTATTAGAAAGAGAGTGCGTCTATGATAGATGCTGCATTTTTAAAAGTGGGACAGTGACCATGCATCAAGAAACAAGACTGTTAATATCATTGCAGTGGTTAGGCAATCTAGCATATGTTTAGCAATAAATCATGTGAAGCATCACATTCAGTATAAGCTGCATATTAGCCATTTACCATGAGGAACAAATCCATGACTACAATGTGGGACAGCATTATCAATTACAGTAATAGCAACATTACACATGGTTCACCCTCCTGGATTTAGCAGAATCCTATCTCCTGGGAGAAATATAAAAGTAGGGCACAAATATTAGCATTGACTATTATGCAAGGAATGGGTATGCATTCAGAAGAACTTGAAGTCAGCATCTCTTTTACATAGGATATCTTCACATTAACCTTATAATTTCAGGCTTAGAAAGAACTATGCCCACAGGGCCAGAAAATGCAGGCAACTGTTCTACATGGCATGATGTCATGAATAGGAAATGACATGCTCTGACTCAGTGGGGCAGGTGCTACACAACTCCAGCCAAACAGTGCCATGAAGGAACACAGGGGTACCTGTTCACTGTTATCATATCAACTAATTTCTGTGTATTTGTTTAAAAATCTGATTTTTAAATGTTGGCAATTAACTCGATTTTTAAGGAAAAATTTTTCAGGCTAAAGGAAATTTGCATACTGTGTAAGAGCATGAATCTTGTGACCTCATGCAAGCTACTTTCCCAAGCTATCATTCAGAATTTCAGTTTCTTTTTTTTTTTATATGTCTTTATTGATTTCAGAGAGAGGGAGAAAAAAAGAGAGAGATAGAAACATCAATGATGAGAGAGTCATTGATCAGCTGCCTCCTGCATGTCCCCTCCTGGGGATCGAACCCTCAACCTACCTGGATCTCCTGGATCATAGGTTGATGCTCAACCACTGAGCCACATAGGCTGGGCTAGTTTCTTTCTTTTTAAAGTGGGGAGAATAATAGAACCTACCTCAAAGGGTTGGAATGGTGGCCGGCATTAGTAGGCACTTGATAAATAAATATTAGCTGTTATTATTAATAACTATCTTTAGGCTATCATTACATGCTCCTCTGGCCAGGAGCGGAGCTAGAATATGAGGAAAACAATGAGGAAACGGGCATTGCCTAGGCCCTCATAGTACAGAGGAGGAGTGAGAAAAGTACAACAGCAAAGTAGGTCCCAACTAGATTGAAGCACAGTGTGCTGAGGGTCCCCCTTGGGGGGTCTCCTGCCCAGACTGGTGGTGGCAAAAGGATTTTGGGGAAAGATTCTTAGAGCAGATGATACCTGAACTACATCTTTAAAAGATGAGTGCTAATTAATTAGGTAAATAGTGGGGAGATCAAGAAGGTGTCCCAGCAGAAAACAGTATGGGCAAGGTGCAGAGGTAGGGGAGAGCCACAAATAATTCAGTAAGGATGAATCAGGGAATACAAGGGAATCAGTTACAAGATGCCTGCTGTAAATGTAAAACTAGAGCCAGATGGCAGAAGGGCCTTGTGAACGTCACCATAGGATTTTAAGTAGGGTAATAGTACAACTCTATTATTATTTTTAAAACGCTTCCTTTTGCCACAAACCTAAAGCTGGGTTGGAGAGATTCAAAACATAGGCAAGGAAACCAGGTAATACAGAAGAGAATTATAAAACCTTAACTGGGGTAGTGGCTTTGGAAGAGACAGAAGAGATTGGCTTTAGGAGATCTTAATAGGACTTGCTGATGGATTGAGGTGGGAGCACAGGATGAGGAAGGAGTCAAGGGTGACTTCCAGGCTTCTGGCTCAGCCAGCAGGAGGTCAGTGGATGTAGGAACAGAGCAGATTTGTGAGAGAAGTGATTAGATTAGAAGCAGAAGGAGCCAAAGTCTGAAGCCAAGCAGAGAGGAAAGAACCAGGCAAGATAAAAAGGAGCTGGTATGACCTGGCAAACAAGAGCTGTCCTGGATACTCGTCAGAGAAAGAAACCAACACCTGCCTTCCCAATTTGATTTCCCTCCTGGGCCTGTCACCTCTGATATATCATGAAAAACTAAAGAAGAAATCTGAGATGAATTAATCCATCAATATATATTTTATCCAATCCATTTTTTTCTGACTGGGTTACCAATTTTGCAGATCACCTTCAGATTACACTTTGGGGCCAAAGAAGAGAGCCTCTTGTTTCCCTTTTGTTTTCCTGTGTGGTGCCAGCTGGTTCACAAGGAGACTCAACTCTGTGCCCTGGGATGCCTTAATGCCAGGATCTAAGTCTGGGATGTGACAGCAAATTAAGAACATCTGCCAATTTATCCTAGCCAGATTTGGGTGAGACTTCATATTGAGACTTTAACTCAGAGTTGCAAACTGCAGTCCAGGAACCAAATATGGCTTGCAGGTTTTTTTATGTCTCACATATGGTTTTAAAAATATGAATTGAAGTACATTTAGAGACACAGTTATGCTCATAGGTCTCATATTTGTAGCCATTTGCATTTGCTCTCCCTGCTTAAATATTAGATGATTATGCTCTCCATATATGATTAGGATCCTAAAACATCCTACATATAATAACCTCAAAGGGCATAAGCACATTGGTGATGTGGACTGGGCTTTGACAAGTGATAGGAAAATAAGAATGAGCTAAAGTTCTGAAATTTTATGTTTGCCGTGCTAACCCTTATCAGTTTTTCACTGAAAAGAGTGGAGCCAGCCAATAACTACACAGATCACTGAAAAGATCAAATCGGTCCAATGGATGGTGATATTTCTATGAATATAGCTGATATTAACATTCCAATACTTCATTACACTGACAAAGATTGCAATGAGAACAGACAATGGTGCAAATTAATCTATTCTTCTGACAGACTGTAATGAGAATGGGATGTGGTTTAAAAAATTAAGCCATTCTTAGTACAATCTCAAGATTGCAATCTCATGGTCTCTCTCAGATGCTATATGCTCTGGTGATACATCATTGAAAAGTGTCAGTTTAACAAAGAATGTCTTAGCCCTTGCTGAGATGGTAGAATGCATTAGCTTTGTTTCACCACAGCCCTGCCCATTAAAAACAATGAAGTAGAATCAATTGTCTGTTTTTTAGAAACACACATACACACAATCTAAATAGAAAAAAAAATACATTCTCGCAATTTTATCTTAGTCAAAACTTACAAACAAAATATGGTACTTTATTGCTCTCTTTTTTTATACGAATGCCTGGATTTACTTTTATAAAACAAAAGAGAATAAGTGATAGAGCACTTTAGGAATTCAAAATCTAGTACCAATTTGTCCACACGCAATGTACAGCCAATTAAACTAATCATGAGGAAATGTGTCGGCATCCTCTCCACAATGGCCATGGTTTGTAGCCTTGTAATTCATAGTACTCGAAGCAATGCTCTACTTGGTATTCATACCCAAAGAAACCTCAAAGGAACTAAGATTTCTGGTCTAGACAGAACAGAAAACATGCAACAGTTCTCTAGGGTCAGACGAAAAGGAATCAGAAAGACCCTTACATATGTAGATAATAATTATAGCAACAACAACAGCTAGCACTTATTTGGAACTGACAATGTGCCAGATACTTTATGTCCTGTCTCTTTTAATTCTAACAATAACCTGTGTTTTGGATTCTATTAGGGTAAGATATGTGCTCAGTGTCCTATGCTAGTAAGAGGTATCGCCAAGACATAAATGCATGGCTCCCTGTCCCCAAAGCCCATGCTTGTCACCATTACACTATATCCGCACTGCTTCATCTTTAAATTTAGAGAAATTAATACTCACAGAAGCAAATTAGCTTGATTAGGATCTCCAAGCGAGTTAAAAGTAAAGCCATAGTGGAAGTTAGGGCTCTGGATTTCCTTGTTAAGGGCATTTCTTAATCATCGCACTGCTTCAGTTTATTGAAGCTCCCTCCCCAAAAGCTTTGAACAAAATCAGCAATATGCTGCCAGGTCTCAATAATTGACCTAATTGTATTGTAAGTTAATATTAAACTAAACATTATTTTATTCTACAATGTTTATTGATGAATAGGAATTATTTTCTGTCCTAAGAAAATAATAAGCAAAATATTAATTGGCATTAATCTTTCATCTTCACTTGTTTGTACAGACACTGTTTACTAAGTTCTATATACCATGATCTATATTATTTCCAGTGAAACCTTATTTTGAACTATCTCATTTATTGATTCATTCAGTGCGTATCTATTGAATGCCTATCACTAACTGCCCATCACTGTGCTACGCACAGGAGATAACTATGGTGAAAAGCCACAGTCACTGACCTCAAGGAACTTGTGAGTTATTTGCAGAGGCAATCAAATGAATAGGTAATTAAGTATAAAACACTGTAGGCTGTTGTAGCACAGGATGCTGCAGCAGGATGTAGGAAGGGCACTCAGAGTTCCTCTAAACTATGACCTAAGTGACAGGAGATATAATGCAAGAAAAAAGTGTAAGGAAGAGGATTCCAGGAAAAAAGAAATCACATTTCACAACTGAACCATAAAAAGCAGAGAAAAATCTAGTAATTCATTTCTTCATAATTATGCATTTATTTACCATATTTTATTGAAAAACCTAACACTTCATTTTTTTTCTTAGCCTGTCATCATTCACATAGAATGTTCAATACATTTTGTCACGTGAATGAATGAATGAAGGTATCACATGTTATGTTGAATGTCTGGCCTCTTGTTCACTGCCCTCTTTTGAGAGACAACACTGACAATCTCCATTCATAGCTTTTCTTTTCTTGATAAAGTTTCGATAAAACAAGGGAGAACTTGAATCCTCAAATCGACACCAGGGTTATATAGACCCTTGAGTCTGACGCAGTAGACTGTGTTTAATTCAACTGTCTTTGGGGATAATGGGAGTGAGAAAGACAGTGCTCTACAACTGTGCTGACTGATATGGAAGCCATCAAACACACATGGCTATTTAAATTTATATTAATCAAAATTAAATAAAATTAAAATTTCAGCTTCTCAGTTACACTAGCCATATTTTCAAAGTGCCTAATAGCCATATGCTACCATAATGAGCAGTACAAAATAATATTTTCATCACTGCCAAAGGTTCTATTCAACAGCTCTACTCTAGAAGCTCGATTATAAGCTTTATTAAACTACTGATAATTATTTCAGGATAGTGCTGACGAAAGAATAAGTGCTCAATAAAAAGTTACTGATATTTTTAATGTAACTTTATTCCCTTTTAATAACAAAGTTTTCTTTGTGGAAGTAGAAACCAACATTTACATAAATCATTTAACATATTTTATGTGACAATCAAGGTAAAATATGATTAATGGGCTAACAGTAACTTTTCTGAATCTGGAGTACCAGAAAATTTCCCAGCTGTTAGTAGAGCATGGCCACTTAGGCGAGACTGACAGAGCAACCTCAAAGGTGACAAATTTCAATTCCATGACCCCTCATGTAGCACTGACCACTTTATGGCAGAGGTGCTAATGAGTAGCATCACTGCCAAGAGTGCATAAAGCAAAAGGGAGAAGGGGATGCCAGGGCCCTGCAGAATCTACTTTGAATAATGAAGAATTAAATATCATTCATCTTAAACTGATTTTCCAGACACAGTGCCAAGAAGCAAACAAGTAACTTTATATACTTGATATCAGAGTCTGAAAGAGTTTCAGAGGAGACGTTTGGCACGTGCATCTGAGTTTAACTCACTTTATGAATAGTCCCTTCCCACCCATTAGGATATGTATAATTAGTTTAAATATGTTCACTACACTGCTTTATGTGCTTATAGCTGCTCCAGCTCAACAATATCCAAATGGCCATAAGGTGAAAAAGTAGAGTTAGATGAATGATCGTTAAGCGTCAGTTTGTTTGCTTATTTACCACATTCCAAGAAGAATTAAATATAGTCAAGAATAGCCTACAGAAGGAGCCTAACATGCCTAGATTTTGTAACACAAAAGATACATTTTATAAGTCATGTTAAGTTTGCTGAATATGATTTGATCAGCTCTTTGCTTCTTTGTTTTCTCAGTGCTAGAAACCATAATTCTATGTGATAGTGCTAGAAGTTGTCTGCAAATGTGACAGTGCAAATATTCTGCAAAGGGGCTGGAGGTGAGAGAGGAAATGAAACCCCTGACTGCCTTCTATCTGAAACCACTGCAGATTAGAAGAGCTGTTGCAATGAAACATTAAAATGCTAGGCAGGCAAAGGGCATGAACTATGGTTTTAAAGACAAATAGTAAATGTTTGTGAAAATATTAAACCTCACTACTTATCAAAGAACAAAATTTAAACTACAGTTAATGAGCTGATATGCAGGGTGTCCCCAAAAATGCTTACACATTTTGAATAATTATTAATTCCAGTGGGTTAAATCTGAAAAGAAAGAAACATCAATTGAGCTATCAGATGTTAAAGTGTGTATACATTTTTGAGGGACACCCTGTATTTACCCCTCATATTAAAAAATCTTTTCTAAAGTGAGAAAACCTAATTCTGGTGCAGGTATAATAAAAACTTTCTTACACACTTGGTATTGAAAGTATAAAATAGTACAACTATTCAGAAAAACAGTTTAATAATATGCATTAAAAGTTTTTAGTTAGCCTCTTTGATAGTAATTTCCCCTCAAAATATCATAAAAAATCTGTGAAATCAAGAAAGTCATATTGAAAAACATTCTTTGAAGTGTTTATCCTCAAATTTGAACAACCTAAAATTGAGGAATAATTAGGTAAATCACACTAAATGCAGTGTCATTAAAAAAAATATGTTAACATGGAGTTTTAATAACATTGCAAATGCTTATATTTAATTTAAGAAAAAAGTATTACATAATTGTATATTAGGCTTAAGCTCAATGACATAAATGTTATATAAGAAATACTCAAAATATTTCAACACTTGTTTCCTCTGAATAAAAGTTTATTCTAATTCTCTTAATTTCCTAAAATTCTACAAAGAATAAGTATAAATTTACATTTGGCAAAGTTAGATACTAATTCTGACTGACTTGTAAAGCAAAATGTTAAGTCACACTGCATATAACTTCACTAGATCAGATCTATAAACAGAATTAATTGGACCAAACTTAGGTGTGCTGGTAGTGGGTGAGGGTCATACCTTGAGCTATTAAGATACAGACAGTTGCTTATGACATCACAGCCTAGAAGTCCGGAAGCATCAGTTCCCTGGAACTTTAGCCTCCCACTGGTGCAGAGCAATTTTTCTGGAGAATAAAAAGAATTTCACCTGTTGTTCACAAAGTATTTTCAATATGAAGTAGCTGAAGAGAACTTGGAATCTGGAACAAGAAGCTACAGCAACTACTAGTTATATTTAATTTTTTTTATAAATTGAAAACTTGTTATACACACACACACACACACACACACATACCACATAACAGTAACATCATACCTTGCATGGTTTTTAGGGGCATTGAAAGAGCTTATAGCTGTAAATACCATGATGCCTGATACAAAATGTGTTTAATAAAAGTAGCTACAAGCTTGGTTTCCAAGGGAGTATAGAAATCACTGGTTGCAGAGCAGAAAAATAATCGGCAATCAGTAATCTGCAACGAAGTCCCAAGAATGATAACACAGTAATGGGGAGTTTGAGATGAGCAATATTCAGAAATCCAAACAGGCAGGCAACACTAGGGCGTTCAATCAATGAATGGTATTAGCTAAAAAGATGGATGTGAAGTGTCTGACAGAGGCTTTATAAATATTAAAAATGAAAACCCTAACATTCTTGTAACCAGTCATGGGATTTAAGCTTAAAAAATAATATATATTTCCCAAGGTATTCAAAGTGCAAAGTTCAGTGGCACCCCAAGCCTTGCTGTGTATATAGTGTAAGCCCGTTCACCTGAGATTTATGGGGTTGTACAGTCTGGTCCAATCTGCCTCTCAGTCTTTACATCCTGTATCATCGCGTGCATACCCCGTGTTTCAGACACACGCACTCAATGACTTGCTACTTGCATGTCCTTTGTATGTTCCTTTGCTCCTGTGCATATTCCTTCCGCTCACTATGTGTTGAATGAACAACCAAATGAATGAATTTATAAACTTATGGTATCAGATTATCCAATGTTTTGTTTAAGCTTTAAAAAAAATACATAGAGTTCTTTTTGACTCTCTCCGGATGAGGCACAGATTGACGCTTGATGACTGTTGCCTGTTCCTATGTTTCTGGACGCGAATATGCGAATCTCAACACTGACGTGCCCGTTTGGTTGCAGCGGCCGCGGCGGCAGACATGGCTTACCACCACATCAGGCCGCCCATCGGCTATTCCATTCCCAAGCCCATATCGTCTCTGCTGATGCGAGGGTGGAACGCATGTCCTGAAGTGAGTCATTTTTTATTTCCTCTTAGAAAACGTGTTATGGTCAAAATCTGCCATGAGTAGTGTAACACCGAAGTCTTCTCTCGGCGTGTATTTTAAGACTGTCAAGGCGGGAAGACCGATCTGCCTTCTGCTCTTTAGTCTCTAATTGCCTCACGAAGCCTGAGTACCTCATATTTCTTTGCTGCTGCTCTCTGATTTTGAAATGTTTCTCACAACTGATTAGTAAAAGAAAAACCAGGGTATGACAGATGATTCACACTCTCATCTCAGCTGCAATTTTATTAACTACGCTTCAGCCACACTTAGTCATTTTCTAAAGAAAGTAGTTTGGCCCAAGATGGGTTTGTGCGGGATTGTCACCAGAGCCAGGCCTTCGGGCAGAGGCCCAGGACACGCGGTCCTTACAGCACTGGCTCCAGCAGGAGGCGGGAGACCTGGTCCCGGTTCTTCTCTGACTCAGCGTGGCTTTGATAAAGTGGTTAAAAGCATAGATTTAGAGTCCAAATGAAGGGATTGATGTTATGGAAGGGTTAAGTAAAGTACGATATGTAAACAGTGGGGGGAAAAAACCATTTTTAAATATGATCAATGATCTAAGAGAGTAGAGGGAAATAGCCACGTAATTCCAGAATGAAATTGCAGACCCTCTGTCTACAGGAGAGGGTTTTTCTTATTTGTACCAGACAGATTGATATCTACTTTGTCCTCAGAGACTGACAAAGGAGGAGATTCCACAACGTCTCTCCTGAGAGCACGGTTTAGTGCAGTGTCTAAGAGTCCCCCTGCCAGTATGTTTTGTTATCTATTGAAATCCTTGTGTCTGGACGTCAGTCCACATCGATTCTGCTGAGTGGAGGGAATTAGTGTTCATTCTTCACACTGGAGATCCTTATACATAAAAGCCTAATAGCTCTTATTCATCCAGCTCCAACCATCCTAGTTATTACTGTCCTTTTCTCATAGGTCCTTGTTTCTAATCCTTCCCAGGCACTTTATCTCTCTTTGACAGAGAAAGGAGCAGAAAAAGGGAGGCTTTTGTTATCTCAGAAAGCATCTCACAGTAGGAGAAATAGAATAAGCCCCAGTCCAGATGTTTGGAAGGAGAAAGCAACTTTCCCATTCATTTTCAGAAAGCAAAACCCAGAACAAGTCAATACCCAATCCCACAAATGTACGGGGAACTCTTATGAAGAAAAATGAAGATTATTATGGGACATGAATTGAGTATCTCAGAAGAAATAACCTCTACTCTTGACCACTTAATCTGACAGATTACGTATTTATTTGTGTAGAATCTTCTCTCACTACCAGAATGTTAGCTCCATAAAGGCAGGGACTTGTTTTATTTGTTCATTTTGTTCTGTTTGCTGTTATCATCCTGACACCTAAAATCATTCCTAGCAGATACTCAAAAACATTTCTTGAGTAAATGAATGAATATCACTATTGCTTATCAGTGCCTCCCATCATCTCATCTGGATATTGATGTCCAGAACAACTTGTCTTAAAAATTACATAACTTAAGGTAGTTTGGGATAAGCTTTCCTTGTCTCTCCATATGAACCTCCGGTAGGTTTTCTAGAAATAAGTGTGCCAAGTACTTAATCCAGAATCTCCTTCTCTATGTGGGATGGGAACTGTTTCAAGGTATAACATAAAATAACAGTCCAGGAAATTCCCTTTGCTTGTATAAACTGACTTTTCATGATTATAGATAAGGGACATATGGAAGTTTTAATTTGGAGATAAAAACAAGTCATTGGAAGTTCCAAAAGTATTTGGGGGTTAGAATGGATACCATAAGCAACAGATTGGGAAATGATAAAGAAAACTAGAAGAGAGCCAAAAGAGGGAACAATAAGATTTAGACACACACACACACACACACACACACACTAAAAGGCCAAAAATCTAGTACTTAGTGGAGAGGTTTTATTGCTAAGCAGTGAAAACTATCAAGCATAGGTCTGGGCTCTGGGGCCGAGGTTCAGGGGAGAGAATGGGGAGAAGGCCGAGTGGGAGAGCAGAGCCTCTGATTGGCAACGTCCAGGCGTGTCGGTCAGGGGGCCCTGGCTCGGTCGCGGCATCCATCCCAGCATTGCGAAATTGATCTTCTGCATGTTACATGTCTGAGTCGCCATTACATGGCCCAGTAAGGTCCTTACCTTGTCAGTAGGCTGAGTGGCGAGGAAAAGGGAAATAATGGGCAAGTTTTCATTCTTTTCTTCAATAATTATTTATTGAGTCTCTACTATTTACAGCCCTATGGATAGGTGCTGGGGCTCTATGAAGAAGATATGCTCTTGATGGAGTTTAAGACCTAGTGGTCAAACGGAGGTTAACTGGATAAACACATTAATGGTTTTATAATTACAAGCTAAGTCTGGGCTGCTAAAATAAAGGAAAACAAGATTAGATGAGAATTGCATTCTAAAGAATACTAGCAAGCCGAAGACATAGAGCTACCGTAGGTCAGGTAGGGCTTCCTGGAAGAAATGACACGTGAGCTGAGATCATAAACGTAAATAAGAGTTTGCTGAATGAATGTGTTTGGTGAGAGAGAAAAACAGTCCCCAAAAGTGAGCATGTGCAAATTTGTTGTGAGAATACACAAGGGAAAGACTTAGTTATTGAAACATTGTAGCCACCAAGGGGTTAAATCTTTGTACCAGGCAGCATGTGAAACAAGTTCATCTTTAGATCTAAGACACCAACATCATGCTATCCTGGTCATTATTTTCTAGATTATCAACTTCTTGATTCATTTTTTCTTTTAAAGTCTATTTTTGCCTCAATTCTTGAATTGGAAGCACATTATCGTTTCCTATGTGTGTCTTCTTTGTCAAGACCCATAAAGATAAAGCATGATCAAGACACATAAAGATAAAAGAAAATGAGAATACCAGCCTATTGGAGATGGGAAATGCTTATTGAAAAACAGTGAGAGGTGGGAGAAAGTCCTCACAGTAAAATGGGATCCAATTTTGGAAAGCCTTGGAAACCAGAATAGGAAATCTGGACATGAAATTATCAGCAAGTATATTTTCTTCACTGCTTCTCTAAAGCAGTGAAGAAATATGATAAATGTAATTTTTTTGAAAATTCATCTGAGTTTGGTATGAAGGATTTATTCCCTTGAAGAAGTGTATGTAGTTCCATAGTGAGGCAGGCACTGAATTATCTCCCAGTGTGAACTGGAATAGCTAAGCATTGTTTCTTAATGTGTGGGCTACTTATTACCTGCTCCAGATTACCCCGCAATGGGTGTTAAAACGAAGATTCTGGAGCCCTATTCTAAATCTATTGAATCAAAATCTCTGGGATGGAGCTGGGAACTTTGCATTTCAACAAACACCCCAAGTAATTTGTGCCCAATAAAGACAAAGAACGAGTGGGCTGAACAGAAGCAAAAGACACTGAAGTCAGAGCATCCAGCTGGGCCGCTACTGCAGTAATCCAGTTGATTACAACACAGAGACTATAATGGTTACCATGGGGATTCAGAAGCAGGGGTAAACCTGAGAACTACTTCAAAGGAAAAATAACATCATAAAGAGGTGAGAGACTGGATTTAGGAAATGGAAGAGAGAAAAGAGTCCTGGAGCACTGTCCTCCCTGACTCTGAGAGGCGGCGAGTGACCAGAGCACTCATTAGGCCCGTACCTATCAGGGGTATTGTTGGCAGTGAGAGAACAAAACTAAGAGCTCTGCATGAAGGTGAAGGTGCTTAAAAAAATAAGAAAAGGAAAAAAAAGAAAAGATAGCTAACAAGAAAAAAAGTAACCTGGTACACAGAACTGAGGGAGCTGTCAATTAGAATAAAGTTATTGTGCAAGAAGGCGGCATAGACGCTCCTCTCACCTGTAAGGTGCTTAACAAAATGAAGTGGGAACCGGGGCCGCAGACAGATGGCATGGGATTTAAGCTCAAGCAGAGAGTCTGAACAAAAAAAGTGGGGAAAGGAGTTGAAGTTACAGCCGAGAAAATTTTGAATCCAGGGAGAAAAGGGAAAGAAGAGAGGTAATAAAGTTAGGGACTTTCAAAATAAGAAAATTGTCATTTGCTGGCAATTTTGAATCAGAAAGAAAACAGGAGGCAGGTGGAGCATGTAACCATTATTTACATTGTTCTAATAGGCTTTTAAGCTTTATAATATTACCAAATGTAAATATATAGATACAGAGACCTAGACAGATAGAGAGCTGAAAAGGAAGTTAACTGTCTTTGCAACCTTCTTTTTTTCCAACTAGGAAATGTAAAAATATGCTATACCTTAAAGGTATGCTTTCAACAGTTTCCTGGGATATTAATAAAATTATTTGAGTACACTGCTTTCTTTGAAATAAGTGTGGCATTGAATGAGAGATGTTTATTCTGCTATTAGTTTTAAATCTAATATTTATAAGCACATTCAATTTCTGTGCACAGAAAGAGTACTCACACCAAACAATAGTGGCATGCTAAATTCAAGAGATCAAACCTTGAAAGCTTATATGTTAATGGGTTATTTAGTTTTCAAAATCTTACGTTAATAACAACTGGCAATAAAGCTCCTTAAAATTCCTTTTGTTCAGGATCCATTGTGTTGATCTTGAAGCTGTTTGTTCTTCTAAAATGATTGAAGCCGAGATCTCCACCTAGTGGGTTTATAGGATTTTACAGGTTTTATAGAAATCCTTAATTTTTTTTTTTCTCTTAGAGAATTAACAGGTTCTAAAGATTTCTACTTAAGACCTAGCATAATTGTTAACAGAACAGTCAAGAATGGTTGAAATATACCAATATGCATATCAGCTAGACTACAGTTAACAAGCAAAGCTCAATTTTTATTTTCATACCATAATTAGGAAAGCAGATCAGGCACAAATGTGAATATATAATCTCTGTAGCAAGCAATATTGTAATGCCACTAATTGAGATATGTATAGTAATTTCCATAAAATAAACATCAAGTGTAAATCTGCTCAAGTCCTTTTTTCGTCTTTAATCTTTCATTTGCTTAAAGCTTTTTTTTTTTTTTTTTTTTTAATTGTCTTTCTTTCCCAGGCCTAGGCAAAACTTTCCTTCCCGTTTTCCCATTCCTCAGAGAAGAAAACTCAATTAATTGTGTCAAACATATCTTGTGGCTCCATCTTTGATTTTTGCATTCTATTTAACCAGGTACTTCTATTTCATTGATAACAAAGAGTTGCTGAGGATATTTTTTCTCCAAAATAATGCATTTGAAATGCATGCAAACGCTGGGGTTGTGTGTCGTATTGAAGAAAGCTAAAGTAGGAAATTATTATTATTTGAGTAATTTTGTTCACTTTGTTCTGCCTCTAAAAGTGATGAATTCCAGTGTTCAGCAGATGGTGGATACAGTGTATGTTTTAGAGCAGAGTTTTCAGCCTCATTTATTCTTCCAGGAATTAGAGGCACCTCATTTTCTGCCTCAAAGCTAAATGTCTTTTAACTGTGGTAAGAGGGGAAGTGCTTCATGTGTCTCCACTGTCACCGCGCCTTCTCTGGGTGCACTGTTATCTTTATCTGGTTGAGGATTTTGAGCCTGTCTCAAATCATGCATGTTACTATTTATTTGAAGATCTATTTCACTAGGAGGTAGTCTATTTGCAGTTTCATGGGAGTTCATGATACTCAAATCCTCAGCTGTGACTGTCGTCTCAACAGAACTTGAACCATATAATGTAAGAGTTTTACTTTTTCCATTTTCCCAAGTTTGCTGCTTTTCTTTGGCAGTGCCTTTTAAGGTCATCTGTCTGGTCTGGGTTAACGCACTAGAATTTGCCTTGCTGTCTTCGGGCAGTTTTCCCTCTTCTTTCCCTGCTATTTTTATCTCTGGCACTTCAGTGCCATCATTTCTGGGCAGTGCATTTGTGCGATCCGTTTCTTTTTTGCTTCCCTTGGTTAGATGCCAAATGGCTTGAGTACTAAGAGAAGTACCGATATCCTTGGGAAGTTCTATTCTATTTTGGTACGGAATAAAATTCGTGTTCATAAATGCTAGGTTGTCCTTGGACTGTGTTCGGGGAAGGAGAGAGGAATCATACACTTCGGTTTGAGGAAGTGTTTTTCCTGCATCAGCCCCCTCATCCATAATACAGCTTTCCATAATTGGATGCGGTATTTTGGGTTTTGTCGTTAGTGTTTTTTCTTCGTTTCCAAGTTGTTCATTACTTGAGTGTTGCACTGCATGTTGCAACATTTGACTTTGATCTACAGTATGTTCCTTGTAGGTGTCAGTCTTGTGGACATCAAGTTGTGTTTGATTTTCCAGGGACGGAGGATACTGGTTTAGCTCCCTGGGCGGAGATTTGTTCTGCTCCGTGTGCTCAGTGGGCTCCGCTGCACCTTGCTCAGGGGCCCCCCAGGAATGGCAAGATGCCAAAATGTCACTTCTTGTATTTTCCCCAGAAGCTGGTAAATAACTAGAAGCTACCAATGTGAGGCGAGTTGCACCTTCCGTTTGCTCAGCTGAGAATGAAGAGTGTGCGGAGCGTGTGTGCCTGTGCTCAGCTGCCGTGGGTGCGAGCCCGGGCAGCGTGGCTGGGCGTCCATCAGGAATGTGACCGGGAGGGGGACAGCTGCCTTCCACGGAGCTCGGGTTGACTACAGATACGCTGCTAGCACGGAGCCGAGGAGCCTTTTTAGGGTGCTTTTTGTAATATGGGACCTGATTCCGGGCCTGTTTGAGAGGCAGCCTCTTTGAAGTGATTGCAACATAATTGTTACTCTCTGGCTTCTGGGAAAACTCTGCAGATGACGGGAGGTTTATTTTGGCTCCTTTCTCAAAAGCTTTGGATGCATGATTAGCAGGTAACAATACTTGTTTGCGTTTCTTTGGGAGTTCCAACAAGGACTTTTCTGGATGGACTCTGACTTTTCTAAAAGGGTGTAAATTTAATTTTATCCTTAAATTTTGCTTTTTAATTTTCCCTCTGGGGTAAGATTGATCAGTTCTCCTTTTTTTCACAATCTGTGTATCAGTAGGCCATTTTCCTCCTTCCTTTCTCTCTTGAGGACTGCTACATTTTTTGAGATTCAAGTTGGTCAGGTGGTTACTTTGATTTTTCTGCTCTTTGGAATGGGTCGATGTTTTGGATGACATCACCAGTCTATTTTTTTCAACTAAACCAGCATCATGGAAGCTAGCACTCTTAGGGGAATGCGTTTTCTTGATATTTGTTGATGACCCCGATAACTCCATGTTGTCCTCACTCGTGAGGAATTTTTCTATTGCTCTATAAATTTGGATTTGCTCTTTCTCGGACTTCGAATATTCTCGACGATTTAGCTGCTTTGCTTTTGCATAATCATTAAATTGGTCATAGGGCACATATTTGCAGATAAGAGAATTGTTTGGCTGAAAATACCTAGGCCTGCTCCATTTTAACAGTTCATAGGGATCATCAGAGTTTGATCTATGTTTTTGTGAGATCTTTTGTGCATAGTGTTCCTCGGGCTCACAAGGCTTGGATGATGAGCTTGTAATAAAATGTCGCTGTCGGTGAGGTTGTAAGCCTTTGTCTTCTATTCCTATTGGAGGCTGCCATGATTCATTTGTTAGGTGCTTTTCAAGACTTTCTCTTGCCAAGGCTGAAGCGGATGTTGCATATCTTCTACTCAATGTGTCACTGCTGATATCTGCGGAACAATAAATGCAGGAATTTAACACTGAGCAGCGTTTTATGACCCCAACCAAATAGATGCTCAGAAACCTTATCAAAGGTATAAAAATGATTCCTCTGATTATGGCAATTCTTGAATGTTTTTAAATTTTTAACCAAACCCACAGAGGACGTTTGGCAATTGGGTGTGTTCACAATAACACACTCTATGGCCACATTTTAATCAGTTGGAATGCTGACTTAAAAGTTGTGGAATTAGGAATAAAAATGTTCAGGGTTATACATCTTCTGATTAGTTATAGGTTAAGTTAGCTTTAAATACAAATAATGCTTAAATATTTTCCAAATAGTCTCAGT
Source organism: Miniopterus schreibersii (assembly GCF_964146895.1). NCBI lineage: Eukaryota > Metazoa > Chordata > Mammalia > Chiroptera > Miniopteridae > Miniopterus > Miniopterus schreibersii. Next base: position 46,781,440 of record NC_138109.1, read on the forward strand.
AATTTTTTCTGCATCCGCTTCTCAGTTGGAACTAAATACTAGAAAAAACATGATACACTATTGAGTAGTGTCCAAGTTTCAACAACAAAAGAAAAATGCTTGTGATACTCTCGGATCCATCAAAGCAGAGACTGTGCCTGTTTTATGCCCCAACACTTAACCTGGTATTCATTAGGTATTTGTTAAGTGAATAAGTATTTTAGAATATGGCCTGGGCTATGTTACAAAAATCTGTCTGGGACTTTTACATGGTGCAGGTTAATGATACATGTTAAAAAATATTAATGACAAAAATATTACTAAGAGCCAGGCATTGTGCAAAATATTGGACATTCATTATCTCATTTAATAATCACAAGAATCCTGATCCATTGGACAATTCTTATTATCCTATCGCTTTTACAAATGAAGAGACTAGCTCAGAGAGGTTGAATGTTTCCTCCCAGTCACGTGTCAGCTCAATGACATGGGCAGAACTTGACTCAGGTCTTTCTGACACTAAACCCTATCCTCTTAGCCACAGTGCATACTAAGTTTAAAATGACATCTTATCATTGTACTTTCTCAATTTTGTGAAATTGCTTTATCCAGAGGAAGAAAGAGGAATTTCTGTTCAACGATAGAAAGGAAGAAGTGAACTAAACCTCTGACTAGCACCTAATATTATCTAACATCTGCCTTCAACTTTCTGGGTGACCTTGGAGAAGCCACTTACTCTCTGGGTATCAGAAGATTAGACTAGATGGAAGCTTTATGTGGATATAACTTTAGGCGAGTATAAAATTTATGTGGTTATAAAATTATTCTGGGGAAAGAGTTTGTAGCCTTTGTCAGATTCTAATAGAGTTTTGTGACTCAGAGATAAATATGAAGAATGATTTGACTAGATCATCCTTAAAGTTAGAAGACGCAATCAGAGCGATGCTGCCTCCTCCTGACGTCTGCTCTGGAGCAGGTATGGCTTTGGTTGTTTTCTCCTCAAATTCCTGTCCTCTCCAGGTTTAGTACAATGGCTGGCATGTAGCAGGATTTCAAATCTTTCTGGAAAGTAATTGCGTCGGTTTGGCCAACCAGTGTTCTCTGTGTGGAACAAGGGACTAGGTTTTAAATGGTTCAGGGACCATATTGCCTTCAGTGTAGGATCCAAGATTATCACAGAGAAGTTAAGGCATTGGGCAAAGCTAAAATAAAACATGTGGCTCAGGTCTGATTCTACTGAAAGGCTAAGAGCTTATTTTTTAATAAAATAAACCAGTCTGATCTGATTTTTATGGCAGATGTTTCTTTCCTCAGCCATTCCTCTTTTGAGTCAAACCATCAGTCAAAACCAGAAACTGGGAATGCAGTGGAATAAATCCACACCCTGCTTCATGCTACATGTGAAATAACATACAGCTTTATTATTTTCCAGTTGTCCCCAAACCCATCCTTAGGGCCAGATCCCCATGGTAGGAACTTCCTGGTGCAGTGCCTCTGTCATTCATATTCTGAGAGAAAGCTCTGCCTGTTGTAAACCAATTCAGATAAATGACAGGAGCCTCTTTACAGAGCCGCTGTCAAAGTTTTCACTGCTGAGCCTGAAAGCATCGCCTTACTATGCAGGAATAAAAAGGAAGACATTTAATTCATTGCCTCCACCTAAATATTGACATCGCCCAATGTACAGTGGGGAGATGTCACGGCCAGATTCGCTTGGCTCCCAACATGGGACAATGAATTAAGTCCTGACTTTCCCTGGACTGGGAAGTTATCATCCCTGACAGCTCAGCAAGCAAAGTATGTGTCTTGACATCATTCCTGAAATGAATCACTAGCATTAGAAGGCCCATTCTTCTAACATGTCATGCTCTGGGAAGGTTGCTTACTGCAGAATTGGCATTAGAGCTCGAAGGAGGCTGGAATGGGAGCCAATATTCAGACTCCCATAAATCTTAACAGCACTATCGCTATTTAAAAGGGTTCTTTTTATTATTTTTTTTAAACATTGTTAGGTGTTGGATTACAAAATTCACTTTACAACAGGCACAAGAAGTACTCTCAGCTCCTGAGGGTGGGGAATCTCCATCTATACCTCACCCCAAACACACATGCACACACAGACATGCACACAGACACACGCACACAGACACACACACACACACACATACACACACACACTGTGTTTTAAGGAATAGACTGGTGCTACAATGATTTTTATTCTTCTGCTGAGGAAATTAAAAGAGTCTACCTCCTCCAGAGGAATTTAAACAGTAGGATTTTCTCAAACAAGACAACTCACCTATTGTTCTTGTTACATGCTGTGGCCGAGTTTGAGCTTGGACTTCCCCAGGCTCGAGATTCCTTCGATTTTCAGCTCTCTTTGGACAATATCTTGCAAGTAAGCCTGCTTCATTAAAAGCTGCCATGTTCCCAGGAGGCTCTGAACATCCTGACTGCAGCAATCTGCCACCAAGGCAGACCAAAGTGCTGTCTGCCTCCTGATCCTTCCCTTTCAGGTTTCTAAATGGTCCGTCAAGGGCTGTGGACCCAGAGGTCAGTGCTGCTTGATGGCTGTTTCCCTGTAAAAGTGGCATTTCCTTTCTGGACCCCGCAATGGACATGACCTTTATCTCATTTTCCTGAGTTAAGTGGCAGTTACAGTATCCCTTAGCATGGTAATTTCTTGCCTCATGAGCACACAGGGATTCACCAAAGGTTCTGCAACAAAGGTTTTCTGATGTGTGTTCACTTGCTTTGCCTTGTTGGAGTTTCCAGTTAAATACAACTAAGCCTAGGCAAGTGAGACCAACAGCTCCTGTGACAAACAGAGAGACCATTAAAAGATAACATCATAGGAAGAAACATATAAATCACCAAATGTGAAGCCCACAGATACTAAGGTTAATGGCTTAAAGGGCATCGGAATGGATGGGAGTCCTATCACCATGTGGGAAAATATCAGTTCAGACAGAGGCTATATTATCGATATGTTAGGTTTTCTAATTTGGATCTTTACTTTGTGTCTATTAAAAATGATAAGAAACAACACCATCTGGAATGCCTTTGGTAGAAAGAGGCTTTTTTCATGGACTAAAATTCACTCGATAAAATAATTCCTGCATTAGAATTCCTTTTCTGCCTAGGGGAAACCAGTTTAATTCCAAATTTCCTGTTTCTTAATCCCATAGTCAATCCCCCAAATAGTCCATGTTTAGTATATACCCTGAAATTATCATATACCATAACCTCTTCCTCAAAAAAATTTTTGATTGTACATGGTATTGTTATATTTTGAGCATCCCTAAAGACTCACCCCCTGGCTCAGAACACCTCATTGGCTTCAGTCATAAAGCCGAACTCCTTGATATTCCAGACTTGGTGTAACCTGGCTATGACCACCCTTCCTAGCCTTGCATTTCATTATTTTTCACATTCAAACACTATTTTTCATACTCTTTAATTTATTAGTCTTAAAATGTACTTCTAAGCCTTTGTGTATGCTCTCGGTGATGCTCGTAATACTTTCTCCTACCTCTGCTCATTTGAATTTTAGTTACTCTTTAAATCTAAATCAGTACTTCCCAATGTATTGATAAATTTGCTGTCTTTTTTTGAGTCTTGCAAAGATCATTCCCTTCTATGAAATTCCACAACAAAATGACTAACATCTAAGTTAGAATGCCTGGTATTGTCATTTCCTGTTCTATGTAGGTGTAGATTATCCTCTGAATAAAACTGTAAAGGTGATGTTTCTCAGACTCAAGTGTGGAGTCTAACTTGTTTCTCCCTTGTTGTTTCCTATCTTAACAAATTCCATCACCATCATCAACCACCTAGATGTTCAAACCAAAGTCTCTGAGTTATACCTCAACTCTCTCTATATCACAGTGACTTCCTTTTTTCTTAGCATCTAAAACAGTTTAAAATTTTTTGTTCACTTACTAATTTTCTTCTTCACTGTCTGTCCTTCCTTGCTAGAATTAAGCACTGTGAGAAAATGGACATTTTCAGTTTCATTCAACACCCTATCTCTAGTGCTCATAACTCTGGCACAGAGGAGGCACTTCAGAAATGTTTATTGAATATTCTTAAATAAACAGAAGGAATGCTGTTTATGAATTCTAATAATGAAAAGGGCTGAGTGGTCTGATCTTACAAATCCCCACAATAGTGATCAGGAAGACATGATGTTAGTATCAATTGATTTAGGAATGCTGTATCCTAAGTCCAACTCCGCCTATAAACTTGCTGTGTGACCCTGGGCAAGTCTGTTCCGTCAGAGACCTCAGTTCCCTGACTCTGGAAAGGAGGACATATCCAGATGAATGAGTGATCTGAAATGTGAGTGAGATGATAGCATCCTAGGCTCATTGGTTGACTGCATCGTGCCTGGTTCTCTCCACTGCAGACAACTTTAATGAAAACGTGAAGATATTTTTGAACTTGAAAGAAAAGGGAAGGTGTCAGACATGGTTGTTTCTTTTTTTTCTTCTGTTAAAGATTAACTAAAAAGAATGGCATTTTCTGGTCAAATCCCCCAAACTGTGCATAGTTTACTAGGTCTTGAGGTCTTATAAGTCTCACTTGAATTTGTTTGACAGTACCCTCTTGGAGAGTGCTGTAACATATTGACATAATTTAATTTCTATTAAAGTCACAACCTTATTTAAAAGTAGTAGCAAAGTTTAGATCAGAATATTTTTACTGCCAGTTCTTAGAGTTTGATTTGTTCCAAAGGAGGTCTTTGGTTTTTAAATGTTAAAAATGTATGAAAATAATAAAATTTTGAAACACTGTCTCTCTTACATGGAGTAAGAAAACTCAGGATCCAAAGCTTTGTCCTGACACTTTTCTTGGGCAAGTTTTCTAACCTCTTTGAGCCTTATTTTTCTTCTCTTCCAAATGGGGATAATTAATACCACCCAGAGGTTAAGTGGCATAATATATGTGATATGTTCCATGCAGTGTTTCACTATAGAAAGGTTCAATGAATAGTAATTGTGGTTTATGCTTAGGATCGCTGGTGCTGTTTGGGTTTTGTATTGTTTAATAAGGTCCTACAACACTCAGCTGTTAGGTTAAAAAAAAAATCCAAAAAACGAGTCATGAAGAGAACATTTTGCATGGCTGATGCAGGTACTAAGCCAAACAACAAAAGAAAGAAAGATCTAAATTTTCTTAAATACATGCATCAGCCATCGCAATGGGAGTAAGCATAATCTGATTATAGGGTAAAGTTTCCCTCTAACTGTGTCGATTGGCAAGGGGCACACTGTTGATATTAGAACTATGTCTGCACCGCATCACCAGTCAGGGATGGTCGTTTTCCATTTGTGCAGAGAGGAGAAGCAGCCAATGAAGCTTGTAGGCAGAGTGAACGTGCTACTAAGAAGATGGTTGAATTTTCATTGCCATGGGCATTGTTGCTATTTTTGAAAAGGGTTCTGACAATCTTTCTGAGTTAGAAAAATGAAACAAAGCAAAATTAATGATAAGTTCTCACTGAAGTATTAAAAACACTCTACAACTTCATGAAACCTTTCTCTTTTTATCCATCAGGTGACAGAATAAGGAGTGTCAAGATGTCAGTGTTTGGTGCCAAATAACCACCTATTACTTTTGAGTTAGCTGAATATGATTATTTATATTATGTTGAATTGTGATGACTTATCTATCGCTGAGAAAGAAAATGGGACCAAAGGCCAAATTAGAGTTCTAATATACAACCTAGAGGTAGAGAAAAGTGACCATCCTTTTATTTCAGAAGGAACAGAATCCTAATGAAAAAAACTGATATCAAAAGTCAGAATTTTTTTAAAAGGAGGTTTTTTTAAAAAAACAAAACAGTATCTTTAAATTTACTCAATGAAAGTTACATTATTATAATTTCACACACTTAGCAAAACATGCCAGTAGTTATAGTTATAATTTATCAGAATTTATTCATGTATATTAAACTTCCTATCATTTTGACGAACTCTTTGGAATCTTTTGAATTTGTATCTTTCTCTACACTAATGCAAAGTTGTTAAGGTAGCAAAATCTTTTCTAAAACTGGATAGGAAATGTACCTAGAAGATATTGAAAATTAGTGTTATAATATTTCCAAAGCTATGTCCTACAAAATGTAATTCAGTGAAATCCTCTGTGACAAAAAGAGTTTATGGTCAATAAGTTTGAGAAATGCTCTATATTGTATCTTCCTGTTAGATTCATAATGTTCATTAGCAGATGAAAGGCCATGAGAAATGCTTCAGTAAAGAAGCCCGTTTCACTTTGCTTAATCCAACATTGCCCACACCTATTTGAACCCCACAACATAGTGCTTATATGTGCACCTGTGTTTGTATTACATATCTATTCATTATTTCCTAGAATTTGTATGCTAAGAAGCATGTTTAAAGAAAAACTATCTGCTGCCCTATTGCTTCCGTCTTTTACGGTAAATTATTTCTTAGCACATATAATTACTGACATGGTTGCATAGTTTTTAAAACAATTTGTCTTTCTGAGGAGATTTGAATTGACTTCCAAGTGAGTTTGATTGCTGCTAGTGGTAGTTCCTTTGTTTAGACCTGATGCTGGTCTCCATTTCTACTGATTACAAGTAAAACTTAGAAGTTAAAAATCTGATGTTCAGTTAATTTGCTGGAAATCTGCTGTGGAATGATTATTTATAGTTCATATTCAAAATACATCACTTCAGCCCTGGATGCAAGCCTCTGGTCTTCCAGCTTTGGGGAAGCCTCCTCCTAACACACACACACACACACACACACACTTCTCATCACCATGGTTACCACAGGTACAAAGGATTTTACAATGCACTGCAAGCATAGGGGGAAAACATACACTGAGGTAGATAACGCAAGAAATCTCATGAAGATTTTGTCTTCCACTAATGACACCACACATCACTTTATTTCATTCATTCAGTGAGATGACAGTTGATGCATAATTTAAATTTTTATAAAATTACCATAGAAGATTTAAAAGGTTGAGTCTTATCCTCTCCTTAGTCTGTGAAGGGATGGAGCAAGTTTTTGAAAGAGACAAACAGAAATCTTAGAATTCAAAACCCCAAACTGGAGAAAATCAAGACACAGAGGGGTCAAATGACTTTCCCAAAGTCACACAGCAAGTAAGAGCCGAGCCAGGATTCAAACCTGGCCAATCCCACTGCAGAGCTCTTGCACTTCATCACTGTGCTCCACAACCACTGTAGAGCAGGGTGCGCATGACTGTCATCATAGCATCTCCTGGTGCACCCGGTAAAGCCCACTGACTCTTACTACAACACAGAGGGGCACACGTATGTAAGTGCCTAGAAGAAACAAACTATCTCTCGTAACTTTCTGAATCCCTGTCTCCCAGCATCTTGACGAACGCACCAGGAGTCTTCAGCATATGGGCTCTTGATAAACTATAGATACTATTCCTTCATCACAAACAAGGATACTGACGTCCAAACAGTACATTAACTTATTCAGGATCTGGGTTCTAGTTACACCAGGATTAGAGCTTTTGAATTCCCGGGCGAGGTCATTTCCTTTATGTTAGACAGCTTTTCTGCAACCTGTGCCAGATCAGCTAACCCCCTCCCGCCTCTCCTGACACACTCTGCCTTGTGCAAGCCCTGTCGAACTTCCCCGACTGCCTGCGAAAGGCGTCATTTAGTGCGTGTGGAGCATGTGGCCAAGAGGGGGGTTGGAGAGGAGGCTGCACCTCCTCCTGGCCTACCTGCAAAGCCCAGGACAGTCAGCAGGGCCACATCCTGCCCCGGGAGGGGCGGGCTCCTGTCCTTCAGGGCCGCGGTGCGGTTAGTGGCCGGGGCCCCGCAGTCGGCGTCCGCCAGCCTCAGCACGCTCTCGGCCCCCGCCGGGGCGGCGGTGGGCGGCTGGCAATTTAGGTCCTTGGCATTCCTGAGCTTGCGAGCAGAAGACTTAACGTAGTTTCTTAAAAACCGGGCCAAGGGGTAGAGATCGCAAGTGCAGCTCCACTGGTTCTTATCTAAGCCGAGCAGGATCAGGTGCTTCAGCGGAGTGAACACGTCGGGCATGCGGGCCAGCCTGTTCCGGGAAAGGTCCACCTGCCGCAGGCGCGGCAGCGGCCGGAAGGCGTCCTTCCCCACGTAGGAGATGAGGTTGTTGGAGAGGTCCAGGTGCCGGAGGCTGTGGAGGCCCGTGCCGCCGAAGGAGCCGGCGGTCAGCCTGGCGATCTGGTTGCCGTCCAGCTGCAGCCGCGTGAGGCGGCGCGTGGCGCGGAACCAGGAGCCGCGCAGCGTGCGCAGCGCGTTGTGGCTCAGCACCAGCTCCCGCAGGCGGCCCAGCCCCCCGAAGGTGCGGTCGCTCAGCGCCGCGCTCGACAGCCGGTTGTGCGCCAGCAGCAGCGTCCGCAGGCGCGCGAGGCCGCGCAGGGCGCCGTCCTGCACGAGCGCCACGCCGTTCCTGCTCAGGGACAGCAGCGCCACGTCGCACAGCAGCGACAGGTTGGTGCCCTCGACAGAGGACAGGGCCCCGTCCGTGAGGATTAAAACTCTCGTGGTCACCGGGGCCGCTGCGGGGGAGAAACGCACAGGGTAGAAGCCAGGGACGCACCACGGGGAGGGGAGGTCAAAGGGGAGCAGAGATAATCGATACTATTATGCCGAGGGAAGTGAGCCAGGCCGCGAAAGGCAAACACCCCATGATCTCCTTATACGTGGAATCTAAAGAACTGAATAAACTGATGGACAGAATAGATTCAGTGACATGGAAGCATGGATCAGACTGACGAATGTCAGAGGGACGGAGGGCGGGTGGGTGGAGGGGGGGAGAGTAACCAAGAATTTATATGGGTATGTGCACAACCCAAGGACGCGGACAATGGTGGGGAGAGGGACTGGGGAGGGGGGTGGGACGGGTGGAACGGGTCATTGGGGAGAAAAAGGGACATCTGTAATGTTTTAAACAACAACAACAAAATACCCTCCAAGCAATCTTATCGCCTGGGTAAGAACAATAAACAAAATGAAAATGATTCTCTGATCTCTCAGGTTAAGGGGAAGCCGGGCTCTTTATCAGAATGATGGATTTGTATATTCTTGGTTGCTGTGACATGGTTATTTGAGAAACACAAACCCATCTGTTCCTTTACATGGCAAAGTGAATTCATTGCTTGGGATCATCGTGGTGGCTGTTTCTGTGAAGGTGGCCTTTCAGGCTGCTGCTCTGCGAGGCTGTGTACTGACCTGCTCCAGCCCTGCTGGCCCAGTACAGATCCACGCAAGGGCCACACGTGTGTCTGAGCTCGCTCACCGGCTTCGCACTAGTAATGTGTGTGCATGCTGTGAGGCCCGTCATCCTTCCTTTCAAACACAAAGGTATGCGTTGGGGCTGGGAAGAGGGGGTGGGGAGTGAGAGGGAGCATTGGTTTCTGCTTTTTAGCTCCAGGCTAGAAGTTGGCAACTTGGTGAGGATCTATAGTCTCTCCAGACAGCCCGAGGATCTGTCAGTGGGGTTCTCATTATAGTCTGGGCCATCTTGGCCTCCTGTCTAATATCTGTTCCCTCCAACCAGGTCCGTCATGTGATGACAGGTGGTACTCAGGGCTTCCAACTGTTAAATCCCTTCACCATAATCACCTCCGAGTTATCACTGCTCTGTCATTAGAAATCAAAGCGTTTTAACTCAATAAAGATATATTATAATCAGGAGTTATTGTAACACATCTTTATCATGCTAAAATTGTTTTGACTGCAAATGACAGTGTCATAAGGATGGAAGAGTCCATTGTCCCTGGGAGGTCTATAGGTGATATTAGAACAATCAGCCATGAGGGAAGCAAGTCCCAATTCCCTGATGAAACTCAGACTATAGCACTGAAACAAAGATTAAAAAAATGTAAACTGTTTTCATAGTGCCTTCTTTGTAAGAGTTTCTCCCATCTCTGTAGCACGAGCAAGCTTAAGTCGTGTTTGTGGGGGTTTTTTAGTATTTATTACTGATTATTTGAATTCTGAATTCTATTCATTCCAGCCAGCTCGGCATTTTGTTTCATCATTGTTTTTGATACTGGTTGAAGGAGTTTTGTTTTTGTGGATCCCCAGTCCTCTAGGGATCTGTCAGCTCTGAGGGAGCAGACTGTTGCTTCTGTCAATTACTTCTTGTCTAGGACTAGATGGGCCTCCACTCACAAGTCATCCGTTTACTTCTTTGTGTTTATGAAATTTAACTCCACAATTTTGGCATGCTGTAAATGAGAAGGAAGATACAGAGGCACAGCAATGTAAATGATCAGTGTTCGTTTCTTATAAACATCAGCTATCCCTGGTCAAGAAAAATAAATGTGGTGAAGTCAGGAAATACAATTGAGAGGGTGGGAGTTTAGTGTTTAAGTGTTTTCAATACTGATTGGAAACAGTGTCCAACCAACTAGACTTGAAACTGTCCCTCTCCTGTCAGCGATGACAAATAATAGCTACCTCTTAATTCCCACAAAGCCAGAGGATTTTAGAAATGAAAGGAAGCATCTTCCTCCACTCCATCTTAATGCAGGCTTATTCCTGAACATTTTTCATTGGTGGAATTTATAACTTGTTTATCTTTTCTTGGATATCAGGATGTAAATCACATTCTCCTCAAATTTGTTAATAAGGTGTCTTATTAAATTGTTGACTTAAGCAAGCAATATATAATGAATACAGGCAGCGTATCTTGTTAGCATTTCTACAGCTCATTTACCACCAATAAAAAAAGACTAGACTTTCAAAATTAGATGCACTTTGATAATAATCTGTTTGCTGGTACATCACTTAATCTTACTAATGCTGAACAATTGCAGTTCAGGTTTCTGATTCATTGATATTTGTTCCAGCCAGTGGTAGAGTTCAAATCTGTACAAAACGTGGACAAAAATATAATTGATGTGATCTATTTTTTTTGTTTATAAAGAAAAGTGTAGCTGCATGAAATGGTGGCATTTTCTTGTAATAGTGAAATATCCCAATTACCTCTGGGAGCCTTCCGTTTGGTTGAGACCACCAGAAACAGGAAAATAAAATAATATTATCAGTCTTCAGTCACTATGAATGGCTTGCTTTTTAAAAGTTTACCTCTTTAGGCTGAGCTCAGAAAGCAGTCAGTACCATGAAAAGCACAACAATGAATTTACCAGGTACACTGAACACTGCTCTTTAGAGTTATTGGTGCTATTACCTACTATATAGGTTAGCTGGTGACAGAAGGTTACATCTTTGGTGCACACGGAACATGACGCAGGGCAAGCTGCCACCCACCGCAGCATGCTGGCAAAGAGCAAGAGCCATCCACCTGAAAGCAAAGCAGAGGACAGTGCACATTGCAGTGTTGGTAGTTAGGAGCTATCATTTCACTATATTTTGCTCATGAAGCCTTGTGGTGATTTTTGCCTTTTAAAGAGCATCTTGGGTTCCCATAAGATGCCAGATAAATCGCTAGAATCCTTAATTTGTATAGAATTTAAACCAAACTATTAAAGCATTTGACCATAAGTTCAGAGAGCTCACATTCAGGACACACTCATTAGTATAGATTATTAAAAGGTTAAGTTACTTTGTAAAATACTTTACAGTTCTGTTGAGTTTCATACATATCTTATTTAATTCTTTTAATGCTGCAGCTGAATTTGAGGCTGAGAAAACTGAAGTTCAGAATGGTTAATAAACTTTGGATAAACTACCCAAAGTCACATAGTACTAGATATCCAGTGTTCTTTTTAGTATGCAGAAGCTAGTCTCAGGCACTGAATCCTACATAATTACAACGGAATTATTCCTTATGGTTTTGGATGCCACACTTAGAAAGGGTGTATGCAGAAACATCATGATCACAGGCTCTACTGAGCTTTGAATTCAGCTCTGCTATTTACTGACTAGACTATTTTAGATAAATTATTTAGTTTTTCTTATTTTCTGCCTTCTCGTGTTTAAAATGGAAGTAATATATGCCTACATTACAAAGTATTATACAGTTAAATGATGTGCTCTAAGTGTTCAGCAAATGTTAAATTTCACCATTATTTTGATGCCTTTTTAACCCTCCAATTAAATATTAACACCATTCCAATTTGAAGTTTTAAAAAGCCATTCATTTATAATATAGTCACTGATTGATTAAAAAAAACTTGAAGCAAATTGTAATAAAATTCCTCTACCCATATGATAAGATAGTTTGAGAATGAACTGAAATATAAGTAAAACGCAAAATCATTAATTTTATCATTTATCCAACAAGTATTTATTGAACAACTACTGTGGGCCAGGGACTGCTCGAGGCGCTAGGAATAGAGCAGTGGAGAGCAATAAATCCCTTCCCTTATGGGGTGGACATTCTAGGAGGGGATATAAACAACAAACAAGCAAATATGAAAATATGTATTACATCATCTGGTGATAAGTGCTGTCGAACAAATAAAGCAAGGAAGGGAGTCGACAGCATTAGCTTGGGGGCTCTAAATATGGTGGACAAAAAGGAACATTTGAACAAAGACCTGAAGAAGGGGAAGGCACTGGTCAGTCCGGGTGGAGAGAACAGCAAATGCAAAGTCCCTGAGGAAAAGGTGTGCTGGGCCTCAAGCAGTTCATGGCCAAGTACAGAAGAGAAGGTCAGGGAATCCCACAGGCAGGCTGTGCATGCCTTACTGGGGAATACAAGGGCTTTGTTAAGGTGAGAACAGAGGCCTTCATGAATAGCATTACTTGATCTGTAACACATTTTAAAATGATATTTTGGCTACCATGTTGGTTACTCTAGCTCTGTAAAATATAGTTTGCAACCAGGGAGTGTGATGCCTCCAGCTTTGTTCTTTTTCAACATTGCTTTGGCTGTTTGGGGTCTTTTGTGGTTTAATATACATTTTAGGATTTTTTGTCTTTTTTGTGTGAAAAATAGCATTGGAATTTTGATAGAGACTGCATTGAACCTATAGATTGCTTTGGATAGTATGGAAATTTTAACAATATTAATTATTCAAATCCATGAGTATGGAATATCTTTTCATTTATCTGTGTCTTCAATTTTTTTTATCCGTGTCTTATAGTTTTCAGTGCTCCAATCTTTCAGTTTCTTGTTTAAATTTATTCTTAGGTATTTTATTACTTTGGATGCAATTGTAAGTGGGCCTGTCTTTTAAATAACTTCTCTTTATGATAGCTTATTGTTAGTATGTAGAATACACATATTTTTGTATATTGATTTTGTATCCTGAAACTCTACTGAATTGGTTTACTAGTTCTAACAGTTTTGGGGTGGAGTCTTTATGGTTTCCTACATATATAAAATCATGTCATCCACAAACAGTGATAGTTTTACTTCTTCCTTTCTAATTTGGATGCATTTTATTTCTTTTTCTTGTCTAATTGCTCTGTCTAGGACTTCCAATATTATGTTGAATAAAAGTGTAAAGAATAGGAATCCTTGTCTTTTCATGATCTTGGAGGAAAAGCTTTTAACTTTTCACACTGAGTGTAATGGTAGCAAGTGAGAGAGGAGAAACATAATAAGAAATTAAAGACCTCCAAATCAAATGAAGATATTTCAGGGGCAAAGGATTGATTATTTCGATTTAATGCTATTCCAAGTAAGATGAGCATTGAGATTTAACCATTAAATTTATTGATGAGGAGGTAAGTCTTTGTATCTTTGACAAGAGCCGTTTCAGCAGAGTGTAATAGAAGACTGATTGGGGTAGAGGGCAGATAAAAGGAGGAGAATAGGAAACTGCAAATTTAGGCAAGACTTCAGAGCAATTTTGGTGAACAGAAAAATGGAGTAATAGCTTGAGGAAGAATTGGAGTCAAGAGTTTTATTTTATTGTTGTTTATTTGTTTTTGACTCAGCAGAAATTACAGTAATGTTGGTATGTTGATGGGATTAAATAATAGAAAGGGAGCATCAATGATACAAAAAAATAGAAGGGAGAACTATTGTTAGAGCAATGTCCTCTAGTAGATTAGCAGAAAGAAAATGGATAGAATCAGACAAAGTTCATCTATAGAAATAGAAGTGAAAGCAGATTATGTGGGTTTAGACATAGGTGGGTGGTCGATGTAGTAGTGGAAACGAGGTTTGAGGAAAGAGAGGAAGGTATAAAATAGCCATCTGGAGTGTTAGGAAGTGAGTGAGCTAGAAATATGTAATAGGCTCTCTAGGGCGTGCTGAAGGTCCACTTGAAGTTAAAGAATCATAATTTTGAAGTAAGACCAGTCAGGATGTGTTTAATTAACACTGGGGTTTTTCCAATAGTGTACAAAATGAATGATAGGGCAAGGGAGTTGAGGCTGTGTGGAAGAACTGATTATGATCATCAATGAAATCTAAGCAAAGTAAGGGAGAAAATGAGTTGCTTGAGTGACAGTGAAAAGATTGCAGGATGAACAGAAAAACAGGGAACATAGATTAGACAGTAGACAGATAGATGGAACAATATTAGCAGAAGCATGGATTTTAAGTCTGAGTAAATATACATGGAGGAGTTATTGTACTATTCTCTTCTACTTTAGGGCATATTTGAAAATGGTCACAATAAAAAGTTGGTTTGTTTATTTTCATTTTTTTAAATATGTTTTTATTGACTTTAGAGAGGAAGGGAGAGGGAGAGAGAGAGAGAAACATCAATAATGTGATCAGCTGCCTCCTACATGCCCCCCACTGGGGATGGAGCCCACAATCTGGGCTGGTGCCCTGACCGGGAATCAAACCGCGCTCTCCTGGATCCTAGGTTGATGCTCAGCCGCTGAGTCACACTGACTGGGCTGGTTTTTCTAAGAGATAAGATGGTTTGTGTGGTCAAAGATTTTTGGCATCATGGTCCCAGAAGAAGTGAGTTAGAAAGAAAAGAAGTAGAGTCTAGAGTATGACCTGAGGGAACTAGAGAGGACAGAGAGCAAGGAGGGGTTGCAGGCATTGCTAGTAACATGGTTGAAGGTGTGACTAGGGAGCTAAGGGACTAAGGGAAGGTGGAGGATCGGATCATTGCAAAAGAGGAGCCCAAGGAGCCCAGAGGCCAGGCCATTGTAATGGTTATCTACATAGAAAAGAAAAACCCTGAAAACAGTGTTAGAGAGCCTGACAGTGAGCAGTGACACTAAAACCTTCCAAGGATGAGGGAGAGTGGCTCAGCTGGAAAAGGTGGTGGTTTTTAGAGGAGAAATCATTTGAAAATAAGGAAGACACAGAGCCCCATTTGCCCTATCGCCACCCCGACCAATCTAGAGGTACAAGGAATAGGCGAGAGAAAACAGCTTCCACTTGGGAGGGCTGTGGAGCAGCAGTGTCCTCAGGGAAGGGCTCAATATTAAAGGAGAAATTGTTCTACTAAAAATCTAAATTAGTTGGTTACTGCACCTGAATGTTCAATTGGGCTACCTACCTCCCGGCAGCGAAAGTTTCATAAAAGAAGAATTGACGGGTTATGTAGTCCTTAGGATCTGACAAAGGAGGTATATAATTTCTCCAAAAGAGACCAACATTTTCAAAAATTCCAAGAATTTTTTTTCATGGATTCATAATCATTTTTATATTCCTAGCAACTAGAACAAAGCATGAAATAGAGTCATATTATGATAAATGTTTGTTTAACCAAACTCATCAGACACCGAGACATAATGGACAATGTCTTTAATGGCACTTTCGGAAAATAAAAAGCTTATCTTAAACCCATAAATTAGGACACGGTCATGAGGTTTCTATTGATCTTAGCTTTGAATCTGAGATGGCATTTTCAAAAGTGAAGCTAATTATAAAATTAGCTTTAGTAGTTCTTTTCCTATAGACACATTGTACAGTACATGGCACAGAGGTAGTTAATAGTTTTTAGCATTCACTTTATTCTTTCATTTTGAAGAGGAAAACCTGCCATTTAAAAACATGCAAAGCTAATTAAAGCTTTTCCACTATTTTATTATCTGAATGTAGTTGCAAATTCTGACTTAAAACTCTTATCAGAGGGAGACTCAACATTCCTCCTTGAACAGCAAAGGAACATTCAATTAACACTTCAATACAAGTGTATTTTAAATAAAAAATATACATTATTGTTTATCTCATTCTTTACAAATGCAAATACCCAATTTTAAAATCCAAGGAGAGTTGCCTCTTTTATTCTTTGGGGAAACAAGTCCTTTCTTTATTTTACAGGGAAGACCGGAATTTTCTGAAGTTGTTACCAAATTAGAAGAGTGTCTCTGCAACATTGAGGTAAGTAATTTAGCTTCTGAAATGTGTTCATTAAAAAAACTGAATGTCCAAGGAGGTTGGGAAATGCAGGTAAGATGGTGCTTATGGAAAGAAAGAGTATGAGGGACCATAACTCCATTCTGTTTTACCCTGTTAATTAAGCTCAGAGAGTGGAGTAGAATTGACTGCATCTATGGGGACAAAGGCAAATCCAGAGTCAATTGGAGGCTCTTTCAACAATAACCAGACAGGCAAATGGACACAGGCATACCCAGGTTAAAAAATTGATATGTAGAAATGTGAAAATATAACAAATATGTTGGAAGGTAATTATTTAAATTAATTTTTTCTCTATACACATTCCTACATACAGTGAAACTTAAGCTATAATATTAAGCCATTGTCATTTATGTTCAATGAGAAAAGGAAAAATTATAACTACAATTAGTGCATAAATTAATTGGGAGGCATTGCTTTTATACCACACATATATTGGGTATAGCGATATATGTTGGTAATCAGGTTAATGGAATTTTCTTCCCTTAATATCAAGGAGCTGTTTGCTTTAATTTTCTCTATAATTACCCCAATTTTCTATACACCTGGCAAGGCGATAGCATTTGAAAATAGGCAAGGAAGCTAAAACATGAGCACTAATTCAAAAATAATAATATATTCGCAAATGCAAATGAGTGTTATAAGAGAGGGGAATGAACATCACACATACAGGCCAACATATACAAGCACATATGAAGAGAAGGGGCATAAAATGGGGGCAAACAGCATCAGCCTGAGATTGCCCAACTAAATCCCAAAGTGGAACTAGTCAAAGAAAGTTTTCTTTCAAAACAAAAAGAAAAAAATGTCTCAACAAAGCCACTGGAATCTAGTCTAGTAGAAAGGGTCTGCACTTGCAGCCTGCAGTGATCTGCAGTGATGACCCTTCTCATGTTCCTTTGCTAGAACTTCTAAAATGGTAGCCTTTTATGTAGAAGGAAGCTTCAGTCCTTAGACTTAAAACTTCCTTTCCCTCCTCTTCGGTCCTGAAAATAAAACGTGGGGAGAAGTAGTGTATTTGGTGGGGCTTCAGGCACCTGACCAACAAGAGCTTCGGCCTTGGATGTTGAGAGATGCCTTTAAGGCTTAAGTTCCAAGCACTCTCTTACTTTGAAACTTCATGTTTGACAGGACAAATTTGCTCCAAGCCTGGGGATATATCCAATTAGATCACAAGGTACATTCCAGGAACAGGGACAATGGTAAGATCTGCTAAACTAGCTTGTCTTCTTATATTGACCAAACCTCTTAGCACAATCTCCTCTAGTGGAGAAGATGACTAACTATGGACAATATGCAAAGAGAATTTGCTGGACTAGGTTACACTAATTAATGGACCAGAATCACCTTTAAGGAGCTTGACTTATGGAAGTTCCATAAGGCTCTGTCCTCTCTACTTTTCAGCTTTTCAGTCAGTGGTTTAGACCAAGGTCAAGAAGTCACTGCTCACATCTACAAATATAAGAAAGTTGAAAAAGATAGTAGTAAATACTTGAAAGCAGAAGTTTAGAATATCTTGGAGGATGCAGCAATAGGACATGTCTAATGACAATAAATTAAACAGGAATAAATATAATATCACACACAAAGAAACAATAGTATAATTGTCATATGGCGAATATATTGTTAGGAGCATCATGAATATTATTAGAGAACATGCCCCTTGCGAGTTGGAATATGAAGTAGCTGTCTTGCTGCAAAATAAAGGATGTGATCATTTATCTCTGTTCTGAGATGGCCAAACAAAATAGTACCTGGTTATATCCTTTTAAAGGGATATTTAAAACTGGGACAAAAATTTTAGAAAAGAGAGATCAAAATGGAGAACGGGTTGAAAGTCATGTATTTGAGAACCATTTAAAAGAAGCACAGATGCTTGTCCCAGAAAAGAGAAAATTAGGATGAGTCCAACAGCTGTTTTTAAATATCTGAAGAACTATCATATGGCAAAGGGATTTGCCTTGTTTCCTATGGGCCGACAGATGAAAATGAAGTGCAGTAGTAGATTTGGTTTACTTTGAGGAAGAGCTTTCTAATGGATATAGTTGTCCTAAGATAAATAAATGAATCTGGAGGCAGTAAGCTCCCCATCACTGGAGGTTCCTTATCAGCCCACCTGGCTGGCTTAAAAATGATACACAGGAGAGATTCAAATATTGTAGAGTTTGAAGGTTCATTTCAACACCGGCATCAGATGATTCTCAGAGCTTTACTTAGAAATGCCTTGGCTACTATGAAAAGCCTAGAATTTACATATATTATTTTTAAAAAACCAAAGTCTACCATCTACATGTCTTATGAAATTATAATGTCAAAAGAGCTGGTGTCCTCAGCTGGGTTAGGTAGAATGCGTAAACAGCAAGACTGTCAAAACTCAAGAAAACTACTCTCCTGTTTTTCCTCTTTCTCATTTTCTCCTCACGTATTTTTATTTTCTAGCTATACTTAACTATTTGTAACTATTTTTAAAAAGTCTTTCACAACAACTCTATTTAGTCCTCATGCTTGCCAGACATGAAAGTATTCCTCATTTTATAAAATGGACGTATTCTTGGAAAAGTGTGTAAATCCCTTTTATGAAAAGGGAATAGTTTTATGTAAAGGGAATAATTTAAAGCTATAAGTTAAAGGAACTCTGCCATGAATCTTATCACCATAGTAAAAAATTTAGAAAAAAATTTTAACCATTAAATAATAATGTTCTAAATATCTATTTCATGAATCTGATTTGAGCCTACTCTTTTCTGAAAAAAATGAGCATAAATTTAATGGGCCAGCTCTCAGTATAGAACTAGGTCGCAAAAGTAAATTAAGCTAGCCAGATGTTGCCATCAGAGGCCGAAAGGAAAAGCCAGAAGCAAGCTGAGAGGAATAGAAATTAAAATATGAAAACTTCTAGAATAGAAAGGTTAAAATAAGGCCATATTCTACTCTATGCCTTTAAGCTTGTTGGATTTATTAAATGATTGCAACTGCTCCTGCTCCTCCCCTCAGCTGATGTCTCCCGCATCGAGTAACAGCAGCGGGTCTCTCTCACCTTCCTCATCTTCCGATTGCCTGGTGAGCAAGGGAGGGCCTGGCCGGAGCCACGTGGCAGCTTTACGGAGTCGCTTTGAATTGGAATACGCTCTAAATGCACGATCTTATGCTGCCTGGTCCCAAAGGTAAGGGATAATCTAAGCAACAGTCTCACAGGCAAGTCAGGTCCCAAAATCTCATCAAGATAGCTACCCAATTTGATTAGTATCAACAGGGGATTTACCACCCTGTGGCAAACTTTGACAGAGGAGATTTTGAGCCCATTTAAAAAAAATAACGACCAAAAATTAGAAATTTTATTATTTCTTAGTTTAGTTTCTCTAAGTTTCAAGTAATAGCAATTAACTCTAGCTTAAGCAAGAATTGTCAAGCTACAACAACAAAGGAAAATTGTTGAAAGTACTCTGGGGTTGTCCTACAGAATCCAAGGGAGAATTATTTGTGTAAGAACTAAGAAACAGTTTTGTAGATTTGAGCTTCAAAAGGTCAGCATTCTAGAATTACCAGATGACCCAGCAATTCCACTTCTAGGTATATACCCAAAAGAATGTAAAGCAAGTACGCAAACAAATACCTCTATTCAAATGTTTATAGCAGCACTAGTCACAATAACCAAAAGATGGAAACCAGACATATATCTGTCACCAGATGAATAGATAAACAAAATGTGGTATCCACACAATAGACTATTATACAGCCATATAAAAGGAATGATGTACTGATACATGCTCCAACATGGATGAACCTTGCAAACATGCTGAATGAGAGAAGGTGTCACATATTGGTCTACAAAGGTGTCACATATTGTATGACCATATTTATGTGAATATCCAGAATAGGTATATTAGTCAGTTTGGGCTGTCATAACAAAATACCATATACTAGATGGTTTAAACAATAGAAATGTATTTTCTCACAGTATGTTTGGCGCCATCAATGTGACAGCATGGTTGGGTTCTGATGGGACTTACAGATGGTCACCTTCTCACTGTGCCCTCACATGGCAAAGAGAGCTCTGAATTCTTTCCATTTTTTTATAAGATCACCAGTTTTATGGGGTCAGGACTTTACCCTTCTGCCCTCATTTAACCTTAATCACTTCCTTAAAAGCCCATCTCCAATAGAGTCAAATAAGGGGTTAGGGTTCAACATATAAATTTGGTGGGAGGGGGACATAACTCAGTCCATAACAATAGATCAATCCATAAAAACAAATTAGGTTGGTGGTTGCAAGGGGCTTAGGGGAAGGGAGAAATTGGGAGTAACTACTTAATGAGTATAGGTTTTTATTTTGGGGTGATGATAATATTTTGGAATTAGATAGAGGTGGTGGCTGCAAAACATTGTGAATGTGCTAAATGTCACTGAATTTTGTCTTTAAAATTATTAATTTTGTCATGTGAACTTCACTTAAATGAAAAAAAAAAAAAAGCCAAAAAAATTTAAGCAAATCGGCAAGTTGGAAAAAGAGAAAAATAGTTCAACGTTGTTCTATCATGAGTTCTTCCATTTACATGCCCCAGTTCCCAATAGTCTCTTTTTCTCTCAGTTTAATTGTAAAGTTTTAAGATATATATTGGTCATCTATTGGCACAATACTTCTATATAAAACCCATGCCAAAACTCAAGGATATACAACCATAAGCATTTATTTCTTGCTCGTGTGTCTGTGGGCTGGTTTTAAGTGGGCTTGACAGCGAGCTGGAGGTTGTATCCAGGTCTGCTCCCCGTATCTCTCCTCTTTTTGGACCAGCACATACCCGAGGCATGTTCTTCTCATGGACACACACTAGGAACTCAAGAGGACAAGCCCAACTTCACATGCACATTTAAAGCCTTTGTTCAGTTTGCATCCTGTGACATTCCTTTGGCAAGCCACATAGCTGAGTCCAACATCAACAAGGAGAGAAAATAGACCCAGCCTCCAGTGGGAAGAACTGCAAAGTCACATGGCAAAGGACATAGAAACAAAAAGCATAATAAATTAGGAATAAATGCAATCTGCCACAAGAGAGAATGTGGTTGGCCCTTTATGGATCAAATGGCCACCTCTGGTCTTAGCAAATGTGGTTGAAGGGGAGGTAGGGTCATATTTCATGAATATAACATGGTGGCTAGGGACCCTTGTTCTGGATGGGAAGCAGAAAGGCAATCACTCTGAGCCCAGTGAATACCCTAGAAAGTGTGCACTACAACCCATGGAAAATCAGAACACACCAGCTTAAAATCTCTGTCCTTCCACACAAACTTCAGAGCATTTACTCATGAGCCATCACCCATGTGCACTCACACACACCATCATCAGAGTAAAAATATTTATCATTAAGGTGGGGAAAGATTATCTGGCGTTTGCAAGGATCTGACACCATCTACAAACTGCTACTGTTGCCTTTTTAGCTGTAGTCGTTTTAGTCCTGGCCTAACGAAAGAGTTGTAGCTGCAGCTTTGAAGAGATGAGAATCTGAATCATGAAGCCTCTAATCTAGCAATGTCATGAGATTAAGTATCAGTAAGTTTGATTGATAACCAGGCAAACTGGACACACTGCTTTATTGGATTCCAGTCTCTAGCATAATTTCATAAGGGGCTTACAGGCCAAGATTAGATTAGGTTCAGTCACAATACTGCCTTCTAGTTCCAGCTGATCTTCTTATTCTTTGCTTGTGGTTTTAAAATTAATCCTCTGAACAGTCAGATTTTGATGTTTCCAAAGCACAGTGACCTGAGGTTTCTCTGCTTGAGGTAGAGGTTAAGAGGATGGGCTGTGGAGTCAGACAGATCTGAGGCTCAGTTGTGGCCTTACCATTTACGAGCTCAGTGACCTTGGGCAAGTTATTTACCAGCTCTTATGATTGTTTTTGGGAGAGGCAGTATTGTCACAGGAGTCAGTGATTGATTGAAAGATACCAGCAGACCCAAACGAAGGATATGAGTTCCTACAATGTAGGTTAGTCACACAACTTACAGTACACAGACAGCTATCCAGCGAGGGAGGCGCATAGCGCTCCCAACTGGGTGAGTTGAGGGTGGAGGGAGCATAGCTTCTCTGGCCTTCAAGAACCCAGGGAAGTATACCACTCCTCATAAAATTGCTTGGATGGGGTAAGAAAAACCCATTAAGTTTTTTGAGATGCAGCTTTTGATAATCTTATAAGGTATTTTATACCCTCCTCTCCCTTCACGACTGTTATGAAACTCTGATAAGTGTATGTCTGTCTACTTGATTCAAATTTCCCTTAATAGCCTAGTACACTCTGAGTATTTGCTGTGAGTGTGCATGGAAGATAGGTTCACTAGTTATACCAACCCTCTAGCAAGCTCAGTCTTTGGATTACTTGAAATGAACTCCAGAATAGGTAAAGCATTTACCTACCGTGTAAGATTCTCCAAGATAAGAATATCTGTTGTATTCATAACTGTATCCCTACTATCTAGCAGTGTGATTGGTACAAAGTCAATATGTAAAAAAAAAGAACTTTCATAAAGAATTGGATAAATTGGCTCCATAAATTATAATTATTATTAATTTGGAGCATAATCAGTCAACGAACTTTAACAATTTTCTCTATTCTATTTAAGTAGCTATCACTATTGAGCATCTACTGCATGCTGGGTACTATTTTAAACACTTTGAAGAGTTGTCTAAGTGAGCCTTAGGGAGTAAGTATTCAAATGTTTATAGATGAGGAAGCTGAGGCTCAGAAAAGGTAAGCAACTTTCCTAAGGCTATGGAGGCAGAGTGGGAATTCTCACCCAGGACTCTCCTATGCTTTCAGAATTTATCTGGCACAGGAGGTGGCACTTATCATAAACTTGATCTATTTTGCCAGTACTTGTATCTGCTAAACTTCTTCCAGTTTCTTCTGGAAGTCGGTCAGAGAAAGATTTCAGCTAGTCCTCCCAAGCCTGGCTTTTCAGCTTGTGTGCATGAAAGACAGAGCAAGTGAGACAAGAGATCAATAGGTCCTTAAAGTCAAAGAGCCTGAGGATGCAGGAACCGATGAACTGACTCCAACAGAGCCCTGAGTTTAACAGCCTGGGAGACAATGGCTCCCTGCTTTGGCTTCACATTAGAATCCCCTGGGGAGCTTTTACAGGCGCCAATGCCCAAGACCAATCAAACCAGAATCCATGGGGGTGACACGCAGACGTCAGAATCTTTCAAATTTCCCAGGTGATTCCAATATACATCTGAGTATGAGGCGCATGCTAGAAGAGATGCTCCACTGCTAGGCTGCCAGTCACTCCGTGGGAAGGAGATGCAACTGATAGAATAAATGGAAGGGGAAAGTGTGAGCCTCGGTGAAACAGCAGCTGTGACCAAAGGAGAACACTGTGAAGGCTCATTACCTGGGGCTCTCTCCCAAAAGTCCTTGCAGTGTACTAGCAACTCTGATCTAAGAGGCATTCTAACGATTCATTAAAACCACACACGGTGTAATTTTTAGCCTGGCATCATGCTTTTAAAAAATGAGGACAGGATTTGGCCTGGAGTTCTGACTAATGTATGTTCCCAATTCTGGGTCTCAGAGCCCTCAACAAATGTCTTTAAAGAGGTGCATTTATATATTCCAACTTTGGTTATAAAGTTTACAGCCTATAGTTCTGTAATGCTTGATTTGATGGGGGTTTTGGTTGTTGTTTGTTTGCATATTTGTTTTCAGTGATTATTATTTTCTTTTATGAAATAAATGTCAAGGTGGGACATGTGTCAGATATTTTCCCCACAGGTAATAGGAATTCAGTAATTCTTTGTGAAATGACACATTGATTAAATCTGAGATTGAGAAAGGCACGCCTGAAGTTCTGCTTCATTTCAAATATTTTGTGTCTCTAGATATATTTGGAAAACTAAGCATGTGGCACTTGCTCCTCCCACAGGGTCTAAAATCTCCCATCTTGTACATGGATTATATCCTGTAAATTTAGAAGTGGCAAAGTGATACTCAACCTTTCAGATGCGAAAGCCAGTTAGTGTTTGTGTGGGGCTGGGCTCTGAGAATAGAACGCTATGACCTAGTTAGCTGTCCAGGAGAAGAAAACCAGAGATACAGAGTTTGGAACTGTAAAACACATACATTTGGAATTAATTTCTCACATTACAAAAGGGCCCATCAAAGGGTTCCTTTAAATAGAAACCTTGCGTAGTGCGCTTAAAATGCAGTTCAACTTATAAAAGTTGAATATAAGTTATAAAATTTTAATTTACACATAGTGTTTCTGGAACGCAGCAAATGAGTAAGATGATAGCATCATGAAACTGATGTTCCTAGAAGAAATGAAAAAAGAAAAAGAAAGGGAAAAAAAAAAAGCAGCCATGAGAGGATCTGGCCCATTTGCTGGTGTGGAGCAGAGATTTATCAAATAAAACCAGTAGCGTCTCCTCCTTATCACCGAAGGTCAGATACTCCTCTCTTTAATAGCACCTCTCTTATGTGCTTTTTTGTACTGAAACTTCCCTCAGGCTCCTTAAATGTTCTTTTTTCTTCCAAATCCTCCTTCATCTTGAATTTATTTCTTTTGCCCGCTCACCACAGCCAGTAGTTTCAGCATCGTGCTCCTGATCACTGTGAACTCCTTCCACTTTGCTTCCCTCCTCTTCGTGAGTTTTCTTGTGATTTCACACAATCCATGGCTTCCACCCTCCCTCCCTCTCTCTTTCTCTCTTTTCCCCCTCCCTCCCTTCCCCCTCTAACAAACACACCCACCCATCATACACACATCCATATGTTCATGCACACAGTGAACCCTCAGATATGTCCAGCCTTGGTTGATCTGCTTCCTTTGTACAGTCTCTAATTTATCTCCCCTCCCAGCTTCCCCATTCCCAAATCCACCTACCCACCCACTGCCAGCATATTCTTACTTCTATAGAACTAAAGTATGTCATTACCCTACTTTAAGACCATCAGTAATTCTCCATTGCCTCTAAAATTTAAGTGCAAATGTCTCTTCCTGGAATCCAAAAGGGTCAATCATACACGTTTTCAGTTTTAACTCTCACTGAACATCATATGTCCCACTGGTGCTAGGCAGAGAGTGATCCTGTGGCTTCTCAAATGCATTCTAGGATTGGGGGGCACTCTGTGAGGCATTGGTTGGTAGTCCCAATGACTAGGAAGGTGTGAGTGATGTTTAGTGGCCCTGATGTTTAGTGGCCCTTTAGTGTTTAACTTGTACAATGTTTTGGATAATTCTACAAAATAATTACCCTACACAATACAACAATAGAATCTCTGGTGACATACATTACAGACAAACTAGAAGTTCTACTATTTCTCATGCGTGCCCTATGTTTTACCTGCTGCCAACCTACTCCTGTATTCTAAATTTTAACCTCAACACCCTCTCAATCTTGTCAAAATATTAATCAGCCCTCAGTAGTATCTCAATCAGCTCAATCACTATATCATGAGGGAGCCTTTTCTGGGGCTACCCCATCCCCACCCAGGCCTTACCAAGGGCTACAGTGCTTTGTGCTATTTTATGTACCTACATTATTTTGTCTTATATTGTAATTATTTATTTTTTATTTCCCCACTAGCTCATAAATAGTATAAAGACAGAAATTTTCTTCTTTTTTTGTTTTTATTCATGTGCCCACAATATCCCATTTATAATTTAACTGTATGTAGAAATATTAAAAATTTTATTTATAATAAATTAGGGGAATCATTAATTAGGCTATGAAAGTTTTTACTCCTAGCAGTTCTATCAATTTTAAATCTCTTTTTTGTCAAAAAATAATGAATGACCAGCTAATTCAAGCTTCGTTCCACCCCACCCCCTCACCATTAAGGCATTAAATGTCCACCTATTTCTTTTTAATAAAGAAAAGTATAGAATGTAGGTACCTAAAATGTGTGAGAAGAGAAATGACTGGAACATTCATTCCCAGTGTGTGTATAAAAGGAAAAATTGCTTTGAGTTGAGATAGTTAAGAAAGGTTTCATTGAAGAGGTATATGATGGAGATATAGTTCTGATATAAAAAGAACAGGATGGAGAACAAATATGAAGTAATGATTATGAACTTTTTTTCCTTCCTTCTTAAAAAGAATAGGCATTCCTTTACCAACTGATCTGCTATAGTACTTCTTTCCTGTATCAAGGATCCACACTTAGATAGTTGTTTTCAGTTTTTCTATTCTGTTGCATTGGGATATTAGTTTACCCCTGTGTCAATACTACACAATTTAAATTGCAAGCCCTAATATCTGTAGGGCAGGTCTTATCTTAGCTATTCTTAACCATTCTTGGGTTTTGCATCTTCCATATAAATTTTATAATCAGCTTGCATTTTCCACAGCAAAAAAATATTTTGGTTATAGATATTTTAAAACTGTAGGTCAATATAGGAAGATCTGACATCTTTATGATACTGAATCTCCCTTTTCATGAACATACTACATTTTGACACTTATTTAGATGTTCTTTAATATCTTTTAGTTAGATTTTATAATCTGTGAGTTATTTATACACCTTTTGTCATATTAATTGTTACAGTCATTGTGATTGCTGAAATAGTTTGAATTCATTGTTACTATATTATTTTATTCTCTGTATTTTTTTCTTACCCTACCCATTTTGTTTGTTTGTATTTCTTAGGATTATTTGCCTATGCACTCTATTTTTCTATTATTTAGTGGGTACCCTAGAAACTTTAACACATTATTTAACACATTCCATATTTAGTATATTTTTTCTACTCCTAAACAAAAGAGAGAGCTTAGAACATTTTAGTTGCAAATCATTCTCTCCTGAATTATACATTTCTGTCCTTACTTTAATCACAATATTTTAAAAATTCCACATCTTAGATATTGTTTACTTGTTTTATACAGCTGTGGTTTATTTAGACTTACCCATCTTTACTATTTCATTGATAATTATGTTTACATTTCACACCTTCTTCCTGGATCATTCTCATTTTCCTCAAATGTATCTTTAAAATTTTCTTTAACATGACTCTGTTAGAAGTAAACATCTGAGCCTTGGCAGGGTGGTTCAGTTGGTTGGAGCATTGTCCTATATACCAAAAGGGTTGCAGGTTCCATTCCTGGTCAGGGCACATACCTAGGTTGGGGGTTCAATCCCCAGTTGGGGTGAGCACAGGAGGCAACCAATTGATGTTTCTCTCTCACGTCAATCTCTCTCTCTCCTTTTCTCTCTTTCTAAAAATCAATAAAAACATACCCTTGGGTGAGGACTTTAAAAAAAGGAAGTAACATCTGAAACCGATTTTTCCTCCTTTCTCTAAAGATATGTTAGGGGATGTGGGATTTGAGGTGCTTAATTACTTCCCCGCTGATCCTTCAAGATACATTCTACATTTTCCTGTAGAAAATACATTCTGAATTTTCCTACATTCTGACCTGTTCCTGTTAATATTTCATCTGTGATTCTAATTGTAATTTATTTTCAACCTGCCCTTTCTAACTGCTGTTAGAACTTCTCGTTGTCTTTGGTACTCTACAATTTAACTATGTTGTGCATAATTATAGATTTAATTTCTTTTTCTTGCTTTGAATTTGTTGGGTGTATAGAATCTGAGAATTGACATCTTTCATACATTCTGGACAATATTCAGCACTACCTCTTCTAGTATTTCTTTACCCCATGTTCTTTATTTTCTAATTCTGGAACTTTTAGATTTTCTTACTCTATTTTTCAAATTTCTCCATCTCTTCTTTTCTTTTATATTTATTTCCCATCCTAATACTATCTTCCAGTTAACTTATACTCTCAGTAGTTAGATCTAATATGATTTCAATTCATTTCTAATTTTTATTTTATTTGTAGAAGTTAAATTTCTTTTTTTTGAAACTTGACTGGACAGTTTTGGAAATGTTTGTGTGTGTTTTTTCCACATGCTTTTAATTGCTTTTGTATTCACATATATTTATTTTCTATTCTATATTTGAATATCTGATATTTTCAATCTCTGTAGTCTTTATAAATCTAATAATGTAGTTTGTTGCTTCTGCTAATTCTTGCTCCTCATGTTATCTAGTATTTTGAAATTTTTGTTTGTATTTTGAGCTTGTGTTCCTTAGAACTTTATCTCTGACAACTTTTTTCCCTCTTATTTGGTCTAGCTGACTTCACAAATAATTTGTTCTTGCTTTTGCTGAGTATCTATGGAAACTACCCTCTCTGGACCACTTTAAAACTTCAACTTAGAGTTTTTTATAAAACACATGTAGTAATATTTTTGTTCTCAAACTTATATCTGTGTGGGCTTATGGATGAGACTTCTCAGGGTAAATATTTTATTTCTCAATTTTCTCACCTTATCAGGAGCCAAGGATGAAATAGGAGACTTATCCTCTGCATCTCCATGTTAACAGTGGATTTAATATTTCCTGATTCACCCTGGGGTTGTGCTTTGAAGATTTTTGCTTCATACTGTGTTACTTATCTGACCTCCCACTTTACTTGGGCCCATGCTGTGTTTCCCCATCGGTCCAATAAAACTCAAGCTTTAGACCAACAAGAATCAATATGAGAGCATCTTCATACCCCTACATTCATCTGGAATTATCGTTTTAACCAATCATTTTATTGGCATCTACACCAAATTGTAAATGTCACAAAGGCAGGAATTTCTCTCCTTTTTGATGCTGTATCTCCAATACTCAGAACAGTGTTTGGCACATGGTAGGTGCTAAATACCTGTTTGAAAAAAATGAATGATCATGATAGATCCTTACAAACATTATGCCACTCAATTTTCACAACAATCTTGTTAAGTAAGCCTCATGATTTTCATTTCTCAGGTTAAAAAAACAACACTGAAACTCAAATGATTTAAGTAATTTATATAAAACTATATAATGGAAAAGGGTAGTTAATAGTTGTTTCTGGGCCTGTCTGGTAGTTTTCATTATACCATGCTGTCTCTGGAGACTGAGCTTGACCGTGTTTGAACCATCTATAAGAAGCAGGAACTTCTAGCCTCTGGTTTTGGCTTTAAGGGAATCAGCTGGGAGCTGTCCAGAGTGCTGAACCGCCTCGCTCCGAAGCTGTTTCAGATCCAAGGGAACACAGTGCCCTCTCAGGCTATGCAGGGAATATTTCCCTTCTAACTCTAACTACCTCTGATCCTAGCCACTTTACCTCAGCTTATGCCTGCTCATAACAGATCTTTATAATCAGCTGCCTACACTGACATAGACCTAACCTGAGCACAACAAACCACATCTGCTGCCTCATTCCCTCGCATGCCGTGGCCTCAGCCTACCCTCTCTGTCTTCTTTAATCATGCCTCGGGAAACCAGCCTGACTCCCTGGCCATATTTCTAAAACAACAAAAACCAATTATAATATATAAAAGGACAGACTCTTTCCTTCTAGACACTTGGGGACCAGTTTTATAGCTAACTCTATTTTAGTATGATTTCTTTATGAACTACATTGTAAAAGTCGACTTTTTTCACTTACTCATAAATATATTCTCTGCTACCATAGTCAATTACATTCACTGTATTTTTTAAAGAACCTTTTAGCAGATGTTTTGGGACAACAAATAGACTGACTATTTAATCATGAGGATTTCATGATTTTTTTATTTCTAGAATTGAAGAACAATACTTCCCTTTCTAACTTAAAAATATAATGAAAGCCCAGAATCTTTTAGCTGATTCTATATGGGAATAATTTTAAGATTTATAAATTTAAGGAAATTATAAAAATATAGCATCTTTGGCTTCCTTAACAGTTTCTTATTAAATATTGATTTAAAATATGACATCACCCATTTGGGCGTGGCTCAGTGGTTGAGCATCGACCTAGGATCCAGGATATCACAGTTTAATTCCCGATCAAGGCACATTTTTGGGTTGTGAGCTCCATCCCCAGTTGGGGGTGTGCAGGAGGCAGCCAATCAATGACAACTCTCTCATCATTGATGTTTCTCTCTCTCCCTCTCCCTCTCCCTTCTTCTCTCTGAAATCAATAAAGATATCTTTTTTAAAAAATATGACATCTATAGAATTTATAAAAGACCACAGTATTTATCAAAACATCACATTAATATCTAACTCTTACTTCAACAATGTTTTTTGAGCTTGTAGAACATGTTGCCTTACTAACTCACTTGACTTAAGTTAGACAAGCATTGCTCACATTGTTTATATAAAGAAGAAAGCAAGACATGGCTTGCCTAATCTAGGAACAAGACAGGCCTTTTTCTGGGATAGTTATTACCTCCAAGATGTATAATGTTATGTGACATACACTTGTTGAAGGTCGTATATCAAGCTCATTAAGCGCCTACACTGGAAAAATATAAAAGCCAAAAGAGAGCAGCTAGAATCTAAGCAAGTGCCAGGATGCCTGTCAGTTGTCTTTTATCTCTTTCTTTTTAAGCTAAAATCTTGAGGTGCTGATAATTTTTTTTTTAATGAACAAAAGCAGAAAAATTATTAATGTCATGGGTATGGAGTTTAGAGAGAAAATAGCTATTCATGTTGATGTGACGGTGTGAAAGTACCTGAATGTCCCTGAATGTCATCTAATAAGGAGGAGAAATTAAGTAAAGTGGAGAGGGGTCTTGCAGGAAGTTGAAACTATTTGCATGGAGGTCCAAAAAATAAACATAGCTAACTATTTATGTTTACACAAAATCTCTTCATCACAGGCCCACGTGCACTACAGTGAAATAAGCAAACAATACCCATATGTACACATACATACAAAAAATAAAAAGTCTATAAATTGATTGCTAGTGGCCTCTGCTTTTCATGCTGCTGGTATCCTAAATATCATCAGAATTGGAAATAATCTGTGCTGGTTGTTATAGGGCTTTAAGTAAGAACTCCCTTTCAGCTGATGGGGACCGAAGGCAATATTAGGGCTCTTTTCTAGTTGCTTTGCTCTCTAGTGCCACCTAGCCATCAGTTGACAAACCTCGCGTGGGGCCTCCAGCCCTTCTGACTGCTACAGAAAGGAGAAAGGCTTGGAGATTTCACACTGAACAAAGGCGCCCAGCCTTAAAGTTAGGAGCATGTGAAAAATATCAATCCTTTCTTTCAGTTCCTTGACTTTTAAAACCGCCCTTAGTTTGAAACAGGCTTTCTCCATGAAAAATGTAAAAAAGAACATCAAATAAAATATTCTGTTCAGAAGAGAAAGTGATGAAAAATGGGAAATTAATAAAAGTGAAGATATGAGAAGAGCCCTACGTGTGTAAAAGTGGCACCTTTCTTATAAGCTTTAAGGACCTGAATTTATTGTAGCATAAAGCTTTGCATGAAAAGAGTGAGTGAGTGACACATTTAGGTTACAACATAGGCACTTGAGAGAGAATGAGATGCAGCTCTTGCCACGGCTATTCCGATGCTGTAATTTCATGTTCTTTTCTGTCCTTCAGTGGTGCTTGTTAGCAACCTACAATGGGTTCACTCATAACCCACAGGGCCAGCTAGAGTGTCCGTCCCTCGTCAAGCATTTTGTAATACTAATTAACTAATTCCCAGCCACAAGAAGGGATCCTGAAAAAATTTGCCAGGGGCAAAGGGCTAAATAAATGCTGACAGTTCTCAGTTTCCAATTAGATGAAATGACATATTAGGACAACGCATAGCCTGACTTTCTAATGATGAGAATTTTACGAGTTTTTCATCCCTGGAAATGAAGAGACACCTTGGCCCATTCTCCATTCATAACCAAAACAAGGGCCTAGACCCACTCTCGTGAAATCAAAGCTCACGGATCCTGCCTTTGGCGGTGATGGTTACTAAATATACAGACTGAAAGGAAGACTTGGTCTGAAAACGCTGCTTTGGAACAAGTTTCCCCTCCACTGAAACATCTGACAGGACACAGCACAGGGACCAAAGAGAACAACCGGCCTAATTAAATCCACACCGGCAGCAGGGCTCACTGTTCCGCAGCCTGACTCCGGCTCCGGCCCCGCCCAGCTCCCTCCTGACTCCAGTGTTTGTGCCGTGAATTTCTTGCTCGCATGGCAACTGTTGCTATGTTTGCAGTAATAAGAAGTGGGTGATGCTGGTGTCTCTGTGATGGTTCAGATACAAGAGCAATGATTTCTAAATAGATTTCTGAAGCAGCTCTTACAATGGTGCCGCACAGTTTAACCGGTTTAATTCCCCATAGATTTTAAAAAATTCTTTTCTCCTCTAGCAGCTCCCATGTAGACTAAATCTACCCCTCATATAACACAAAAATTGCAGCACTCTTCCTTTTGCTTGCTAATATTTGAAACAGGAGGTTCCCTGTCAAAGAAGACATGCCACAAGGCATTGTTTCTTATTATTTCCTTGGAAACTATAAAATTGAGTTATTTTGGGCTTTTTTGTTTTTGATATTTAGTGAGAAGCTAAAAAATAATGTGGTCCCAGCAAAAAAATTAATTTCTGTATTAACCAAAGTGGATTGGAAACCATCCACCATTAATAGTCATGCTATTAGCTGAGCATTTTCTATTCATAAGCAGATGTTTTGAAGGCCTCAGTTGCAAAGAAGGACATGTTCACTAGTGGGTATATATTTCCCTTCTTGGGTCCTCTTCCAAAGAGATAGTGAAAAAAACAAAATCCTCATTTTTTTACCTTAACCTGGCACCTGTTTACCAGCCAGTGTTCATTGCCCCCTACATCTCACTCAGTGCTAACATTAGCTAGGCCCTAGAGGAGACATGATTGAGATGTGACCACACGCACTGATGGCAATATTAGCCCGGCCAAAAAGAAAAAACGAAAACAGTTTACATGTTTTTATCACTTACTACGTTCCAGACACTATCGTGCATTTTTTTGTATGCCAGCCTTACTAGTGACTTATCACAACTCTTCTACAAGGTAAGATTTATGTATCAATATTCTACAAATGAGAAAACTGGAACCCAAAAAGGATCTGCAACTAGTAAACAGCAGGGCCAAGGCTGAGCCTACATCAGCCCGACTCCAGAGCCGCGGTCTTCCCTCTGCCTGCTGAGCTGCTGCAGCGCGAGAGAGCGGCTGGCGTGCTAATCGGCCGTGCGGCCTGGGGAACCCCTCCCTGCCTTGGGTTCCAGGGTTCGCACCCTCACTGAAGCACGGGAACTGGATCCTTGCTACTCGAGGTGCAGCCCACAGGCCAGCAGCTGCAGCTTCACCTAGGACCTTGTTAGAAACTCAGACTCTCAGGCCCCGCGTGGACCTACTGAATCACAATCCACATTTTAACAAGACTTTAACTAGTGTGAATGTACATTAAAATTTAAGAAGCACAGGACTTGCCAGTTTCAGTGGACCCTGCCCCTTCTAGCTCAAGTATATTTATAATTTTGCCCCTCTGATCTCTATATTTCTAGATTCTACGTCTCTTCCAATGTTGTATCACTGCATTCTTAATCTCATCCTCATACTTGATAAAATATTATTGTCTCTTTTAAGAAAAGTTTTATTTATTTTAATTCACTTACTACTTTTTACTTAGTATTATATCTATGTTGCATGTTTCTTGAGGGGGAGACCTGTCCATGTAAAATAATTTTATACCTCTGTACCAGCTGGCATAGTATATTATAACTAAAGAAAATCTGTTGAAAGAAATGTTGAACAAAGTATTATCTTAATTTAGTTCAGATGTCATATAGGACTCTGATTGCAAGATCCCCATATTACCCATTACGAATTTTCAAGGCAAGCACTCTCCATGAATTCTTTAAATATTGGTCCAAAGAAGCTTGCAAGTAGCACACATGACAAGAGTGGTTTTCAGACTTTTTCACTGCCTTCCATCTTTTTAGCACATAAATACATGAAAGATTCAATAAAGACCAAGCTCAACTTCAAAATCTCCTCCTCGAGGAAGTCCTCCTGGGTACCCGTAACTGGTTATATACCCAGCATGTTTTTTGCCGTCTTATCCTGTGCTTATCACATCAGGGCCTAGAAACTATGTTATAATCATTATAATTATGTCAACTGTCCCCTTACACACACACACACAGTATATATTCCTTCAGGTCTTCTGTCTTTCATCTTTGTATTCTTAATATTTATCACAATGCCTGGCACATAGTGAGTGGCAGATGAATTGAATGGATGAGTGGCTTAATCAATGCAAACTTTTTGAATCCAAAGTTTTTTTATTGCTCCACATTAGGTTGCATTGGCAGCAAGGACATGGAAAACATAGTTCTGCGGTGAAGGTTGAGAAATATTTGTTTCAGCCCTGTTAGCATTTCCTATCAATATGGCACTTTAATTTCATGTCACATGAACGCTGAGACTTAGGAACTCAAGTGCCTTTGGGATGCCTAAGGTTGAAAACTGAAGCAGTGTTTGCTTTTTTCCTCTGTCAGTAAGTCAGACAACCATTCATTCAACAAACATTTATAGAGTGCCTACATTGTGCCAGGAGTTCACTAGATACTGGAGATGTCAAGGAGAATACATAGTATAATCTTTCCTCCCTTTAAGTAGTCGAGAAAGAATGACAGACCTCAAATGTGTTTATAATACAATTTGATACCTAGACTAATGGGCATGTGACTCTTAGTGGGCACACACCCATTAGTGGGCATATAAACACAGGAGGAAGTATCATTGATTGTGGTCAGAGCTAGTCCACTGCCCCACTGTCTGGGAGGTAGGTCCAGTGAGTCACCCATTTGTCCTTCTCTGGAAAGGACAGCGAATTTAGGGAGGAAGAACACTGGCTGTGGATTGCCTGGCAACGAATCCACACAGAAGAGGAAAGACCCTGAAACATAGAGTGAAAGATGCGGAAAGTTGGCTGGGCATGGACTCACTGGTGGCACGTGGTGTAAATGTAAACAGAGTTTGTGGGAGAAAGTTATAAACAGAATTATCCAACTGCACACGATTCCCTGAGCTCCTGTTATCCCCTGGAATGATCTCCACTATAGGAGGATCCTGTGCTTTTCCTCTCTGTATATTTAAAAGGAAAATGGAGCATCCAGGAGACTACTTCATGGTAAAACGTCCCCTCTGGGCTGATCAATGGCTTTGCTGTGAAGGGGAAGTCTCTGGAGCTGCCCTTCGGTCTCAGACCCAGGGAGCCAGCCCTTTCCTAGTCCTCGGAAAGGGGACCAAGCAATGCTCTCAGGGCCATCGGATTTGTCTCTCTGCAAGATGGTGTCAGGATAGGGACTGGGAAGCGGGAACGGGGAGAGGTCACGCTCTCCTTCGCCTGCTCAACACATTATTAGCTGTCTACCTACTTCGTTAGCCTTCAGCGAACACCAATGTATCCTGTAGGGAAGTTTTCAGCTGGAAGTAACAGAAATCTCAATGAATAAAATAGTGGCTTGTTTTCCACATGTAAGGAGTTTGTAAGGAGATAGTCATGGCCGGTGGTTCCGCTGCTTGTCAGGCCCGGAAGACTCGGGTTCGTTTCCTTGCTTTCACCGTTTCAGGGCACTGCCGTCTGTCACGTTTGCCGCTCCCTGGTTACAGAACGACTGCCACAGCCCCAGCCGTCATGTCTCCATTTAAAGCAGGCAGAGGGAGCTAGTGTGTACCGGCCTGTTTTTCTGTCCTATATCTTTTCAGCAGGAAATCAATCTTCTGACAGTGGCTTTATCAGAACCTGGTGAGGGGAAAGTGTCCCTTAGGAGAGAGAATGAGAAGGGAGAGGATGATTTTCTGATCACAGAAGTGAGACTCGTGTGCTGCACTGGAAGAGTGTGCATCTTGAAGCCAGAGATATATGTGTTCAAACCCCAGCTCTGCCTCCTAAGAACTGTGCGAACTTGGTAAAATAGGTATCATGATGTTACCTTGCTAGGGTTTTGCAAAGATTGGAGAAAATACATATAAAACACTTAATATCTTCCTTTGAAAGTTTATGTTGTTTTGTTTTCAACTAGAGATGGTGGTCCACTATTTCATAATTCTACCCAGAGATGGATAAACACCTTTCTGAGGCTAAGAGAAAGCCTATGTCTGTCCTGATTTCAGAACCCTAATTCACTCTCTTCTCCTTTTTGTCACTTACTCTCTTTGAGATAGGAGGACACTCCTTTTTCTCTTAAACAGCTGCTTCACCCCTGTGTTTCTCGTAGCTTTTCCTTGCCTACCTACACTGCTTGTTTGGAAAACTCAACAATGTTGACCATTCAAAAACACCTCCATTTGGATTAAAGTCAGGGTTTCTGTATG
Source organism: Miniopterus schreibersii (assembly GCF_964146895.1). Lineage (NCBI taxonomy): Eukaryota > Metazoa > Chordata > Mammalia > Chiroptera > Miniopteridae > Miniopterus > Miniopterus schreibersii. The sequence continues at coordinate 46,817,842 of NC_138109.1, forward strand.
TTTTCTACCAAGCAGCTATTTACATGAAAATGACAGAAATCAAGGGAAATGACTTTCAAGGATTCCATTTTTCTTTCTTTGTAATCCTTGAAAAGAAAACTGTAGTTAATTGTGAATGTGCCTGCTAAATGCCAGCGTCCGACATGAAAATGGGAAGGACTGAAAGTGCCTGCGAAACAACAAATCTAAATACATTGGTTTCATCCAAATGAACATTTTTCATTGTATATTAAAAAAACAGTCTCTTATTGTTCAGGGCAATGAGTCTTACATTCTTTTCTTCAACACTGTTTTTCCAGATCAACATAGAGTAAAAATTATAGAATCATAAAAGAAGTAAAATAAAAATTGATAACAAAACATTATGTTAAGATGTTGGTTGTTTATGACAAATGATTTGTGAAGGAACACAGTATTTTTCTAGGAAACGTACTGATGAACTACTTTTGGGTATTGAGTGACCTGAATTTCATTTTTTTAGACAAGTTCTCTGTGCTTGTGTATTCTTTGGCTATTTTTCCTTGTTAAAGTGTGGGCAATTCTGAGTGTGAATGTTACCTAGAGAAGTAGAACTATATTATTCACCTCTCAATTTTTACTTACAGAGAGATCCTTGGCACAAAAGGCAATAAATTCCCACCCTTTTACTTATATCTGGATAGAAGGAGAAAAAAGTGATAATTAAAATTTTATCAAGTTTCTTGTATTTTTTTTTCAATTACTGCCCATCGAATTAGGCCAGCACCTTATACTATAATTTGTTCTAAAGTAAGAAGATCTGTGCATTACATGTGTTTAAATAAACTCTTTATCTAGGGAAAGAGATATGGCAATTTGAGCGGTATACAGAGTTTACTTGGATATAGCTGGAATTGGAAAGTTCATAAAGTTAATCAATTAACTCACAAATATGCCTTGAGCTGCTACTAAGGAACAGGACACTGCATCTGGCATTATCCAGAGAGAACTAATGTTCTGATAACTAATCTTATATAAGTACACTTGGCAAACTGAACATATCATCTTTAGTTTTTTTCTTTCCTCTTTGTGTTTTCTTTATTTAAAGGGTTAATAATATTTTACTTATAGATGAGAAAAACTCAATATGTGTGCCAGGTTCTCTTAATACTGTAGCCACTTCATTTACCTGATTCCATTAAAACTTTCTTTAGGTAGTTCCACTGGAGATGCATTCTTTTAACACATATTAAGCACCCGCTGTGTGGACATTGGAAATACAAAGATGGATAACATATCTCCCTAGCCCTGAGAGCTGTCAGTCTAGGGAGGAGGTCAGAGAAGCAAAAGGAAGTACTGAGCCAGGTGCAGGATGCCCAGAGAGCCTGGAGAAAATCAAAGGAGGCTTCCCAAAACCAATGGTGTTTAAGTTAAATATGGGAGAATTCGCCAAACAGAGAGGAAAGGAAAGGCATAGGAGGAAGAGGAGCACCAGGGGCAAAGGCGGAGAGGTGTAAACTGTGAGGTACACCTGGAGAATGGCAAAGAGTTTGGTGTTAACTAGAGCAGAAGAGAGACATGGAAATTTAAAGTGGGAAGAAGTAGAAATCAGAGAGTCCAGTACCCAGGGGAAACTGGAAGGAAGAGAACAGCTTTCCTTTCTGCAGCTTCCCTCCGGCCACTCAGACCTCCGCCTCTTCATCCAGGCAGTAAGCGCGTGAGCTCCGGGCGGCCTAGATGTAGCGACCAGTCATCTTGCTGGCGTTGTGCTGGGGGTGACTGAATTCCCGCTGACCGTAAACCAGCGCCATTTCTGCAGCTGTGTTTACAGGGGGTCATTGGAAGGGCACAGGTGGGTAGGCAAACTGTGGTGATACAGATGAGATGTGAGTGACGCAGACACAGTAAAGCTCTCCCTTGAACCCTGGAGCTGTGCAAACCAGGCAGCACTGCAGTGTGCTCTTGGCACTCAGCTAATACTGTATTGATGACACCATTCACATGATCATCTGTTCTGAGGCTGTCCATTTAAATGGTGATGAAAGGGAAATAAAGATATAAAGATACAGACATCATGATTTTTATAAAAAGAAATTAACTTGCCCAAAGGTTTCACAGCTTCTAGCTGGCTAATCTCTACATTGAAAGGTGGGTGATGAAACCGAGACCTACTGAGCTACTTGCCCAGTGTCTGAGCCATATGCCTTATTTCTCTTTACATGAATCTCCACCCCCTCACCACTCCCATCTGCCCTCATCCTCTAGTGCCTGGAATAGCAGTTGGCACATGGTAGCTCCTCATCAAAAGTTCATTGAGTGAAAGAACCAACACCTACCACTGATAGAGTGCTATTTACACTGCTCTGTCTTCCCTGCTGTGAGCTTCGTACTATGTTCTTCAAAATGGACATTTCACTGCAACATCCCTCTCTCCATAAGGAAAACTTCTCTCTTAACAAGTCATGACTGGGCAGACTGTGCAAGCACCCACAGCTGGCCCTCACTGCCTCTCAGCCAGGTAAATGGCTCACCATGGAAAACCATAGATGACTTTTGCCATCTCAGGAACATTATTCATGACAAAATACTCGAAGAAGAAGAAAAATCACTCTTGGCTCCTTAATGTCAATGCTAGTTTTGGATTGTTAACAGAGGCTTTGTCAAAAGATTTTGTTCTTAGGTCAACCAAGGGCACAGGTTGCTCAGTCAATGCTGCTTGACTGGCCTGAGACAATGGCAGAGGTGCTTGAGATGAGGGACTGGTTGTGGAGAAAGAGTTGGCAATGACCTAGTGGGCCACCTGTGCTTTTCTAGTTCATTCACTCAGCTGAAATTTTTTGAGCACGTATAATGGAATTTGGGCATGTGCTTGACTGAAGTCCAGTCCCTTCCCTCAATGAACAAATAATTTTAATCCAGCTCACTAAGTGCTCTTATCAAAGTGAGTCCATGAGAAGGTGGAGAAACAGGAACACTGCTAGGAGTTGACAACCTGATGGTGACTCTCTTGTGCTATTCCCTAGGAGAAGATGTTTCTCCAGCAGGAACATATCTGCAAGAGTAGTTTCTTTTCCTTCCTTCCTTCTTCTTCTCCTCCCTTTTTCTCTAAACCAGACCTAAGCTAGGCTACATTATCCAGAGGCAGCCGGTGCTACAGTGTGGGAGTGTTAAATGTTTAACATCTTGTCACTTGCAAAACTGATGGAGTCATCCTTTTTGTTTCAGAGTTTCGTGTTTAGGGGCTAGAAAGGTAGACTGATGAGCACTACCAGAGAGAAATATTTTTTGAGAAGTAAGTGAAGCTGATGACACGTTACTTTACAGTTTAGTGAAATTCAGCAAATCTAATTCTATTATGCTGTCAATGTTTCACAAAAGGGAGACCTGGAAGCATATTTATGATGAATCTGTAAAGATTTCAGGAGCCACACCACATCTGCAAAAATCAGATGCTTTTGGTCCTGATAGACTTTTGTTTTTTTAATACAAGAAGGGGAGTAAATAACCTTCCAAGAACTAATGAAGTTTAAATAAAGTTATCTTGGTGATGTGGTGCCTGCCTCTTCTCCTTTGAAAACATTGTCAATCAGTAAACCATAACCATGTTTTTTAAATCAAAGGCTTTTCAAAGTTTACGTAGCCAGATTTACCCAGGCACTCCAAAATAGAAGCTTCCTTTACAAATCGTTGAACAGAGTACGGAGAACTGAAAGGCAGATTTTATAGAGTGTTTAAAGCCAGATCACTTAAGCCCGTGTTTATTTTCACAATCACGTAAGAGATGTGGTCCAATAAATTCATTCTTACCAAAATGTGGGGAGCGATTGTTTTAAAGTGCTTACCCACAATTCTATATTTTTGTTTGAGATTCACAAGTTGACAAACTGAAAAGGACTTTATGATGTTTTTGGCAGTTGGTGGGAATGAAATGTTTATTATTAGTTCCAAGAGAAACATTGATGTGAAGGTTCGTTTCCATAGAAATTTTTCTCTGCTGTTTAATAATCATTCATTGAAGAAGCAAATTCTCACTAGAATGTGTTGAAAACTTACCATTTACTGTACATTCATTTAATAATCTTAGCGTAGAAATTTAATATTCCTGCAAGGTAGATATTATCTCAGTTTTTAAGGGAGCAAAACTGATCAAAACAGTTAGGAACTATGTCCTGAGACAGTAAGTAGGGAAGCTGGGCTGACCCCAATCTGACTGACCCAAAAGCCCATGTGTGCTCTTTCCAGGAAGGTGTAAGAAATTTTGTTTGGAACTCATGATGAAAACAGAGTGGTAAAATGTGAAGGGGTTTTATGGGTTGACTTGTGTTTCCAAAAAAGATAGATTGAAGGCCTACCCACCCCCTACACACACTACATCAAAGTGTGACCTTATTTGGAAATAGTAAGGTTGTTGCAGATGTTAAGTTGAGGTCATACTGGAGAAGGGTGGGCCCTTAATCCAATATGACTTGTGTTCCAATAAGAAGAGGAGAGAGACACCCTGGAGAATGTCATGTGAAGACAGTGGAGGCAGAGGTGATGCACCTACAAGCCAGGCACATCTGAGGCATAGAACGGGTTCTGCCTCAGAGCCCTCCAAAGGAACCAACTCTGCCAACACCTTGATTTTGGACTTTTAGCCTCCAGAACTGTGAGAAAATAAATTTCTGTTGTTTGAAGCCGCTCTGTTACAGCAGCCCTAGAAAGAAAGCTAACAGGACTGATAGGGCTTTCTAGGGCCAAGGAAGAAAACAAGCCCAAGCCTGGATGCTAATCCAGTGCCCTGCTTGAGGAGCAACAGTCACTTGTTATTTTCCTTCATCACTGGTGGTTATACAGAAAACCCACACTCAACCCAGTGAGAGTGGAAAGACCTATTATGGGTGCCTTCTCAGAAAAAATAATATATATGACTAACCAAAGTTACCGTTAAATTCTAACACTTTATAATGCCCATATGTGTCACGAGGACACTGGGAGAGGATGTTTTTACTGAGATTTCACCGGTGTCTCTGTGATGGTTGCTGTTGGCAACCAGTCCTCTAACAGGCACAGCGAAGACCTAATGAGGGCAGGAGTCAGGAAGAGATTGCAGGTAATGGAGGTCAAACACAGCCGAGGTCAGGCAGGTGACTGACATCGATGCAGCCAAACCAAGGGGTCAAGGTCTGGGTCGGGCAGAGACAACAGGTGAAGGCTGGAGATGGAACACTGATGCAAATAATTAAAAGCTGGATCTGACAAGGACATTTGAACAAGGTCAAGCAATAAGTATGATAAAACCTAAGGTAAGTCCGAGGTTTTCATCTTCAGAAACTTTGTCTTCCTCAATTGGCTCTTTAGTGTGGAGATCTTCAGTTGTTAAAAAGACTATACTTACCCACGACAGCCTAATACGCTGTGGAGCCAGTTTACCTCCATTATTCCTCAAGATGCTGACATCTTACTCGGCTGAGAAGGAGGAGCTTGCCTCTCACAGAGGGTCTGAGTGCGGAGCAGCACTGTCTTTAGGAGCCTCAGCGGGATGGGCAGGAGAAATCATCCACTTACACACTGATAAAGTCATCCTCTGGGGATCTTCCAGCTAGAACTGGGCTGAGGATGTGAATCTGAAGTGCAAGTCATCCATATCTGTGATTTTTATTGATATGAATCTTGGTATTTCAAGATTTTTAAAAATCTGGCCATTTCTTTTTGTTCTGAAATTTCCCATGAACCAGAAAAAGATTAGCTAATGCTGAAGACAAGTCCGTGAATACGGCTATCTAATCCATTCACTCGCTTTTTTCAAGCACTATTTACTAGACTCAGGAGAGGGTTCCAAATTTGTAAGTATTTTGCTGAATGATGAAAATAAAGAGAAAAATTTAAAAAGTGGTTTTACTTAAGATGATAACAGTCTAGTCAGGAAGGCATTACCAAATCCAAACAATACTGTGCAGTAAGTGCCTGTAATAGAGAGAGCGGGTCCTTCCACTGTGAGGCTTAGTATGTGAGGGAAACTGAGAAAGAAGTTCGTGGTGAGTGGAGCCTATCTGTCGGTGGTGCCTACCTATGTGTCAGAGAGCAACAGGTAATGAGATTGGAGGAGCATACCCAGGTCTGATTCCCGGGGCCTTGGCCGTTGGACCTCAGCAGTAGGAGGCATGGTTAGCCTTTTTTTATAGGAAGGTCATTTCCACAGCTTTGCTGTGGTCTAGAGAGGGAAAGGGGATGCCTAGTGGCAGAAGAAATCAGTTATAATATTGTCAGAATCAGGCTTTAGTTAATCTTGCTAGGTTTAAAAGAGGAATGACAAGTCGTGGGGAGTATTATAGGTGACAAATGACAACATGGTATCTACTTCGTATATAAAGATGGTATTACATATTCCTCATCACTAATTCAAACCATTTATTTCTCCAGTTATTTTTATATTTATTACTATAAATATTATAAAATATATAGCATAGACTATAATATATAATTATAAAATAGTAATAATCTTTATTACTATAATGGACATGCCCTCCTACGTCCACACTCTTTCCCCAACCCTGATTATGGCAGGGTAAGGCAGCTTATTTCTGGGATTTTCCAGTGTTAGAATATTCCGCATAGATGGCATGTCCTTATAGACTATTCTCACAAATGATCTCAGTAACTGTTAACCACATGATAGACAATATTTTCTCTAGCAACCTCTCTCCAAATGTGACAGAAGTCTAAAAGAAATATTTACAGTGTATGTTACCATGAGACGAATTACAAGGAAACACTAATAATAATTCAAAACAAAACAGAAACATCATTGTCCCCAGCTTGGTTGATGGAGATTATTCATAGCTTGTCCCCATTTCTGCAGATGTGACTCATTATTACGTATCACAGGAGTCATTTTCAACACCTATGGACACTTTCTATGTGCAGTGAATCTGTAGGGGTAATTCTTTTAAAAGAGGTTAATAACATTAATCCCATTTCACAGATGGGAATACAAGCAACTGGTTTATCATATTTTCTCAGGTCAGATAGTAAATCAGTGCCTCATTAACAGTCATTAAAATTTTCACTCCAGTCAATTTCAAGCTAAGCTCCTTTCCTAAGGCACTTATTTAGTACCAAGAATTTTATGGAATTTGCTGCTCACTGATTCATATGTCAAGCAGTTGAGCCCATATAGCCATATATGAGCAAGGCACTGTGTTAGCGGTACAAGACCTGCCAGGAATGGCGAGTGGGTCAACTGAACCAATCTGTCAAAAGTAGTTTAGGATCAGTGTAGGGCTAGTCTTTAATAATAATAGTTAGTATTAGTGATACTTATGGAGAGCTCCATATGGGTAAGCACCTGTGTTGAGGATATGGTCTGATGTTTATAACTCATAGTGACCATTTCAATTAGAGCCCATTTTTTAAATGAGGAAACTGAGGCTTAGAGAGTGATTTGTGTAAGAAATGCAGCCAGTAAGCAGAAAGATTTGGGACTAGACCATCTGAAGCCAAGAGTTCACCGTCTCAGTCACTAAGTCAGTGGTTCTCAATTTTTAGTGTGCATCAGAATCACCTGGGAGACTTCTTAAAGCACAGATTGCTGGGCTCTCTCCCACAGTTTCTTATTAGGTAGATGTGATGCAGAGGCAGAAATTTGCATTTTTACCCAGTTCCCAGGGGATTCTGGTAGTCCAGATCCTACATATTGAGAACCACTGCTCTAAGTGATACACAGTGTAATCACCTTTGACTGTGTTCAGCACACAGTAGGAAGCCATTCAAAGTTTTTGAGCAAGCAGTGACCTGGCCAGAGTTCTGCTTCTGAAAGATTAATCTGGCAGCTTTGTATAGGGTGCTAGAGGACAGATGGCAGAGCAGGAGGTTCCCAGCTAAGACAAGTAGAAACAGGGAGACAGTAATGGATGTTGAGAAATATTGGCCCAGTGGAGTGGAGCGAGAGGATTTGCTGATTGATTGAGGAGAAAGGGATCATTGGAGGTGACGCCCTACTTTTTGGTTGAGGTGACTAGAAGAATTGTTGAGCCATTAATAGAAATTGAGAGAACAGGAGGGAGATCTACCTTCTTGTGTATTTCATCTCTCCTTTCTACATAACATCCTACCATTTGCTCCCTTTATCTATTATTTCTTATTTATGAGAGTTTTACAGCATTTCTTTTATGTTTTTTACCTGTGGGACCAATGCATGCAAAGGGCAACCTTTGCTCTATGCTCTCTGCTGAGATGCTGTTCTTATTTCTAGGGGATGTCTGAGTCTTCAACATCCCAGTCAGCTCATGCTCTGCTCAAGGATCTTAGTGGAATCTACTAAGCATGACTAAGATTATGGTTTCTGTGTTGTACCTGAAGCCTATCTGGGGAACATACTGTCAGTGATGGGGGGCTCATAACCCATCATCAACAGTCTTCAAAATAATATCTGTTTTGTAAGTTCAAAATTATTGTATTTTTTTGGTCTTGAATTTAGTTTTTATGTAATCTCATTTCCATAAGTAAAGGATGAATTTTTAAAACACCATTTACAAATATGCAACCTTGAGGGAGTATTTAGTCTTCAATTTAAAACAAATTACCTTACCTTAAAAGTGCAATATTTAGAAGTCCTTAAATTGATTTTTCTAAACTAAAATAATAGGGAAGCTACAATAACAGGAAAGAAAACTTCTGAGAATCTCTTCATAAAATAAATGGTTTTACAAACAAAACAATCCTGCAGAATGTATCTTTAAAAAGAAAATTCAATGTTATATATGGAATTTTCCTAAATGAGGGCAGAGATCTGAACTCTGGATATATTATAGCTGAGATAAACCAAAGGTTAACATTTATTATGTTCACCATTCTATTGAGAAATGTTTGTTATCTCTACCTGGATTATGAAAGACAATTTATTTTTTCCAAAAATTGACTGAAATGGGATCTTTAATGTGAACATGTAACAGTGTGACATTTAAATACACTTACAGAATTAGCTTGACCTTACCTCATACTTTTCTGAAAACTTTGAGACCGCCTTCCATGATTGCCGCTATCTTCCTAGGTCCCTCCAAGACTCCCTAAAATGTCATGACTCCTCTTCTGTTTATCTTCAAGTAGAGAAATAGTGCCTCTCCTTTCTGGGGCTGGCACTACCATTTCTTCCAGGCCTTGCTCCATCCATCCAGGTTACTGTCACCTCTTCTGCCTCTGGCTTTTTCCCTTAGACCCTGCTTGTCTCCTTCCACCTTCCCCCTCCCTCTTGTCCTCTGAAACAAAATTTATCTCACAACTTTAACAAAGCAACAAGCTTATTGGTCTGTCTCCATTTTTAAAATACTAATGGCAAAAGAGAGCAAAGAAAGAAGGGAGCCTTGGAACATAAGAGGTGTTTGGGTCTAGGTCCACTTGGTAGAGAAGAAATGCTATACAGTCCTCTTTACTAGAGACTGTGTCCAAGATTAGTCAGGGACCTGTGTTCTGTATCAAGAGACCACACTTCTGATCACTCACAGCCTTGGCCTCAGCTCACTGCCCACTTTTGTCCTTCCAGTCACCATATGCAATTTCTGAAGAACCACTTTAACCCTTGACTTCAAGACTCAAAGTTTCCAAATGCTGTCTGTTATACTTTTTAAAAAAATACAAAGAAAGCCTCCTCTTCCTGGGGCCATGGAATGCAGAGTGTACTAGTTCAGTCACCTCCAAGCTATCACATGTCTAAGCTGGGGGGGGACTTGAAGTCAGACTGACAAAAGGCAGGGAAGCCCCTCCCTAAACTTAGACCTGGAAGTTTCCCATGGAGCTGATTCTTCATGGAATATTTGTTTGAGATTTTAATCTGTTCAGTTGTGATGGGTGGTGACATAGGATCTGAGGTAAAGAGAATCTTGAATAGTCCCCAGTGGTCCCTTGGTAGTGTCAGGGTCCTACCTATCAGAGCACAGATCTAGTTTCTCTGTGTTCTGGGGGCCCTGAATGGACAGTGCTCTTATAGGTGTTTTTTTTTTTTTTAGGCTCAATCCCCAGCTTCAACTTCAGAACCTTTTTTAAAAAATTTCCTTTCTCCATCACCATAGGAATGTGCAGAGGTGAGATTATGGCATGTATGGAGGCTGTGCATAGTAGTGGTGAGGAGCACACTCTCCCAGGTGGATTGGCTGGGTTCCTATTCTGGCCCTGCCAGGTCCTATGTATGACTAATTAATCTCCCTGTATTTGCTTTCTCATCTATGAAACAGGGAAATAATAATACTTTATGATTATTATGAGGATTAAGTGAAACAAATGATGTAAGTCACTTAAAAGAAAATCTGGCTCATAGTTACTGCTCAGTAAATGTTAGCCGTTACATGAAATATATATTCTAGCACAGCAATTTTCAGCCTTTTCCATCTCATGGCACACATAAACTAATTATTAAAATCTGCAGCACACCGAAACAATGTATTTTTTGCCAATCTGACCAAAAAAATAGGTTTAATTTTGATTCATTCGCACCAGATGGCTATTGTGTTGGCTGTTGTCATTTTTTTATTTGACAGTCTAAGAGAAAAGAGGTCAGTGCCCCTGACTAAATGGTCAGGTATTGCATGTTTTAAAAATTCTTGCAGCACATCAGTGTGTCCCGGCACACTGGTTGAAGATCACTGTTCTAATACAGTAAATTCCTACCTTATCATACACACAAATATACAGTGGCACCTTGGTTTTCTAATGTAATCTGTTCTGGAGACCATTTGAGTTCTGAAACGTTCAAAAACTGAGGGATCCACAGCCGACTGCTGGGTCTCAGGATCTTGCCCTCAGCGGAAGCCCCGTGGTGTGTTCCACTTCCGGGGCGTGTTGGAAACCAAAGCATTTCCTTCCGGGCTTAGGGCGCTCGGAACCCAAAATGTTCATCAACGGAGACGTTCAAATCCAAGGTACCACTGTATACACACGTATATATTTATATAATATATACTATATGTAGCATATTATATTATTATACCATATTCACATATACTGTATTAAATGCTAGTTCCATAAAGCCTTTTTCATTTCTTTCCTTTCTTCCTTCTTTTGATTAGCAAATAATTGGTAAAGACTCGCTATATTTCATGCAAGGGGGATATAGTGATCAGATGGACCCACAGAGTTGGTGAAAATGCCATTTCAGCAAAACATTTGATGATATGAGGGGCACGGGATCAAATAATAAATGCATGAATGAATAAATGAGTGAATGAAGGTTTCTAGCTATTTCTACCTAAACATTAAGTGTTTGCATCCTTAAGAATAAGTGAAAGTTTCTTTAAAATCTGTGCTAGCCTATACATAATGCCATTTCTGCTATGAATCATAACTACTCCAAAGCCCAGAGTGATTGTGGGTCTGCATCCAACTGTTGTTAATCTTCCAAACAGGTAGCTGGGTTCCAGATAGAGCCAAACATCCAGGTGAGGGAGATATATCAGTATCCTTCCAAACATAGATGGCAGAAAGCAATTACTATCTGCCTTAGCTCCTACCCTTCTTACTTTCCAACTCTCCTGCAGAGATACACTGGCCAGGGATTGTTATTTTCTTTTTTTTAAAAAATCAGGTTTAGCTTTATTGGAAACTTAGAGCAGGTGAAGCATTCAGGCCCGTGATGAATCGGGGCCAGACACAAATAGAAGGCTGTAGACTCAAGGGCTTCAAAGAGAGACATTTAGGGCAGTTCTGTGCTTGGAGCTGCTGCTTGCACTTGCTAAGAGCCAGAATCCAAAGGAGGCAGCTGCTGCAAAGGCACATAAATAGAAGAAGCGTGTTCCCAGCGTTCCTATGGGAACCCACGGCAGCTCAGATTACCCGTTCCCCAGACACGGCTCCCTTTCAGCTGGGTGTCTTATATTAAAAGGGAGACCGGGGTACACTTCCAGAGTGGTGCTTGGGGGATATTTGTAGTTGGAGTTGCATGACTAATTCTCCCAACACAGTATGGAAGGATTACTCCTGAGGATATTATACATTTTAAAAGTAGCATGAAAACGAGGGAAATCTGTCTTTTTCCCTCATGTTCCAAAAATGTAAGTTTTTCCTTTTTTTAGTCCCTATAATGTGTGTGTGTGTGTGTGTGTGTGTGTGTGTGTGTGTGTGTGTGTGTTAGAGAGAGAGACAGACAGAGAGACAGAGGCAGAGAGAAATATCTAAGGAGGCAATCCCAGAATAAAATATTCATTTTATTCAAATATTCGAATTATGTTGGAATATTAATTGTATGAATCAACTCTAGATTAAAACTGATGTTTTTACAGGTTCAAAATGTGTTGTCCTTTTGCTTTAGCTCCTGACTTTAGTGGAAACTTTTCCTATAAAGGGAATTCAGGATTAGCCTGGGAATACAAAAAACCCAGCACTGCCTAATCCCAAGCTTCAGTAGGTTCATGACCAGAAGCACGAATTTCTAACATCAAGTCCAGTTGTCCACTGGAAATTGAAAAAAATCCAAACTACTGACGAGAGGGAAGAACCCCATGTGTTGACTCCAGCAGATCACAGGGCTTTTGGCCACAAAGCGACACTGCAGAGCAGGAAAGGATGAGCCTCAGTGTGTGCTTCAGCCCTTCTCCTCCCTGTTCCTGGCCAGGTCGTTCGCCTCTGACAAATCACCTGACCTTTTTTTAGTCCTTCAGTTTCTTCATAATAACAACAATAATTCATAATAAAAATAATACTGTTGCCGGGAAGATTAAATGAGAAATTAAATGTGTATGTGAAATAGACGTCCCAACACCTACGATTTTAAAAAATGCCTTTATAGACAGTGTCCTAACTGATACTTCTGCGAGACGTACGGCTTTGTATAGACATGTATTGCAGAACTGTGAGTGTCGTGTGTGGGTCTTGCTATCTCTGGGTTATGTATCTAAAAGAACAAGGCAATTCTCCCAAGCCACAGTTCCAAAGGCATGGGTGAATTTTGGAGTTCTTGCTTTCACTAAAGTGTTTTTGCGAAACCTTGACATTTGGCGAAAGTCCCACTGTGGCCAAGCCACAAACACAATCAAGTAATTTTGCTGCTGTGTCCACAAAGGCTCCAGTGGATTCTTCTACATGAGAAATATTTAAAATATACAGTAACTCTGTGGTAATTGGCCCCAGATTGTACTTGGAAGCACTGAGAAGAGCCTGTTGGGTATTTTGGCAGCCCGATCTCTGCGCCATTCAGCTGGTTACGGAAACCTGCAGGGGGATGCGTCCGTGGACCTGCTTCAGGTAGAGAGGGTTTGGCCCTTCCAGCAGGGAGGTGTAAATCCCCTACATCTGGCACTATGTGGACTCCAGGGCTTCTGCCTCTTCCCACTGGCTGTGGCCAGACCTGTGGGAGGGCCCACTGCTGCCTCACTGAGCCATTCCCTATTCAAAAATTACATAAGAAAATGCATTATCAAAAAGCCACAATCTCTTTAGAAAGAAGCACATAAAAGATTTCCCAGTTTTCTGAGACTGGGGGCTATGGGCATTCTTTAATTTAATAAATTCATTTATTTAGCAAATACTTACTCAAGGCTTACACTTCTAGGCTGTGGGATACAGCAGCAAATACACAACATAATCTCTTCCTCACAGAGCTTTTGCGCTCGTGGGAGGAAGAGGAAGAGTGATAGACTTTTTTTTTTTCCTAGTAAATTATGTAGTATATTAAAACAAAGATGGGGGATAGAGGAATGCAGAAAGAGGTATGGTTTGCAATTTTAAACAGCATGGTCAGAGAAGACTTCACCCAGAAATAACATTTGAGCAAAGATGTAAACACAGAGAAGGAGAAAACCACAGGCCCCTGAGGGAGAGCATGCCAGATTGTGGGAACAATACGTGCAAATTCCCTGAGGCAAGGTGATGCCTGTGAACTCGGCCAAGAGCCAGGAGACCAGAAGGAACACAGTGACCACAGGGAAGAGTAATAGGAGACAAAGTAGAGAAATAATGGGGGTGGGGGCAGATCAGGAAGGAAGTGCAGGCCATTGGGAGGGCCTGGGCTTCTACTGAGACTGAGGTGCATGTCACTGCGGGAATCTGAGCAGAGAAATGACATGATTAGCCCGCTTTCTAAAAGGATCGCTCTACTCCTTGTAGTTTAAGGCACTGAGAGGAAAGGTGGGCAATTAGTTTGCTGTTTAAACCTAATTCCTCTCATTCAATTATTTGATAAATATTTTATTTAAAATAGGCTGTGGGCTGAGCACTGGGGAAGACAGCAAGTGAACAAAGCAATGATCAACAGTGTGACAGAGGGCAGCGAACCGAGTGTTAAGGAGAAGGAAGCCACGGCCTGTGAAATGAGTAGCATTATTCAATGGAAAAAGAGAAAGGAAGCAAGCTTTAGGCAGAAATGGTGATGAGAATGAGAGTAATATGTGTTAGGATTCCCCTACATACTTTACAGGTATATCATTACATAATCCACACAAAAATTCTATGTATATGAGAGGTACTATTATTATCCTCCAATGTTCAGAAAGGGAAACTGAGGCACAGGAAAGTTAAGTAACTTGGTCAGAAGCTACAACCAGATAGTGCAGGTGCCGGTACTGGAAAGCTGGCTCTGTCTGACTCAGACCTTGTGCTGCTAACCACTTGGCAAACCTGCACAGAGGACTGTGGCTCAGAGCTGGGGCTGGAGAAATGACCAGGAGTTCCGTTCTACCAAATTCATTATTTAAATATGTGTTGAGAGCATACTTTGTGTCAGACTCCAGATGCCAGGGCCACAGAGATAAATAGCAAAGCACAGCTCCTATTCAGAAGGAGTGTGCAGTCTGGTGTGCCATGAATGAAGGCTTAATAAATGCCTAAGCAAAAATGGCCGTGGAGGTCTAGCTGTGCAGAGGCTCAGAGCACTTCTGACAGAATCCACAGTCATGTTCCTGCCAACACAGAAGGCAGGAGCCCTGGCCTGCTCAGCAGGAGATACCAACCCCTGGCTTGCCCCAGGATTCAGAGAAGCACACAGCATGTCACAACAGAGTGGGGTAAGAGAGCCCCCACCCCCATTATTGGCAGAAGAGCTTTTCCATGAGAACAAGGCACCTCAGCAATGTAATACCGTTTTGTTATTCAGGGTCTGACAGCAAAGAATACACAGAGGAGGAGGGGAAAGCTTTGGTGCTGTGTGATGAGGCAAAAGGTCCCAGAGGTTCGGCATACATGCACTTAAAACAAACATTGCTTGTAATTTGTAGCCTCCTTAGGGTTTTTCAAATGGTTTGTGAAGATCAATGTTCTGCATGTTCAAAGAGTTTAGGGAGTTTTCAACCTTCCCATCCAGACTGGCCTGTCATAAAGAACAAAGGAACATGGAATTTCTTGCAGGGATGTGAATTCACACAATGGAGCCTAGAGATGTAACATCATCAAAGATGGACTTTGAACTTTCATCAAACCAAAAGGGGAGATGAATATGTACTACTTGTAGGTACCTATCTGTTGTTGCTTTTATCTTTCATCAATAAAATTGGTTTTGTGATTTTTATTTATGTACCCACCCAGTGGCCATTATTATAAAGTAGTAGTTAAAACCTTGGGCTCAGATGGATCTGAGTTCAAATTCAAGTTCTACCATGTATAAGCCATGTGACCTTGGGCAAGTTAGTTGAACTCTCCAAGCCTCAAATGTCCATCTATGGGATGAAAATAAGACTATTACCTTCTATACAGCATTGCAATGAGGCTTAAATGAGAATACAATTTGTGCATGTCTCATATACAGTAAATACTGAATAAATGTAAACTATGTGTGTTTTTTTTCCTTTTGCCATTAGCACATTCATTTTAATCTTTATTATTCAACTTCTCAGAAAAACAAAATGAAAGATGAGTGGAGATCTTATTTCCATTAAGATAGAATTGTTTGATCCCAAAGTAGAAGGCATCTTAGGGAAGTAACACATATCAGGTTTATCCATTGCTCTAAAGGACAGGTTGATAAACTATGGCCCAGGGGCCAAATCCAACTCCCTGCCTGTCTTTTGTAAAATTTTCATGGAACACAGCCTTACTCATTTTTTACATGTTATCTATGTTTTCTTTTGTGCTACAACAGCGGAATTGAAGAGTTAGAACAGAGACCATATGATTTGTAAAGCCAAAAGTATTTACTATCTGGCCCTTTCCTGGAAAATTTTTCTGACCCCTGCTCTAGAAACATAAAAAGTCCATTCTTTCTAAGTCACAAGCTCTGAAACTGCAAACATTGGAAGGTCATCTCCCCATGGAAAAATATAAAGGCCGCCCTCCAAGAGTCAACACATTTATTCTGACTAGTCAATACCAGGGGCTGGAAGAGGCCCTAGGGAATACAGACTCATAAGGTCCCTCCCCATGAACAATCCAGTGTCCAGTGGTGGATCAGATGAATATGCAGCATGAGACAAGTTCTGTGCCAATGATGAGAGCAAATGGCTAGGCCAGCCCTGAGGCCACTGTGGTTCCTTGTCCTTAGCCATAGGGCCATCACTTCTATCACAGAAGACGTGGAGTTTGAACAGAGACTCTCTCCACTGTGCTCCGTTTCACTTTCATATCTGTAAGACTGCACGGAGAACCATTGAATGGAAGATGATTGCTATAACAGAAAACAATTCTCAGATTTCTCCAGTAACAATGTGGAGGGTGAAATGGGTTGGACACGGAATAGGAACTGGGAGACTTCTGCAGAGATCACTGCTCTGAACAGTCAGGGAAATACAGCTTGTCCTTGAGGGTGGCGAAAGAAATGGAAGAAGATTGACCAATGAATTAGAGGGAAACAAACAAAGGTAAACATGAATAAAGTTTCAAGAGAAGAATCATCATTCATTTATTCAATTATTTATTTAATACATATTTATTGAGTACCTAGTGTATTACAATTAGTTTAAGGCACTGGAGATCAAGACACAGCAGTAAGCTAGATAGACAGGTTCTTGCTGTTATGCAACATACATTCTAGTCAGGAGAGCCAGGCCATCTTAATTTGAGTTCCTCCAAAACCAGACCATGACACAAGGATTTTAGTGTAACTTGCTTTTCTGGGACATGACCTCAAGAAGCAAGAAGCAAAGTGAAGGAAAGAGAAGGAAAGGAGGTAAATAAGGGGTATGCTGATGAATTAGTCAATGCTGTGAGTAACCCAGGTTTAATCTCATTTTGCAACCTCTAGGGGTATAGAGCATGACTTAGAATTGTCAAAGGAACATTAACTCTCCCTCCCCTTCTTTAAGAATAGACACAGGAAACAATGAGGGTGTATAGAAACCTCTGAAGGTGACTTTGAAGGTAGGTCGGGTCTATAAACAGAGTACAGTATCTGCCTATACAGGTGACAAACGATGCATAAATATAAAAGAAAACTGAGATGGTGATAAGTGCTATGTAGGCAATTCAGACATTGATGAGATAAAGAGTGACTAGAAGGCTACTTTAGATGGGGTGAGTAGAATGGCAAAAGCAAGGAAGACCCGGGGAAACAGTATTCAGGAGAACTAAAAAGCAAGTGTAGAGTTCATATGCCAGGAACAAAGAGAAGAAATTGAAGGCCTCTGTGCTGGACAGAGGGTAGGAGGCAGGGGGAGAGTGGTACAGAATAAATTCCAAGGTAGACAAGTAAGAAGCCAGATCATGAAGGAATTATCAACCCATACAAGGCATTGGGATGTTGTTCTACATGTGTTGGGTGGTCACAGAGATTGTGACCAAGAACATAACATGACCTGTTTAACATTTTTTAAAAGTTCATCCTTGTTGCTCTCTCTTCCTTTCTCTTCCATTCTTAAATGGTTTAGTCCAAAAGCCATTAGACAGGGCTGAGCAAGGTCAACTTCCCCATGTGGATGGTAAGAATGATGAGTGGCAGCTACACGGCATGAAGTGTTGGAGCCAGAGCTGGAGGAGGAAAGGGTTTTCCACAGGGGCTTAGGGTTGCCCAGCCAAGGTTCTAGAATCCAGATACAGTGAGGAAGGCATCCATATGGGAGATCGCCGTACCATGGGAGGTCGGAGTCCAAGCCTGGGAAGGAGGGCATCTGTGAGAGGGAACAGTGAAGCAGTGGCCCCACATGGAGTGTGAGAGCTCAAGCACAGTGAGAAGTATGTTCATTCAGGAAGGTGGTGGCCCACTATGTTTCCATGTATTTTGAGAAGGGCATCTGCACAAAAAGGTGTCCAGTGTGGAGAAGGGGGAGTATGTGGATGGTGAAGAGAGGGTATAAGTGTGGGCAGACAACCAGTGCAAGTGATTGGAACCTGAGCAGGATGAGGAACATAGCTCAGAGCTAAGTGCTGGCCCAAGGTTGGTGAGGAGGGCACCCATTGGGGGCAGGCCAGTGAGGAATAGCTCGGAGAAGGGTGTTAGAACACAGGAGGGTAAGAAGGGCATCCACATGTTGGAAACAGTGGGTATGGGATGTTGGAACCCAAGTGGGGAAAAGAAGGTATCCATGTGTTGTGACAGCAACAGGAGATTTGTATATTCAGGAGCATTGATCAAATAAGTAATTATATGAAGGACAGTGGGAACCAGGTTTCTCACTATCAGAGAAGGGCATTGTAGATATGGAAAGGGAGAAAACAGAAATAGACCCTGTGATATTGATTGCAAGTGGAGCTATAGGTATGAATTTATAATTTCAGAACAGGGAGAGATCTAAAAGTGTTTACACTTACATGTATATCCATGAATGTTGTCTAACTTTGCCTACTCAATGAGGGGGCCTGGGAGCAGCAACACTTCAACGGCAAAGAGCACACCAAACACCTAGATTTTGGTTTCTAAATTCTCCACCAAAAGGAAACAATTGTTTGAAGAAATGGCAGATTCCAAGGCTGGGACAAAGAATGTACAAAACAAGCCTGGGACCTCTTATGAAAGAAAAGAAAGTAAAGAGGTACTCAGAGAAAGATGGGCATATCTCAAAGGGAAAGCCATTTGATTTCCTAGGTCTTTGTACATGCCTCTCTCTAGAGCTAGTTCTGTCCCCAAAAGCCCCCTCCCCTGGGGACTCTTGCTTGCCCTTTTCCTATGTGTAGGGAGGGTACCCTTTAGAGCAGGTACTGGGTTCCCAGGCACTGAAGTTTACCTGTACGAGCCTACATTTTTATTTACCCCAGAGAGTAGAATTCATGTCCGTCTTACTCATGTCTACATCCTTAGCATTTAGCATAGAACACGGCATTGTGCTTGATAAACAACCATGGAGAGAGGGAGAGAGACGAGGTTATAGGTATACATTTGGGAATCATTTCTAAACCAGTAGAGTTAAATAGGAAAAGCAGGAGATTTGGACACTGCCTGGCCTAGGTTTAAATTACAGCTCTGTGACCCTGCACAAGACTTAGGCTCTCCGGGCCTGGTTTCCCTCGCATATAAAATGGGTTGTTAGGTGGAGCCAATGTAATAAAATTTGTAAGGCACTTAGCAATTACACAGCAGATTCTAGTCCCCTTTTTCTCCTTAAAAATAAGAATAAAAACTATCGAAGAAGACTAAAAGGTTAGAACTCCAGCTTATATGCCTGACTTCACTATAACCTTGATATATGAACCTGGATAAGTTATTTCACTTCACAAGGCTCCAATTTCCTACTTGGTGAAATGGGAGGTGGGAAAATGAAGGAGTGAGGGGTGGGCTTGATGACCGTCCTGCTACCAAGATCTCAGAGCTCTAAAATGGTAAATGCTTTCCTTTTTTTGGATGACAGTGAGTACAAAAGGTAAAGGATAAGAAAGGTTTTGCTATATTTAAAGCACGTTTCTCAGTTTTAGCAGTCAAGGCATGCAAAGTCCACCTCATGCTGGACTGCACAATTGACTCACTTATACCTGCATAAGGTATGGGAAATCGAGAAGTGTTGGTGGTGTTAGGTTACTGTTGAGCATATTAATAATTTATGAGCCATCAAAGAATTAACACACGTTTTCAGTTCTCACTGCATTTTCCTTTATTCATAATTCTTTGCCTAATTGCTTTTTCCTTTAAAAATGGGGGAGCTGAGACCTTGGATGTTTGCCTAATGACTCGAACACAGCCATGACCCATTGCCAAGTCTTTTAGTTCTTTTATAGCCTGGGGACATTTGCCATTGAAAGAAAGCTGATGGGTTTGATTTTCCTGAAAGAGATATTTTGCACTGAACTCTGACCCCATTAAATACTTTGGCCATTGCCCATTCACTGTAATGAGAGCAATAAATTTGTTTTAATTTAGGACATTATCAAGTAGGGAATAGTGACAAAGACAAAATAATGTTTTGAAAACAGCCAGAATGAAATCATGAATAAATAAACATATTGAACTTAGCTGATAAATTAACAAATGCTTATTCATAAGAGTCTGACTGGACTCTTTCAAAGTTAGGCCAAAGGTGATCCCATTTCTAACAGAGTCTTTCTATTTAGGCCAGAGAAAAGGTGTGCTGCACAGAAAGACATTGCAAAGCCTCGGAAGGCATTTATCCCTCTGACAGATCTGTTTTAAATAGATCTATTTATTTTCAGCTGAATGCCAAAGGGAACAGCCAGATGACTCTCGTAGCCTTTTCTATGACAAGGCATTTATTTTCCTTGTGTAAACACCTTTATTAGGGATCTCAGAGGGCTGTTTCTCCACCTCTCTTTGTATTAGTCGTGTAGATTAGTGTCAAAAGAACTGAAATTCTGGTTAGATGTTACTTGTATATGTTTCCTTTTGAGTGAGAGAAATGACTCCTAACTCAGATATATTCCTCTGGAGGAAGGGGATAGGGTGCATGTGGCACTGATCCTCGTGCTAATATCCTTATGTAGGTAACATCATTATGACAAATGGCCAAAAGAACCAACAAACCACACAGCATATTTGCAAAGCTGCGAGTCCTTGGATAATGTTGCCTTATGCAAAGTCCAAATGCCTAAATCTTCCAGGTTACAGGTAGTGTGAGGGCATTTTCAGCTGCATAAAAACTAGTTGGACCAACTTGAATTAAAGAAAATTTTGCCTGAAGTCTTTAATCACACAAGTAACCTAATGGTTTTCTGTTCAACATGGCCCATGGCAGTGTTTAGGAAAAGGGATCCATGCAAGATCAGCTTAGCAAAGCTAACACAAGAACAGAGATACACACTACGCTTTCTAAATGAAAGTGCCTCATATTTTGACATCACTGCATGGGGACAAGCAAGCCATTGTTGGACAGGGAAAAGTATAATTTTTGATAAGATCTAACAAAGCAAAACACAAAAAAGCTGATCTGCTTTCTCTATGATGATAAGGGATATTTCTCTATGAGGAATTGAGTGTTCATCTTTATATGCAAAGGGTCCAAAACTCTGTAACTCATCACTAATTCAGTGAGCTCCCCGTAGGGTAACAGACCAAGAGTTTGACAGGTGCTGCAATTAAATGCGGTGTGTTTTAGAAGAGCATGGACTGGGAATTTGAAGATCCATTGTTCAAGTTCTGGTTCTGCCTCTTACTAACTCTGTCATGCACATTATTCAAACTTTGTGAGCCTAACTTTCCACCTACATAGAATGGAGGTAAAATTAATGCCTTCCCAGACACCTCATTTTTACCTCATAAAGTAAAAATGTTTTAAGCTAATCAATGGGAAAGTATGTGCAAGCTGTAAAGCCCTCTGCAAATCTAAGAAATTATTATTATTATATCATTATGGTAGAACTTAATGCTCTAAGTCTTTATTTTTTATATGGTTGCTTTAATTTCACTCTTGCTTTCAAGCCATGTAGACTATTTATATTCACTGCAATTCACCAAATCGAAGTCCCCAGCTCTGCAAAAGCCACACTTGGACAAATGAGATAAAAATGGACTGTATGCCCATGTGAAGTCTTCTTTGGAATGCAATTCAGTCAGAAGCCATTATGACACTAGCAGATATTCTGAGAATTCATGAAATCCCATGGCCAAAGCCATGATTCATTGCTCCAATATCGTAAGCATCTGGCAGGCTGTATTTTGAAGCCAACATACTGGCTGCTTTTGAGGCTCTAAATGGGTCCATGTGGACTCATTGTAGCACTGCCCCCTACCACCCTCTGGAGAGATGGCACCAGAAGTCCTCTCTGTCTCTTCTGACAGGATTTTCCCTCTTTCCTCGTGGACCTTGGTTAACAACATACCTTTCTGGATTAATAGATAACATAGTGTTTTAGGGTTTTCCCCCACCCTTCCTCCATTCCAACACGAATATTCTACATTTATCATATAAAAACTTTGTGAAGCAGATTTCCCAGTACCAACCATACGCAACCTAACCTGTCAATTCAAACCCCTAATAATGGGTTGAAGTGAGAATGATTTCTCCTTTGGCTTCATCTTAGATGGCCATGTGGGCCTTCCTTTGAAATAAGCACTTAAAGATGTTTTCTTCGGGCAAATAGCACAGTTCAGTTACTATTTCTTTTTTCAAGTTTTTGGTCATTTCAGTTTAATTTGTAGGAGGAAGTTAAGGACAGAATGATCACCTATGATCACATTTCCTATAAGTTGGGCTCTATTTCAAGTGAAACGTATATACACAAAAAGCTACAAATGCCGCCTGAGTTGTGGTAATGTATAGCCGGCGCGCTGTGGCAGGGGGTGGAAATCAGGCTTCAACCCTGGCCAAATGCCAAGGAAGATACAAATCTTCTGCCTAAGTGGGCACTGTGAAACCTCGCTCTGCCTTTCCAGAACATCAGAGTCGGTTTCACAAGGCCGCATGGTTCCCGGGCGCCTTCTAAAGAACCACAGAATGTGAGAAATAGAGGGAACTGGGATGTCATGTCATGAGACATTCAGGTGGACACTTACATCCCCCTTACAGCACCCCGGGCCACAAGGTGCTCCAACCACAGTACCCGCTTCTGGAACAGCTCAATCCATTTCTGTACAATTCTAACTCTAGGAAATGCGCTACTTTGTTTTCACTATTCCCAGTGTCTAAGACTCAACCCTGTGGGTAATGTCACCTACCTGAAGTTTGTATCCATCCTGAATGTCAACCAGTAACAATCCAATCTAACCATTTGTCATCTGGCGTAGCTCTCCCCTTCTTAGTTACAAAGCAATCAAGAAACTCTGTCCAGTATCTGCCAAAATCCCGATGTGTGTTCTAGCCTATGGATTTCCCCCTTTAAATTTATCCCCAGCAAAAAGAAATAAAGTAAATCTAGCATGACTTTCTTTTTCTTACTGAACCCATGGTAGCTTCTAGTAATCAATACTTTTTCTAAGTCTACAGAAAAACACTTTTAATTTTTTTTCTGGAATTTTGCCTAGAATGTACATTAACCCACTAATTCAGATTGTAAGCTCTGCCTTACCCCTGCTTTATAGAATTGAATCTATATTTGGGGTATATTCTATCTTCAAGCATTTTCCCCATTCTTCATGCTCTTCTGTAATCTTACATACATATTGATTTACTTCTCATTGAATATTTTTGGCTTAATGTGCTTGTCATGAGCACCATTTTCTCTGCATTCATTTCAGCCAAAATAGCCTCATCATTTCATTTTGAACATCTTGTTGTCTTTGGTCAGGGTGCATAGTTTATTCACAGACTATGTGACTATTTGCAAACGTTCACATGTGGATTTGGGTGATAACTGTCCTATTTAGCAGACAGTCTACAGGGGAGTCTATCTATACCCATAAAGCATGGATTGGGGAGCAAGAAACATTTTTCCAATTTTGGTTCTGTTCTTCATTCTGGATAAATTATTCATTCCCTAGTCAGCCTAGTGCAACTTTGTAAGAGACAATGGCTGAGGGTTATGTTAATATATACATATACATCACAGAGCTTATATAAACTGTTTAGCCTAAAATGACAGAAACTTTTTTAAAACTAAGATAAGATATATCAAGATGACAGGAAAGTATGCAAAGACTAACCTAAACACTCCATTAATCTCTTTAAGAGAGAAAATTTCTCTCCATTCTCATGAAAAGTATACACGAAATTACCCATATAATATATATTATTCACATATATGCCTCTATGTGATATATATTACCCCTTCGCATAAAGAAAGCTACCTAGTTGAATAGTAATATTGAAACACTGCAAAATTGAGTGCCTTTCTTACCTGCCATTAGTTCACATTTACTATCATTGAATTTATGGTGCAGCTGCATCACTGGAAATGCCTATTTTCACCGACCACAACTTCAGCAAACAGAGGTCCTGATGTTTCTTTTTAAACTCTGGGCTTCTGTGGCACTTCTGCCGAAGCCGGGATGCACATGGGTTGAAGACAACTAGTTTCATTGATCAGGGTCTGGTTTCTTCTGCTTTGTTTGACTTGGGCACGCTTAGCTTCCATCTGTCTGTCATCCTGTAACAGTGTCCAGTGCCAGACTATGTGGTATCTCTTGGGCAGGAAGGTTAAGTCCCCTGGCACAAATTGTATTCAGCAACTGAATAAATAAGACAGCTGGGAGATGGGCTTTTATTCATAAGAAACCAGATAGCCTTTTTGATGATAAAATATTTATTCTCTATTATCTTCTTGTTGCCAAGACTACAGTGTATAGCACATTTCATTAAAAGGAACTAGGGTGCTAAAGAGGTTACAGGTATTAGCAGGGTATATTTTATTTTTAAAAATATCTTGAATGGCATTCTATTGCCCAGAACTGAATGTGTTTTGCCATTTAATGTTGATTGAGATCACAGCATGTCCCACTTTAAGTCAATACCTTTTCTTCTTCCTTTAAATCATTGCTTTCCTCTAAGAAACAACATCTTTATAGCTTAAAAAAGTAAGGCCAGCGCCTGGCTGGTGTGGTTCATCTTCCCATGTACCAAAAGGTTGCTGGCTCAATTCTTGGTCAGGGCACCTGCCAGGTTGTGGGCTCAACGCCCGGTAGGGGGCATACAGAAGGCAGAAGATCAATGCTTCAGTATTCTGCTCTCACATCCATATTGCTCTCTCCTTCTCCCTTCCTCTCTCTCTCTAAAAATCAATAAAAAAATCTTTAAAAAAAGAAAGTGAGCCCAAACATGCAGTTATTTTTAAAGCAGCTAACTGAATTAATTGTGGAAGTTTAGAGAAATCTAACTTTTCCATGTGAACATTTGGCAGTAACCTTATTTAACACACTTGCATTATTTTAACTGTTTACAAAGTACCAGCTAAACCCTGTGGGAGATCCAAACATCTTAGATAGGATCTTTGCCCCTTCAAGAGTACTCTGTTTCGTGGGCTTCATTAGCATATCATGCGGGCTGTTCCGCACCAAGGCAGGCTCTGATAAGCACTGTGAAAGGAATACAAAGTACTAGAGGCCAAGGAATTCTGACTGGGGGTTTCTGGGAGGACGTTGAGGAAATGCTGTCTTTGAGTTCAACCTTGATGCATAATCAAAGCCGGTCACATTTACTGAGTGCTTACTAAAAAACAGCACTGTTCAAAGGACTTTAAACTTTTAATTCTCACAATTAACCTTACAAGCCTTGTTGTATTCCCATTTTATAGTTGCATACACTGAGGCATAGAGCTGTGAAATACATTTGTCAAAGGTCATAGATCTAGTAAGCGGTGGGGTCAGGATTCCAATTCAAGGAGCCTGCACCAGAATGCTCATTCTTAACCATACCTCTCCCTGTCAGAGACAAAAGAGACATCACGAGGAAGATTCAAGCGGTGGGAGCAGCCCAGCTACCACCATGGAGCAGAAAAAATTCAGGAATGCTTGGAAAGTCCAGAGTCTATTAGTGTGGCTTGAACTGGGGGGAATGGGGGCTGTGTAATAGAAGACGTACCCGAAATACAAGTAGGATTGGATTGCAGAAGAATTTAAACATCAGCCTGAGGAGCTGCAGTGGGGGGCAGGGGACTGCATGGCAAGGTTTTTGTCACAGAAAGACCTTGTGGAGGGGAGGATCGAGCTACTGAAAAGAAGGACATCATTTAGGGATCTTTTAATTAATCATTTTTTGAGCTTCTCCTACTTGCCAGGCACTGTTTTGAGTGTTGAGTATATTGCAGGATAGACAAGGTTTCCAACCTCATTGTGTGAAAGAATACTGACAGTATCTAAATACATGGATAAGTAAGCAAGATAATTTTATATAATTCTGAAGAAAGAAATAAGTTGATGTAGTGTGGTGGAAAGTGACCATAGGCAGTGGAATGGCCACTTTGGAATGGTGGTCAGGGAAGCCCTCTCTGAGGAGGTGACATTCCAAATGAGGCCTGAATGGCAGAGGAGCCAGGCATGGGCGAAGGTGGAGCAAGGGTTCAGCCAAACAGTTTTGTGGTTCATTTAGCATCTCAAGCAGAGTTAAGGATGCAAAAGCTCTGGATTGGGAAGGAGCTTGGAGGGCTTGTGGGACAGAAAGAATGCCCCAAAAAAGTGCTTAGCAAAAGCTGGGGAGTGGGGTACCTGCAGAGGCCTTGCAGAAGAGGGTAAAGCATTTGTATTTTATTCTAAATGAACTGAGAAGCCAATGGAAGGTTTTCAGTAGGTAAATGGCTTAATCTGTTTTATATTTTGAAAAGGTCACTCTGGATAATACATAGAGAATAGATTATAAGGGGACAGGAGTGAAAGCAGGAAGATCAGTTAGGAGCCAAACTGCAGAGGTACAGACAAGAAAGAGATTATATGGCCTTGACCTTGAAGTAGGAGAGAGATGGATAGATTAAGGTTACATTTTAGAGGCAGAGCTAAGAAGATTTGTATTAGGTGAGAGATGTGAGAAAAAAAAAGGTACAAGGATGATTCCAAGAATTTTGACTTAAGTAACCGAATGATGTGATGCCAGTAATTGAGGTGGAGAGAAGTGGCTCGGGGACAGGATATTAAGAGTTCTAGTAGGAACACGGTGAGGGCAGTCCTGGGGATAACTATGGCAGCCTATCTGAGGATGCTGAAGTGTGGATGAGACAGGTGGATACAAGACAGGCTACAGATATCTAAGTAACTGACCAATGTGATTAAATATTAGGGTGAGAGTTTTGATAACTTTAGCTTTTGAGTCTGAAGAAGTAGAAAGATAGCAATGCCATGAACTGAAAGGGTGAAAGAGTAGGAGGAGTTTGGGGGAAAGAAAGATGAATGACGGCCAGAAATCTGGAAGAAATTCCCCTTTGGATAGTGGGTAAGTGCACGTGCTTTGGGGTCTAAAAGACTTGGGTTTGAATCCTACACGGGCCATTTACAAGTTACTCAATTGTTCCATCCTCAGTTTTCTAACCTGTAAAAGGAAAGAAATGATTTGATAACGATAAGATAGTGATAAAGATTAAGTGAGATGATATATGTAAATGATTAGTACATAGGAATCATGCAATATATATTATTAGCACTGTCTCTTTTCATTGCCACCATAATAATAATAATGTTATAATAATACCTTTTGGAATGTGTTTTCTTTATACTGGTTATCACTAAGATAATAATTTTGTGGTTACTAGTTCCTTTTAAATAAAGCTTGCAAGCATATTAACCCCGATTTTAGATTTAATACTCCTTTTTGTTATATTTATTAAAAAAAACTCAAAATTATTCAGGTATTTCTCTCTTTTAAATAAATTAAGGGTCAGAAAGGGTGACATACCCAAGGTTACACAGCTAGGAATTGTAGCCTACCTGGAGGAGCCAGGACTCACACCTAGATCTGACTTACTCCAAAAACAGTAGCTCCCTGCCCCCTTATCCACAGGGAATACATCCCAAGATCCTAATGGATGCCTGAAATCACAGAGAGTACCAAATCCTACATACACTGTGTTTTTCCTATAAAAATAGGAAAAAATGATAAAATTTGAACTACTCTTATATTTTGGGGCTATTATTAAATAAAACAAAGGTTACCTGAACACAAGCACTGCGATGCCATGATAGCAGCTAAGGAGGGGGTGGCATATATTGTATAGATTTGCTGGACCAGTGGGTGATTCATGGTTGGGGCAGGACAGAGTGTGACGGTGCAAGATTTCATCACACTACTCAGAACGGCATGCAATTTAAAACTCAGGAATTGTTTATTTCTGGAATTTTCCATTCAATATTTTTGTACTATATTTGACCATGGGTAACTGAAACTGTGGAAAGCAAAACTATGTACAGTTTCTGGGGGGAACTACCATAATTCTGAACCCTTCTCCGACTTGTCACTTGTAAGATAAAAACACCTTTGTATCAGTTTGCCAGTTCTCTTGGATCTCAGCTGAGTGAATAAATTTGTTTTATAAAAATGTTATTAGCAAACCACCACCGTGGTTTTCAGTGTAAAACCGTGTGTCTCCTTGAAATTTCCAGTGCTGGACAATGTTCGCCTCAAGGCCTGTCTTTGGAGGAGATGAAGAGAAGTCTTCAGTTCTCACCTGTTGACAAATACGGTGAGTATACACAGACTATCATTAGCTAAGGCATTGGGAAGCTTTAAGAAACAAAGGAAAAAATGATTCTGGATAGATGCAGACAGACTATGTGGAACACATTCAAGGAAGGAAACTTTGTGCTTCTGACTCTCAACATGTGTGTAGGATGCAACCAAGTGCTTTTTATCATCAGTTTTGCTACACAACTGGCCAGTCCGGTAACGGGGGATATGTGCCCTGAGTGTCACAGCCTTACATTTTTGATAGATATAATATCGTTTTCTCAAATTTTTACAGATGTGATTGGACAACCACAAAATATATAGGGACCCCTTTGAAATGTGTGCTTTGGCCAGATGTCTTTTCATGGAGTTTCAAGATGAAACATTTCTTTAACTTAACAATCTGACTGATTCAAAGTCCTGATAAGACTTTGAATAGAATTCCTCAAGATGGAGAAATAAGACAAAGTGATGCAATAATACAAAACTTGCATTTTTTTTATGCACATCTGTACCAAGGGTAAAAGAAAACATGAGGGTGTTTGGATGGAGTGAGAGCTCCAATAGACAAAGAATATCTGTTTATTATCTTCCACTAGGAACATCACATTGTACAAGAAAGACCCCTCTAATTGCCCTCAGTTTCCACTTCATAAACCAGTTGTGGTATAACAGCAACTTTATGAACCGTTTCTTTTCCCCAGCCACACACCCCAACGAACAGAGCTAGGGAATGGAGATAAAATTAAGTTCATAGTTATTTTCTCTGTACTTCAGACCTTTCCCCCTAAAGCAACAGAACGTGAAATCGTGATTCAGTCTTTTCCTCAAGCCTGTGGTCAGATTTCATTTGAGTGCCCCTTAAGCTGAGTGGCTACCCAACAGCAACTAGTTTGTCCTTCAACTCTGGCAATGATAGCTTCAATAATAAATGTCACCATCCATGCCCTACTGATTTTGCTACGCCTCCCCGAAGGGGGGCCTGCCCATGCCAGAGGGACCTGTGTTCACAATCAAATTGCCATTGCAGCAATGTGGGGAGAGAGGCGTGGAGCATCGTAAACCAGTAAAATCTGATGTACCTCGCCTCTGGTACCTCAGAAGGTTGATTATAGTAATAAAAGGATTACGATCTTATTAAAGCTTCTCTCTGTGTCTGAATGAAATCACATTCTTAGGCTGGACAAAAGGAAATATTTTGCTCCAGGATGTAGATTTTGTTTGAGTCCACCCAGCATTAGGATTCAGGAATGTGTGTCTTGCTTCCCTTCATCTCAGCCTCCTGCTTCCTCAGCTCGGATCTGTGCAGCCTAAGAGATTTGACAGAGACCTTGCTTATGACAATAAATACACCTATCCAGCTGCATATTGCTAGACGTCTTGATGCAAATGTAGATGGCTGAGTTGCTGAAAACTCAGCTATCAAAGGGGAGCAAAAGCAGCAATAGCTACTGACAAATGTGCCCATTTCCCCAGAAGCAATGAATAGCTTCCTTACTCAGAGTGCAGAAGTAACTGCTTCCCTGCACGTGTCCTGAGTTCTCTAGCACAGTGGTCGGATCCTGAGCCGTTAGCTCCATTTTCTGGACACACCCAGGGCTGTTGCTTCTATGAGCATCAAATGCCACTAGTTTTTAGACCTAAGCATTAATATGCACTTAACAATTAAGCTCTTAGGTAGGAAAAAAAAACCCAAAACAATAACCAGTGCCAACCTGCTCTAGAGAATGGCTCTTTCTTTTTTTCCTACTGCTATCTCCACCTTCCTTTTTTTAACCATCTTTTTTTATAACACTCATTTTAGTTCAGGCCCTGTACTGATTTATTTGCCTTACCAACATTCTGTGTAAGTACTACTATTTCTCCCATTTACAGATGAAGACACGGAGGCTTAACAAGGTTAAGTTGACTAAAGTCCCAGAACCAGTAAATAGTGAAGCCTGTGTTTAAACTCAAATTTGCCTGACTTTGGAAACCTGTGATTTTAGCCACGATGATATCCCTACTTTCTGAACTGTGCCCTTCTCTACTCCAAACACTACATGCCACCTGGCCAGCTTTGGTCCAAAGCAGACACCCATCACTTATGTTCCTCTGGCCTCAGCTTTCTGTCTTTATTTTTTAAATTTGCTTTTGTTTTACAACTGCTTGCCAGCAACTCTTGTCC
Source organism: Miniopterus schreibersii (assembly GCF_964146895.1). Classification (NCBI taxonomy): domain Eukaryota; kingdom Metazoa; phylum Chordata; class Mammalia; order Chiroptera; family Miniopteridae; genus Miniopterus; species Miniopterus schreibersii. The sequence continues at coordinate 46,848,256 of NC_138109.1, forward strand.
AGACCCTGTTTACACAAACCGGGAGAAGCTACCTGGCAGCTGTGCATCGCACTGGGTGAGGCTGGGGAAGAAAAATGGGAAGATGGACTGAAAGGCCAACAAGTAACAGCTGAACTTCTTTTCTCACGCAGGCTACGTGTCTGATCCCATGAGCCCGATGCATTTTTATTCTTGCCGGAATAGTGGCAGCTTTGAGGACAGCAGCTGACAACACTTTGCATACGCCTAAAGAGAGTCTTTCCCCAAACAGACACAACAATTCCAACCACAGCAGACTTGCTTCCAAATATAACATTTTACCCTCTAGGATCTCCTTAAATTTGCTTGTTTACACTGGTCCTATTCAATCCCTACCAAAAGTTGGGTTTTGGAGTCATAGCTAAGAAATGCAATGGAAAAGAACCAAGACAGAATGTATTTGAAGAGTTGATTTTAATTTTTTAAATGAAAAAAAAATTGATGTTACTTGGAGATGGGGTTGAAGTTTGTGGTGGGCACTTAACAATTATTATGTTTTTCTAGACTGAGTTATATAGACTTGAGCTTGAGAGTTGTGGGTTTGAGTTCCTAGAATATTGTTTATTTTCTTATCTCAGTATGTTACTTCTAGTGTCCAGCTTTGTGATTAAAGATTCTTTGGTGGTATACAAAACTGATTCATAAGTGTGTTTCATTCCAGCAAGACTTCTACTAAGTATGCCTCCTTTTAGACATATTGATAGAAAAAAGCCATGTCCTTCATATCAAGAAGTTTGCATAAATATAGCATTTAATTATTTAGCCTCCTTTCCACATCTTCCCAAGTGCTCTGTGCTCTGCTTGGTCAGCCTGTTGCTGTCAGGACCAAGGTGTCATAAACGCTATTGGTACTGTTATGAAACTGGCCCACAAATGCAAACCTGCCATTCACACCAGAGTCTGACACAGGGCACTGGGCGGGTGTCTGAGATATCTGCTGCCTTCAGAAAATGAGAACTCTGCCCTCCACACTCATTTCAACCAGGAAGACAGGACTGCCTCTACCAAATAAAATAGTTTTGCCATTGAAATACAGACTTGGAAAAAAAACAGGTAGGAAACCTTAAAAGTTTGGTGTGTTAATTACTGCTTTTAATCTCAGTAAGAGAAATAAAATTAGTGAAGGAAGAGAGGGTGTCCTCTGGGCCAAGATTTCTAGATCTCAGCACTATTGACGTGGAGGATCGTTCTTTGAGGGGCTCTTCTCTGCACTGCAGGATGGTAACAGCTTTCAGGCCTCTGCCCCACCCAGATATGAGTAACAGCTCCCCTAAATTGCATCAATCAAAACTGTCTCCAGAGTTTCTAAATGTGCCTTGGGGGCAAAATTGCCCCAGGTTGAGAGCCATTGCTCTGCATCCTGAGAGGACAACTAGGGGCAATGGAAGGAATAGAGAGCCTGACTGACGGGCTAAATCTGAGCAAATCTGCCTTTTCCTCCTCCTGAGCAATGTGGACTCATTTACAAACGGAACTGAAGAGAAGTGCTGGTTCCTCCTTGGTGGTCTGTGGCAAGCTCCTCCATCTTCCCCTCCCCCCACCAATTAGAAAATATGTTTCTTGAGGGATATATCTATCAAAACAGCAACCCTGCCTCTAAAATCCCTTTGAGCCTTTTCTTATGACCTCTGGGTGCAAAGTCGAAAGTCTCCACATGCTTTGAATAGTTTCAGGATAGCCCAATGTGAGTCCAGAGGTAGGAGTTAAAACCATGGGACTTCCAGTTAGATTTATCCCTTTGTATCCCCCGCCTTTTCATTTCCCAACCCAATTATTCTGGCTGGAGCCACAGGTACCCTATCCCAGCAAGCCACTTGCCAAGGAGCTTTATAATTAGCAGAAATGAGGATCCTGAAGTGGCCATACAGGCATAAAGCCTCTGACAATGACAGAAAAGAGGATAGAGGGGCTGGGTTGAAGAGCACCTGTCACCACAGCTCCCCTTCTATCCCTCGTAGGGAATGAGCCCTCACCTAGCCTGGGATACTTTGGAGCTTAATCTTCTTATGAGTTAAATTGAAAGGAATACCTTAGAGTGTTAAACATTTTTTAAATACATACATACATTCATTCTAGTTTTAACAAAAAGAATCACAGCAGATGGAATGCCGAATGTGGTTGTAATCAGGGCAGTACTGGGGTAGACCAGTTGTCCCCCCAGGACCCCATGGAATGGAGGTCACTTCCAGAGGAAGGACTTTTGGCTTCTGAAATACCCTTCTTTTAGAGGGGAATTTTCTAGAGAAAATTTGTTAGGCTCTTTTTCTTTGCTTTCATTAATTAGCCACCTCCTCTCTCCACGCTGCATTTCCTTATGTTGCTGCTTCCCTCTGGCTCTTGTCTTGTCAGGTATCTGCAAATAATGAGACTAATGTGTCCTGATTACTGAGAAAGGGAACCTTTTCACAGATGCCAACCAGTAGCTCATAAACCCTTTTCATTACGGCCCCGTTAATGGGGCCCAGGGATCAGCTTAGAGCTTGTCTCAAGACCATGGTTTTGTGTGGGGTGGGGGGGGTGGTTTCCTCCTTGCTGAAAAGTGTCTCACTAATTGCTTTCTTTTTCTGCTGGTAAAATGAACTTCTATGATCATGTTTTTGCATGCTTAGCACATTAAAATTTTTTTCCGTGTGCGGGCAGCACGGAGCTCACTTAGATGTTCAATTAGCTATAATTGTAAGCCAAATTACAGCAGCACCAGGAGAGAGTTATTCCAACAGAGTGATTATTTGGGTTAAATTATCTCCAAAGCTGGCATTTCTCTGGGAAAGATGAAAAAATGAATGCTAGTGGTAGGAGGAAAGGCTAGTGCTGGACAATCCATCTCAAATGAAGCACCTGACTTCTCTCTCTTTCTCTCTTCCTTTCTTTAATTCCCTCCCTCCCTCCCTCCCTCCCTCCCTCCCCCCCCTCCCTCCCTCCCTCCCTCCCTCCCTCCCCCCCTCCCTCCCTCCCTCCCTCCCTCCCTCCTCCCTCCCTCCCTCCCCCCCTCCCTCCCTCCCTCCCTCCCTCCCTCCCTCCCTCCCTCCCTCCCTCCCTCCCTCCCTCCCCTCTCTTGAACAATAAGCATTGGTTTTGGAGTCACCCAGACCTTCTACAATAGTTGTGTGACCTTGGACACATTACTTAACCTAACTAAGCTCCAGTTTTTTCTCTGTAAGATGGTAATGATGAAATTTAGCTTATAGAGTTGCTGTAAGGATTGCAAATAATATAAAGTGCTTTGGACAATTTCTGGCACATCATAGCAGACATTGTTGCAAATGTTGTCGTCAGTCATTGTTACTATTACATCACCAGGCAGCCAAAGAGCTGGACATTTTATTTCTCCTGGGGAAATAACCATTAACATGCTTAAAAACCTCACCTTTGCAAATAACAAGCTGCCAATTTATACTTCTGAGGCAATTTGAACCAAGATCCAGCAGCCTTAGGTCTTACTTACATCTGATATAAAATCAAGAGAGAAATCAAATCTGTTAAATCAAACATAAGAACCAGAAAGAATTCCCCAGACAAGAGAGATGTTAATTAAAAATAGAAAGAAAATCCTTATTGAGCATCTAATGTGTGGCAGGAACTGTTTTAGATGATTTTAAGTGAATTATTTCACTTAGTTCTCTGAATGTCTCTGGAAAGGGAGAATTTTATCTTTTTCCTTCCTTAGTATCCACAGTTTGCTCACCACATAAGAAGGCCTCCATTGTGATGGAGGAGAGGGAATAAAAATAGCCACTGTTCACAATCCAGAATTGGGGTAAAAGCAAACAAACCTGCAATTCTGCAGCCCTGAAGAAAATGTGGGGGTTTCCTTAGGAGAAGTTTCAGGTACCAGAAAAACAAACCTTTTCTGATTGCGATGGCTCCTTATTGTCAAGTAAAACCAAGAAAGTAATCATCATCGCTTCCTCTGTTTTAATTATGGACAAGAAGGGGCTGGAATAATCTCAAGGCTCAGAAAACACACATTGTTATTTGCCAGGCGGAAAGACCCAGAAATGATTGACAGAAGCAAGACTCTCACCATGATAAGCAGAAACAAAATAAGTTATGAGGGCAAAGCACAGCAATTAAGGAGGCCAAGCAGCTCCACATTTCCTCTCCTCATTAGCACTCTGGGTAGGGAAACCAGGAGAGATGGTGTAGCCATTACCAGTAGCATTTGAATACCTTATTCCTGCCTAGTTTGTGTTGCTTGCAGTTCCTCAGGCGTGGAGACTGAAGAGCTCTCCCTGATCAATTCCCTTCCATATTTCACAAGCCACAAGGGCAAAGATGAGCCCCTTTGACATTTGCAATCCCTTCACCAGGTATCAGCTAAAGGCTCAGCCGCTGCGATGACAGACTGTGGCCCGAGACTGTCAGCTCATTAGCACTGTATGCAAAACATGATGGAGAAGCCAAGCTCCTCTCCCTCCTCGGACATCCTACCTTTTACGAGGCTAACTAGAAATAAAAAGAGCAGGGGTTGCACATTTCTCCTCAGGCCGGAGATCCCAGGCAGCGCAGCAGCCGACCCAGTGGCGGGGCGCTAATTAAATTAGGCTTCTTGAATTAAAACACTGCCACGGGTGCGAGACCCTGCTGATGAGGACATGTCTCCAAAGCGCTCTCATTTTAGCTTTCTGTTTAATTAGTGAGATAAAAAGGATACCATCTCGAGTATCTGTCTATTAAGCAATGGGCTCATATGCAGAAGAAAGGTATCTTCAACCATCTTTAAAGAAGCTTTGGAAGCTCACTAATTTGACTAGCCTCCATCTCTTCTTTTATTTCAACGAATCGGGAGAGGTTAAGATTCCAGCAAGGCCATAAAATTCAATAAAAATGATTTGAATGTTGGTCTGCCCTTCAGTTTTTTTACCCATAATAATCTATGGTCTGCTTAACATCACTTCAAAAATGAATCCACAGTGAAGACTATCAAGTTTTTCTTTTCAGGGTACTTTTTTCTTTCCTAAAACTCAAATCAGTCTAAGGAAAAATAAGCAATGTCAAGACTGAGGATAATTTGAGGAGAGCAGAATAAAAATGAGGGGGACAGTAGGTGATGTATGTTTATCCTGTTCCAGGTATGACACCGTAGGAGGCAGAACAGCGCAGAGCGGTTCTTAAACTCCAGTGTGTATCGGAATCCTTGGAGGATTTATTGAAATAAAGATTGCCGGGCCCCAGCCTCAGGGCTTTAGAATCAGAAGCTTTCCAGGTAGGACTCAAGCATTTGCACATCCAGCACGTTCCCAGGAGATGCTGATGTTGCTGATTCTGGGACCGCACTTTGAGCCCTGGGATAGTAGTGAAGAGGGTGAGCTTTAGAGTCCAGCTTGGGGAAGGTCTGGTTCTCCCCTCATTGTGTGACCTTCCATCAGCAAGTTACTCAGCCTCTCTGACCCTCAGATTCCCCATCTGTAAAGTGGAGATAATGACTCTAACCTCATAGAGAGGATTAAGTAAAATAACGCGTGAAAGTCACATATCACAGGGCCAAAGTTCCATAGCAAATGCTTGATGTAACATGAGAGAGGAATCAACCAAGAACCAAGGGCTAATCATTTATTTCCCAGATGCTAATGAATGGATTTTGGCTTCAGAAAATTTAAGTTTATAATACAAATAAACCCTAAATTATGATCATGTGGTTGAAGGTATATAGTAAATGTATATATATATATCAGAATAACACAAGCACAACATGGTTAAAATTATAATGAGATTTGCCATGCAGTCAGATTAAATATAAATAATTAATTACTAATATCTCCAAGAAACAGAACTTCTTGGCCTTACCTATGTCATTGGCCATTGAGTCACTGACCATCACCATTACCAGCTTCCTGTGGGCACAACCTGACCGTATTTTGCCTCTTGTCAGGCCAGGTCCCCATAGCCCTGAATCTCCCAGATCACTGCCATAGAGCTCTTCTGTGGCCGTAGGAGAGAAATACCCCAAATTCTCTAGGCCTTTGCCGCTCAACCCAGGAGTCAGTAATTATAGACCTATGGAGTAAATCTTTGACCAATAGGAGACCAGAGCCAGGAAAAAAATTCTCTTCCTCCTGCAATGACCCCAATTTTCCTGAAGTACAGTCACTCTTAGAGCTTCAGAAGACAATTGGTGAGACTGACAATCTGATACCAAACAGCAGCCAGCTCAATACCATACTGCAGGGCTGGGTCTTCCTTTTTTAGTTCCTCATTCCCACTTTCCTCATTCCTGCTGCCGGGGACTGTCCTCATGAAAGAAGTAGCGGCATATGAACTTTTGCTCAGGCCCTGCTTTCTGGTGAGACCAAACTAGGATAGACAGCATGCAAATGATTTGAATTTCGACCACTAGTTCTGTTAGCATAGGTAGCTAGATATTAATAAAGAAAGGGAGCAAAGGGAATTACACATTAAGAAGTCTAATCTACTAGGAATCTACAGCTTTACACTCTCCCCAGGGGATTGCAGCATTGCCCTGCAGAGGGGATTTACATCCCTCCTTCCCTGCTATAGGGAGGAAGGACTGGCTTTTCCATCTCCCCAGGGCACAGCTGATCCATTCACCCAGGCTATGCGGGGAGGAATAAACAATAAAGGGGCAGGTGAGCACATGCCCAGTAGAAGCCAAAATGGCCAGATGGGGTGGTGGGTGCTCCTACTATGAGGTGTGCGCAGTAGGAACTAAGATGTTGACCACAAAGGCCTGTCTTTCTAGCCAATGAAAAAGATAGGTTTGGATAAGGGACACAGAGCCCCAGAAGATGGGGAATATGGATTGGTTAAGGGAGGGATCTAAGGCAAGCCCAAGAAGGACTGGGAAAGTGATTGGTTAGTTTGAAAAAGGCCTTGTCCTTCCCAAGCCTGAGATAATATAACCCAAGTTTAGCAAAGAGCGCTGGCGCGCTCTCTCTCTCTCTCTCTCTCTCTCTCTCTCTCTCTCGCTCTCTCTCCCTCTCTCTCTCGCCCTCCCCCCCTCTCATAGCCCATGCTCTCCCAGTTCACTCCCGAGTCCTCTCTGCCCTAGCAGCCTCCTGGCCAGTAGCTGTATGGTTCCAAGTTCCGGCCTGGGCACAGCACCAGCAGCACAGCTTGGAACAGACTATGCTGGCCTGGTGGGGACAGACATGGACTAAACTGGACTAAGCTTCAGATGGCACAGAATTTATGGACACTGGCCTTTGTGCTGGGCTTGATGAAACAAGACTGAACATTTTCCATGGCGAGATAGACAGAGATGAGACACCAGAGCTGAACCCAGTCCTTTGTGTTTGCTCCACCTTAAATAAACCTTACCACTACACCTCCCATACGTGGGTCCCTGGATCCTTTCCTTGCCACCCCATGGAAAAACTTCATTTTCACTGGCAACAGTTCTTCTTTAGTGAGGATTGGTTTGAGGAATGAAGGAATAAGTGATCGTATGCTTAAATGAGAGTAAGCATGATTTAATAAATGAATGAAGGGGTACAGTAGGCTGAGAGGCTAAACCTTGTTTCCTTCAGCCCTTGTTTAGCCTTGTTTCTTTCAGCTCCTTTTGAGTCTCCTGTTGTCTTTATTGTTAAAGATAAACTGAGGCATATTAAAAATTTTAAGTTTTTTTGAGCAAAACTCTGTTTAGGCAGCACCAAAACAGAAGTGGTTAGGAGCACTCTACCTATAGGAACTAAGGGTAAGATTTTTATAGAGAAAATGAAGAAGGAAAGCAAACAAATCATTTGATTGGCTATAACTTAAGGGGTTACCCTATTTGGGAAAGACTAATTAGTTGTTTGTAATTGGTTGAACTTAGATTTTGATTTCTTAACCTAGAGGCATTGAAAGGCTTAGGCTTCTGTTTGCTTATCTAAGCTACTGAGGTATTAGAACCTCCTGAGTCTAAAGGCTCCTTGTTTAATTAATTTAACACTGCTTTCACTCTGTTTTGGTCTGATATGTGTGGGATGTAGTACTCAGTACTACTATGCTTGAACATGTTCTTTGTAAGTCCCCCTATTTCAAGCAAAACCGATACTGTTACTAGGGATTTGCTCCCTTTGCTCTAAATTTCTATAAACTGATTATTTTTCTCCTTTTTAATTCTTTTTTGTCATTGTTATTGTTAATCCTCAACCAAAGATAATTTTTTCCACTGACTTTTAAGGACAGAGGGAGGGAGGGGAGGAGGGAGGGAGGGAAACATCCATGTGAGAGACACATCAATGGTTGCCTCCTTCCTGTGCCCCACTGAGGCTGGGGATGGAACCTGCAACCCAGGTACGTACTTTTGGCCTGAAATCGAACCCGCAACCCTTGGGGATGCTCTAACCCCTGAGAACACAGACCAGGGCATCTTTTTGATTCTTGTTATTTCTTTTATCTACTAATCTGCTTACCATTTTCCTCTCTTATTATTAGGTTTCTATTTAGCCTGCTCCTCATTACTGGTATTCCTTCTCCTTCTTAGTTGCAAGTTCAGTGTCTCTCTGCAAGTCAGAAATGACCTTTTATATGCCCTTCAGAGTTCTGTCATTTGCATAAAATGACTGGCTTCCCGGGATGGCCAGGAGGGTACTAACCCCCAAAACAAACTGTCTCTATGGGATTTCCTATTCTTTCCGTTAAAGCATCCCTCCCACCCTTGAAGGTCTAATGAACAAAATGCTCTTTGATTGCTTTTGCTTTTAGCTCCTCGATGCTCATTAAATATGAGCTTCAGGTATTTTTCGGGCCCAGTCCCAAAAGAAGAAACAAGCAATCCCACAAGTTTTGTCAGTAGAGCCCCACCTACCACCTAATAGCCCCTCCTTAGTTACACTTAAATTACCTGCCCATCCTTACCCCACAGTTCTTCAGAAAGACAACAAGGAAACTGAACAAAAACACCAACAAAACACTGCTGGATTGGAAAGGAACCAAGTAGAGGTGAAGAAAGATGAGGGTGAGAATCATTGGAGTAATGGCACAGTTCTGGAACTTTTAGTTTACTGCTCTGCAGAACCCCAAATGTCTAAAAGACTTTTTGGTGTCCACATATTCACCAAAAACATTCCACATTCCATCTCGTGGAATAGTCAATGCATTTTGAGGGCAAGTTCAACTGTTCGAATTTATGCAAAGCAAGCACATTGTTAAAAATTCTAGTAATTAAAATAATTGGCTAGCCAAGAAAAGACAGTCTCAGTTAATTGGTCTCCACTGAAGAAACATTAGGCTTTAGGGAAAATGCGTGTTTAATATAAGTAATAAGTTATTAATACAAACAGAAATTCTGCAAAATGCAAAATAGTGGAAACTGTTCAAGTTGCTTGCTGAAGCATAATTAGTTTTTTCCTTTCCCCCACCCTATCCATTAAGCTATTAATTGATTTAAAATATTAATGCAGCTCGAGAATCACAAAGAGGCACCTCCTTACTCGCTTTTTTTTCTGTCAAATGTCTTAACTACTGTATCAAAATGATTATTCATAATACAAGCATATATTGCAATTAATCAAAGCCTTAGGAGTGTTTTACAAATGTTTATAAATTTTCTTAGTGTTCTTAGCCTGGTTAAAAAAACACACAGATCTACCATTATCCACTTATAATTTTAAGTGATCTGCCTTAAAAGTCATGTTTCCTCTTATTTTTATAGACTACACAAAGTTCATTTATCCTGTGGTGTTAATTTGTGGTGTTTGTTCATCAACGTGGCAGTGATAACTAACAACTTAGCACCATGCATTTAAAGGGGACTATTAATTGTGTCTCCAAGGAGAAGATGACTGGTTTTCAGCACCTTCAGACAGCTGCCTGTCACCTGTTGAGTCACTCAGGGATCTCATCACAGAGAACACAGCAGGCAAATGAGTGTTTGCTATCTCTAGTCAGGGTGTTGGCCCACAGCCCTTTGGGCTACAAGGATAAACCGCGACTGTGCCTCAGAGGCCTGTCCCCCCACTCTCTTAAAGGCCCGTCCGAGACAGGCACGGCAGCCTCCCTCATACCCTTTGCCTCTACACCTTACCCGAGTTTCAACTCTACTGTGTTGTTTTAAAGCGTTCATTTTAGATAACGATTAATTCCCAGGAATTGGTGAACAAAGACAGTGCACAAAGAGGTCCTGCGTATTCTTCATCCATTTTCTCCCAAGGGAACATCTTGCATAACTAACTACAGAGCAATATGGAAACCCCCAAATTGACATTGGTCCATTCCCTATTTATTTATTTATTTATTTATTATGTTTAATCCTCACCTGAGGGTATTTTTTCCGCTGCTTTTCAGAGAGAGCAGAAGGGAAAGAGAGAGGGAGAACTATCAGCGTGAGAGAGACACATCGATTGGTTGCCTCCCGCACATACGCTCCATGACCGGGGCTGGGGATCGAGCCTGCAACTGAGGTTCGTGCCCTCGGCTGGAATCGAACCCGGGACCCTTCAGTCCACGGGCAGATGCTCTAACCACCGAGCCAAACCAGCCAGGGCCCATTGCCCCTTTTAAAGGAGCCTGTCGCTCACTCCTATGTAAAAAGAGGCCCTGAGCCCACCTTATTTTACCAGCCGCAGTGCACAAGTTGTAAGAGAGTGACAGAAGTGAAAAATTAGGTACTCAGAAAACAGAATACTTAAAATTCTTTGCTCTTCCTCTGAAGTTCCATACAACCTAGTTGTTTCCTTGACCCATATGTGAACTTTTACTTGGAGATGAAATAAGGGAAGAAACACCACTAACAAGAGCATTACAATTTTAAATGCCACTAAAAAGAGCATTACAGTGTTAAGTGCCAGTAACAAGTGCGCTGCGATTTTAAAATCTCTTCACAACCATTTTAAGACAATTGTGTTAAACACCGTCATTTAGGAAGCTTTAGTTGTGGAAAATTTCATTGCTAATATCTTCATAGTCAAGATAAACCTTACTCTGAGAACTTGAACTTAGAAATATTTGAAAAAATATATTCTCTAACTTTACTATTAAATGATGTAATCATTTGGAAGATTGTGTCAAAAATCTGCCTTTTTTCTTGTAAGGACTTGCTACTTTGACAGCCTTCCTACTACAATACAAGTAGGTTCTGTAAAAAACTTAAATTTTTATTTTATTGCTGAACTTTCAAGAAATAAAGAAAATTTGGGGGTTGTTTTGTTTTGTTTTTTGTTTTTCTGAATGAGCTAAAACCATCAACGATCTGGGTAAACACAAGGGAAAAATAAGGTTGCCCTGAGGGCAATGGGATATTAGTAGTAAAATTGGAGATTAAGCCTTGAGCCAATAATGAGGGAAAGATTTATTAAAGATTAGCACATTGATCTGGACCCTGAAAAAATTATTTGGAAATTAAGATTAACTCAATATTCACAAACAAATTAGGAACAAGCCACCATGAATGAAAGTCAGCAGATACAACAAACTGCAGATTCAAACCACCAAGGATACCACGTATGAGAAGAATCCGTTTCAGAATAGAGAATAACTACATGTAATGTACTTAAATTTAAAAAATGAAATGATACGAAGTAGAAAAACTCAGCAAGTAGCATGAGGCCATCAGAAATGAATAAACAGATTTGGATTAAAGACTAAGACTTTAAGAAATGAAAAATAAAATTGTTGAAAACACAAGCTCAGTGGATGCATTAAACAGAAAAGATGGGTCTGAGAAATTACACGGAACATTTAGGAACAAAAAGTTAGAAAAATGTCAAAGCTTTTTTTGTTTTATAAAATAAGAATTAAATGCTTGCCTATCTTCTTCTATTTGCTACCGGAGTCTACTTCATGAGAGCATTGCAAAGTATATCTGATAACCTATACCATTAAGGTATAACCAAGACTACCTCTGTCCCTTTCCATCTCTTTCGCTCAGGCTACGCTTACTTAATTTATTTTTCTCTTCATTGGTTTTCTTCAAACATGCTTGTTTATTACACCCTGGTTTTCCCTGGACATAACTGCTGGGAGGTGACCAGGTGAATATACACTATTTGTACTTCCCCCACCCCTGAGGATCACCTGAGGCACTTGTTTATTGGGTGTGGATTGGACAAGTGTGGGGCTATTTATCATACTGGTTAGAGATGCTCGGTTTAGAGGAGACCCCTTGACTTGAGTGGCTCAGGGTGTGCAACCATTTTACACTAAGCCTTAGGAGACACGTGGGCCAGAAACTCCCACAAGCACGGCTCTCCTACTGAGCAGCAGCCCTTAACATGTAATGGCCGTCCAGAGGCTAAATCAGCCACAGATCTACCAACACTCAGCTGCACGGATCATATAGTTTGCAAATGGAGATTAAGATTTGAAAACAATAGAATCTATTGAGTGAGAAACAGTCCCTTCTTGAAGAGGCCTCGATGATGAAGAGATGTTTATAAGCATCTGGTAGACCAATAGGGTAGGAGGCTAATACTGCCTCTCAGCGACAACAATGATCCCAGCATTATTTTTGTTTGTTTTTTGTTAATCCTCACCTGAGGATATTTTTTCCATTGATTTTTTAGAGAGAGTGGAAGGCCCACTGATTTTTTTAGAGAAGGGAAGGAAAGGAGGGGGAGAGAGAAACATGGATGTGATAGGGACACATTGATTGGTTGCCTCCCTCACACCCTCTGACCGGGCTGGTGATGGAGCCTGCAACCCTTGACTGGGAATCAAACCCGTGACCCTTCCATGCTCAGGCTGACGCTCTAACCACTGAGCCACTCCAGCCAGGGCATTACTTTGTCTTTTTATGTCTCAGTTTCATCATCTATAAAATGGAGCTAATAGTGCCTCCCTAACAGCATTGTAAGGCTTAGTGAGTAAAGGAGTAAAAGAATAAAATGAGTAAAATAGTAAAAGCATGATATCTTAAGCTGCATTATACTGATGTAAATTAGGCTTCTGAAATCACATTGCAGTCTACCTTTTAAAATCAGGAGTTATTCAGACTTGAGATCTGTGGTGCAAAACCTTGGCTACATATATTAATCACCTAGGGAGATTTTTTAAAAATTCTAATGCCCAACTCTCACCCCCGGAGGTTTAGAAATTCTCCTCTGGAGAATTCTAATGTGCAGCCAAAGCTGAGAACCAGTGATTTAGATCTGAGTTTGTTAAGCCAGTTTGTATATGCTCAGATAGGTTTATAATTTGTTGAATTCAACTGGAGAGCTCTGTGCTGAGCAGGGAGCCACTAGCATTGCGATTAGTTCAGTGGGGAGACTTTCCGTTCATTCTCAGAGATTTTCTTTTCTTTAAATGACAGAGGTGTGTGTGTGTGTGTGCGCACACACACTCTCACACGTGCATAAAATAACTAGACTGTGGGATTTCTGCTGTCTCTAACTATAAGCCTCTGCAGTCTCAATGGGGATTCCAAAACAGGCAATGACAAACATCGGGGACATCTATAATCCAGACAGCTGAAAGGTTTCTCTCACTCTGCATTTGAAATCTTGTATTTCAGTTTGTGTAAAGTAAGAGTTGAATTAGCTGTTCTTTAAAAAGAGATAATCAAGCTTTGAGAATGAATTGATTAGAAATTAGGATTCTGTGTCTCTAAAAAAAAATCTGACTAGGAAGCACCACTGTGAAGTGAAATAAGCTCTTAAGGACTCTGATCCTGTTTTGTCCCTTCCCAATGTGTAACCCATTCCTCAGACCCTCCAGGCCTCTGCTTCCTCAGTCTGCTATCCAAAACGGAACTAGTAGTATCTTTGATCTCTAGTGTCCCTACTGCCTCTAATATTTCATGAAAACATCATCTCTTTGGTCAACAAATTAATATACTCCCTGAAGCCTATCAACAAATCATAATTAGGCTTAAAAAATTTCAGAACAACATATTACTTCAATCTGCATTGTGGTTAATGTAGCCATTCATTTACCAGATACTGAGCACATGCCATGTGCCAGACACTGTTCTTGGCCCTAGGAATAGAACATGGGCCAAAACAGACCAAGTCTCTTCATGGAGCTGACATGCTATTGAAGAGCAAGTCAGCCTGAGATATATGAAATCTAATCATCAGAACTTGACAGCTCCTTCTCCTGATTCACAACATTTCACATTGGCATTTTAACAGATGTACCGGAGAAGATGGTGAAGGAGGGATTATAAACCTAGCTAAGATTTAATAAGAGTCTTAAAAAGAGAGAAATATTTTAATAAATCATCCACTCTCCCAAAGGATTGAAGAGCAATTACTTCCTTGTGCTAGTGGTTTCCAAACTTTTCTGATTAAGGCATATTTTTGAAAACTAAAATTTTTGTGGCATATTGAGGGGGGGAGGTGGCAGTGAGAATTAGTCTACATAGTTACAGAACTATTATTTTCTTGATTGCTTGTTAGCACAGGTTGGCAAACTCAATTCCTTAAGCCAAATCTGGCCCTCCATCTTCTTTTTTTTTGTAAATGAAGTTTCATTGGAACACAATTATGCTCATTTGTTCAAGTACTATGCATGGCTGCCTTCACCTTAAAATGGCCAGATTGAGTAGTAAAAACTCTATGTCCCACAAAACCTAAACTACAGACTACCTTGGTCTGTACAGGAAGACTTTGCTGGGCCCTGCTCTTTCCCACTGAGCTTGAGTCCAGGGCTGTGGACTGCCTGTGTACGCACACGCACTCCAGGGCACACTTCCTTCCCCAGAAACAGCTAGACTTCGTGCTAAAGCTCTGCCTCCTTTCTTGCAGCAACACCAAGCTGCATGACCCACTGGTTTACTCTTCTGGCCCATATCACTTTAATACTGTGTAGCCAAATCAAACTTTGCACATGAATCAAAATTGCAGCACCTCACTTGTGTGGCTGTCAGGCCCTGTCACTTGAGGAATGCAGCCCCGAGCTACTCACCACGTCCATTCAACGGCGCCCTTCAAATAGTGCCGCTCACGTACTACCGAGAGAGCTCGGAAAAACTGCCAGTGTCCTCTCACACATTTTTTACTGATACCTACGGATGTTCATCTAAGTTTAAACAGGAGTTACAGATGTAATTTCTAGCATGTTATAAAATGGGATGTTTTAAGATAAAATGGTTACACCTTGTCCCTAAATGTGTCCGAAGAAATCAAAATGCTATCCCAATTTGATATCACCTTTCTCCATGCGTTGGATGTGGTGAGGTGCCATCCAGATACCCCCTCCACGGTCAATGCCTTCGTTCCCCAGCTGCCCGAGTGAGGTCTGCTGCTGGCCCATGTCTGAGTCTCTCCACAGGAAGTGCTTTTGACTGAAAGCAGCTACCTAGTTAAAGGTTATGGTCCCTTCTGGGGAAGCAGCCAACATCAGTGTCTACTGTGGGGACACAGAGACCTGGCCCCGAACCTCAGTCTGTCATCCGAGCTCCATGGGATGGCCTGCAGCCTCTGGGGTAACTACATCAGAGCCCATCTTTCTCTCGACCCATGTCCAATTCCCTCACTCCCCTCAGTATTATTTCTAAGAGAAGGTCCTAATAAACCTTCTGCATCCAAACCGCTGTTCTAGAATGTTTCCCAGGGAACGTGACAAAGATATTCATTTTCAAAACTACATGACTAAGCTCTTCTTTTGCATTAAGAAATTTTGCATTATTTTTTCTTAATAAAAACTTACATTTTCATTCCATTTTGCTCACAGATTTTTATCCTATTCTAATGTATTTTGATGCTTGAAAGTCTTTCTTGATTACCTGTCACACTTTTCTGTAACTATATTATATAATTAAAATTTAATTTAATATTTTCTTATGAACATGGGGTTCTAGTGTTAAATTATTCTAGGCTGAGCTATCACTGTACTCATTATTAATATGCACTTGATCAAAACAACATATACATGTATTATAAATGTTGATAAACATAATACAGAAAAATATAAAAGTAGAAACGCGTCTCTTAAGGTAGTGACTTCTATTTTTAATTAATTTTTGCATCTGTGTTCAAATATCATTCACTGCTAAATGAGAGTGTTTAACATTGGTTATAGTCTACTTTTGTTCTTATTTGTATAGATGCACAAGTACAGTACTTGTGCATATAAGTGAGTAGATGGGAATGGAAGTGGTTTCTTTGTATTATGCTGCAGTTCTCACCTTTGAACTCCTTCTGAGTGATTTATCAAAAGTCTCTGATAAAATTCCAAAAATTATTTTAATGGCTTATAGCTGACAATTTAATTAGGTCTTCATGTAGTTTTCTTGAAAACATTGAATTGAAAACCATTTGACTTGCAGAGGGTTTGTCAACCAGTCACGAAGGTCATTCCTTTTCTCAATATTACACCATATTCCAAACCGTTCCTTTGTCACTTGTGACAGGCCAGAGACAACACAGTAAAATTGGAAAATGAATGAAGAGTTGGCATCTATTGTGAAGAGAGGGTGGGGAACTGGCGAGAGGGAAGACCGTGAGTACAGGCCGGTCCTCAGGTCCATTTTATGACAAAAGTGCACATGGAGCAGCCTCGCCGGTGAATTCCCTGAAAACCTTCATCTCCTGTCAGAGGCACATCTTCACCAGCTGGAAGATCTCTGAGGCACATTAGAACCAAGATCCTGAACAAATGCAGGATATCTCCTATAACTTTGTCTTTAACATAACCTTTAATTATAAGTAGATATCTAATAAAGACCAGGACACATTTCACAAAGGAGGCAGAGGGCTAGTTCTTAAATAGATTTTGGCACCAGCTTCTCTGTCCCGCAAGTTTCCCGTTTACCTTATTTTTTCCTAATGAACGTGGAGGTATTGCATCATTCCAAAGCACTGTAAAAATTGCAAAGATTGTTAAACAATCTGAGACTTCCGAAAGGAATTTCGAAAGAAATGTGTGTTCTCAAATATCCAGCATTTTATCTTACAGAGTTCTTTGTTTCCTATTATTTTGAAGAGGATAATTTTCCTGTCATAGGGCATGATATAAGGAAAGAAAAACTTAGAAAAAAAATAATAAAGAAGAAGGGTAAGTTTGAGAGTGACTTGTAAAGAATACTAGCTGTATTTATTTTCTGTTCTCTTGTACCTCTTGCTGCTGGCCATGATGATAGGGAATTTCTTTGAAATGACACAATCAGGTGGTGTAGAAGACTGGAAGGAAATATTACCCAAGGTCACAAGTGGCCTTTCCTGGTTGTCCTGGATGCTGCTGGAAAATTTCATGTACTAGATGAATTTTCTTAAAGCTTTCTTTTCTCAATAATTTGCTAAGGGCAATAACTGTGACAAAATTATTAATCTTAGAAGGATTAAGTAATTCAACTATACCTTAAATTTACAACACAAGAGTGCATAAAGCCACAGAAAAGGCTTAATTCAAGAAATTCAAGTAGCCTAATTCTGCCTACCTTTACTTTAGTTGTCCATTTTTTTCTCTGGAATTATTTAAATAGTTTACCATATTCTTTGACTGACAGTTACTGGAAATATAACTTTATTCTTTCTGATAAAGGATATATTAATGAGATTTAATCTTTCCCTCCTATACCAACTCACTGTGTCATTTTTGAAAAGTTCCCTGTCACCACGGCCAGCAGCAAGAGGTTCAAGAGAACAGAGAATAAACATAGCTAGAATTCTTTAAAGTCATTCTCAAACTCACTTTTCTTTGTTAATATTTTTTCTTCCTTCAACAAGCAAACAAAAATATGTCGAGGTTTACCTGTAGTATCTTAGCATACATATGTACCTCTTCCTAGAAGGAAGTATACGTGATAAAATAGTTTGGAGTACAAAGCCCAGAGACTGACCGTGATTTTAAACAAACCACTTAACTTTATTGAGCTTCTCTTTACTTATCTATGAAATGCTGATAACTTTCCACTGTATGATCCCAAGCATGCAGAAGACATGTATGAATGCAGACAGTGAATAGAAACACACATACTCAAAAATACATTTCAATGAAACTAATTCTCTCTGCTCTGCTCTATGGAGTTTCAATTTTGTAAGGAAAGGACAAAGAAGATTTTAAAAATCTAGTCTTATTTATAAAGAACCATTCACATGTCTCATCTGTATACATATGTTTTATTCATGATTTTGATAACGAAACTAGGAAAAAAACAGTTCAGTAGAACATATAGATAATTTTACCAACACAGTATTTGCCGGAAAGAATTCATTTAGTCAAACTATCACGACACTGAATTTCATAGTTAAACCCCCATGCAGATTGTAGAATCATGTTACGGAATGCTTCAACAAAATGTGTTAAATATAAAAATAACCCAGTGCAATTTCCATTTAACACATGGTACATAATTCCTTCTTCAATAGAATTAAAAGTTTACAATCTTTCCCATAAAGTGCTATGTATGCAAAGTGCTCTGTAGCATTGAGGTTGAGATCAAGGAACAAATACTGTAGAGTTCCACAGTAATGTAGCTCAGGAATCAATGAAATTGGGTATAATGTAGATGAAATTCACTCAGAAAACAAAGGGGATCTAAGATGTGCCATGAGTGATAGGCACATCCTCAACAGGGGGTGGAGCTGAAAGGCTTCATTCATATACACATCATTACGGTCATAATGAAAATGAGTTTAACGTTGAATCCATCACTTTTATGTTGAGTTCCCTTCCCTAGAGAAAGAAAAACAGAAAGAGCAACAGGAAAAGAAAGAGATGGACACAAGACAAAGAAAGTTCTCAGTGCTTCTACAATCCGTTTTTCAACTGAGACTAATCCTCAATATAATCAGTTGTCCAAGACAGCAGATTTCAGACTTTAGAGTACATCAGAATCACCTGGAGGGCTTGTTAAAACCATCAATTGCTAGACTCCACCCACAGAGTTTCCAATTTAATAGATATGAGAGCAGGAATTAGTATTTGGGACAGTTCCAAGTGACGCTGATATCTTGATCACATTTTGAGAACCACTGTAGGCAACCAGCATGGATTATATGGTAATTTAGGGCAGCAGTTCTCCATTTTGACTACATAGTAGAATCAACTGGATTAACAAAACCAAACCAAAACCAATGCCTTCGCCCATCTAAAACTGATTAAATCTGAATCTTTGGGGTGGAACTAGGGGTTGAATCATTCGTGCATTCACGAAAATGTCTGATGAGTGTCTGATGTGAATCCAGCTAGAAAATCACCGCTTTAGGAAATTTTCTTTCACCTCCTCACGTGGAGAAAAGATAGCCAAATGTATGTGCCCTTTGGAGTTCTGGGATATGAACAAAGATGTCTTCGAGGAAATCAAAATCCCCAGCAGGCACGCTGATACACAACTATTTCTAGCAACGTCAGGGAGTAATTCAGAAAGTGACTGTGACTGTTGATTTACAATGCACTCCAAGGTTAGTTCACAGGTTTGAAATAACAGAACTTGGGAAGGTGAGCAGCACGCTAATTTAATCCAAAGTTCTCTTCCATTGAATGACATCAACCAAACAGTCTAGAGTCTAGAATGTTGCTAGGTGTGCTGATGTGCAGTGTTTGCCTGTATAACTATTGTGACTCATTTCACCCAGCTAAATTATTTACTACTATGATTAAAATTTGAGTGGCCCCACAAATAAGGCTCCCAGGGACAAAATCCCACAAGCATTTACCCGTCTACCTTAGGAAGCAAAACTACAGAAAGACACACAAAAAGCAAAGGGCATTTCGAAATAAGATTTCCACTTTACATTGCCCTTCTGGTATAAATAGAAGGAATCGGTATTTGTGAGTGATTATACATGCCATGGAATCATTTTACTGGACTGGAGCAATCTTTAGTTTTGATTATACATGGAAGGACCTTCAGAATTCATTTTCACAGACTGAGCCATTAAAGCCCCAAGCCACAGATTTTAAAGAAAACTCTCATGTATGAAACTGGGACTAATATTTGATTATAAATAAAAAAAATTTAAACAAATCCCAGATGTCAGGACTGGGCCTTTCAGGTGATCTTTGGTAAAAGTCAAGCATTGGAGCACTATCAACCAGATTTGAACATAGACATCTCAGCTATGTTGAATGTATATCAGCCTCAGAGTCCTTTATTAGGAACCACTGCCCATAAGGAGGGTCCTACAGATCTGCCAGGTATCCTCAAGGTGCATACTGTGCTTCCGACCAGAATGACGGACTGGAAACCAGCTCAGACAAGTACAGTAATTTGTTTTTTTAAGATAAAATCTAAAGTCCTGGCAAAGTGCTTGGGTGAATCTTTCTCCACTCTTTAAGTCTTCCAGAAGACATCTTTAAAATGCACTAAAAAATAATAAAAAAGATAGAATTATGAATATAATCGCTCAGGATATTAGAAACTAGACACTAAAGATATGAGGGCATTGAAGAAATAGCAGGCAAACAAGGAAATGCTAAAAATAATTTTGATCTTTTGTTACTTTCTTTACTGTTTTACATATATACGTATTTTATATATTTTATATATCTTTAATAGTTAATATATTTTATATATGTATGACTATTTATATATACATACATACATACAGGGTATCCCCAAAAATGTATACATACTTTAACAGCTGATAGCTCAATTTTGAAATTAAAATGTATTTTAATAAACACTGCCTTTATAATTATTCGAAGAGTATGTATACATTTTGGGGGGACACCCTATATATATTAAGCCATAAAACTGAAGAAATTAAGGAATAGAGCCCATTTAAAGACAAATAATCACAGCCATTCCTTTAAATACTAAAAGGGAACTGAACTCTGGAACAGTGTTTGCTTCTTTCCTTCTGTGGTGTGTCCCTGTGGCATCTTCTCCTCTGTATTGCACCTTTGGGGCCCTCTAAGGGAGATAGGAATCTCACTGCTTCAGAGAGCTATTCTTGCAAAGACCGAGGATGCGATTTCGAGTTGCAAAGGGAACAGAGGCGGGTCCCTGTGTGTGCTTTGGCCCCACCCCCGCCTTCCCCAGCCCTGCCCTGATAGGCTGGGTGCTAAGCAGCACAGAACTGAAGCGTGTGTGCTATGTGCAAACAAGGGCTGATAAAGGGATGAGCCAGCCCAAAGCAGAGGGGACCCAAGGTGGGGTATCTTCAGTCCTGCAGACAGATCAGGCCTCAACTCACCGTCTGCCATGAAGTCCCCTAGGCCTTCTTGTTGTTCAGGGAAACGTCTGCATGCTCACTTTCTCTTTGCACTGTATGCTCTTGCTTCTCTTGGGTTCCCGGGCAGTCGGCTTCTCCAGGGAGTATTGCCACACCCTGCGGACTCTCCACACTCGGCTCTGTCTCTCGGGTTAATCCCAGTCTGAAGTCTTCAGCCTTGCCTGCCTCACTGCTCCCCCAGCAGCTCCCCATCCCTGCCTCCTGTCCCATGAACTCTGCCCGCTGACCGGCGTCAGCGTCCCCTCCCCTCTGCCCTGGCCCGGGATGCGGGGCCTTCCCTCCCAGGTGGGAGGGTTGCCCTAGAGCCCTCACTTCAGCCTTCGACGCCGCAGTCACGGGCACCCCCCGCCCTGCGGGCACCTCCTCCTCGCTCAGCGCCGCTCCCTCTGCCTGCACCTTCTCCGCAGCTGCTGTTTTTCCCAGTAACTCGTGCCCTCTGCGCCAGGCTTCCTCGCCAGCGGCATCTGAAAAGGAGGGGTCTGTACTTGCTGCTGTTTTCCCCTCCGCTGTCTTCACACCTGCCAACGCGTCCCTCTTCCCCGGGGCCACTTCTGCTGCTCCTTCCTGGAGACCTTCCTGGGCCACCCCCGCTCCACCCTGCAAGCTCCCATCCCCCTCGCGGTGTCCGTCCTTTGTCACTCGTGCCCCCAGAGGACACTCTTCATCTGCCTCCCCCTCTGGGGCCTCAGCCACCGGTTCTTCACTCAACTTCTCTGCCATCGTGGAATCACCCTCGAAAAGGCCTTCTTGGGTCAGCGCCGTGGCGCCGGCTCCTTGTTGCCCTTGTAAAGACCCTTCTTTTCCCTTCCTTCCCAGTCCTGCAGGGCCATCCTGATCTTCGGCTGCACGCCCCTGGGCCTCGCCTGCAGCCGTGATTGTCGCCTCGGCAGCCTGCGGCTGTCCCGCTGGGTCACTTTCAGGAGCCCCTACCACACCCTCTGGCCCAGGGCCTGGCCCGTCATCCTGCTCCGAGGGAGCCGCGTTCTCCCGGTTTTCCCCGCAGGGCGGCTGCCCCCTGCCCCTAAGCCCTGTGCCCCCAGCTTCCCGCAGTGTTTCCCCTCCTTCCTCTTTCCTCGCAGCTCTTACGTTTTCCGGTGGCTTTTCAATTCCAGGTGCCGCCTCAAACAGGGCCACCGCCCTCTCCCCCAGTGCCCCTTCCCCTGGTGGCCCTGTGCCTTCAGCCCATGCAGAAGGCTCCGTGGGCGCTGCATTCTCCACATCGCACTCCAGCTCATCTGGGGGGCCTTGTGTCTCCCCCTCCTCCCCTTTCAACTTTTGCTCTTCCTCTAAAAGGGCTTCGCCCTGAGGAGCCTTTGCCCTTGTCACCTCTCCTCTGCCAGATTCGGCTTCCCGCGGAGGCGTTTTTGGCCTCTCAGCTTCCCCGCTCCCTCCTGTTGTGTCTAATGCCTCAGGTAATGCTTCTCTCCTAGCGCCTTTCGGACTAGACTCTGCCTCAGTCGCAGCCTCCTTCCCTCCGTCATCTTCCTCACTGAGGCCTCGCAGGCTTTCCTCCGCAGCGGCGCCGGGGGCTGTCCCCTTCTTCTCAGAAGCTGGGCTCAGCGGGGTGGCGGTTCTCCCATCTGCCTTCCCCGCGTCGGCTGCTTCCTCCGGGCCCAGCGCTGTCCCTGCTGCACCATCCCCTCTCCCGGGTGCAGTGTCTCCCTCGGGCCCCCCGTCCGCCAGGCCTACGGATGCTTCCTCTTCACTGGCCTCCACATCTGGCTTTTCAGACCCTGCCGCCCCCCGGGCCTCTCCCTCCTGGGGCATCACGGCCTCCCTCAGGGCCGCGGCCCGCTGAGCACACGCCGCGCGCAGGGCTGCAGCCCCGCCTGCACACGCGGCCTTCCCCGAGCCCTGCTGGCCCTCAGGAGCTGCCGCCTCTGTCTCCCGCGCTGTCGGCTCGCCAGGGGCCTCTCCACTCAGCCCGCCAGCGGCTCCTGCTGCTCCTTTGCCCACTGGGTGTCGCCCCCCTCCCTGGAGCTCTCTGTCCCCTCCTGCCTCGGCCTCGGCCCCGGCCCCGGCCCGGGTTGCTATGCCCTGAGGGGTCTCTCTTTCCTCTGCAAACCTTTCCACAAAAGCTGGCTGTTCTGCTGTTGGTGTCCACTCCCCCAAGGGAAGCGCAGGAGCCCCCGCTTTTCCCCACAGCGCTACACCCCCCTTTTCTTCTGCTGTGCCGGGGTCCCTGTGTTGGGGACCCTCATCTTCTCGCACTGCTGCTTCCTTTTCGCGTGCGTGTGCTTCCCACGCAGCCGGCTTGGATTCCTTGTTTGGGTCCAGGGCTGGGCTTTCCCCCACCGCCAAATTCCTACTCGGGGCTGTAAAACAAGGTTAGAAAACAAGGTGACTTTAATCAAAGTGCACAGCCAGGAGATATTATATGTAATCTTATATACTGTAAGAGATATTATATATAACATCAAGGGGCCATTGATATTA
The DNA here is from genome assembly GCF_964146895.1 of Miniopterus schreibersii. Classification (NCBI taxonomy): domain Eukaryota; kingdom Metazoa; phylum Chordata; class Mammalia; order Chiroptera; family Miniopteridae; genus Miniopterus; species Miniopterus schreibersii. The sequence goes on from NC_138109.1 coordinate 46,871,712, forward strand.
TATATAAAACATTTTCTCCATTCTATGATGACATCGACTATAACATGCACCAAAATGGCTTTTCATGATGAAAAGAAATGCTATCAAATTTAATGGATACAGTGATATTAAAGGAAAACTGAACATTAGAAATGTTGAAAACAAACAAAAACACTATGTCTTAGAATAATAAAATCAATTCCTCTATCTTCCTCTCCTCTCTCTTTCTCTCTCTCTCTCTCTCTCTCTCTCTCTCACACACACACACACACACACACACACACACACACACACACACAAACACCCCTACTTCTTTCATTTGAAATATTAGGACTTGCAACAAAAAAAAAATTGCTATAAAAAAATAGTATCTTACCTTCTTAGAAATCATTGTTCCCTATAGCACCGTAATACACCTGTCCCCGGCCCATGTTTTTATACGTACATGGGCATTTAGCAAAACAATCATAATAGAGTGTGAGTTCATCATTATCCCATGCAATTTTAAACTACTATATCTAGATATAGTTATCAAATAATTATATAGCTCAAGGTAAGACTTTTTACTAAAGACACCAATTTGTATTATAGGTCAGGATGCCTCCCATCTTTGTTCAGGAACTGATTTGCCTTTGGCAAAACTGGATCACAAAGCCAGACAAGACTTTGTAGTCTGGGACAATTTTCAATATAAATAACCTTCTTGAAGTCTTTCATAAATTCTTATCCATAATTCCCTGGCACATCTGGGTATAATAACTATCATGCTTCAATAAATACAAGTTCAATATGCTTCTTAAAAGACTTCAAATGGATTTCTTATAATTTAACAAATACATGTATTTCTGTTTAAATGATCTACACAAAATAAATAAAGGCATGTCATACCACACACCCAAAGCATTTAAACTTTCCCACTGCAAAATAATACTTTGGAAGATAAGATCTTCTAAAATGGTTGTCTTAATAATTTCTATCAATTTAATTTTTTTTCATTTATAAAAGACACTGGACTACATGTTATAAAATAAGTTGTCATTCCAGGGTGTCAAACTCCAAATTATGTAAATCTATAAAATAGGCAAATGTGTCTTTCTTTTTTTTTTATTTGGTTGCTTTTTTCAGTAGCTATTCTGCTTCCTACCCCATTAACAATAATCTCCCAGAAGCTTAAAGCCCTAATCTTATTCACCTCTTCCTAGTTCGATACCCCACCCAGGACTGTCTTATCACTCCATTCCCTTTCCTAACACAAAACACGGACATCCTTTCTTACATTCTCTGTCTCTTGCCAGCTATTACAAGAAACCATTTTGAAGTAAGGCAATAATAACTGATATTACATTTTCCTTTAAAAATGTATTTGGAAAGTAACTTTTGATGTCTTCTTTCAAAGTAATAATACAGAAATTTAGTTCTATCAATAGGTTTGGGGTTGACTTTCCTAGGTGGTCCTCAGCATATCATAGTGGTTATTTACTAAATTGTACCTAGAAGATCCTAGAGGAAAATGTTGAACTGAATGTTCTCTCAGAGAACATGTAGCCAATTTGCCTAAAAGAATATGGTCTATTTTATTTCATTACAGATTATTTCCTGATTTAAAGCAAAATTCAATTAAAATGGTGAGAAACAACATGTGCCAAGTCTCTTTAATAATATATTTGTTGTTATTCAAATTCCTACATTAAATATATTAAAATTCAATCATGAAAGACATTTCAATAAAGTCATCTGTTTTGCTAAGCTGGCCTCTAAAATTATGGATTATTTAAAGAACATTCAGGAAAACAGGGAATAAAATTGCCTACCCACCATGTAATAATGTACTGTGCCTAAATTCTAAGAAAGTACTAATGACATCCAGCTGAGCTATTTTATGAACACACAATGATGGGGAGTCAGGTATGACATTCCTGAAACAAGGGAGAAAGAGTAATTGAAGCCCTTCTGAGAAATATCAGTACAAAAATATGACATGGTTGGATTGTGTTTTTTTATGGTAGCCCAATAGCTTTTGAAAAAATGACTATAAGAGAGCAAGCAATATTCACAAATAGGGGTGATTTGACTTAGTGGAATGAGTGCATACTTGGGTGTTGGGCAGACCTGGGTGAGAATACCAGCTCTGTCACTTATTAGTTGTGTGAACTTGGGAAATAATACCTCTCCAAGCCTTCATTCTCTAATCCATACACTAGGAATAGCAATGCTTGACTCCCAGAATTCTTGTGATAGTAAACCGTAACATGGTTAGCACAGTGCCTGGCACACAGAAAACCCTAACAAATCTCTCTTCCACTGCTTACAATATATTATACGTTCTTGCTTTAACCGGATTTGATCTAACAATTACTGTGCCCGTTAGAATGTAGAATGTTTGGGGAGCTCCTCTGATTTAATGCCCACTATAAAAGACTTGGATTCTTCAAGCACAGGGTCCTTGTCATACAACTTAGCCTACTCCATATTCAAATGTCACCTGGCCCTCTCCACATTGCCTAGGGAGAACTGGAGCTCAGGAAACCAGCATAAGTGCAAATATTCTGGCTACTGCTATTTTTTTGTGAGTAATAAAGTTTTTGGTTTTTTCTCTGACCCAGGAGTCTTGTGTCTTCTGCTGGCATTCATGAAACTATGGCTCGCTAACTTGTTTGCTTAAAAAATAGGATAAAATCTCAAATACCTCACAGTGCTTGATGATTATCATTAAAATTGGAGGTGGGGGTAATGTGACCATGTGATAAATAAAACATATGTGGTGAATAATCCCCCAGCCCCCCACGCACATATATATATTCAAATCAGGGTATTTTTGAAAAGGTCATCCACTAAATAATGGGAATCCTGATTTCAAGGACACAAGATGTTTGACCAGACAAGTATGAATCACGTTTGCTGGGTCACTCTAATTGGCACTCTTGCAGCTCGAACACTCATCATCAAGAGCCAGGTCATATGCTGATGGCAATAAATTCTTCTCTAATTTTAAAAAATAGGGAGTTCAAATCAGTCATTATGCAATGTGCCTTGGTTCTCCATGTCTCCAATCCTCCTACCTGGTCAACTAACTGGGAAGCTGTCTATAAAATAAGACTGATCTGAAAATCCCTATCAATGTTTTTTATAATCCAAAGTTCTTCATTTTCATTCTAGGCACCAATGTATTAAAAAAAATACCATTTACACCTGTTACCAGCTTTAAAGCTCCCCTTAAGGCCTCTCAACCACCTCCTGCCATCACATTCATCAGCTAAAAAGAAAATAAACCTGGAAGATGAAGGAAACAAGAATAGAAACATGAAAGATTAAAATGGGGCTGTCCCGGGCAGAGGGTTCCTGAAGGTTTTTCCGAGGTAATGATGTGTCCTTACCTGCACCTGTGCCAATCTCCGGCTCGGTCAAGAGCGTCTCCCCCTCATCGGTGCTGCTAACACCAGGCTCGGCATCACGGGGGCAGTGGCAGCCTGGTTCCACAGCTCCACCTGATATCTGTCCCACTGGTTGGAGATCATATGAAATATCAAAAGGTATAGAAACAGGTCATGGGAACATTGCTGAGCTATTTCACCTCATTTCAGCAAATGGGGTTAATTTAAAAGCATTTACATTAAAATATGATCTTGTTTTTAAAATCTAGTAAGATTAAACAGCTTCCAAGCTTTGATTTCAAAAAGAATTAAGACAATAGAAGATCGTGAAGTAAAGAAACCCATGCAAAGAAATGCTTGCATTAAAAAATGACAACAGCCAGAAGCAGTGACAGATTTGCCAAATGCACATGCAATAAAATGATTGAAAAAGGAGTTTGGTTGCCTTTTCCATTCTAGAAATGTGTGTTATGGCTTCTATAACACCAACCACCACTGCTCTTTTAAATCGCTAAAACTACCAGAGCTGACTATACTACGAGCTTTTCATCCATTAGTAGATTTTAGTGATTTGACCTCAATACGCACTCCATGTGGACAGAGCAAAAAAGCTAGTGCATGATTCCTATAAATTTTACAGTTAAAGCTGTTGTAGAAATCCCTGTTGTGTGCAGCTGATTGCTAGCATGGAACTTCAAGAACACAAAGACCTAAGTTCGAGTCCCATACTCCATACTACCCCAGCTGTGCCATCTGGGGCAAGTTTTTGGCCTAAGCCTCAGTTTACTCGTCTGTCAAATAGAGGTATAGCTACTCAATTATTACTGGGAGGATTAAATAAGGGGGTGCAAAAGTAGGTTTATAGTTGTGAGTACACAAAACACAGAGTTTGCTTTGTATTATTATTTACTAATTGTTGTATTATTTTCCATGTGAACTGTAAACTTACTTTTGCCCACCCCTGTGAAGTAATATGTGTGGAGGATGCCTACCTTTCACTATTAGCAAATGCCTAAGAACTTAATAAGCAATAACTATGATGATGATGATGATGATTGGGACTATTACACGTAGCATCAGCCAGTGTGGTGTGATTCTAGGCAACACTGTAATATCAAGTAAGTTTGTCTTTATTTTCTGACATGTTCCTTTCTACATCCCCTAACTACCATCTGATGACCCATGTCCCTAATTCCCTGACATCTACCATTATGCTACCTTCTGGTTAACAAAGCTTACTCAAATAACACTAGATCTAGATCTGCCCTCCTAGATCAGAACAGGGTATTTCCACAATACCTTCCCCCCCCCCCCTTTCCTTGCCTCCCTCTCACACTTCCTCCTTTCTTTTATACTTTCTTGCTTTCTTTCCTCTCAGATATTTTGATTCAGTTGAGGTACTTTGAGAAAATCAAAATTAGAATGTGGTCTCTTGCTTGGTTAAGGTGAATTCTAAGCTAGTTGTTTACTGATCCCTCTGTGTTTGGAAACAGAGAGTGAAATATCTGCCTTATTTGCTTTTGGGGAAAAACAGAATTACTTAGCTATATTAATCTGTAAGAAGATAGAAATGAGAAGAGGTGCATCACATGGTTCAAATATATTCCCTTCAAAAGTTTTTTGAACATCAATTTTCCTCATTCATACAATATGCCAAATAAAAAAGTTTTATAGTTTAGAGATGACAGCAACTTATGAAAATTAGGTTATAGTTGGTTTTGTTATCAAATTAGCCTTTATTTTAGGAACTTTCTAAACATAGTCCATATAAGTTAAATATCATCTTTCCCATTCTAATAATGTTAACAATGCATAACTAGAGAGTTTAAATAAGCAGTGCTTTAAGTTTTTGTGTATAAATCTGCTTGGCTGACTGAGCATTAGAAATCCCAAGGATGGTAGGACAAGGGGATGGGAGGAACGCTGATTTTGTAGCAATTACTCGAAGCTTTGCTTCCTCAGAGCCAACAAGACCGCTAAGATTTTTTCCAAGTAGTCCATAGGCCATAAAAAAATATGGCTTATTATACAAATATTGAATCATTATGTTGTATACCTAAAATTAATATCATGTATGTCAATTATAACTCTATAAAATTTTTTTAAAGAAATAAGGTTTATGCTAATAAATAATGAAAATAAACAGTTAGCAGCTACTGAACCAAAAAAATTATTCTAAGAAGCCAAAGAGTACTGGCATAATCTGAACATTACAACTCACTCAGGACTGACAGTGAAGCATGTAGTCCCTCTGTCTCAGGACTGCAACCACCACTTGCCCCCGTCTGCCGGCTTGCCCGGAGGGTTGCACGTTGGAAGGAGACGACAGCCTGGACAGCTAGGTGTCGCCTGCTTCCGATTCAACAAGAATGAGGCCCTGGCCTGAGCATCACGGGCTTATCAGGCGTGACACCAGGAAATGCCTCACTTGGTCATCTTTTCACAGATGTTCTTCTGAAACGGAACCTTAAAAGCAAGAGCTTGGCCAGTGTCTAACCTGAACCGTTGTGTATGTTGCTTTTTTAAATATATCTTTAATGATTCAGAGAGAGGAAGGGAGAGGGAGAGAGAGACAGAATCATCAATGATGATAGAATCATCAATAGGATGCCTCCCGCACACACCCCGACCGGGGACCAAGCCTGCAACCTGGGGTGTGCCCCGGCCAGGACTTGAACCCGGATCTCCTGGATCCTCGGCCGATACTCAACCACTGAGCCACGCCCGACCGGGCCCTGAGCCGTTTTTTCACCTATGGTAGAGGAGGACCGTGCATGCTGGGACTCCCAGGCCAGCAACATGACACATCACTTTGTTCCCTCTGGTTAGCCCTTCATCCCTCAAGGTCCCTCTCTTTTGCCTCTCCGTAAGGATGACCATGAAAAGCAACGGTAATTGTCAGTTTTCACAGCTTTTGCAGCAAAATGGAAGAGGCTCATGTAGAGAATTTCTTAGAAAAGCATTTTTCCCCACTCAAATGATATAGAATATTTTAAGATGTTTTTAAAATACCCAAATATTACTGTATTACAATGTTAGCTTTTTTAAATTATGAAAGACATATTTTAAAATAATATATACTGTATTTTTCCTAAATGTGAAAGTAGTACACATTCATTACCTAAAGCTTGAAAAGATAAAAAGTACAAAGAAGAAAATTAAATTATCCTAACTCAGAAAACACTACTAGTTAACATTTTTATGGATTTCTGAGTATTGTTTTACTCTACTTTTACTATAGATATTTTTTATGTAGCAATATATTGTGACTATTTCTACATACCACTAAATAGAAAAGATTCTTCAATAACTGCATAGAATGTTCTAATAAGGTTTTACTTAAATTTTATTAACTAAGTGCCTGATGCTGGATATTGAGTTATTTTCTTTTGTGTGTGTGAGATTATAAAGCTATTTTAAATACCACTTATAATCATTTTATACTTATTTTGGATGATTCCTTTAGGATAAATTCCTGTAATTGGAATTGCTGGGTCAAAGAGTATGATATTTTTAGAGGCTTTTGGTATGTTTCTGTGCGTTCTTCAAAAAAGGAGGCATCAATGAGCAATTTTACTGATAACGATAAAGGCCTTTATGTCCCTGTACCATTGCTGACAATGCCACAATTTCCACCAATTCTTTCTATATTTGACAGTTCAGCAATTGAAAAGTGGTGGCAAGGGTATGTTTTCCAATATTAGTAGGCAAGCTTTCTAAATTTATTCCTTCTTCTCTGCTTGTCTTGAAACAAAACAAATTCCACCTTAAAACATGCTAAGAATCCTGACTAATTCAGTATCAGAAGAAAGCTTTGCCAAGGACTTTTCATCTGAATTTTAAGAATGTAAAAAGCAGAGGGAAGATATATCCAAGTTTATCCCAAGTTCCTGGTCACCTTGAAAACTATCCCTGTGCTCTGATCATTCTTGGTGTAGCCAATCATTTATTTCCCAACTACTCATCATGACAAAATTCATGACTAGCATCATCCACCTCCACAGTAAAGATGTTCCTGTGTTGCCTTTGGCATTGAAACATGGCCCGCAAACACCCAGGATTAATTACAAACTCAAGACCACAGCTGTTCTGAGATAACGGTTACAGAAAGCTAAAGTCTTTCCTCCGTATAGTAGCTACAATGATCTTTTCACAACTTTCAGATCACGTCTTGTCTTTGCTCACATTTTTCCAATGGCCTCCTATCTCAGAATAAAATTCTCCCTTGCCCTAGCCAGTTTGGCTCAGCGGTTAGAGCGTCGGCCGGTGGACTGAAGGGTCCCAGGTTCGATTCCAGCCAAAGGCACGTACCTCAGTTGGAGGCTCGATCCCAGGCCCCAGTATGGGGCTCGTGCGGAAGGCAACCAATCGACGTGTCTCTTTCTCATCAATTTCCTACCCCCCTTCTACTCTCTCTGTAAAGCAATGGAAAAAATATCCTCTGATGAGCATTAAAAAAACAAATCCTCCCCAAGGCACACAAGCATCTCCCTCCAGCCTCATCTTCAACCCCTCTGGATTGTCCATTCTTCTCCTATTACATTGGCCACCTTTTCTATCCTTCACTCAGCAACTATGCCCCCAACTCAGAGTCTTTGCATTTGCTGTTCCCTGTTTCTTCTTTCTTCAGATGATAGAGTGGCTTAACTCCTGCACCTCGTTCAGGTCTCTGCTCAAATGTCCCTTCGTCAGAGAGCCCATCCCTAAACTATCATCCCTTCCTCAAACCAACACTCTATCCCCTCACCCTGACTTATTTTCCCTCTACCACTTAGCCTAGATACCCCATTACATTACATTTTCACTAGTTAGGCATATCTCCCCCTAGAATAAAAATTCCAGTACAGCCATGGACTTTGTTATGTTCACATGAAGAATAGTGTCGGTTAAGCAGATACCCAACAAATATTTATTGACCAAAAAATATATTGGAACAAACAATGCTTTCACATTTCATTCAGATGTTGTAGTTATTTATTTTTTTAATTTGGAAGAATTTCTTCTTGTAATTTATTTTTTATGGAATTTGTTGGGGTGACGTTGGTTAATAAAATTATATAGATTTCAGGTATACAATTCTACAATATGTCATCTGTATATTGTATTGTGTGTTTACCTTAGACTGTAACTCATAACACATGGTTCTCTTGTTATTTTATCAGAACCATTCTATCCTGCTTGTATGATGATAAAATTACACTTCATTTTTAGTCATAACATTATTTAGATTTGAATTACATGGCCAAGGACCATGGCTTCTCCTGATTCACATATGAAAGTATAAAACATCTACTTCTGTATACATTTTACTTTATGCCTTGAAACACACTGTTATATTCTTAATATTTTATTTATATTCATAATGTATAAATTATATTAACTTCACAAATACACCTGAATTGTTCCACCATTAGACATATTGTAAAGATTGTATCCCAATGCATTAAGGCAGCTTAAACTAAAAATATCTGAGAAAAATAAACACATGAAAATAACACTATGCCCTATAATACTAAATTAACTCGAAAGGACTGCTATGATCTTAGATGGAAACAATTCAGATTAAGATACTATAGCTTAGATACTATAATACATCGTTAATTGTATGTAATATTTTATTTAACTTATAGACCTATTTTTAATATAATCACAGTTTTTATTCTGTCTAGTTGAAAAATGATTAATTCAGCACCATACAAGTATGAGAGATAATCTTTTATGCCTTATCTCAGCCCCCCATTTCATTTTGACCTAAGGGTTTAATCAGGAATCTAAGTAAAATATACACATTTCAATCTTCACCAGGTTTCTAGTCTAAGTCATACAAGGTGTATTTTGCAGCATAGTCATCTAAATGACCTTCACTTCAAGCATGTAACTTTGGTTCCATCTCTCTCTCCCTGAGGCTTCTAACTGAAGACTCAAGGGAGAACAACTGGCCATCATGTCTTTGCTTAGGATCAATATCAATAGAACAAATGATGCAATCACAACTTGGTTAATTGTATCTAAAATTTTTTTAGAAATGTTTATCTACATGAAGATCTTTGAGAATATTTATGACTTCTTTGATTCTGTTATTTCAAATATGTACATATTTATTGCATCATTTCCTTGAGTATATTTTAAAAACATCAAAACCCAATTGTTGTAATCTACTCATTCTTAGGTTTTGACAGCAAAATCCTACATCATTCTGAATATTTTATATAGTCTTTATTTTGTTTTACCTATTAATGTCTTATTTTCCACTGTACTTTATAACATCTGCCTCTGGGCCTTCATAATGGGAAAATTTTGTTCTGTTGTGGAAGGAGGGCCATAGAACAAATATATCATTTCGTGCAGAGAAGCAAAAATATTTTTAAAAAAAATTTCAAAGTTATAAAGTAAAGGCAATACAATGAACTAACATGTTTAGTAAGTAAGAATTAAGTGCAGTTATGTGTGCTGATATAAAAAATAGCCAAGAAACAAAGTGAAAAAAAGCAAGCTGTGAAACAAAATGTATCATGTTTTCATCTGAATATAAAAATATATGTGCTCTGACTGGTGTTGCTCACTGGTAGAGTGTCGGTCCTCACACCAAAGGGTTGTGTTTGATTCCCAGTCAAGGAAATGTACCTGGTTTGCAGGTTTGATCCCCATCCGGGTAGGGGAGCATGCAGGAAGCAATCATTTGATATGTCTCTCTCACATTGATGTTTCTCTCTCTCTCTCTCTCTCTCTCTCCCCTCCCTCCCTTCCACTCTCTCTAAAAATCAATGGAAAAAACAACCTTGGGTGACGATTAGCAATAACAATAATAATAATAATAATAAATATGTGTATATGTAATATAAATAAATTATATATGTGTGTGTGTGTATATATATATAAAGAAAAATTTCTGGAATCACTTATAAAAAAAGTCATCTACCATTATCTCTCTGTCTCTTGGGAAAGAGTAGAGGCTGGGCAAGGAACACTTTAGCTTTCATTTTATTCTCATCTGCTCTGTATTCTTGTTTAAATTTTTCAACCAATCTTTTACAAGAAAAACGTTTTTAGGAAAAACCTTACAATCTTTATAATCTTAGATCCAGAAATTATACTTCCTACAACCTAGCCTAAGAAAATAATTATAAATTTGAAATTACCTTAAGTAGCAAGATACTAGAATGCTATTAACAATAGTAAAAATAGGAAAAAATATAAATATCCAACAATAAGAAAATGATTAAATTATGAGAAAACCACAAAATGTAATAATCAGACATTAAACATATTCATAATGATTACATAAAAACATAAAAATGCTGAGGGTATAAAGTTAAGAATAAAAAGAAGTATACATTTTATAAAAAATATGACAACATAACTTTGTAAACCCTAAGTTTAGAAATAAAAAACCTGACCAAGTGTTGAAAATGATTTTTGTGTGATAAGTTTATGGGTAATTTTTTTAAACCTACTTTTCTGTTTTCTAAATGTTATTTCATAAGCTGTTCAGGAAAAGTAAACAATGATAAAGCAACTCAGTACATATATTAGAGCTTAAGAAAGATAGTCACAAAACTTACTATCTCATCTTGAACCTACCTTAATAAAAAGATAATAAAATGTTTTAAATTATAGATGTTATCAAGTCAAGAACATAGAGTTCCCATAATATTTGAGAAAAATAATAAGTGTACACACATCCATTTCACAAATCCAGAAAAAAAGAAAACCCGGTCTATTCCAAGTGACACAATCCTATCAGTGTTTCTGCTGTTGTATCCATTGCCAAAATACAGCCTACATGTGTGCATTTTACTTCACAGAAAAGATATCTACTTATATAAATTCAGGTAAACAATCTAGCTAATTGAAGTGGAAATAAAAGAAATAATAATTATGTCAGTGTTACTGCTGAATTTTAGCATTTCTACCTTTTTCGATCAGCAGCTGGCTAAATTGTACACATTTTCTAGATTATATATTATATGTACCTGAACTGAACAATGGAATCCAAAATCAAAGATTTGGGTTATTTTATAAAAGAGTTTTAAATATATTTTAACAAGAATCCTAACTCATACATGGCAAAGGCCTTTTGAAAATATTGGGGATATTTGTGTTATAATCCTAAGGCAGAGTTTAGCAAGCTTTTTCTATAAAGGGCCAGAGAGTGAATTCTTAGGGCTTTGTGGGCTGTAGGGTCTCTATTGCAACCACTTCACTCTGCCCCTGTAGTGGGAAAGCTGCCATGGAGAACATGTAAATGAATGAACATGACTCTTTTCCAATAAGACTTATTTTCTAACACTGAAATTTGAATTTAATATAATTTTCACATTACAACATATTATTATTCTTTTGATTCCCCCCCCCCACCCATTAAAAATATATATTTAGCTCATGGGCAATACAAAAAGAAAGGTAGGAGGCCAGATTTGGTTCAGGGACTGAAGGTTGTCAGACTGTTCGTTCCAGAGTTATCTTTCAACTTATTTGAAGGCTATATCTTTTGCTACATCTCACTGTTTGAATGCTTTTATTCTCCTCTATTTCACCTTCCAAATCTTATTTAACCTTTAAGGCTTTCTCAACAAGTCCTTCACAAAAACTTTCAAGGTGTCCTTAACCAAATGGGACTTCTCTTCCTTTGAAATCCCATAGCATTTCTACCTCCTCTGGTTTTACATATAGCTACTGAACATTGTCCAGTTATTGGTGTGCCGTGCCTTCCTTTCAAACTTTTATGGAAGGAATCCCCTCTTACACATTTCTTATTGACCATGGTGCCCTGTACATATCAGAGCATTAATAATAATGGTTGAATTGAAAAATAACTATTCAACATCGTCAGTTCCTAGATGTAGGCCCCAGTGGTTTAATAACAGCTTTTAAAATTCTAAGAGAAATATAGGCATTGAAAGTATTCATAACTCTTAAAACACAAATGGATTTTAATAATATTTAAATGTGAAAACAAATTTTGACTTGGAATCAAGAATGTCAGGGAAGGGAAGACATGTAGGCAGGGAACACAGGTGAGAGAGAGCAGGGGAAAGGATCGAGATACAAGTTACAGGGCACAGGGTGCTTGCTATATGAGAACCAAATGTCTGGCAGGCGTAGTCTGACTGTTCACAGGACTCAACTCAGTTTTTTAATGATCCTCCTAACGTGGATAAAAGTATCAGATTTTTCATGCATCTAAGGTCCTGGGACATGATTATTCTGGGACACTCCTCCTTCTTCCCTGTCAAATGGAACAGGAAGCTAATAAGCTTCAGAAAAGAAGTCAAAGTGAAGTTTGGAGTTTTCTATGAAATTTTTATATTTTTATCTAAATCTAAAAATTCTTATTGCACAGATATAATAGGACATTTTTAGAAACTGGAAGCACCCTGCTTAAATTCAAATCCTAAGAATGTTTATTAGCTGTATAATCCTTATCAACTTATTTAACATCCCCAAGCCATGATTTTGTCATGATTCTGTTAAAAAAAAAAAAAAAAAAAGATGCTAATGGAACCTAACTCATGGTGATATTGAGCTGTTGTGAGAATTAGATGAGTTAATATATGTAAATGCTTAGAACTAACACATAGGAAGCACTATCAACGTTAGCTATGGGTGTGTGTAAGTGCGTATATAGTTAAAGACAAATAGCATTGCTGGTATTAACCTCTAAAAAGCCACACACATCCTTGCCTTCAAGACATGTATTCTGTTTTATTTGATTCTTGAGATAGAATTACCATAGGAAGAAATTTACAGAAAATAGGAAGCAGGCCATATAAGAATCATCAAGTAATTTTAAAAATGCAATAGAAGGAAAACAGGAAGCTGACAATACATGTATGATTATGTGACAGAGAAAGAAATAGGACAAAACTGAATCCCTCTGGCATTATCACAACTGTATTTCCCAAGCTTTGGTAGAATGCAATGACCAAAATCAACTTCCATGCATGGGGACAACGGCAGGCCAACTCAATGGCCATACTTACCACCTTTTTCCACCCTATAGAGACCTGCCTTTCTGTCCTTCACCTTAGCAGTGCTTCCTTCCCAAAGATTATTCCTATAATTTTCCTTGTCTTCCTTGGAAACGTGTTCCCTGGGCTTCTCAGGTAAGCCCTCAGCTATCACTTGGGTTCCTTTCTTTGTTTCTTCTTCAAGAACATTCTCCAAGCTTTCCTCTACTTGCAGAGGTTTGGTCTCCACATCTGCTTTTATTATATCTTGATCTTCAATTTCAATTTTTAAGGAATCCTTGATTGGAAGGTGTGATTTTCCTGGCTCATCACTTTCACTCAACTCTTGAGAAGATGAACTTCTGGCGCTTTCGTCTGCACTGTTTCCAGCGCGCGCCTCCCTGTCACCGGGTGCAGATTCGTCTTCGCTGCAGCTAGAGTAGGGGTGGCTTCTGGAGGAGGAGGATGACTCAGTTTTTATATCTACAAATAAGGAAAATGGTGATATCATTGTTGTTTTTTATAAAGCAATTGGTTTAATTGTGGGAATTATGTTAATAATTAATCATACTAAAATTATTTAATATAGTGTAGTAGATTTGATACCCTTTCCCCATACAGTCTATATAGTTGTTATGATAACAAACAAAACCTGTGCAATCTGTGACTCTAGAGAAATTTTCAACAAGACATCACATTTAACTAAAAATCAACTGTATTTATTTTTTAGAAAGCCATTTTATTGGAAAACCCTTGTAAGCATATTTTATCATAGAAGAAATTGAATGATGTTTACTTGCTTGGCTAAAGCCCTTATTTCATCATCATCTTGGATAACCACAATATTCTCTGTGCATAAAATATAAATTTTTATCTTCTCTAATACCCACCATACTAGTATACCCTGGTAGCTTGGTATGGGGAGAAGATCTATGCATTTGCATAATACTTATTCACTTAATACATATTTTGAGATGATGCTCCTGTGTGTGTGTGTGTGTGTGTGTGTGTGTGTGTGTGTGTGTGCATGTGTAGAAGAAGATGTATTATTTCAGGCTCCCCAGAAGCAAATGTTGAGATGAGGATTCATGTGCAAGTGACGTATCAAAGATAGAAATGCTCCAGGAGAAACTCTTACAGGTGTGGGGAGCAGGGGAGGGAATGGAAGAAGTAAATCAAGGCAGCTACTTTAAGAAATGTTTAAATCTCAGTCTGATCCCACAGGGCCTCTGAAGTCTAAATTATATGTATTAGCATTCCAGCAGGAAGGAGCTGGCTTTCACTCTGCTCCAGTCCGACACGGCTACAGGCCACTCTGGGAGAGGGAGGGGGGATGTAAATTCCTTGGCACTTCCAGGCTCTTTGTGCCTGAAAGTGAAACAACTCCATGGCTGACCTCTGAAGAGGGCAGAGGGTGCAGAAGCTGGGGGTGGGCACACAATCCATAAAAGAGATTCTAGGAGATTCAGGCAATACACTTATGTGATACTACAGATATGCAGTCTAGAGATTTACCATAGTCAAAAAATGGTTTAGTAATTACTTCCCCCAAAAAACTTTAAAACTTCTCCAAGAAGGTGACATACACATTGCATCTCAATCACCCTACAGGTCATGGTGTACACTGCCTAAGACCTGAGAAATACAAACTTGTTCTTGATTTTTAACCAATGTATTTGTGTTTATAATTGTTTTAAATAGAATATATTTTCAAATGAGGTATCCTATACTTACATGTTGCCTAGCTTTCTTATTTTCTCTTCTCTGTAGCAGTGGATGCAGAGTTTAAGGGAAGAAACTTTAATCTTACCTTCTTCCCAACAGCTCTCCATGACAGGTCTTAGCATTTTAAGTATAGTCTCAGAGACATATCAGAGTTTCCACAAAGATTCAGGAGATGCTACATAGCAGTAAAAAACAAACTCTGGAAAGTCTTTAAGCTACATAATCCCTTAAGTATAATTCCATTTATTCTTATCTCCCAACTACCTTGACAGGTACCAGATGACCACTGTTTCTCAAAGGAGTCACATACTTTAGCCTCTCATTTTTAATCTCTATGTTATGAAATCAGGATATGCTGTTTTTCTGTAAGGGAATATAGAAGATCACAGACTGTTGTTCTCTATCTCATTTGTACTAACTCAGAAATTTTAGAGACCATGACCTCTCCCTCTCTTAAGCATCTCACATTTGTTTTATTTTTAATGAAAAACAACTCCTGTTTGCTAGTGATTTGATCAATGGCTTTCATTAATTGCACAATTAGCTAGGGCATAATGTCATACTTGTTCTGAACTTCCAAAAATATTCGTATCTACCATCTTAATAGTTTCACGATGACTCCCACTTTCGCTCTAAGAGTTGTTCACATAATAAAAATATGAGTGCTTCTCTATATTTCTTTAGTAGCTTCTATTAATTGTATTGTTTCATTTCAAAAGGCTGAAACACACTCTGGCTCAATTTTGAGTCAGTCCTTTAGAGAATCAATGGCTCGAGTGGCAAGGGTACCTGACCTCCCATATAAACTCATTTCAGTTTTCAAATTTCTCTCTAACCTCACCGTATAATTTTGTTTCACTCTCATTCTTTACTCTCATTTTCATACAGACACTTGAGCAAGACTGCCTATGAAAAAAGCTCAAAATGCTTTAGGGCCATGGAATGGGATCTTTAGCACTGATTTCACTTATTCTCTTAGAAATAAAGCAAGTTTTATATAAAAGAACTTTGAGGGCACATTTGCAAATATTTTTGTCATTAAGAGGCAAAAAGTTATCTCAGAGGCATGTTGGTAATAATTCTGCCTCCCACCCAATTCCATTTGTCTTTCTTATGTTCCCTCCAAGTATTGAAGCTGAAAGAATCTGCTCTTGGTCTTCATGGTAAAAAATAAAATAAAAATTTAAAAAGTCATCTGCACTTGTTACCTGAGCCCTTGGCCAAAGCCAGAAAGTTTGGTGCCCCTGTTCCAGGTCCTAAGTAGGATCTTTGAGGTTTCTCTCTCTACGTTCAATCACTAAATTCTTCACTGTCTTCTCTTTTCATGTCATTTATAACTATTCATTGATAACTTCCTTCTTCTGCATCACTATTTTACACAACATAAGCTTGAGAGAAAATAATATGTTTTTCTGTAAGACAAACCTAAGTGCTTCAATATTTGACTCAGCTACTTATTAGCTTAGATTATGTTTATGCTGCTTAACTTCTCTAATGGCTTGGCTGTAAAATAAGGATAATTCTACTTGCTCTCTCCATAAGTCCTTGTAGAAATCACATGACAAAAAATATAGCCTAATCAAATCAAAGAATCATTTCTTTATGACTTTCAGTTTTTTCCTCTATAAAATTATACATGTTAAATATATTCTAATAAATTTCTTTCTTGTGATTTCATCCTGTACATTATATTAAGAGTAATGATTGCTGTTACCATTTATTGAGGGAAAAAAGATAAACCTTGATCATAATTATGTAGCTACTTGTACCAAACAATCAGGTAAGCACTTTTTAAGCATCTCATTTAATTCCATGGAATAGTTATCTTCTTTTTCTAGAATGTTCTAGATCTTCTAGAACATAAGGCCCAGAGAAGTTAAATAATGCCCAATATGCATTAGCTATAAAGTAGCAAGATCTGTAAAACACATTTCTTTTGGTAATGACCCACTATCTTAAAACCAAGACCTCTTCACATGCCAAATGGCCTTCAGACAGAGAGCACCTACTGTCATGCATCTACCATTGCTTCTCTTAGCTAACTTTCCACCATTTCCACCCAGAATGGCAAATGGAAAATATTCCCTTCAAAACATCGGAACTCATGGAATCATAGTCTGTCCTCCCTTTTATATCTCTGGTGGTCATTCTTAGTTTTTTCACTATTCTAGAACCCAGAGAGAGTTCATTTAGAATACTCTAAATATGAATATAAAGCAAAAGATAGCTGTCAAAACCATTATTATTTATAATACTGACCATGATATTATATGTATGAAAGTATATATAATTTATTACTTGTAACTTAACACTGTGAGGGCAACCACAAAAATTACACACACACACACACACACACACACACCAGTAATCTCCACTGTTGACACTTCCTTGTCTACCCAACGTGATATACATGTTGGGCACCAACCACACACACATCCACAATTAATAGCACTCCTGCTCAGCAAATTCAGGGTAAACTCTGCTTTCCCTCCTCCATACTGAGGCTCTGAGTTGCCCTTCACCTTCCTAGCTGCTTGCATAGATTAATTGACTAGACACACAATGAGCACTTCCTATGTGTCAGGCCATGATCTAGGTATCGAAGATAGGATGGAAGAAAAGGCAGGCCAGGGCACTGCTTCCACACCCCAAATGGACATTGAGTCCTTTTGCATGAGCACAATACATCAACTGTACATGTGTATTAAGGTGTTTGTTCATTCTAACAGTGACTGAGGATAGCTCTCTCAGAAGCTGCTATTATGCTTTTATTATATTCAAAAGCCATATTGTCTTTTTTAAACAAATTACATGTTCTGACCTTAGTTTTCAATCATTTCCTCACTCCCTAGCATGGAACATGGTTTTACCACAGTTTAAATTCACCTCCTTCAGTGTTCTAATTTTAACTACTTTGTTTTTGCTTTACTAGCTTGAAGCCCATACAGACACCTTGATTTAAGTGCACAAATACATAAATTCAGTTAAAAATTTAGATCACCCTGATGACATACTATGTATCCCAACTCAGTGTACTCTTCTGAACTCTAACATGAATTATCTCTCTCTTTCCCCTTCCTTAGTCCAAAGGTTCACAACAAAATCTGCATACATGCTATTCCTATTTTCTTCAAATTAACTCTGACACATCAATTTATATTTACACTATTACTTGTATAATACTTCTATCATGATTATATTCATGTCCATAAAAATCTGTTTATATTTTATGTTAGATACTGTGATTCAGTCAATATTTTCATGTATAATAATACCTAATGAGACAAGTGCTTTACACTCAATAAATAGTCAAATGAATATATGCTTAATGAATATACAAATAGAAATCATGAAATGCCATCTATGAACAGTAAGTAGTTATATGTATTATGGGAGAATGTTCTCATACTGATCATTCATTACTTAATTCATCAATGAGACAAATATATACATTACTTTGTAGGAATAAATATCTACAGGTAAATGAAGATATAGCAGGAAGAAAGGGAAAGAAAGCTTAAAAGTTCCTTTACATTTACCTTTAATTTCACTTTATAAACATTAAAACAAACACTTAAAATACTGAGAATATAATCAAATCATTTGTCACATTAGGCTACTGCCTAAGTCTTTTTACATTTATCCGTTAATCTGGTCAACCAGCCTTGCATTCCACAAGATGTTATTAGGTGCCTGGGCAGTGCCTTTGCTATGAACAAGGCAGATTCAAAACTAAAGAAATACCTCATGGAAATATTTCATGTTTGAACTAAAAGATGCTGCTGCATTTAAATATTTACCATGACTTCCTAGTTCAACAACTAAAACATAATTATAGATTAAAGAATTTTTACCATAAAAAAAAACAAGTTTGATTAATCATGCAAAAGTCACACACATAGACTTTGACCAGAAGGCCTCCTACAATCTTCCTTTAATCTTTTCTGGCTCTAGGAGCAGACAAGTTACACTGACGCTCAGAGAGTGTGGTTTCATAGCATGTATACTATCACATAGAAGGAGCAGCCTTCTCTCATATGCATCTCTTCAAGCCCATAGGGTGAGAAATAGAGAGATTCTTGCGGTCTGTAAGTCAAGTAAACAGAATATTTTTGTGACTCTGGGATTTTAAAATTCTCTATGGCCTACTTCTTCAACAGACTGGAAAATAGCCCAAGGGAAATATCTTACTAGAAAAAAATACTTGCTTTAATTTTTAATTTTTATTTTTTTTGTATCCTGGGAACAAACTCTGTCTCCCCAACCCCCTCCCCCTCTTAGCTCTTTCTCATCAGGAGCTACCTAGTCTTTACCTCTTACTCATAGGCACTATCATCCAAACTGTCCACAAAAGGATGAAAGTATATTCTCAGTGACATGACACTTTCCCCTCAACCTTACAACATTCATCTACGACAATATATTTTCAACCGGTGAATTAGCCACCGGGGTTGCCAACACAAATGCAGAGCAAAGGAAGCTGTCCTTTTTAAACGATGGGAAGTCTCACACATCATTCCTAAAGCAGGGTCTTCTCTGAGTCAGCTCTCAGTCCCCAGTACTCTATCACTCACACGCTGTTCAGCACAGTGTATTCATCAAGGCGGGCGGCGCAATTGTTAGCTGGCAGTTTAAATGGGGCCCACTTGTCATAAGAGTGACAGCCTGGGCAATTGTTTGCCCTCTGGGAACAGGTGCAGGCAGGTTCAAATGAAACACATCCAAATACTAAGAGCAAGATTCTTAATCATGTCAATAAAAGGGATGTACTGGTGTCTGGGATTCAGTGGTCACAATATGCCTCGTACGCTTTTGAAGATGAAATGCTGTCTGGCTTTTCAATAGAGTGTTCCAAGGAACCTATCATGCCATTATCATTTTTAATACATGCTACTTGTTTGCTGGATGAAATCTGTAAATCTGATATTCCACACACTAAAAGGCATGTTTTAAAATAACATAAGGTCAGGTTATCAAAACAAAGGCGTGGAAAAGTAAAAGAGCCTGAAGGTGGAGAAAGGAAGATTAATAAACAATGATATTTTATTTCAGAATAATGTCAAAATTTTGATGTAAATACCAAAGATGCAAAGGAGCTCTAAAAAAATAGCTTAATAACGTCATTATTGAAAGAACAAAATTAGATCGTTGGCCAATTTAATTATTGCCTCTTAAACTCCACAGCACTATGGACTAGATTTTACATGTTCTAACAGCTTGCATTACCTATCTATTAAAAATATTCTATATTCTATATCTATTTAATGCAGCAAAGTCTGTACAATTTTTTCAATAATATTCCAGTAATAATCATATTGCATAAACATAATTAGATTTTATGGCCCTAACAAAAGTACCTTAGTGTTCTTGGTGTTAAAAAAAAAAATCCAGTAATTGCCTAATATTTACAAAAGATGTTTTAGGAAATAACCTCTCTGAGGAATAACAAAGATAACATACAATCCTAGCTTTCATAGGGTAATTAATTTGTGTGTTATTAACTTGTATAATTAACTTGAGCAAAATTTAACACACAAAAAACAATAAATGAAACTGAACTGAATTATAGAGTTTCATAAAATAAAGAGCTCAGTGAAGGCTGCTGAAGTAGAAACGTACAGAAGAAGAGAGGGATGAGCTGGAACTGAGGAAAAGGCCTGGGAATAGGCTGGGAAGTCGATCCAGGGAGGAGAAACAGGAGCTTGGGTAGTCAGAAAATCTCCATTTCTATTCCCTCTGTTTAAAAACAAAACAGCCCAGCTGGGCGTGGTTCAGCGGTTGAGCATCAACCTGGAATCGATTGGGTTGCGGGCTAGGCAGCCGATCAATGACTCTCTCATCATTGATGTATCTATCTCTCTCTCTCTTTCTCCTTTCCTCTCTCTGAAATCAATAAAGATATATTTTAAAAAAATAAAAAATAAAACCAAAACAAAACAAACATACAAACAAAAACAGAGGCTAGAGAACAGGATAAGATAAAGAGCTCAAGATAAATGTCTCTAAAATGTTTATTCTTAAGGAAGCAGAATCCTTTTAATGGAGGGATTTGCTTTAATTTTAGATAAACGGAGATTTTTCTTATTTGGAGAAACATTATATTGTTTTTTCTCCAAGATTCGGGCTCTAAAGTTGGGTAATGTTTGTGTCTTGGCTCCACCACTTTCTGGCTGTGTGAGTTACTTAATCTTACCATTTCCAAGTTTATTTAGTTGTAAAATAGAGATAAAAAGAAAGAGTACCTGCTTTTGGGGTTGTTTCAGGTAAATCAGATAATTCATGTAAATATTTAGCACAGTGCTTAGCACAAAATAGAGTCTTAATAAATAATTCCTATAGTATGCCTTTCCAAACTTAGGATTCTAGTTGTTTATATGTTAAGCAATATTCAGTGTTATAGCTTACATATCATTGTCAGTTATTCAGTAATTACATGTCCAAATGATTAAAGTTTTCAAGACCTAAGTACTACCTACACCCTCCGTTTGAACATAAAAAACAAATTATTCTTAGAAAAAATCCACTTGATCCCAAGAAAGCAATATGATTATTTAGCACAAAAATAATCCCAGATGATCATGTATTAAATTCATGCACTGAATCTTTATGAAACCAATACTTGATAATTTCCCACCATTACTGAAGAAATTAAAAAATTGAGCCCTTTGTATTTTGAACCAGTGATATGTATATGCAAACACAGTTCCAATCCTTTTCCTGGTTCAAGTCACTTGTATAGTTTCTTTAAAATTTGATTCAGGTGACATCACTTTTCCATAGAATTCTTTAACTTTCTCTATGTCATATAGGACTATATACTTAAATTCAATATTGACATTCACATTGAGAAAAGAACTTATATATTAGGCACACCTAGAAACATAAAATGTAGGTATTAAGAGAATTTACAGAAAAAGCCTAGTTGAAGATTTTACAAAAACTATTTCAATGTCTGACCAACTGTAATAAAAATTGGAATAAATCTTGTTTACAAGTTTACTGATAGAGAACATCATTCTAAATGTTTACATTATGCTTCACTCTTTACTTTGTCAGAAAGTTTAGGATTAAATTTTTAGTTCAAGCACAGTCATGATCTCATCTACAGCTCCCAGTAAAATTATCTTCTTTTCCACTCTAACTTGTGTTCTTTATTTTATCACCTTGTATATGTGTGCATGAAATTTTAGAATAGGTTTGCTTGAATTCTTTCTTGTTTTTTATTAATCCTCACCAAGGATATTTTTCCATTGTTTTTTTTAGAGAGAGAGAAAAGGGGGAGAGACAGAGGGAGAGAAACGTCGATGTGAGAGACACACATTGATTGGTTGCCTCCTGCACTCGCCCTCAACCAGGGCCGGGGATCAAACCTGCAACCCAGGTATGTGCCCTTGACTGGAACTGAATCCAGACTAACGCTCTAACCACTGAGCCCAAACAGCTAGGATTTGAATTCTGTCTTGAAGAGAGCAGAACTATAAATATTTGCTCAGATGATTACTTGATTACTTAATTTAGTCTTATTTTATCCTAATATAGTCCTTAAATTCAAAAATTTGAGATTTCATACAGAAAACATTTTGAGAGGTGAAAAGATGGGGAAAATGAAGAGTAATCCCAAAAGTCACCATAATGTGACCTCATTCTGTAGTCTAAAGTAAATGGGTCCCTTCTCGGATTGGTCATTATTTCGGTGAATTAAAGTCTTTAAAAAGGTCTTAAAATTTTAAGGTACATGTCAGATGATGAGGGTTTCTTTCTCTAACAGAAAATATCTGTGTTTACCCTATGACCATTCAAAGTTATTTTAGGTCTGAAGATTATGAGGCGGCCACCTTTCCAAGAGAGATAATCCTTTCATGAAACTAATATTCCAGCATCGTGTGTTCAAGGTAAGTTGAGAAAAAACATGACCCTAAGACGGGAATCTTCAGTTTTTCCTTTAATTGAGGTGCAGCTACTTTTCATTCTTATCAAAGCCACAAAATGATATGTGGGGGTACAGGTGTGTGTGTGTACATGTGTGTGTGTTGTGTAAATTATTACTTAAAAAAATAATTTTCTAAGTAAACAGATGTGTCACTACAAGTTTCACCTGACATCCTGCTGAAAAGAAGATTTAGCAAACTAAGGCAAGAGGAAGGGTGAAAGAGTGGCTCCACAATTTGGATGTCTGCAGAAGGCCGACTGATCGGCCTCCTCTGGCTCCGGCAGCACGCGCCCAGCATCCCCTTAACAGAAGGCTCTCTCAGTAAAGCCCGGGAAAGCGAGGTCGTAGGCGCTGGTGAGGCAGCCCACGTCCTGGGACGGGATAAAGGACTTGCCTTGTGTGTCGTCCTCCAGCTCACTCTCAGAGCACCCCTCGCCCTGGCCGTTCCCACCGCCACCAGCACCCGGCGCCTGCTGCGATGACGCTTCGCTCTTCTCTCCAGGGCCTACGTGATCTCTGTCATCGTCCGAGGGTGACTGTGCCATTTCATCCGTTCGGCCATCAGCCCGTCCTTCTTTATTAGCTCTCTCATCTCGCTTCTCCTCGTCTGCTTCAAAATCTTCTTCATACTCTGAGAAAAGAAAGTCTCCCCTCTGAGAATGAAAGCAGCATCCCTAACGCTTAACCCATTTCGCTCGCATGAGGGCTTGGACTCAATGATCCTCTTTTCTCCGGGCCTTTCTTCGCTCCCGTCACGCGATTAAGGGACGTGGAAAACTAACGGTGAGCGATCAGAGACTGCGGTCAGTCACACACAGAAGGGCACAAAAGACGTGAGGCTCCAAATGACGAGCCTGCAACCTAAGAGGAGTTCATTTACAAGAGGACGTCAGCATCCAACAGCAGCCAAAGTGGACAAGAGGAGGACTTCACAGAAAACAATGAATTAGAAATAAATTAAAAATGAAGAGAACAGGATCATAATAATGGAAGTTAATTCGGAGATCCAGTGAGGTCATCTTTCATATGAAAAATGTTCAAAATATTTGGATATCAAGTTAATGAATCGTGAAGTGGAAAAATTTAATTAATCAAGTCCGAAGGCCCTGAGAAGTAACACTGTGAAAAACCCATTCTTTGAGAACCAAAGGGACATCAAGAAAAGGCATTATAAAGGATTCTATACCTAGGCCAGGGCTGCAATCATATGCGTTATTCATCCCTACAATCAATAAAATAATTATATTTCAAGGGTAAAAATTTGTATAAAATAAAACATTACTGTCACAGCCACTAATTTGCTTCATTCCCTGCAGAGGTGCAACAAATCCGTAGCAGAAAAAGAAAATTGTCACATCATATAAACTCCAGCTGTCCCCTGTGGTTATAAATGTTCACCTTTCATATTTAATTGTTCCCCTTTTTCTTTCAATAAAGACTAACAATCTTGAAGTGACAACATGCCAAGGATAAAGAGCACAAGGATTTCATGCAGAACCAATTAAGCAAATAAACAATTATCTCGAAAATGAAAATTACAGAGAAAATAAAGGTTTCCCTATTTTGTGTGTTTTAGTTATTAGCTATTCTGCTTTCTTTTCCAGTGGTGGGGGTCTCTTGGGTAATTACTTGAGAGCTATCCACCCTGCCCAATGAAAGAAACTTAATTTAGAAATGCATGTCGTATGTGTATGAAGAAAACTCTGTTAATGAAGAGAATGTATGAGGGAGATGTAGGAGGAAAAGTGAAATCAGAAACTTAAATAAAGGCAAAGAGAATGTATCACAGGGTTGTTTTTGTGAAAGAGATTTAATATGAAGAACAATAAATGAAAATTATTATCAGCAAAACAGAATTATACCTAAGCAACAACATGAAGAATTTGGTTTATATTGCATGAAGCAAACAAGAAATATAATAAAAACTAATAAATCTTTTGATTTAAATTTTCAGGCCAAGTAATAGGATAATTCTTCAACTGGCCCAGTTAGCTATCAACCAATAAGCCTTTATATGGAAGAAGATAAAAGATATTACAATAATGCAACCCTTACCACCAAGGAAATCTCTACTTTTTGTTGAGGAAATAAGACATATTTACAGAAGAGGTACTGTACTAACAGTAGTTTGTATACATGGTCCTCAGTAATGTTTGCTTCAACATTACTGGTCTCAATTGCAATGGATTTTTATATAGACTTGATTAATTACATGAAATAGAGTAAAATGAGTGGAATGGAATCAAAGGAGAGTGAAAAGTCATTTGGAGATTGTGGAAAACTTTGTAAAAGAAGGAGTTTAGGCTAAGCCTCAGAATACACACACAGAGAAACAAGCATATATCACTTTACAGATATGTGCTCCTGGTCCCAGGATAAGCAAGGTGCCAGACAGAACACAAATGAATTGTGTAATTTCACCAATAGTACTAGATAGAACCAATTTCATCAATGGGGAAATATGGGGGTTTTGGAATCAGGCTGTCATGTGTCCAAGTCCCAGTTTAAACACTCACTAGCTGTGTAACTTGGGCAATCTGCCCCACAAAGCTATTTGTTAAAAGCAATAAACCCTGGAACATGCTTAGTACAGTGCCATAACTAGTAGATGCCTAATCCATATTAGGCATTAGCAGTAACAGTGACCGTGATTCTCGGTGGAGGGAATTGGTCGTAGAACAAGAGAAATCACCCTCAGTATGTGCTCTATACACTTTAATGGAAGCACCTGATTAAAATCAGAGACATACAAGTGTCCACAATTAGAACACAATTACAGTTATGTTATTGAAGCAGAACATAAAATTGAAGGAACATGTAATGAATCACAAGAATGGTTCCTGCATCCTCTTTTGCAGAAGCTTCCGTGTTTTCCCCCGAAGTATGACATTTAAGGCTGCCCTAGTTTAATTTTACCCAGCACCATCATCACATCTAAATATTAGCCTTCCATTAGCCACTGAGCACTCTATTAGCATTACAGCTCAAAGCATGCCTCCTTTGTGTCATCTACTCCCGTGTTTTCAATATGAATGAACTCCTGGCCTGCTTTCTGGATTCCTTTTCATGATTTCTTTTTCTCCGCCATCTCATCTTCCTTCTTCCTGAGAATTTAATTAGCTTGTTGTTTACCATCCTCACTAATGAGGAAGCGAGTCAACACGAGGTCAACATCAATCCAGCTGCAGCCCTCCCTCCCTGACCTCCACTCAAGCTTCTTGCTGCCCTTCCCATCAGCAACTGTTCTGCAGAGAGCTAAGCCTCTGCTGCTGCTGTTTATTTCTTTTCTTTCTTTTTTTTTAATGGAAATGGGCAATTAAAGTCCATTAACTAGCCAACACAGAAGAAAGATCTTGGAAAAGCTGTATTATAGGCATAAAGTATGCTACTCATAGCACTGGCCATGTTGGTTTAAGCGAAAATAAATGAAGAAAATGAAAAGCCTCCATTGAACACGGCTTTAATATACCTACATGTCTTGAGAGTTAAAACCACAAGGCATCCCATTTGTTAATCTCTCTGCCATTGCTGTTGCTATAGATATTTCTAAATTCTCAGTCTGAGATAATAATAAAGACTAGAAGGGATCATGAGACAGAGAGGTAACTGGGTTAAAGTGTTATAAGGGAAATCTCTCTGAAGAGAGTTATTTCAGGAATAAACAAACATAGAATCCAGTGCTCCAGAGGCTCTGTGATTACTCTTGGATTACTGAAAGCGTTGGGCAGCAACAAGATGGGGTGAGGAAGATGATGCCAAGGATGTGCCTTTCCTGATGCCAGCCCTTTCACAGGCCATCCCAGCCCACGGCTATTGCTCCTCTAATCCAGGCTTTGTCTTCTGGGTGTCCACTCAAGCAACTCCATTTCTGATTTTTTGGATGTATCACCCACAACCAGGTAATGTCAAGGATAGCTTGTACAGAATAGGAGGTTGGGTAGGGTTTGAAAGTCTGGGCTTTGGAATTAGACAAACCTGGGTGCTGAAGAGTAGCAGAGTATGCTGCCCAAAATACACAATTTTGGCATAAGGATTCTCTTGAGCTGAAGGCAACTGGGAAATAGTAGATACAAGAGAAACTCTCTGCCCTCCCCCTATTTGCCTAAAAGCAGGAGATAAATTTGTGAAGGGGTCTGTCTCCCTTCCCTCTCTAGCAGGAAGTATGGAAGTTAATCATAGGAGACAACTTCTAGACCTTTATTATCACAGATATGCCCCAGAGGAGTCAACATAACAAACCTTGGTAAAACTAGCCCTTACCAGTCATTAGTTCCCCATATAATTGCCTTCTCACAATCTGCTGCCCCTAGAAGCTCAAAGTCCTTTTCCTTTGTCTTGTCACTTTGCTAAAAATACATTGTTCTTTGATTAACACACCATATAAACTCCAGGTCTAAGCAGGCCTGAGTGTCTCAGCCCTGAGCGCTCCCAGGGCATTTGTGATGTGCACGCTAACACACTTCTGCTTGCTTTTCCCTTGCTAATCTCCTCTGTCAGTCTCATTTATAAGGACCCGGCCAATGAATCTAAGACGGGTAGAGGGAAAACAGTTTTTCCTCTCCTACAGTTTGAATCCCAGTTCTGCTTTTTCTCTGTATGTCTGTGCCTCAGTTTCCCAACTTTTAAATGGAGGAGGTAATAATATCTACCACATGGAATAGTGAGGGTAAAATGACATCGCGTGTGCAAAGTGCCTGGCTCAGTGCTCACTGCCTGGCCCTTCTACTGTTGTTATTGCTACTACTATAGTTATGGGGGGGGGGGAGAATAGGGAAGGAAGGGGAGTGGACGGGAGGAGAGGAGCAGTGAGGAGAGGGGAGGAGAGAGGAGAGTAAGAAAAGAGAACGGTGGACAGGTAGGCTCTAGGACCCCATGCCCATGTCAACGGTTTCTAGTTATGGAATATTCTACCTCTGTACAATCATACAAATTGTGCCTACCTGATGCCAAAGCACCGATATCACCAAAGCAAGTATATTCAAACACTAAAAACAGGCAACATTCTATTTGGTCAGAATGGTCTCTCTCTGCAGAAGTGAATAGAGCCTCTGGCTCATACACACCACACAGGCCTCAGGCCCCCTTCCCCTACTCCCTGCCCCCCCCCCCCAAACCCCTCCATCCCCTGGAGTTAGGCCTGCCCTCCTCCAAGGCGGGCGGCACAGGGCTCCACGCAAAGCAGCGGGGGAAGGTGGCCAGGGGTCCTCACGTGCAACAGAATTACCTAAACGCCATAACTGCGCAACAACGCTTAGTGGATAGTTTTGCAAATTTTGATGATCACCTTTTAAAGACTTAAGCAGAAGAGCAACAGCAGTAACAGCAAAAGAGCCCCCGTGGCCGTCGCCTTACCGTACTGAAGGATGTCTTCCCGGCTGTCCTCCCAGGCCTGCTGCTTCCCTTTACGTTCCATCTCTTCCACAGCCGTTCTCACTTCTTCCACCCCTGTCCCTTCTTCCTCGGCTGAAAAAAAGACTGAAGCAGAGGTTTTGCTCCCCTCCATCCTGTTCCTTCTTGGTATCACGTATGCTCTATCCTTCCTCAGTTTCCCCTCACCTTTTTTCAGTTCCTCTCTTTTCTCAACACTTTTTTGTTTCCGAAGTTTTGGTGAAGTTGGTTTTTTGTCAAGGCCCATTGCAATAATGCACCTAGGAGAAAAATTGACATGCGGTGTTCATTAACATTTATATACAGCACAGTGGAACCGCAAAGCTTTTTAAATCATTTTCTCTTATTCTTGTAAGAAGTGTTGTAAGAAGTATTTTATTAAAGTACATAAATAACTAAAATTAAACTCTTTTCTTTTTATTAATACTAAAATCTTATAATCAGCACAACAAATTCTTAATAGTTTTACACACAATAAGAAGAAAATAACCACTAAGAACTTTAGTCCCAAACTAAAATTAGTGCCTTAAAGCAAATTTTTTGCCTTATAACAGAGTCCAATATATATAGTATATATATCATTCAAACCCTTAAATGAGAATTATGTGATAAAAGAACGTCCAGGTTTGCAAACACAGGGAAGCTGAGATAAAAATATTCAGAAAAAGAAAGATGCCATTCAGTCCATGATTATTTATTATTCCAACACAACAACAAAAGACTTACATGCCAGGTGGACTCTAAATAAGCATGATTGATTTTTAAAGAAACATATACAGTCACATGTTGTTGTGCCCTTTAAACAAACACCTCAGGAAACTTCATGCTTATTTTAATAGAACTGTCATTATTGCTCTTAGAATGGCCTTTTGAAACCTGTACCACAATCTTTGGTGACCTTTACTGGATATAAGCTTTGTTCTTTAAAGAAGGCAATAATGTGCAGAGGTCATAAAGTCATTCAAAGTCAAATCTGGTGAGCCAAGCAGATAATATGCATGTATTAAGACATTTAAAAAAAATTTTTTAGTCAGTTACAACAAGTCACATGAATAAATTCTTCCATACTTTTTTCCTATCTCTCAAGTTAATATCAAAATCAGAATTCTCATAATGATAATATATACATTAATAAAATGATTATAATGATAAGATTGCAGTGCACTCCCTCTGTGCAAGCTCTTCTTTTTGTACCCTATATATGCATTGTTTTACCAGGTTTGTTACACCACAGAACAATAAATTAAACTATCATCACTACTTTTCAGTGAGGAATCTGAGGCTTAAAGGGTTCCATGACATGCCCAAGCTTACCCAGCAGGTTAGTGATGGAGCTGGATTCCAGCTCAGGACTATTAAACTCCATGACTTCACAATGAAGTACAAAAATATTGCTAGGTTACAAGTATAGTCCTCTCAGAGGACTAGCTACACAGACAAATATTATGCTACTGGGTTTACCACCAGGGAAAGTATTCACACTCCCTACCTCAAATTAACAGAATCTGGAGAAGTTGTCAATAAGCTCTAGAGACCATCCCTGACCTGGAAAAGGTGCTTGGCTCTTCTCAGTCTCCACACTCCTTCTCTAGAAATATACACATCCCCTTCTCTACAGGTTACACAATTATCAGGAAACTAAATCAAATAGAGTGGGCAGGTAAAAAAGAGATCAGAATGCAATCAAGACTTGTCAGTCCTGGAAGAATAGAAATAATATGTAAGATTTGAAAATTGCCTCAATGTGAATCAAATCCAATGGCAATTTCTTAAACTCAAGATTCACTGAATTTCAGCCATCTCTGGTCTAGAAGTAGCATAGGAATGAATTCTCCCAACAAGCAAATATGACAACTTAGTTATGTCACTTTTGAATATCTCCTCATAAAATAAAACTAAAAGGACCTGCACTCAAAGTAACGATCAGGCTGTAAAAATGAGATAATAAGGATACACTTACCTCACCCATATCAAGCATGACAAATACTGACTTCAAGGATGAAGTCAGGTATTGCTTTACTTAAAATAAAAGTGTCATGAATCTTCACAGAATATGATTATCTGCACTGCCTTCTGTTCACACTGCTCTTCGCTTACCCATGGCAACACCAAATCCATTGATTTGGAGCCTCTGCTATGCTGTTACTTTAAGTTTATGTTGTGACTGTGTGGATGCTTTGATGCCTCCCTACTGCATGCACAGACTTTTTATTGCCCATCTGCTTAAGGGAATTGGACAAACAAAGTGAGTAACATCTGTGCTTTCCTCATCACTGACTACCTGGTTGACTTCTGAGTATAATTTGAGGTGTTGATTACTAAACTCAAAGCTGTCTGCATTCTTCTCAGTTAGGAATCCTTCTTCCTGTGTTTCACTCTAGTAACTGAAACTACCATGTCTTTTTGAACAGTTCCCACGGTTGTGGGATATATAACAACTGTTTTAACCTCTACACTTTGGAAGTGTCCACTGCTGAGCTTTTCTTGTTTTCTGAGAACCTTAAGCAGGTAATTCCTAATCATTTTTAGTACTGGAATTCCCTACTATTTTATTTTATCATAATAAAAGTTCCAGGAACCACTGTTTTTAAAATGAATAAATTAATTTCATTTTTAACAAATTGGAAGAATAAGAAAAAATAACTAAAAGCATTATTGTGGATGTGACAATAAAAAAACAAAGGTTATACAATATTATAGGTGATATCGTTCTCCTCAGGGGTAGTTCTCAGCTTTCACTGGAGTTCTGCAGTGTTGGTATCAGAGCAGTGTGAAGGAAAGCAGCGCCAAACAGGCCAGGTTCCAGCACTCACCCACTCGTCTCTGCCCCACCTGGATCAGTCTGTCTCAGCTTTTACCTGGTCTACAGCAGGGAGACATCAAGTGACACCACACTGTTCTACTTTGGACATTCACAGATTTTACTTGAAACGATTATGAAGCTTACAAAAAACTAAAAATGGGTGAAGGCAGTCAAAAGGTTAAAATACTTTTTAAGTTTTAAAAAAATAAAAATTAAATTAAAAAATAAAACCAATGTCCTATAAGAAGTGTGTCTTTTAGTTAAGGGTAATAAATCTTGCTCTAATTACACAACTGTTTTGCCATTATTATTTGAAAACATCAAAGAAAGAAGCTAGCAGGGACTAAGTGAAACCATGTAAAGAAATGCCTAAAGGCTAGTAAGTGTCAAATAGGAGAGTAGATGGCATCAATCAGATTTTGGAATTGATTATTAAGCCTCCACTGAAAGTGATTAGGACCAAACATTGGCAGCTTGGATTTACACAGCAAGTCCCAAAGAATGCACATGGATGATTGTATATAAGCCCATTCGCTTTCCTGAGAGTTAAAGAGTCATTCATTAAATGGCTGGCCCAAAAATACGGAGGAAGAATATTTGAGTTGAAACATAAAAACAACTTCTGGTGGGTCCGAAGTACACCTGAGCAATCCTATTATCCTGCCATTCGCTCTCCCACTTGCTGGATGAATTTTCACACCTCCTCTCTCTCTCCTAAACTTTCTAAATCCCTCCTCCCCCAGACTTAACTGCATTGATAAATTCTTGTTTGACTGAAAAAATAAAAGCAATCAGCAGAGACCTCCCAGGTTGTCCAAACGCATCCGCCAACTTACATCTCTCTCTACTCTACAAGCCATCTCTCCACCTGCTAGTACAATGCTTCTCCTCTAAGGCTAGCTCTTCCACTTGAGCCCTGGGTGCCATCTCTAGTCCACTCCGGCACCTTGCTTCAGCACCTTCTCCCTCTATGTCATGCTTGATCAATTTTATTTTTCTCCAGAGTAACAATTTTTACTTCTCCAGAGTATCAATCCTATCTATCAGCATACAGCCATATTATACTACCTTCCATCTTAAAAAATAAAAAAGCCCTCTCTGACCCCAACATTCTCCTCCTGACTGCTACTCAGTTTCCTTCTTTTATAGCAAAACTTTTTATAAAACTAATTATCTATATCCTCTGGCCTTAGCTCTTTTCCAATTATGCCTTAAACCTACACCAATCAAACTTGCATTCCTACTCTTCACTATAGTTTGTCCCAAGGTCAACAATAACCAACACTTTACCAAGTCATGCTCAATCCTCAGTTCTTCATTTACTTTACCTATCGCACATTCAGTGCTGTTAGTCATGCCTTTCTCTTCAAACCTTTTGTTCATTTTCAGGACACCACTCTCTCTAAGTTCCTCTCTAATCACTGGCTTTCTTTCTTAGGCCTTTTGCTGATTCCTCTTTATGTCTCTCATTTTTGAACTGGAGTGGGCAGGCATCGTCCCTATTTGCATTCAATTCTTAAGCGATCTCAACTCATCTTATGATTTGAATGTCATCTATATGCAAACCATTCTCACATTTGTATTTCCAACTTGGACCTCATTTTGGAACTTATAGATGTCTTAAACTTAATTTGCCCAAAACCAAAGTCCCTTCATTCCACTTTCAAACCTGTTTTTTCCAGTCTTCTCAATCACAGTAGAGTTAACTGGGCATCTTTCCAGTTGTTCAAGCCAAAAACTTTCCAATCATCTTTGGCTTTGCTCTTTATCTCATGTCCTATATCCAATTCATCAAAAAATTCTGTAAACTCCATCTTCAAAATATGTCTAGAACCCAATCAATTCTCTGTCTACCATCTTCTCTCCTCTGGATTAAAGTAGTTTCCACCCTTTCACCAGCCTTCTTGATTTATTTTTGCCATAGGAGCTACTGTCAAATATAACAGGTCATTGCCCAAAACTTACCAAGGAGTCTTTGCGTGTCTCTCAGAATAAAAGTGAAAGTCCCTGCTATGACCTTCGGACTCCACATGACTTGGCCCCACTGGCTCTCTGACCTCTTCTTCTATCATTGCTCCATTCCTTACTTTTGCTCTGGCCACACTAGCTCTGGCACAAAAGCGTGCTCCTGCCTCACACCCTTTGTAAATGCTTTTCCTCTACCTGAAAAACTCTGAAGGAGGAAACATTTTTTCTATTTTCTGTCTCTGATAAGATATCAGACTACCAGATATAAAAAAATCCCACCCTCTGGCCTTTGTCCCCCCCTCACTACCTATATCTATCTCCTTCACCCTGTTTTGTGTTCCTCATGCATATTACCATCTGATATATATTGACTGCTTGATTGGAATTTTATTTTCCCTTCCCCCATTAGAATGGGCTCCATGGGGGGGAGGAACTCTGGTTCACTGCTATATTCTCACTTGACCTTATATTCAATTCTCCGTGAGTACTTTCAGAAAAAATTAAAGAAGGTTTTCAAGCAAGTGCCCCAATTTCAAACAGAATATTCAATATGGAAGTTGATAAACAACAATCAAAACTGACCTTTTCTCATGCATTTTGTGAGATTAAAACTAGGGCCATGAGAATGATATTTGGGCCACACCATAATGCAGTCACAGCTCTGAAATGAATAACCTATAACACTCAACCTGATAAGCCAGGTGCTTGCACATGCTCTGCGGCACAGCCCAAAACCAGCTATTAAAAGGAATGAGAAAAAGAAAGAAAAGGAAAAAAAATAACATTTTGGTTTTGGAAAACATTTGTTTCCATACTTGTAGCAAGGAGATGATCTTTCCACACACACAAACCCGAAGTAGCCTCCTTTGCCTCCAAGTCTGGAACCTTTCCGATGCTTATATTCACAGCAGGAGCTCAACCTGTTCACCTGCATCCCATTCAGGAAAAAGGTGAGGCTGAAGGGGAAACCATGGTGCCTCTTGGAAATAAACTGAAAGGTCTCTGTAATTAAAAAGGAAATAAATAAATGAAAGCAACTGACTTTGGACTAATGTGTTCTACATCACATTTTTCTACTAGGTAAGTACAACATTGTGGTCTAGATCACTTTTTAACTTGGAGACAATTTTTTAATCATGAAAAAAATGTTCTATTATTTTGTTTATTAAAAAATACTCCAAGCTTTTATAAAACTCTTTGCTTTGTAAAAAAAAATAATAATGTGTATCATTGTATGAGCACTTACTATGGCCAGGCTTTATGCCTGATTATCTTGGGTGTGTTATTTCTTAACAAACACATGAGGCAGGAATAGTATTATCACTAGTTTCTGGATGCAGAAATTAAGGCTTAGAGAAGTTCATCAATTTACCCAAAATCATTCAGTAAG
Organism: Miniopterus schreibersii; assembly: GCF_964146895.1. NCBI lineage: Eukaryota > Metazoa > Chordata > Mammalia > Chiroptera > Miniopteridae > Miniopterus > Miniopterus schreibersii. The sequence continues at coordinate 46,906,216 of NC_138109.1, forward strand.
TGGGAAAGTCAGTATTTGAATCTAAACATCTCTCTCGATTCCATGTCTCTATCTTGCTATGTTATCTACTGCAAAAGTACATGACAGAGGGCTAGTGTGAGCTCAGTAATGCTTTTAAATAAATATGTATTTTTAGTTGGGACTTGAAACATCCTAATTCATACATGAATGAGGCAGACTTATTCTATCTCCAATCCATTCTCAATTTTATCTGAATTGAGACCACTTTTTGCTCCCCCACCCACCCAAAAGTCCCACCAATAAATTAAGAACCACTGCTTGCAATTAATAGGTTTTAATTATTCCAAAACTTTATCAAGCTCTTTGAAAAGGTCTCACCCTAGATTTACCAAACTCTACGTCTACGAAACCATATTCTACACAGTGACTCACAAACTTGCTACCCTTTACACTTCTAATGAGATTTCCTACAAAAGAAGCCTCCCTGGATCCTCCACATTTACCAAAAATAGAGTTAATAATTTTTGCCTCTCTGCTATGTACACATTTCCTATTGTTGTACTTATTGCATTATATTTAAATACGCCTACACCAGCAGTTCTCAAACTTTAGCATGCATCAGAATCACCTGGAGGGCTTATTAGAACACAGGTTTTCTGGGCCTCACCCCACAGTTTCTGATTCAGTAGGGCTCAAGAATTTGCATTTCTATCAGTTTTCCAGGTAATGCTTATGTTGTTGGTTCAGAGATCCCACTTTGAGACCCTGATCTAGATGTTTGCTGCCCTACATGTTTGTGAAATCCAGGACAGCTGAAATTGGTCAAACTCTTCTTCATTTCCCCAGATCCCAGGACTATGGCATAGGAGGCCCCCAATAAATAATTAGTGAATTCTTATTTTAACCTATTTCTCTCACAGTCACCTAGAAATATTAAGTTTATACCATATTATGTCTGCAAAAAGTAATTTGAATCAGATGCTAAATAAGTCTACAAATGAATAGACCTATTGAGAGGGTAATTCTGTTATTTATACCTTAGTATTTATAATGTGAAATTAAACAAACTTGGAAAGAAAACACTGAAAGGATAACATCTAGGGAAACTAAGATGCAACAGATTTTAAAATTCAATAGTCTTTATGATATATGGGCTCCTTAGTGGTGACTAAAAAGCTTTCATCACAGAAACCTGAATGGGGCATTCATGTGATATGATCCATTCAGCTGCAGCCTCACCCCCGAGGCCTCACCCAGCCGAGGAAGAGAGTGCACCGAGGGAAAGGCTGAGAATGGACACAGGACGTCAGCTTCCAGGTGTGGCTGCTCTTCCACTTGGTACTCATGTGACCCGAGAGCGGATCTACCTATTAGTTTCATTTCTTTCTTTTTTCTTTTTTCAAACTGTTGAACAAGAATTGACATCCTCCGCCTTTATTCCCTTGTTAATTATTTTATAGTTTTGTATTTTAAATTCTAGCATCACTTCCCAACCCTGACTTGATGGTTTCTACATGGAGTAGTGGCAAGAAGATAGGCTAGAGATTTGCATTTCTGAATTCTCATCTATGAAATGGAGATGGCAGGAGGAGTGGGTGAGGGAGTGAGGCGGAGGGGGTGACCCAGACTACCCACTTCGCAGAGTAGTCTTAAAGATTATATAAGGTACAGTATTGGAAAGCATTCTGTAATATTTATAAAATGTAGTTATTCATTGTTGACTGACAATGGGTAGCATTATCATAGGCACTATGGAGAAACAAAAATACTAAAAAAACGTCAAATTTGGTCTCCTCCTTCAAGAAGTCATAATTTAGCAGGAGAGACAAAATGAACATACCAGACTTCTGGAGTGAGGTCACCAAACTCTCTCCCTTTAAAATGGTGTCTTCTGAAAATGGACCAAAGGCTTAAAATAAACTGAGCAACAGTTATTCATGAAAATTTACTGAACTTTCGGTAAGAACAGTGGAAATCTGAGGCATCCTTGCCTGAGGCTGCTCCCATCCCACTCACCTGCCACTGTTTCATCACTGTAGTTCTAATAGGGTCGGGCGGGCCATAAATAATCAGCAGCTTCACTGCCAGTGGGGCTGACTTGATTTGGAACAGAAGACAGAATAACCCTGGCCAGTGGGAGTACCACTAATAAGTAGCAATCTGGGAGGCAAGCTAACATAGAAGGCCAGAGGTTTCGCTAGCCTGAAACTGTAGTTCTAATTAGGGCAAGCAACAGGCCAGTGGACTAGCAGGAAACTTAGCCAGGAGATGCAGGTAATAAGGCAATCATAGATGCATTTGTAGGGGAGCAAAATTTGCCACCCCACAATGTGTCTCTGTGGCATAAGGATTATTTTAGGCTGATTATTTTTAGGAAATAAGACTCAGAGAGAACCATTGACATTCCTCCTAATTGCCTAAAAGAAGTTAGAGGACCTGCTCAATAAAGGAAACTATCATCATACATAACCATAGTTTAATACAAACTAGATGTGATAGACATGGAGAAAAGGAACCTAGCAAGGCCCATTTGATTAAAGTTTTCTCTCTCTGTCCCATTGTTTCTGTATGGCCTAGCAAATATTTGGTTACCAAAAATTTACCCTTTTCATCTACTTGTGTATTATCTTACTTCCCTTTGAAATTCCAGATCTCTCCTCCTTTTCCTGAGTCCAGAATGACATATATATCTCATCTTGCCTAGCTCTCTTTGGAATCTCTTATGTTTGTGCAGATACTCTGAACGTATCTGTTAGATTTTCTCTTGTTAATGTTTTACATCATTTTAATTATTTGACCAGCCCAAAGAAACAAAGAAGCGAAGGGGGAAATTGTCCCCTCCCTCCCCTACACATTCTGTAAGCTTTATACACATCCTTGGCTAACTGGAAATGGCATGGATTGGAGTAGGCTCAACCTATTCACACATCCCTGGCCAACTGGGAGTTTGCATCCATGAATAAAGGAAACACAAGAGAGCCTGGTAAAAAATCGAAGCTGGAGCAGACTTAAAAACTGCCTAAACTTTGAATGTATTTTTCTATTTTTTTTTTTTTAAAAATGTCTTTATTGATTTTAGAGAGAGGAAGGGAGAGGAAGAGAGAGAGATAGAAATATCAATGATGAATCATCCATTGGCTGCCTCCTGCAGGCCCCTACTGGGGATCGAGTCTGCAACCACGGCATGTGCCCTGACCGGGAATGGAATCTTGATCTCCTGGATCCTAGATCCATGCTCAACCACTGAGGCTCGCCCGCCAGGCTGAATGTACTCTTGAACCCACTACAGCAGATTGAACATTGCCCTCTAAAAATTCATGACCACTCAGAACCTCAGAATGGGACCCAATTTGGAAATAGGGTCTTTGCAGATATAATTTGTGAAGTATCAAGTTGAGGTCATCCTGAATTTTTTTTTGCCTGATTCCAATGACTGGTGTCCTTAGAAGAAGAGGAGAGGACACACACAAAGACACACAGAGAAACATGACATGTGAAGACAGAAGCAGGGGCTGGATTGATGGAGCTACAAGCCAAAGAATGCCAAGGATTGCTGGGAATCACCAAAAGTTGGAAGAGACAAGGAAGGATTTTCCCCTGGAGCTTTTAGAGGGAACAGGAACCTGCTAATACCTTGGGATTAGACTTCTGCCTCCAAAACTGTGACAGGATAAATTTCTATTGTTTTCAGCCACCAATTTGGGGGGCATTTTTTAGGCGAACTCAAGAAACTGATACACCCTCAAATAGATCCACTTGCATGAGGTGGAGGCTTTAATGGGTCAAAGTTTTTGAACATTACCTTTGACAAATGACTGGATGATCACTAAACTACAAAGACACAGAGACAATCTTAAGAGACTAGCCTAAAAAATGAAAAATAGGATTAAAAATATATATATGAGCAGAGACATCACTAGTTGTATACCAATGAGAGAGAGTGAATTTCATAAAATTGGTCCAGGTAAGTTACCAAACAACAACAAACAGCAAGAACAATAATCTTCAAGAGGGAAAAGTCAAAATCCAAACTCCATAGTTGCTCTAATACATGATCTAAAATGTTCAGTTCTCAATAAAAAGTTAAAAGACATGTAAAGAAAGAAGAAAATGTGACCCATACACAGTGGGGGGAAAGCCATCAAACCCACTCCTAGGATTTACTGGAGAGAAATGAAAACATGTCTACATAAAAATTTATATTTGTATATTCATAACGGCATGATTAATAATAGCCCTAAAAGTGGAAACAATACAAATGTCCATCAACTGGGGATGGATAAATAAAACCTGTGTTGGAAAATATGTATTCAGTGATATAAGAGAGAAGCTATTGATAGATGCTACAAACAGATAACTCTCAAAAACATTATGCTAAGCGAAAGAAGCAAGACTCAAAATACTACCTATTGTATAATTTCATTTATTAGAAATGTCCAAAAAGGCAAACCTGTAGAGACTGAAAGCAAGTCAGTGGTTGCCTGGGACTGGCTATGAGAATGGGAATTAACTGCTAGTGGGCACAAGGAAACTTTTAGAAGTGATGGAGATGTTCTAAAGCTGGCTTGTGATAGATAATGGCTGTGCAATTCTACAAAATTTCTAAATATTAATTAGTCGTACACTTAGGATAATGAATGTTACACCTCATTGAAGCTATTTTTTAAAAACAAAAATAATCAATATATGGTAACAGTGAAAGAGAAATTTAAAAAACAAACAAAAACAGTTAATGTAAGTCCCAGTCCAATTAAATGCTTTGGTTTTAAGTGTAGAATAAGAGCCGTTGCCATCAAGAGAGATGGATAACACAGAATAGAAGTCGAGAAAGTTTCACAGCTTAATTCTGAATCATAAAAGATGGGGAAGATTTAAATTTAAAATTCTATTTTGAATTTGAAATCCATTGTTCTATTGTGGACAAAAGAAATATCACACAAAAAGACAAGAGAACAGAATTGGGGGGTGGGGGGAGTACTTTGGAATACACAAATAGTTACAATAGAATCAGGTTTGGAAATACAAGATAATAGAGCAGAAAAGGGAGAGATTATAAGAGGGCCAGAAAACAGCTCCTTAATTCTTTGTATCCACATGAACCCAGGAGGCCGGGGTTTGCCTTGTTGATGATGAACATGGCCAATGAAAATGCCGGTGAAGAGCTGCACTCTTCACAAGTCGCAGAAATTTACGGTGACTTCCTAGGTGTACATAATAAACAACCAAAGTGTGGTTTGATGTCTCAGATCAAACCACAAGACATCATGAATCACTATGGGAATAAAAGATGCACTTGCCACACTACTAAATAATTCATTTTATTGTTATTTCTCATCCAACAGCAAGACAAGTTAATGAATGCCACATTTTTTAATGAGTTTTCTGCTCCAAGCATAACGTTAAATGTGGTGTTTTTTAAATAGAAATCTTCTAAAAACCTATTCACATTTCATTGAATCTTACACAGCTTTGATTTTTAAAAAGGGCAGATTCTTTTCAGTTCAGCTAAATTGCTAAGATTGCTGAACCACAAGTCAACTCTGAATCACCGCACTTTTCAATTTTGAATAATTACTTTCCTGGCAATCAAGGGCAAGCTGAGACAAAATTATTGTGAGGACAGGATTCAATTATTTATGTCCAGATTCCATCCTATAATTCAAGACTGTCCGATGACATAACAAAAAGACAGTCCCGGGACCAATATGTATGCAAAAGAACACTTAACCACGGAACACTCTCTTGTAACCTTTGGTTTTACACGCTAATCACAGAGTGTATATCATCTCCCAGAAAATCATTCAGTTAAGTCTTGTTTTTTTTCATTTGTATGTGCTATGTTTTCCAGCAAACAGACATTACATATGTATTTTCTTAAAGAATGATTTAAGACCCAGGAAGAGTTTCATTATGTTAATTCCAATTTAAGACTATAGCTAATTTCAGCAATTCTCTTAAATTAATAGTTGAAAGTTATACTTTAAAAAAATAAGTGCATGTATCTATGCCACCAGCATCAGCAGTTCCATCCCCATCACATTATGAAAATGTAGGAAGCTCTTTGCTACTGAGAATAGCTAACTGGAGCTAGAAAGTACTAATCAAAGACCCTGAACCTAGTCAGGGGACAGGATCTGCTCTTGACTCTGCCCAGAGCTGCACGTGTGACCGTGGGAAGCCTGTACCTCTGGACTCCTCTCATTTTCCTCGTCTACAAAATGGAAGGAATAAACTCTCAAATGCTATGAAAATGACACAAAGTAAATTATATTTCAGCCAAGTATATAAAATGGAGGGAAATATTTCCAGCATTATTGAGCCTTATTTTTTTTATAAATTTTATATATATATATATATATGTAAAACATACATTTTTATAAAGTAAAATATTACATGTTTTACTTTAAATTAAAATTAACATTCAAGCCTGGCTGGTGTAGTTCAGTGGTTGAGCATCAAGATTGCGGTTCGATTCCTGGTCAGGGCACATGTCAGGGTTCCTGGCTCAATCCCCAGTAGGGGGCGTGCAGGAGGCAGCTGATAGATGACTTTCTCTCATCACTGATGTTTCTATCTCTCTCTCTCTCCCTTCCTCTCTCTGAAATCAATAAAAACATATTTTTAAAAAAATTAACATTCAAGTGTTTACCCTTTCTTATGTTGGAAAGCTTTAATATTTAATCCCTAAATATATATAGTTTCTCTTTAAGTACTTGAATTTTTTAAATTAATATTTGTTTTCTTGATGAGGGAAAACAGAAAACCCAAAAGTAACAACTCCACATTTGCCCCAACTCCTCCCTTAACCCCTAAGTTTATATCAAGATTACTAACCACATATAAATACTTCTTTTAATTAGTGAAAGCTCTATTACTTTCTAAACAGAGTTTCTCAAGCAAGGAAATAACAAATACAGAGGTGTGCAAAAGTAGGTTTATAGTTGTGAGTACACAAAACAGTTTCTTCTTGTATTATTATTTATTTATTAATTTTTATTTTTCCATATAAACTGTAAACCTACTTTTGCCCACCCATGTATAATCCTGTAACAACTCTTCCTTTTACTTGCTGTCCCACAGATCAAGTATTGACAAAATCCACTTCAGTAAAATATGTGAAACCCTATATGGAATATAAAAATTATTTTGTGCTAATTAAGGGAGGCAGAGTAGCTGCCAAAACATGTCTTTTTGGGATATTGATTATTTTAAGCTGATTATTTTTAAGAAACAAAAGACTCAGAAAGAACCTTGACCTTCTCCCTTACTGCTTAAAAAATTTAGATAGAGGAACTGTTCCAGGAAGGGAGCTATCACCATCCATCACTCTAATATAATATGAAGTAGGTGTGGTGGGGGAGACTGAGCAAAGACTGAAGATCAAAATCACTCTGTGTCCTCTTGTCTCTGCAGGGCCCAGCACACATTATTTGTTTACTGAACATCTGCTTTCCCATCTCCATGTGAATTGCCTTCCTACCCTTTGAAGTCCCAGACCCCTACCCCTTCTCCTTAGTTCAGAAAGGCATATAAGCCGCAACTGCTCAATTTGTCTCTGCGCTTTCTTTTTCTTTTTTTTTCTTTTTTAAATATATCTTTATTGATTTCAGAGAGAGGAAAGGAGGGGGAGAGAGAGAGATAGAAACATCAATGATGAGAGAGTCATTGATCGAGCCCGCAATCCGGGCATGTGCCCTGACCGGGAATCAAACCCTGATCGCCTGGATCCTAGGTCGATGCTCAACCGCTGAGCCACGCCCGGCCGGGCTGGGCTTTCATTCTTATGGAACCCCTGTATGTACGTACACAGTTAAATTTGGTGATTTTCTCTTATTAATCTAGCTCATGTCAATTTAATTCTTAGACCAGCTAAAACCTAAAAGTGTAGAAGAAAATTTCCTCCTCCCCAATACTAACAAACATGGATTTATGATCAAATGAAAGTGGAAATGTGCTAAATGCATTTGGCTAAATTCTGCACCACGTTATTTAGGTGTGATTCACCCTAAAGTTTATTGGATTTGTGATTTTTATCTCAACGTACTTCTAAGGAACAAATTGCCAATCTGGTATTTTTCTCTTAGGATAATGTATGATATAATTCACTATGGCAAGCCAAATAAGTAACTTGTAATTTGGGAAACAGTTTATTCGTGCAACATTTTAATGATCATATATCTCTATCCCCAAATTAATCTGTTACTGGGTTAAGTCACTCCAAATTCTTTCTTTCACAATCGGTAAGAGTAATTGCTGCTCCAATTTTAATCATGGAGCAGTAAATCCAGATTCACTTTGATGCAGCTGGTTTATAAGTCCCTGGATATGCAGAATTTCACAGAGAAATTGAAGTCATTCTGATATCAACAATACTTTATAACATTAACTTTAAGCACTTAAAAAGAATTCACATTTTATGAGTACCTTTTTCAAGTAGTTTGCCTTTGTAGACGCAAAGATTTTCTCCACCACAGTGCTGTTGATAAACTTTTATTTCATCCCCGAAGTCTGGGTAATCATAAGATAGGTGCACATTTTTCCCCAAATAGATCATTGTAATAACTGCATTACTATGTGGTGGTGTTTTATTAATCCTTCTTGAATCCTAGAATAAACAAAAAGTGGGGTTTATTAACTAATTACCCTCTAATCAGAGTGCAATGACATTATGATATGAAGAAGAGAAAAGGCTATTTTTAGGTACATAGCAACAAAGCCTTTATAAAACATAAATCTACCCAGTGCGAAAAAGTGAAGCCCATTACAAAATATATCCCTCTAATAGTTATAACACATACATTTTCGCTTTGTATTTTTAATTAAATGCTGGGGACTTGGACAAAATTTGTCACTTTTTATTTTACGTGTGTGTGCGTGTGCATATTTTACATACAACCATAATATCAAGGATGCTAAGAGAAAATTGCTCTCAGCTCTTTTAGCTGGTGCTCAAAAAAACATGTCGGTGACATAATTTCGTTCTAATTTGAACTGACATTGACTGTGATTTAGTAATTGTGTGTGTAATTGAGCACTTTACACTTGAGCACTGACACCTGAGCTTATTCTGATGCATACATTTGATTCATTCCTTGGTCACTCTAAGGATTATGGACAATGTATGTTATGGGCCTGGGACTACCCAGTTTCACAGAAGGCATTCAGTTCAGTGAAAAACCAACATTATTAATATTATTTTATTTATCAAATATACCTCAAAGTGACAAAAATTCGCCTCATAAATCTATCCGATATTCTCTGTTGTTGACCAATTTAAAGATTTTATAAAAATAAACAAACTTAAATGCCAAAGATTGAAAGAAATGTCCTATTCCTTCCCTTCTACTTTATCTATTCCGAAGTGTTTTCACAATAGTGAATGAGCATAGTGTTCGCCTAACCCTTCAGCGGAAGGTGAGGAAAGACGCGTAGAAAAGAGAAGAGGGGGAGGAGGCAGAGAAACAGGAATGGCTCACTGAGACTTTAAAAGCACCTAGCAAGAATATTTTTGTCTTCCAGCAGCACACAAAGGCCAAACATTACTTTTCACCTATTTTACTTTTCTAAAAACCAATTGTTAGCTAAATGAAAAATGTGAAGGGACCAACTTTTAGTGAGTCCAAGGCAATTATTTGAGTTTGATTTCATTGAATTATGGATGCCTTGGAAGCATGCATTTTTTAAAGAATAACATAGCTGCAGTAAAAAATTCTGAAGTTACTACTAAAATATTTCCATCTCCAAATCCACCCCCATCCACCTCAGAGGACTTCTACTTCAATTCTATTTCTCTGCAGCAAAAGCCAGAGGAAGTAAATCTGGTAAATGAAATTCTACAAATGACAGTCTGAAAAGTGTCAATAGAGGGGGAGTGTGAAGTTTACAATTTAAGCAAATTGTCTTGCCTGAGGACACACAGAGCTCCCAAACAGAAATATTTCAAGGACATCAAGAGCCATGAAGGTAAATCAGCAAACTGGGTAATTCTTTGCAGATTAGAAACACCTCCCTGAGTCACAGTTGAAAGCAAAGGGATAATTGCAGGCCTGGCTCCTAGCTTCAAAATTACCCAATGTCTTCACTTGCCTGGACAACTGTGGAGCTGTGACATGCATGTGTGCAGCCCAATGCGAAATCAGCAGCCTACGGCAAATCCAGCTTCCAGCTCCCGCTAGAACATTTCATGATATGACAGATGAAATAAGCAATACTTTCTAGAGTGGCATGGATTCCGAGGCTGCCCTGTGAGCTTCTAGTAGATAAGCACTATATTAATACAAGGTAACAGTGGCATTCGAGTGAAGGAAAGCTGCCTCATATGTACAAAATGAGAACTGGAAGGAAGAACATTTAAAAATAAAATAAAGAAAATGACAGCTCCTCACTCTTTTCATTTACACTTACTCATATTCTTTTTCTTCTGCTAAAGTGTATTCCTGATGGCAACATCTCTTTTCTCCTGGGGCCAGTTGCTTGATCCCTTTTTAAAATATTCCCTAATTATTACAACCGAATAACCTTTTCTGGGTTCTAAAGGGAGGCCCAAGTGACCGCTCATGATGAAATACGTGTACTAGGAAACAAACAATTGTTTCTTTAAGTTGACTAAATTGCCTCTGTACTTACTATCTTCCAAGGTTATAATGACCGCAGACTGATGAAACTTTAACAAGCTTTCAACGGCCCTTTCTGCTATTCTCAAGCAAGAGTCAAAACTGTCCATGAAAATTCAGCTCCACATTAAGAACAGCAGCAAAGCCTTTCATCCCTGCACAACTGAGAGTTATCTTTCTGAATTTCTTTTCCAGTTCCTTATGACTTTCCTTCTCATTTCTTTTCAGATTTCTCAGGCAAGTATAATCTGAGCTGACAAACAGCGAGACCACTGAGTGGTTAACCAGTTAGCCATATATATTTGTAATATTTAGCATTCAATTGATATATTAAATTTTCACTGGAATCTCTTGTATCCCTGCCCAGGCCTGCGTGGGGTGGATATAAGAGATTTCTATAGATGTCAAAGTGCCTGTACTTATTGACAGTGTTGGGCAGCAGTTCCTTTCCGTCCACTTAGCCAAGCCCTGATAAACTCTGGACATCATAAAATCTTACCTGGACCTCTGCAATAAACTTCTAGTTAGTAGGATTAGATAAAATTTATCATCCAAACTAGGACACGATAGAAAAAAAGAGCATTAATTTGCACTTGTTCCAGGAAAGCTGAGATGTATGCTTACCCTACTAATTGGTTTCTTCACTTCTAGCGTGATGTCCCTCAAAATTGCCCTCCCCCTGGATATCAGAGTGGTCTATTAGCACTAAACAGATCATGTGACTTTCCTATTAAAGTCCTCTCATGATTCCCAATATCCAGGAGATGAAGCTCAACATTGCTCAGACAACCTCAAATGTCTTATATTCTCTAACTCCTACTGTCTCTCAACTATTGCAATTTCTTGTGTTACTTTTAAAGGTCCAGCAACTGAACTAATTGTAATGGCACAAACATTACCAACCTGTTTTTAATCCTCAGACTTATATAACTGTATGAGTCATGTGACATTGGAACTATTTCCTTGTATTCCTCTCTCAGGAGATAAAGACAGTGTCTTACCTATCTCTCTGCCCCCAATGTCTTGCCAGTGTTGACACTGCTAGTAAGGGCCTACCAAACATTGATCTGAACGGACACAGACATGGAACTATTAAGGATTCCAGATTCTGTCCTTTGCTGAGACAAAGCTGTTAGTAGGTTGACCCTGTCCTTCATCAGAAGTTTTCTACATTTGTAGGAACTCGATAGGAGTCAGAATATGAAAATTGACTAATGGCATCCTGTCAAACAAGAGGCCTCTTTTGGTGACTAAGCCTTGCTAAGGATTAACAACACATCTGACTATAAAAGGTGCCAGGCAGTCCCCATGTTGACTCTGATGCCCTTAGGAAGAAAAAATTCTGACAGGATCCAGAAAAAGAGTGTCCCAGTGTCCACATTCTACAGGTCCAGGAAGCAGCTGGTTTTGATGGACACAAACAGAGAGCATATCGCTATACTCACTTTATTATTCTCTTTCTCTCCTTTCTCACCAGTCTTCCCTGTTCCCTCCTCCTGCTTCCTCGCTTTATTACGCTTCCTCTCTTCACTTTCCTCCTGCCCGTTTCTTACTACTGTGTAACCCATATGTCATGCTTATTCCTGCCACCCCGCAAACATCTCCATTCTGACGGTACCGGAGCTCCAGATTTTGAGGATGATGAACTGACACATGCGCCTTCCCTTCCTTATCTCCACCAACAGAATAAATTCAGAAACTCTGTTAAGAGCTAGAAATGACCCCATTGGAATTGGCCCCCAAATCTGATCCTCAGTGAAGAGGCCTGCCCTTACACCCAGCTGTTCCAGACACCCAGAAGCAGCTTTGTCCTTCCTGTCTCCCAGGGTTTTGTTCTACATGCCACCAGCTAAGACAGTTTGATTGTTGAACTGGATTTTTAAACCGTTTTTCAAGTCCTTTCTGTTATGTAGTTACCAAACTGCAGTGCTAATTTTAAGGAAAAACATTGTTTAAAGGAAAGTGTCTGAAATAAATCAATCCTACTATGAGATATGGTGAATTCGCATATATTAAAATCATGCTGATATTTTCCTTTTCCATTCTCAAATCTGAGTCCACTGGTAAGAAAAAGCCAAGACTAAAACATACCAAGATAATGCACTGACTAGGACGGAAATCGAAAAACTGTTTTTAAAATTAATTCCAACAGAAGAAATGTGCAATTTTTCTAGCAAAGCTAATATTTTTGTTGTTGGAGAAAAGGGGTCTGTATCAGAAAGGCATAATTGATTTCTATGATATCTGCCTCAGTTAAAAAGTATTATTAAGAGTTTATTTTTTTCACACAGATAATAAAGGAATACCTGTTTATGAACACGGTACTAATAAATATTTGATTAAATGTAAGTAAAATCAAATGCTTGACCTCAACAAACTTCATAATCTAGGAGAAGAGGGAGAATAAATGTACATGAGTACTTACTTCTCCTAAGCAGGATACAGTAAGGGACATAAGAAAAGTAACAGAGTCCTTTAGAAGAAAGGAAGAGATGGAATCCTGTTACAATGTGTGGAAATACACTGTAAAGTACAAAGCTTTTGAGAGGGGTTTGGAAAGGTATGATAACATATTCTAATCCCTCAGGCACTCACAGGTAGTTGGTAGAGAAAGAGTATTTGCCTTCCTAATTGAAGGATCAGTTAGAGGCCTAACTAGCATCTGTGTTGAAGAAACACCTAATCAACTACAATTATTATTCTCAAAGATTTGAGAGAAAAAGTCTTGCAAATAAAGTCCGTATAATTTGGATTCGAGGATTACAAAAGCAGGCTCTAAGTGTCAGCCGACTGGGTGTGTATACTTAGTGTGCCAATAACTAGCTATGAGAATTTGGGCAGTTCATTTAACCTTTCATGCCTCAGTTCCTTATTTTTAATATGAAGAAATGATTTTCTCTTTCTTGCATTTATTGTGTGTATTAAATGAGAAAATGTATGTAAAATATTGATCAAAGCTCCCAGCACATGATAAAGGTCCACCAAAGAAAAAGCATGATTATTGTTTTCATTACTTAATATAAATGGGAAAAAAGAATATAGATGATTTAAAAGTGGGTAGATTTCTGGCAGAAATAAATTTTAAAAAGAGCACAGTTCAGAGATGGAAAGTGATAGACCAACCAGGTGAGGATGTAGGGAGTAAGTAGTTCAGTTTGGCTTGGATAGGAGCAGAGAGAAAGCTAGAAAGGGGCAAAAACCTGAAAGCCCTTGAATGCCAGTGTCCTGAGGATACCTTTTTATTCTAATATTTTGCCATCTGGGCTTAATGACCCTGGGGAGATGACCCTTCCTACGACAAACCAACTCCTAGAGATAGTAAATGAATTGCCTGGGAGCGCACTTTCCATGTCCAAATCAGTCCAGAGCCCACATCCACCCTCCCCCTCTGCTATCTGGCTCTTGAACTCTGGGCCAACATTCCCCTGCCTTAATTACCTGGGATGAAGTACCAGACAACTCGGGACAGCCCTTACACCCCAGAGCCTGCCCAAATTTACTCATACTACCCAATCCTAAGCCTGCTTACACTGCCTCCCCTGTTCCTTTTCTCAGAAACCACAACAAAGGCTCTGGCCTGCATTTTCTTCATGTCCTCTCAGACTCCCAGCTGACCCTGGTGCTGCCCTGTTTTGCCGGGTGACATGGTGTGATGGTGACTTTTATCTGTCACCTTGGCTAGGCCACAATGTCCAGACATGTGATCAAACGTTGTTCTGGACAGAACCCTGACTAACACACGTGGCATGTCCCCTCCTCTTGGGAACTCTAAGTAACACACTGTCTCTTCAATGGCAATCATCTCCTGAAAAACAATAAGACCTACGTTTTAAAGTAGTCAAACAGAAGAATATACCTGATCTCATTAGGAAAAAGGAATCAGTGAAGGTTTTAAGCAGAAGAGGAGCATGCTGAAAGCTATTTTACAAAGTTTAATTTAACATCATTATGCAGAATCCGCTAACACTGAGATGGACTTCACTTAACTCTCTTTCCCCTTCCTGCTGTTTTACCCTCTGCGCCCTGATTCTCTACGCTAACTTCCCACTCATCTTTCAAAGCCCATTCCAGATGCCACCTTCGTTATGAAGCACTCTCCAATTTCCTCATTCAGAATAAATATTTCCTTCCTCTATGTTCCCATTGTGCTTTATTTACACCGCTGTGCTCATTCTCATCACAATGTATCATGGTTAATTGCAGATATTTCTGTCTCTTTTGCTAAACTGCAGTCTTTCCAAAAACAAGGATCTGGTCTTATTTATGTTGGTAACCTCAGCACCTAGCGTAGTGCTTGTCATCATCAATAAAAGCTAAACTGAGCTATTTGTTGACTTAGAGGCAGGACATAAGTATGTAGATGATTGCAACAGCCTGGTGAAGAGTTAGGTAGCAAGCATCTGAACTGAAGATGTAGCAGTGAGAATGAAAAAGGATTCTCAGATACATGAGCCATTGTTAAGGTGTAGAGCTGTGCTGTCTGAGATGCAGCCACCTGCTATATTTGGCTGTTGGGCACTTGAAAGGTGGCTCATCCAAATGAGAAGTGCTGTAAGTATAAAATACTTACTGAATTTAAAGACATGGCAATAAAAAATATACAATACCTCATTACAATTTTTCATATTGATTACACATTGACATGATAACATTTTGAATATAGTTAGTTAAATAAAATATATTATTAAAATGAATTTCACATGTTCTTTTTACCTTTTGAAATGTAGTTATTAGAAAATTACAGTTGCTTATGTGGCTTATATTTCTCTTATCTAGAGAGCTTAGCAATTAACTTGATGTGTGATGAAGAGGAAAGAAGGAATCCTAGACTTTGAGCTCAAATTACTAGAGAAAAGGTCACGCTTTATGAAAAATAAAGCAATTAAATGGAGAATTTGGCTTAAATTGTAACCATGTCAAATTTGAGGGGTGGTAGAACCTACCAATAAGGCATCTGCAATTACACAGGGCTCATTTGGAGTCTAGGAGGTGGATAAGTGCCCCCAGATTAGTTCTTGCCTAGAGAAGCGCATTGCCCTCTCTTTCACAAATCATATAAAAATTAAACAAACTTGTTTTGTTTTTTTAATTGATAAAACTAATGATTAAGTAGGTTCTTATCTGAAAGCCTGTATTTTCACATTTATGAACGCTATTTATATAAGTAAAAGTGCATGAGTCACTCCATTGTTCCAATTTTATTCTGTACCACAGGAACCAGGGGTTGATGACAAATCCAAGGGACACTTAGAAACCTATGAAAGCCATGTGGGAAGATGACTACATCTTGAATAAAAAAATAAAAGTGTCAAGATCTAAGCCTATGGTGATGGATAGATTTAGAGGTGAAGAAAAAAAGACACAAAGGAGCAAGACAAGCGATAAAAGCAGATGGCAAAGAAGCATGAAAACAGAGTGCCGTGGAAGGCAAAAGGGGAAGTTTCAAGGAAGAATAAATAAAAGCATAAAATGCTACTACCTAAGAAAAATATGATAAGTAGAAAATAAAAACTAAGATGATAGAAGTAAGTTTAAATATATTACCAAATAAAATAAATGTAACTGGGCTAAACTCACTTATTAAAGTAACAGAGATTCTCAGCTAGAAATAAACACAGAGCACCCATATGTTGCAAAAATACATTTAAAGCCTAAAGCTTAAATGTACAGATGTCAGAAGCAGAATGTAAAAGAAATATATGTATTATATACTAATCTAAAAAAAAATAAGGAAAAGTTAAATACTAATCTAAATAAAAGGCAAAGAACCATTAGCGAAAATAGATTTTAAGGTCAAAAGTAATAAGTAATAAAGAGGATACTTTTTAATGACAAAAAAATCACTTTGCCAGTAAAATAGAGTAATTCTAAATCTGAGAGCACATAACAAGATGTTCTGAACATTTCCAAAACAGAACTTGACATATACAAAACAAAACAAGGAGAAATAGACAAATCTACAATTATAGAGAATGATCATTAGAATTCAGAAAGTGTTAGACCAAACAGATTTTATAAAATGCTAAGAATGTAAAAGATATGAATGACATAATTTACATTTCTTATTTATTGGGCATTTATAGAATGCTGATCCCAACATTTAGAGAATCATATTCTTTACAAAAACTGAACATATATTAGCCTACAAAGCAAGTCCCCACAAATAGCAAAGAATCAAAACCATACAGAACAAAAATAAGAAGCTTTTAAAAAGTAGCATTCAGTGAATACAAAAGGAGTACTCAGAATTAAAATAAGGCAGTATAAGAAAAAACTCAGCAGTATGTGTGGAAGATTAAATTGAAGAAATCTCCCAGAAAGTAGAACAGAAAGGCAAAGAAGTGGAAAATGAGAGAAAAGCTAGGAATATGAGATCATCCGTTTGGTAGTTCCAACATTCCCAAAATAGGGATTTTTTTAAAAAGTTTTTTGTTGTTTTTTTTTAAAGACCAGGGAAGACTGAAGTTTTGTGACTCAAAAGACAGACATGCTAAGGTGTGTCAAAGTCAAGGTGCCTGCTGACACCATGCTGCATTTCTCACCTCAATGCAGAATACCCAAGGGAAGCTGCTTCAGATGCTTATCTGTGTTTCATTTGTCCTGACCACAGGATAGAGAAGTTGCTGCTCTCTCCTCTGCGCCCTTGTACAGAAGCTCATTCACTTAACCACATTCCTGTCGATGTTCACTTGAAGACCGCCCTAGATGCCCTGACTCTGGTGAGACCCATTTTCTTAGGACACACTCATGACCTGGCTTCTCTGACTTCCCCAGAAGAAACTCTTAAAACAACCAACCAACCAAATAAACAAACAAAACAAATAAAACAAACAAACAAACAAAAAAATGCCAACCCCAGACTGACTCAAAAACTCTGGTCACCATATTTTTTCCTGGAACTATTATCCTTTTGTCAAAATACTAGGTTTGAGTTTATTTCTGATGTTTCATGCACATAAGTGATAGAACTCCAAAGAAAAGCAAGGACTCATTTAACACAGATATCAGTATGATAGTTGCTCTGGGAAGCAATAGGGGATGTGATGGCTCAGGACTAGGGAGCTCAGAATGTGACAGTAGTGTTCTACCTTGTTGAGAAGTAATGGTGTGAACATGGGTGTTTGCTTGATTCTTGTTGTTTACCTTGTACATACAGATTTTATATATTCTTTTGGTTGGAGAAATTCAAACTTTTAAAAAGAAGTATGAACAGGTAGAGTTTATCTCAGTAATATACATATATATGTATATATATATAGATTTAAAAATGGTCTGTTTTTCTTCTCGACTTTTTTTTTTAAAATATATCTTTATTGATTTTAGAGAGAGGAAAGAAGAGGGAGAGAGAGAGAGATAGAAATAGTGATGAGTCATTGATTGGCTGCCTCCTGCATGCCCCCGACTGGGGATCGAGCCCCCAACCTGGGCATGTGCCCTGAGCGGGAATCGAACCCCGATTGCCTGGATCCTAGGTGGACGCTCAACCGCTGAGCCACACCCGGCCCGGATATCTCAGTAATATATTCTAACATCAGAAAACCAAATGTTGCCATCGAGTGAGGCTGATGAGGAAGTCATTATATGTGTTAAGTGGGGGCCATATCCTTCAAGACAGCGTATTTGTTGGCCCGATGGAGACTAGTACCAGCAGGCAATGGGTTCAAAATAAGTTAGTAGATGTGGCAGATTCTTTTACTGTTCCAAAGAGTCACTGTTCCTCTCTGTGAGAAGAGGATACTCCCCACTCTATTAATGTCAGGTTTGGTACTGGAGATCAAGTGCAAGTGACATGTGTCAGTTGTGAGTAGACTCTTAAAAGCATTCCACGGTTCTGCTGCCCATGAGGCCAACATATCCCAGACAGGGATAACTCCTTGTGTCTAGGTCCCAGAATTGCAGCTGATCAACAACAGATAATAACGAGAACAAGAAATAAACCTTTGTGGTTATAAGCTGAGTTGCCTGGGGTTCTTTATTAGACTAAGCTACAGTAAACTACTTTCAGAGAACTTTCAGTAGGAAAGGAGAAAACAGAAGTCTAAGGCTGCAGAATGTGAGAATAGGATTTAATTACTTTATATAAGGCTTAGGTAGGTTGAGAGACAGAGATGAATATTAGAAAGAGAACAAAACTATAAATTAGAGAAGAGAAGAACAAACAATGTTAGGTATGATGGGTAATAGAGAAGATGAGGTCAAGGACACGGGGCGGAGCGTGGGCCTCAGAGCCGAGGGCTGCAGTGCTGTGTCAGAGACTGAACAAAGGAAGAGAGTTCGGTGAAAATAGAAGTGAAAGGAGGAAATCTGGGCAAACATGAGGAGCATAGTAGCAATTTTTTGAGAAATTTATTGGTGAATATAGATGCTGAGAGTGAGATGCAGAAAAAGAGTAAATAAAGCATTTAAGAATGAGGTTGATTAAAATGGTACTTTTCACAGAGCTAAAAGAGATAACTTTAGAATTTGTGTGGAACCACAAAAGACCCCAAACAACAAAAGCAATTTTGAGAAATAGCAAAGCTGGAGGTATCATGCTTCCTGGTTTCAAACTATACTACAAAACTACAGTAATCAAACTAGTATGGTATTGACATAAAAACAGATACACAGATTGAGAGAATAGAATAGAGAAACCAGAAATAAACTTGAACCTATATAAAAGAGCTAATAACATGCAATGGGAAAAGTATAGTCTCTTCAGTAAATGGAACTGGGGAAACTGGGCGGCCACATGCAAAAGAATGAAACTAGATCACTCTCTTACATCACATACAAAAATTAATTCAAGATGGACTTGAAGACTTGAACATAAGACCTAAAACCATAAAATTCCTAGAAAAAACAACAACACATAGGCCCTACTGTCCTTGATGAGCTCCTTGTTTTAGTGACTTTTTTTGGATATAACTCCAAAGGCAAGAGAAACAAAAGCAAAATTAAATATATGGGACTACATCAAACTAAAAAGCTTCTGTACAGTGAAGGAAACCATCAACAAAACTAAAAGGCAACCTATTGAATGAGAGATGTTTGCAAATCATATTTCTGATAAGGGGTTAATATCTGAAATATAGAGATGAAACTCACACAACTCAACAACATAAGAACAAACCACCCAATTATATCATGGGCAGATGATCTAAATGACATTTATCCAAAGACGAACAAATGGCCAACAGGCACATGAGAAGATGTTCAACATCACTAATTACCAGGGAAATGCAAATCAAAATCACAATGAGACATCACTTCACTTCTGTTAGGATGGTTATTATCAAAAATACATGAAATAACAAGTATTGTAAAGGGTGTGAAGAAAAGGAAACCCTTGTATACTCTTGGTAAGAATGTAAACTAGTGCAGCCACTATAAAAAACTGCGTGGAGATTCCTCAAAAAGTTAAGGATAGAACTACCATATGACCCAGCTATTCCACTTCTGGGTATTTATCTGAACAATACAAAAACACAGACCAATACAAAAACACAAATTCAAAAAAAGATATGCACCCTTAGGTTCATTGCAGCATTATTTACAATAATCTAGATGTGGCAACAACCTAAGTGTCCCTGAAAGATTGAAGAAGATGTGCTACACACACACACACACACACACACACACACACACACACACAGGAATACTACTCAGCCATTAAAAAGAAGGAAACTTGCCATTTGCAACAACATGGATATACCTGGAGGGTATTATGCCAAGTGAAAAAAGTTAGACAGGGAAAGATAAATGTAGTATGATTTCACTTATATGTGGAATCTAAAAAGAACAAAATAAACAAAACAAAAACAAATTTGTAGATACAGAAAACAAATTGGTGGTTACTAGAAGGGATGAATGTTGGGGAGAAGATGAAATGGTTGAAGAGGATTAGTTGTATGGTGTTGGATGGTAACTGGATTTACAGTGGTGAACACTATGTAGCGCATACAAATATCAAATTATAATGTACTCCTGAAGTATATATATATATATATACATATAAAATATCATATACCAATTTTACCACAATAATAATTTTTAAAAAGAGTGAGGCTGGTTTTAAAGAGGCAATACGCAGTCTATATGCATGTTGGTACTATACTTCCTGATTCTCAACCAGTGAAATGTCGACCCAGCTACCTGCTATTAATCACGGAACTTACATATAATTACAAGTAGTTGTATATTTACACAATAAAAATTAAGAGATCTTTTGCCTTCATATTAGCCTGTAAAGTCTAACTGGCCTTAGGACTATTCATCAGTATTGTGAGAAAATGACTACAACAAAGTACAATATTTTCAAAGAACATTGAAATGAGTATTTTTCCAAATGCTATACAGTAATTTGCCAATAATCATTAAAAGTGTTAGTAAGTTATTTTATGTAGTATATTGTTTTTTATGCTTAAGTTTCTGAATTTTCACAAATTGAATGTTAAAATATTTCTGACATGTGATTGAATGAGCAAATTAAAGGAAATAATTTGGAAATGGTTATAGTACAAACTAAATTTGATTGCAAGATTCACTGGATTTTTTATCAATTGTGCAATTAGTTACTGAACTGCACTACTCAAATATTTGATTTCAGATTCATTCAAGCTTACAATTTCATTTATAAAAGCATTATATTTCTTTATGCAAGTCATTTTGCCTTTGATTTCCTTAAATTCTTTTACTGCAAATCTAGAAATTTAATAATGCAATGTCGTCTCTGCTAATTTAATAAAAGAAAAGTTGATTCCATAGTCACCCTGGTAAAGGCTGGTTCTAAGCCATTTGGAGCAGTGGTTGGACGAAATCTTCTCCTTCTCCATGTTTCAGGTCTATTTCCCCTTGTGATTTTTCCATTCGGGGGAGGAGAGGGAGGAGGGATAGGCACCGTGTAATTGTTAACATTCAGAAGGTGATACTGATTCATTCCCTGGGAATTGTCCATGGAGTTCCTGTACTTCATCATTGCCTTCTTGCCCTGTAATCACATTTCATGACATAAGAACCAGTGAAAGAGGAGTGGTGACTCAGTGTAGCCCAAAACTAGAGACAAGACTGTATGATTGACATTGCATGCAAACACAACTGATATAAATAGGCCAACTCAAAACACTCCAGTCTGTTTGAAATATCCATAGCAAATTAGATTTTTATGAATTTCTAACCTTATTTAAGTATATTTTTAAACCAAATGTACAGTGATGGCATCTTTGTAGTACTTTTGGGATTTTTCCTCAACAATCCATTAAATCTATGTATAGTTAATTTAGAATCAAGAAGTTTAAAGAGTTTACTTTGAAGCAGTGTTGAACAGTTTACTTAACAATGGAGTCTTAGCTCTTTCTTCACATGCATTTCACCCATTCAGGTGATATAATCACTGATAATATAATATCAAGGTACCAAATACAGACACTAACCCAAAGACTCTATTCAGCTTATTTTCTCCAAGAAATTCAGCTAGTGAGAATAAGTGCTATCGAAGATAACTACACAAGTACACTGATATAAATATAAGGTTACACACACACGTACACAGACATATACATATAACAAACTTAGCTGAACCATCAAGTACATCAATAGGAGAATGTTTAAAATTTGCTTTGTTCTTATAATAGATTCTCAGCAGGCTTCAAAAAGAGTAGTGTGAATCTATTCATCCTGACATAAAAAGATCCATGTGCTGTAATCATACATTTCCTTTAAATAATGTATATATGGATTCTGATAAAATTGGGGTATCTGGAAGACATGAACATAAGGTTGCCATGGAGATTTGGATTGTTGGGGAGGATATCATTTTGCATTTTATATATCTTTGTATTATTTGAAGGTTTAATCAACATGTATTACCTCAACAATTAAAATGCACCAAAGTTTTAATCAATAATTATGTTACTGCTTTCAGGTATACTTGAGTCTTTGAATGTTCACAAATTGATTATTTTTGTGTATCTGAGGTAGTTTTCTGAACTTTAAGTCATCTTAAATAATTTTTTCTCTACTTTATACCAATTTATTTGATGTGGTTTTAAATTCATTTTCAGTCCATTTATTCTTTATTTTGAGATGCTTAAATAGTGAAACGTTATTTTTAAGAAAGGGAAGTAATTTCCCGACATTTCTCAATATAAATAAATAAAAGCAGGTTAAATAAAGGCATATGTATTACATATTTTGATTGAAGACAACATTTATGTGAAGAGAGAAGGATTTAAATAGATAATCACCAAGGAGTTTAGAATTGTTAGAATGGTTCACATTGCAGGTGTTATGCTCTCATTTTACTATTTCTACAATTTTCACTTTTCTGTGATGGTGTGCATTGATATTGCAATAACAAATATAAATTAAAGACGTAAAAATAATAAGAACAATAAAATGAATGAGTGGAAAACTTTCAAAATTTGGGGATTTTTTAATTTTATTTCTAAGTCGTTGTCCGTCAACTGCATGCCTTATTTGGAAATGGTCTGATAATTTTAAAAAAGTTAACATGCTGTTCCTTATCTCACATTTTTAGCCCAGAGCATTTTAAACATCTTTCCATGACAGTACAGATAATTCTACCTTATTACTTTAAACATACTTTAATATATTCTAACATTTTAAAAATAATAACCTATTAAACTCTTAGGTATCTTATAATTGCTCACTATTATAACACTAAATCTTCTTGAATTTCTTTCTTTCCACATGTGTGTGTATTCCTGGGGAAAATTCCTATATGTTAAAATGCTTGAGCATGTTCATTTAAAATGTTGACGGGTATTTCCATATTGCTTTCACAATAGTTGTACCAATTTCTACTTCTATCAATAGTGCATGAGAAACTCTCATTCTAAGGATAATCATTTTCAATCAAGTCATTATTTTTACTCAATTGGATTTCAACCAGCCTGTTTTTTACCAAATTGCTTTTGCCTAAATCAAAGACCCTCGCTCTTGACGTTCAGAAACATCAGCCTCCTTATATCTGTTGCACTTTCAAACAATTCCCATATGCATACCACCTCCTCCTCTAATCTTTAAGAAAGCAATGCAAATTCAGTAGGTGCTTACTACATACTCATCAATCACGCAGATTACTGTTCTTTAGGAATTTCTTGTCTGATTTTATATTAAATCATTTTTATCATCAGTGCCATTGAAAAAATTACATGTCTTTTCTGGCAGTATATTTTGTCTATGTACATTATAATATAAACTCCAGTAAGTTGGAGACTTCTGCCTGCCTTGATAATTGATATACCACCAATGCTTAGAGCAGCACTTCGGTGACAGTAAGTGACCAATAAATATTTGCTGAATGAAAAGTGTAAGTTTAGCTAGTTTAAATTAATATGGGATTGAGCTCAATTTTGTCAGCCATGTAAGTTACCAGTAAGTGCCTATCCCTCATTCACTCACACCCCAAAACTTGAAAACAGGAAAATAAAAGGCCCCATCCATATTTAATTAATTAATCCATCTAGTGGCTCAGAGCTAATTTGGAAAATCATCTGAAAGAAAAAATAAAATCCCTCCCTAGCTAGCAGAACTTGGATATTACCTGATTGGGAGTATTCACATATCTTACAGGAAAATGTGTCTATCAAAGTAGTACAGTAGAAGAATTCATATAGGAGCATAGAAAAGCATATAGTCACCTTGGAAAACATGGAAAATGCCCATCCAAGTACTATCTAGGGTAGAGGATATCTCACCCATTGGACTTTGAATATTTCCAGTCCTAATGGCGGTTATTCTTGGAGCATACAGGGGGTTTAGCCAAAGACCTTTGAGTTTCCCGGTACCTTTGGCAATCTCATTCCTTAAATGAGATAGGTGCACCAAGCCATCTTAGCCTGATGGCGTTAACATTCCACCCGCCACATGTGCCCATTCTGATTCCACACGCACCAGGCAACCTGCTCATTGTGATACAGCTTCCCCGGAGGCCTGCGGGCGGGGAGGCCATGCTCCACTTCTACAAGCTGATGATTTGCTAGCATGTGGATTAATGGTTCCTGACTATGACTTTGCTCCCCATTCTGGTTTACTATGGGGAGAAAAGTTAGCTTGTTGTGAGTTACTTCAGTTAGCCTGAGACAATCTCTGGGGACTTGACCATTCCTGAACACTAGCTGAAACAGCAAAGGCCTGGGCCTCTAAATGGAGACCAGATTCTAGAAAGTGTCAACCTAATTGACTTATGACCCAATAAGTTCCTGCCTGGCTCAAAGCAGTCTTCCCTAGAAAATGCGCCAGCACTTTTGGCTTAATTTCCCCTGCCTTCTGATAAACTACTATTAAATTATAATAAGGCTTGTAAAAAGAGCTAGATAAGCTGAAAACCATATTAAATGGATTAAAATATAGTTATTTTTAGAGTTATATTTATACTCTTACTATGAAACAATCATTTATATGAAGTAATTCCTTATTGTCAAAGTTGTCTGTCAGTATCAAATAAAAATACCTTAATTTCATATATCTTATGTTTTCTAAAAAAGGAACGGAATCAAATTCACTCATTTGAACATAATGACTATTGTATTATGACACAGGTTCTTAAGCTGGCAAATGTTCCTCCTTTGTGTTAGAAATACAAACAATACCCTCCCTAATTATTGAATTTCTTAGTTACATCACCCTGTTTAAGAAACTCATATTTCATGGTTACTATGCCTCCTTCTGTGCTCTATTTAAATAACTGAAAATTACCTGAGACATAACCTTGAAAAGGAAGCAGAGTCAAACTCCTGTGTGTGATTAATTCAGTATTTTAAAAAAAGACAGACATTCTTTTCCTTCTATGTCCAACGTTCTCCAGAGTCAAACTTGAAGCAATTTCATACACTGATGGTAAAGTAAGTCAGCATGCAAATGCAAACCTATTCTTGGAAGGTTTCATTTTCTAGGCTTCATGCATTTAAAATTTGAAAGTAGTCAACACTGGGTCTGTTCTGATAGAAGTCATATCTGACTATAAAATGTTCCTTTTTGTTTTTCACACAACCCTTCAAATTAGTGAGAGATAATTTTGCATTTTACAAATCTATTCCTTACTCTTTTTGCTCACTAACACAGAAATTATAAGCTTTCCCATTTGAGTAAAATAATTAAATAGAACACTGTAAGTGCTTAATAAGTGCACAATACAAATTTCACTGAGTAGATTAATTAAATCTAGCCTCTTAAATACTGCGATAATCTAATAATATAATCAAGAAAAAAAAGATAGTTCTTGAAGAAATAACATTTACCCCAATGGGAAATGGAGCTTCATTTTCCAGCGGCGAGGTTTTTGATCTGGACCCCGGAGTTATCTTTGGAACAGTTCTTACCACAGGATTACTGGGAAGAGGCTGTAATCGAATTGGAGGCTGTGTAATTCCTGGGGCAGTGTATGGTCGAGGGGCTGTCTAGACAATTAGGGGAAAAAAATCCATTTAAATTAGTACCTTGACATGTTTCCAGAACCAATTAATAACCCAACAAATTGACTAGAGTAATTAATGGTGCCTTTTTACTGAGCAGATTAAACTTTAATTATGTCCTTCCATTATACATACCCTTATGACCTAAAGTATTTGTTAAAACATATGGTGGGGAAGTTCTCTCATAACTAAATGCCACAATTATAGAGTATTCTAGACAAAGGAGATGTTCTCTGTTAGGTTCCTGTGCTTTATTCACACGGTAAACTCACTGACAATACCTAATTTATGCTGTGCCTAGAATGGCTTTCCTCAATTAATGTTAAGTTGAATAATGGTCCTATTTTAGAGATCTAAAGGGATATGATTGGAATGGACTCATTTCTATTTAAATGTTTTCAACATAAATTCTACTGTGAGTCCTTTAAGTCTTAAGGTTAGTCCTGAAGTATAAGCAATATGATTCAAAGAGGAAAGGTAAATGCTTAACTGCAATGCATTACTATTTAATCAACCTCTTCCTTGAAATATTAGGAAAACAAAAATGAAAAATAGTAACTGGCAACTTTGGAAAACACATATTTTGCAGGCTAGGTGTTTTCCATTTGCCCCTCTTTTTTTGCCTTCTCTGCCCTGTTCTTGCATCTGGGAGTCATTTCTTTATGGACTGCACCAACTAACCTCAGGATTCAGTTAGATTTGGCCAATGAAAGGCACTGGCAGGAGATCAAAAGACAGGAGGAAATGAGATCGGGGTCTTAATTCTCCTGGACCCTTCCCACCAGGGTTGTGATGGGTCGGTTGGTCCCTCCACCAAAGTCCACAGCTCTGTCAGGAAGTCCTCTCCCACCTTACAAGTAGGAGAGGTTCTCTGTCCAAACCCTCCCTTTCCCCACTAGGCCAAGGTGGTGTGGTTTCCCACTGGGCTGACCCCAGCACGCTAAACATCCCTGGTTGTTTTTCCTTAACCCTGCCTGCATCTTTGCAAATAGTTTCTTTATTAAACCCTTCCTAATTACCCTATTTGTGTGAGCCATCTGTTTCCTGCTGAGACTCTGACTGATATACTTTCTAATCAAGAATATACTGCAGAGAATACCAAAAGTGCCAGTATGGAGCATGAATGCTGTCTTTCGCGGCACTGACAGAACATTATGAGTTTAGTATAAAGATTAGCAATGTTTCAAAAGTGGAAAAAACAAGCCCTTTGGCCCAGTTGTTCTATTATAATAAAATAGTAGAAAACCTGTTAAGAATAATAAATGCATATTTGGACAAGAGGGTGTGAGGATAGTATATAAATCACTCATAGTAAGGTTTACTACACTGACGCTAAAGAATGATGAACAGCCCGGCCAGCGTGGCTCAGTGGTTGAGCATTGACTTATGACCCAGGAGATCTCGGTTCGATTCCCGGTCAGGGCACATGCCCGGGTTGCGGGCTCGATCCCCAGTCGGGGGCGTGCAGGAGGCAGCCGATCAATGACACTCTCATCATTGATGTTTCTCTCTCTCTCTCTCTCCCTTCCTCTCTGTGAAATCAATAAAGACACATTTAAAGAAAAAAAGAAAAGAATGGTGAACAAAATATTCAACTCTGCAAAAGTATAAATACATAAAAAATGATAGGGCAGCTCCTACTACCAAAAGTTGGTCTTCGTACCATCCTGACAAGCATGTCATATGTGTTAAACCTCTGATTTTATTAAGTCAATATTTATTGAATTCCAATGATAAGCACTATGAGGAGATTCAAAAGTAATTTTTAACATCTAATGGTGACACAAGACAATTAGTGCCAAATGACCCACACAAGTACTGCCAAAGAGACAATATGACAAAATACCTGAGCACTCACAGCACTTAGAACTAAAGTTATTTGGAATAAGCCAACAAGACTTAAAAATTAAAGTTTCACAGAAGCAGTTAAATTTTATCCAAATGGATGAGCAACAGAAGAAAATGGAGGAGCAGAGGAGAGAATGGTAAATTGAAACATTTGAGTAAGAAGAGAGCCAGTCGTGGCCAAGCACGGGAAGGCGGCAAAGATAATATTCCCCAATATCTGTTTTCCTTTCTTCACTAGTAATAGAATTTTTATCAGGAAACACGGTGAACAGCCTTTATTATAAATAAAGGCTACATTTTCCAGCATCTCTTGCAATTCTGTACAGATATAAGCTCGGTTTTGGCTAATAAGATGTGAGCAGAAGTGATACATGAAACTTCCAGATCAGGCGCTTAGAGAGGAGTCTGAGTTGTTGATGGCTTTATAGAGACGGCCCACCCGCTGAGATTCACGTGTATGTGTTGGGGTGCGGAGGGCATCCTCATGTTCAAGTCATTGTCATTTTGGATCTCTGCACCCAAACCTATATCCTGACCAATACAGGAAACCAAGTGGATTGACTAGAACAGCATTAGATTTCATGAAACAGAACATAAGCCTATATGAGCCCGAAAGTGAAAGGTTGTAAAACCCACAAAGAAAAACCAAGCTAGAGGTTTCTGAACAAAAGAATCAGATCGCCCAAAAGAATTCCTTTGAATTCTGTGAAACAAATATGCCTTAAGAATCTCTCCTGTCAAATAATCCACCTGAACACAAAAACATTGACAATCTAATGCAAGAATTTAAAAAAGCAGGTTACTATAAACTAGAACATGATCAATTGGCTGTTGTGCTCTAAATTTTATTTCTCCACATTTGCATACAGATACCATTCAGTTAGATGAATGTGGCAGTCAAGTGTTTAACTGATTACACTTATCTCTAAAAACAAATCTGCACCATTCAACGAACAGCTGTGAGCTACAAACTGTTGTAGTTCACATCAAAAGCCACCTTAAATTTGCTATATTTTAAATTGTTCATAATATATTTACTTGGAATAAACACGGCACTGTAGCTTAACATTTTCAAATCTGTACCAGAATGTGAATGGAAATTGACTACCTGGTGATTATTCAGCTTAGCTGAGCATTTCTAATTCTTAGTGGAAGATCTCTGGGGGTGCATTTTCCAAGCCTGTGCAGAATTAGTTGAATGACTTTCCAGAGTTTTAATGGGAGCAATGCAGCTAAAAGCTTATATGTTATTTTGAGAGTTTACGTGCAATTAGTGACCAAACGCAATAACTATTCACTGGATGCTTTACTTATTCGCTCAAGAAAGTTAAAAGAGAAAAATCGATGGCCATACCCCCAAAGGATTATTATCTCCGTCTCAATGGCACTTGGAGGTCAGGAGTCAAATTTAAAGGCTATGTACCCAGGTTTCGAAAACAAAGAGGAGGACTTGAATTTCTGTGGAATGGAAACTGCAATTCCAAGATTGAAATAGGTATCCCTGACTGGGCAGAAGCACCACAGGGGGTAACCAAGTGCAGCACTGTGGCTTACCAGATAGAAAGGCTTCCGAAGTGCTGGTGTCAGTGTTTCCTGTAATTTTTAAATTACTTTCTCATTCCTGCCACATTAAGATCTCCTGGATGTATCATAAACTACTTATTGAGGGTGTTCAGCTGGAAAATTGAAAAGAAAGCCTTCCAAGGGTTTTTCCTCTCTGAAACAGGTGGGAAGATAGCAAACAGCCCTTGATTGTTTCTTTTGTTTCACCCAGTTTAAGCTTTTGAGAGTCTAGTGAATTTGCCACCTAATAAAAGAGTTATTTGTGTACATATGCATTTAAATGAAGCCTGGAAATATGGTAACAACAAAGGGAAAACGGTTGCTTTTCATAACTTGAGCAGTTCACCCGGAAATGTCAAAACATATTTACCTTCTGAAAAATGTCAAAGCTTAACACTATATGTGATGAAGGATGAACCTGCTTTAACAATCTGGGAAAGCACTGTGATTTCTCTACAAACATTGTGCAATCCAAAAAAATGTTCATGCTCATAAGGAAATATATTAGGCTACACAAAGCAAAAATAAAGACATAATCAAGCAATTCATTTACGGCTTATACCATCAACCTCCAGCAAATATTCTGCAAATCTTTTCTTGTGTCTATATTGTCTCAAGCAACCTTACCTTCCTTCAAGCAAATACCACCTCTAGGTTAGAAATGAATCAAACTGGAAGGAAAGGTCAGTGTGCAATTTCTTTTAATAGAATTTCTGCACATTTAATTATTTTTATCTTAGAGTGCGTGCACATACTTTTGATAAATGAAGCACAAATATAAGTATCTGGCCCCAAATGCTATAGAGTACTATTGAGTACAAGTAAGGTGAGAGTAGAGGACACAGCAAGGACAAAATGCAGAGGTCAGAAAATACAGCACAAGTTTGGAACAACTAGTGGTTCAATTTTGCTGCATTGCAGAATGCTAAAGGGTAATTGTGGGGGTAGCTGAATTGAGGTCAGATGGTTCAGGGTCTTAAATGTCAAGTGAAAGAGCCTGTGATTTTCTATAGGTGACACAAAGCAAGTGAAGGTATTTGGGCATGTAAATAACATAAGTAATCTGTACTTAAAGCAACTTAATCTAGCAGTAACAACCAAAATGAATTCGACAGGGGTTATACTGATTAGAGGTGGAGTGTTCAATAGAGACAGAGTTGAATAGATACAAGACTATGTTTTTACTCAGTAGAATCCTCAGGATTATACAGACACATACCCAGAGAGCATTCTTTCTGAGAGTAATAAGAAATTATAAATGAATTAGTTTGGGATGGTGCATGACAGAGTGTTTAGTATGACTCACCAGTGTTATTGGACTGGAACGTCTTTCATCAACCAGAACACTATGGCCACGGTTAGTCTTTGGGCCCACTGGGGGGTGGGGAGACAGGACTGGCATGTTTTTTTCTAAAGACCATCTTATGGGCTCTCCCTAGAATCAGAAAGTAATTCAACAAATTGATGCATAATTAGTAATTTAGGTTAGGTTAGTATCTACCCCATAAAAAATACTATATGACTAACAAAGTCTTTTGTCTTTACTTTCAAAATGTTCCTTCTGAGGTCGATCATGATAATCGGAAAAAGTTTCCACTTCTATAATGGGGAACTGGGTGTGGTAGTGAAAGGCAGGAAACTGAGACTGTTTTATTCAAAGAAATAGCTACAGGGGCAGTGTATCTTCGGTTTTCACAAAAATATTCATTAATCTGCTTTAAGCAGATCACTACAAAAGGATAATGCTCTTCCCCTACTCTGATCAGTAGAGACTACCAGAAAGTATTACTTTTCTACCTTAGAAAATTATTAACTAATGCCCTAAGCGAAAGGGTTGCATATTACAAGAGGCCAAAACATAGGTCTTTCACTAAGTGCAGCCATACAGTGAAAACTGTTACAAGTGAAAATCATACAAGGAGGGACTGGAGTGCCTATCACAAATCTTCCAATGCTATAACACGCCCACCTGTCTAAGTGTGACTGGAGATCTGGGTGAGAGTGGATTGCACATAGCGTCAGGCAGCACTTGTCACTCTTTATTTCCAGTAGCCATTTTCTCCCATCAACATTTCAGGAGTAAATTATAGAATCTATAACTCAGTCCTTGATGTAGGACAATATTGGCAAAGTTGAATTAACCACAAATCTCTACACACTAACTCTTCTGATCTTGAAAAATGGACCTGTCTTCTGTTAGTTAACAACACTTTTGTAACAAGATTATCTTTGACCATAATAAAATAGACAGATTTGAGACTATCAGACAAGAGGGAAAAATTACTATTTTATATGGCAAGTTATTCTACTGAATCTTTACAAATATTCGTGAGTTTGTGAAATGTCTCAGGCCTCACATTTATAATATGACACAGAAAATGAAGAACAACATGTAAGTTTGAATGGGTCAAGAAATTGAGTAAAACTGGCAACCTAAACTGGAACCTTTCAAGCATGCCTAATTGAATCTCTCGTGTCTTGATCCAAATTTATATATTTCCTAATTTCACTTCAAAGAAGGATATCAAATACAAAAACAGAAAACAAACAGGGATCATATATATATATATATTTAAATATCTTTATTGATTTCAGAGAGAGAAAGGGAGAGGGAGAGAGAGAAACATCAATGATGAGAGAGTCATTGATCGGCTGCCTCCTGCACGCCCCCTGCTGGGGATGGAGCCCACAGCCAGGACATGTGCCCTGATCAGAAACCAAATCACCATCTCTTGGATCATGGGTCAGTGCTCAACCACTGAGCCATGTTGCCAGGGCAAACAGGGAATTTTTAAATGCCTTGTACAAAATGCCTAAATCTTATTGTTTGCTAAGGTAGATTTTTCCTACCACATAGTCTCAAGAGTCACATTTGCATGAAAATGTGCCATTGGATAATTCTTAGAATTCCTTGTTTTCCATCACATTGGGAACATCATCATCTATTTTTACCTTCTTAAGACAAAAACAAAATAAAAAATCCTTTGGCCTCTAAGACATATCAGCCAAGAAAACACAAAAGCAAAATTTCAAACTTGAAAAGAATGTTTTCGAGTTTTTCTTTGAAAGGTTTCTGTCTTATGCAACTCAGTTCGCACAGGCAGCTCCTATTCTGTCATGATCTTCTGTAATTATGGTGGCCGAGCTTTAGGCTTGGTGGAACCATCATTAGACTTCAGCTATGAGTTACCCCAAAGTAAAGTGCCCCAAGGAACTTCAGTAATAGCACCACTAGCTTTCAAAATCATAAAATAATCTTATGAAGTCAAAGAGAGTTATGTGACTTCTTACCTTAAACCTCTGGATTCGCTCCTTTCTAGCTAAGGTCTCCAGTTTCTTTTTTATTTCAAGCTGATGGTAACGCTAAGCATACAGGAAAGAATGGAGGAGAGATTCATATCAATTACAGCAACACATTTTTTAGAGGAAAATAATCCTACCAGCTAACTGGAGTCTCAATTACCCCTTTTGTCACTGAGATGGAGAAGGATCACCTGCTTTAGTGTGCAAGTGGGAATATAAATTCATGCAACTCTTTGGAAAGCCAACATAACATATCTCAGGCAGGTAAAAGTGTCCTTACCCTTTAACCAATAAATTTCACTTCTAAATTTAAAAGAAAATCTGGGTTTTTTTAAAAAAATGTGTTATGCACCAAGATGCCATCTGAAAGGTTTTTGTTGCTGCTGGTAATGTTGTTCTCCTTAAAGCAAAAACTCAGAGAATGGTTAAAGAGATGGCTTAAGGTTTTGGCACATCCATGTAATGGAATAGAATATGATCATTAAAATAAGGTTATAAAGATTTTGTTTTAAAATGTAGAAAATGCATGTAATACAGAAAGAAAGAAAAAGATACAGAATTGCACAGAAATGCAATTTAATTTGTTCAAGTTCATATTGTGTGCCTGTGCCCACGCTAGGAAGGTGCTTCGTGTGCACCATCTCTTCTTGAACAACTGAAATTGCTAAGCAGTCTTATTTTACTAATGTAGAATCTGAAGCAGAAGATCATGGATTTGCCCCCAGGTCACATATCTAGTCAGTGGTTGAATTTTGGTCTGACCGTAACTTCCTATAAGTTTGTGTTGTTTGTTTGTTTTCACAAAACCATGGCCCTCTCAATATAGCATGCTTTTATTAATGTATAAATATGAATAGAGACTAAAAGGAAAGGTGAGTATGTAAACAGCAGTTTTCTCTGAGGGGAGGCGTTATATATGTGGTTATTTTCCCTTTTGATGCTTCCTTATGTTTTCCAAATTTTCTGTAATATATTAGTCATATAATTGAAAAATAAAACCCATATAAAAATAATCTGCTTATAATCCAGGTTGAAATCATTCAGACGCATTCGAGAGCCTTTTCAAAAGTGCTTTTCCTCTGTTCTTGATTGCGCCTGCTGCCCTGAGGCCCCGCACGCTCGCTGAGCAGCACACTCCCCCCTCTCTCGCCCTTTCCTGGTCTCATCCACTTACCACCCAGCTTTATTAGGTCTGATATCAACCACTTTCCATCTTCCATTTATTTCCAACTCCCTGCAGCCACCCACTCCCACCACCCCTCATTGTCCCCATGGCGGGAACCGCTTTCCCCAAGGCCACCGAAGTCTTTGTCCTCTGGGTCAAGCCGAACTTCCTTTGTCCCAGGACTCATCTTCCCCATTCTGCCACTTGCGAGACCCTGCCCTCCCAGGCGCCACTCTTTCCAACAGCCTACGCTGCTGTTCTTGATCTCTTGCGAAGCCCCCCCCCCCAGGCTGGAGACCTCAGAGCTTCTCTGGGCTCCTTCCCCTTCGCCCGCTCACTCAGGCAGCGTCAGCCCCCCCTCGCCCGTCCGTGGACAGCTGCCTCTCCCCAGTGCTTCCACCGCCGCCGCTGGCTCACACCCTTTGGCAACAGCTTCCTAATTGACCTCCCACCTCCAATCTTTTCCAGCTCATTAATCCATCTTCCACATTTTTAGCAACATCATCTTTCTAACACAGCTCTGCTCATTTATTTCACTCCCCTGCTAAAAAATGGCTCATCGCCTCATCGCCTACACTCCAAACCTAGTTTGGAAGCGAAGGCCCTCCAGAAACTGGGCCCCCACTTATTGGAGAGTGTCCCTCCCTCCCTCTTTTTCAACCAACCCACTGTGCAGTCTGGCCTCAGCGAGCTTTCCTTTCCACCCACAATGCCCTTTCGCACGTCTGTAACCTCGCTCTGTGCAATGCCTTTCTCGCGGCTTCATGCGATGTCTCATTCAGCTTTCAAGGTCCAGTTCAAATAGCAGGACCTCTGCGCAGCTTCCCCTGCCTCTCACAGACGCAAGTCACCAACCCCTTCTTTTCTGAAATCAGTCTGTTAGCTCCTTTCTTCTAGCATTTGATCACTTTCTAGTGGTTTTTGGGGTTTTTTTTAAATTATATCTCACAGCTATACATCACATGGCCTCATAATGGTATATAGTAAGCCTGCAATTAATGTTTGTTGCATGAATACATGAATATTAATGGCACAACATTAGTAAACAACATCAGCTTAAACTGAATGTGAGACAAATGTGGCAATTTAGAAATATTCTATTTGTTAATTAATTTGTATATTACAATTATATGTTACATTTTACCATTTATCTAAGATATTTATTCCAAACTTTAAGAGTACAAAAAGATGCTTAAATATTAGCATATTCACCAGTTATAATGTGTCAGTTATATGAAAGTTTAGAAAACCAAATTTCAATGATCAAGGCTAATACAGAACTTGGTTTAAAGCCAGGAATAGATTAATTTTACACTGTACTATTTCTTAAACACTAGTTATATAATTGCAACTAATACTTTTACAATCAAGTGAATTTGGGGGCCATAAACAATGATTCTGTGTAATTCATGCACCTGATATAAGCACAGCATGAATTCCTAAATGAACAGACCCCATACACCTTGAGTGAACACACTTGCTCAGTATAATGGTAGCATAATTTTCAGTGGCACTAAACTTAGTATTGGTTTACTGATGATTCTACAGTTGTTCATAAATGTTTACTGCACCCACAGGTCAACGGTTTTATGAGCCAAGTTTTCTGAGTTATTGCTGCATGTTCAAGCCAAGAAGTGACATGCTTTTTCACAGAGATTAAAATGGCGCTGATGCTTGAAACTACAAATTTCATGGAGCAAGGCTAAAATAATTTATCAAGTTAGCTAGATATCCTACTAAAAATGCCATGTCAGATTTAAAAAAATGTGGTTGATACTTAGATTGTAAATCCATGCTGACCAATGTGGCCTGAAGTAGGAGGGACAGCAGATGTTTCAATGCCTATTCCTTGAAATTTAGCATACGGCTGAGCTTCAGAGCCTTAGAAGAATAACAAATCTGAAATATTTCATGGCGGTGGAATTACTGATATTTAAACAGATGTCACTTTTTTTTTTTTAGCAAATGGAAATTGAGGTACAGATGGTGAGGGCTGGTATGTTTTAGAGTAGCCATTATGGATTAAAAATCTACACTTGTTAAATTAAGTATCATGAAGTATATGATGGTGTCCATATTTTTCTCAAACTGAAATGGAGAAAAGCTTACCTTGGTCTGTTGACTCCTTGCTATCTAGAGAGATATAGAGCATTTCTCAGGTTACCTTGTTCCATTCTTTTTTAATGAAATACAAGAATACCTCTACCTCTGGATGCAGAAGTATTATTAATTATCATATTAGAAAACATCAGTTATAAAGAAAATAATAGCAAATACTTGTACCTCCATATCAAGAACCTTATGGAAAATAGCCTGGGCTAAGCACTCCCGGATATATTTCTGATGATCCCTCTTCATGATATTTAGTTTGTATTCTTTTTCAGAAAGTATTCTTCCACTTCTTGTGATCTGAAATGAATAAATAAGACAGACACAGAAATACAAAGCAGAAAATGTAGTTAGTCACCAAAAAGGAGGAGAGAGAGAGAGGGAGCGTCTCCTAAGCCTAAAGGAGTATACTACTGCGGTTGATAATATTTCATTTTAATAAATATTCCATAAGGCAAAACAAGAGAAAGGCAGTCTTATATACCCATCACCGGGAACACACACACAGGTTTTCCTTAGAGTAGCAATTTGCCTTGATGGAACCCAGGTGTTCTTTTCATTTCTTTTTTTGCACACATTGGGAGGAAGGGGTCTGGGGCTACCTTGAAACAATGAGTTAGGAGCAGTGATCGCAGGACTGATGATCTCACAGGAAATATACTTGGAAGGACAAAGCAGGTAAGCTACAGAGGCGCTCATCAGTTTGTTTGTTTTTAAAATGATTGGTTTTATTTCTTTGTTTTCACACTGCGTTTTATTCTTCCACTCTCCTGCCCAGAATATAATACTATTTGCTGTGATTCAGATTTTTTTTAGATTATGCAGTGCCGCAGATATATAGTATTCCAGGCTGGTTTCGATTGGCATCATTGCAAGTCCCAAGAGTGGAAGTCTCAGTTTTTCTATTTACCATTGACCCTTAAACAACATTGCGTTTAGGGGGTATCCATCCCCACGCAGTTGAAAATCTGCATATAACTTTTGAATCCTCAAAAACTTAGTTGTCCTTCAGTATCTGTGGGGAATTGGTTCCAGGACCCCTGATGATACCAAAATTCATGGATGTTCAAGTCCCCTATACAAAATGGTGTAAATCAACGCATACGGTTGGCCTTCAGCATCCACAGATCAAAAACAATACAGGTATTTATTGAAAAAAATCCACACACAAGTGGACCCATGCAGTTCAAACCTGTGTTATGTCATTCAAGGGTCAAGTGTACTTGTTTTTCTTTTCTTTTAATCCTTCCTGTGGGCACATATTTTGTATTTTTCTTTATGTTCTATAAACAACAGGTGTTATTTTTCCTGGATTGTTCATCTTTCATTCCACTTAATGAAGCCTGCTCTTCTTTTCAGGTCTCGTCTACCCACATGTTTCTCAATTTTGATCACTGCAGGATTTTTTAACACTGTTGTTGTGACATATTGGAGTGTTGTGAATAAATTGTGCTACAGCGATTGCCTATCGATAACCTTTTTTGTGAATACACTTTCCAATGAAAGAAAGGAGTGTAGTATAGAAACTGTGCTTAGAATTACAACTCAGCCACAGTCTTCAAAATATGTTGTCCATGGAATATCATGTCATGTGCTCTAACTGGAAAAATATGTTGAGAATGTGCTGTACTGGCCCTCCCTCTGCAGTTGACATATGTCATTGTGTCATTGTTCTCTCTCCCCTGGGAGCTGTCTGGTCTCTCCAACTAGACTGGAAGTGCCTACAGGGCAAAAATTCTTAAACTTGAGTCTGTGTCATAATCACCTAGAAGGCAACTGAAAAACAGATTGGGATGTTGACGGGGATTACATGAAATCTGTATATTGCTTTGGAGTCATATGACCATTTTAATTTGGTACAGCCACTAGGGAAAACAGTATGGAGGTTCCTCAAAATTAAGAATGGTGTTACTATATGATCCAACAATCCCTCTTTTGGTTCAATTCCTGGTCAGAGCACATGCCAGGGTGCAGGCTCTATCCCCGGTAGGGGCCGTGCAGGGGGTATCGCTGCGGACCAATGTTTCATTCTCACATCAATGTTTCTTTTTTTCCCTTCCTCTCTCTCTAAAATCAATAAAAACATTTTTTTAAAAAAGCAAACAAAGTCACAGGCAACAGTAAGGTGGTTACCAGAGGGGAAGGGATGGGGGGAGATAGAAGAGAGTAAAGAGGGTCAAATATATGGTGACGGAAAGAGACTTCACTTTTGGGTGATGAATGCACAATGCAATATACAGATGATGTACTATAGAATTCTACACTTGAAACCTATATGATTTTATTAACCAACGTCACCCCCAATAAATTTAATTTTTAAAAAATTAATTGGCCTCACCCCATAGCTTCTGACTCCTTAGGTCTTGGGTGGGGCTCTAAAATTTGCATTTTGAAAGACTACTCTACAGAAAGAGCTGTATCTTCCTTGAGCTGCCATGCACCTAACCAATGTTCAATAAAGTGCTTGTTAATGATGTTGATAAGTAAATGCCAAGTCCTTCCTATTTACACATGAAGCTCACATATTGTTACCCAAAGAAGTAATGTTAATAGTAACCACAATAATTACAACAACCATTTATTACACATCTCTAATTGACACAACAATCCTGAGGGCTGGGTATCATTATCTTTATTTTACAACTGAGAAAGCTGGAGGCAACAAAATTAAGTGATTTCCTAAAGTCTGTGTCTTATAAATGACAGAGCCACCTTTCAGCCTGGTCTGTCTGATAACAAAGATACCCAGGAGGCAGAAAGCAAGAGCTCTGAGACCTACCAGGCCAGAGTGCCAAGCACATAAACAACAATCGCAGCACCATAGCAACAATAGTTAAGGAAAACCACTGTATTTTAAGAAGGTAAACACCAGACTCTTTAGTCACACTTTCTATAACCACGCCCATTTCTTTCAGCAGAAAGCTAGAGTATTTTTAAATGGTGTTCACATTACATTTAGAGGAATGGGATTTTTTGTGGAAATGATAGGTTTGGAGCTAGCAAAACACATTAATATATCAATAAACCACCCTAGAAAATGAAAGTGTTTTTAAAAATTCGAGCCCTAGCAGGTTTGGTTCAGTGGTTAGAGTGTCACCCACAGACTGAAGGGTCTCGGGTTCGATTCCTGTCAAGGGCACATACCCCAAAGATTGTAGGCTCAATCCCAGACCTGGATCAGGGCACAGGGGGCAACCAATCTATGTGTCTCTTTCACATCGCTGTCTCTCTCTCTCTCCACTCACTCTGAAAAGCAATGGAAAAAAATATCCTCAGGTGAAGATTAAAAAAAACAAAACAAAAGTTCGAAGAGGAATTTGAACTGTTTATGTCTTCCACACCAGATTCCGTGATCATTAAAAACATAATTTTTCCTAAAGACAGAAATGTCCTCTCTCTCCTTAATCCTTAATAGTTCTTGGCCTATAAACTGTGTTCAATAGGTGTGTTGAATACATGAATGAATAGACAAAGAAGTGAAATATGCTGTTGAAAACTCAGGGTTTTGATTGATAACTTATAAATTGCCTTAGCAGTCACTGTGACCTCCTTTCCTATCTTTTGAAACACAGCCTCAACAAGATAAATCAAAACTTTGGAAAGGAAGTAATTTTTCTGAAATGGGGGGTGGAGGGAGATGTCCCTAATTAGTTTGAAGAGAAAATCAGAAAAGGGAGGGAATTATTGGACTTAATGAAACAAAAGGATAGGTAGAAAGTAAACCAAATCTTACCAGCCCTGATCTTAAGAGATGCCGCCTTATCCTTGTATTGTTAAAATATCCAGCCAGGTGTTTGTCAGTAAGGCTATTATATGCTGCAAGTAATCTGAAACAGAAAATTGAAACCATTAAGGTTTTATAAAGTGTTGCTTGATAACCAAGGTAATTCTTGACTTTCTCATCTCCAAACTGTGCATGATCTTACTCTTCCAGCCAGTCACCCATGGATGTGTTTAATAAACAGGTACTATTGAGCACCTACTGTTTTCTAGGTTTGATGATAAAAACTGGGAGATAGTCCTGATGTTGTTTATCCTGAAGACAAGTATGAAAATCAGACATGAACAATTAAATTGTCATAAAAAATCCAACAATAGAAATATGCAAAATGTCATGGGGACACAGAGCAGGAGAGCACTAGTCATCAGGAATGTCTTCACGGAGGAAGCCTGATGGAGAAGTTGGGGGTCCTTCAGGGGACGCTTCTTTCTCCCATTACATCCTAAACTCTAACTCAAACTATCCTGCACTTACTCAACATGTTCTTTCATGTCTTCTGGACACAATGCACAGTCCTCCATTGCAAAGGACTTTCCCTTACCTGTGGCTAGCGGCCAACACCTGCGATTCACAAGCATCTCTTCTCCCTGGAAACACTTCCTGGAACACACTGGGTGGGCTACCCTACCTTCCACGCCACTCACCTATACCCCTGAGTTGCATTACATGTCACACAATATGCTATTATTTACTTTTTAGTCTCTTCTGCCCAATTTCAAGGCCAAGATGGTGCATCATTCTTGGTATCCCTATTGATTATTTATTGTGTACCTAAAAAATGATGTGTTCAGTAAGTGAAGGCACAATTTTGTTTCGGACTTATTCTTACTGGTATAAATTTCTATCTACATTTAAGCCCAGCAGTTTAGAAGTCTTAATTTTCTCATATATATCCAGACAATTTCATTAATTCCACATCCAGAGCCAAAATATAATCATTGATCACTTTTGATTTTTAAGGTCTTTCATTTTAACACATTGTATGCGGGAAACGTATTTATACATTTTACTTTGACTGGTAGTAGAGCACGCGATAAAAACTACCCGCAAAC
Source organism: Miniopterus schreibersii (assembly GCF_964146895.1). Classification (NCBI taxonomy): domain Eukaryota; kingdom Metazoa; phylum Chordata; class Mammalia; order Chiroptera; family Miniopteridae; genus Miniopterus; species Miniopterus schreibersii. Next base: position 46,947,027 of record NC_138109.1, read on the forward strand.
AATGTGTTAAGAGCTAAAAGAGGGCAAACTGGCTCCTTGATTACATGCTCTACCTTGGTTGGTAGTCAATCTAAGACTATAAATAAGTTTGAAGCTATTTTTCTAAGTTTAAACCTGTACTTTATTAAATATTATTACCTGACAAAAGCACAGACACATGTATATACATGTATGTATACATGAATGTATACATGTATGCAGATATGTGCATCCACGTATATACACATGAGTGAGAGACAAAGAAAGATAGGCAGAGAAAAAGAGCACACAAGCCTAAACACAACTAACATAAAGCTGTCTTTAAAAAAATACATTTGCTATTACCTGTAAAAAAGATTTACAATCTGTACATTTTATAAGCAGCTGATGCTTAACTTATTCCAAGACTAGAACACAGACTCATAGAGAATCGAGTAAATGTCATTAGCAACACTTTTTTTAGCTGTTTGCACGGCATTAATTACACGGAGACGGTACTGTGACCTTTTCCTATCTCTTTTCTCTTTAACGCCCGTCTCAGGGAAGTTCCATGCTGTCAGATGGTAAGGAAATTTTAATTTTGTGCACAAAAGAGACTGAAAAGCAGCTACAAAGCCCAGAAGCCAAGGTGCCACATGAGGGTTGTAGACATGTGAACAAGTGTGGAAACCATTATTTCACTGGGTTTATGTAAAAAGACAGCCCAAGGGCTTCAGTAAAGCACATACAAAACTAGCTCAGATAATGCTTTGAAACCTTCTTTTAAATGAACTGTCTTGGTGTCCTATAGTTCATCAAAGGTTTCCTGTCTCCAAAAGGTCAACATTGTATCCCTTACCCTTTCTGAATCTCAGAATATCTATTCAGCAACTCATTTCAGAAAGGTGAGCAGGTGTCTCTCAGTCTTAACAATCATGATTCCACAGTTCACAGATTCTTAAGATAAATCATTAGACTGATATCACATATAGCCTTTTGTCTGTTTTTCAGGCTCCAGTTCAAAAAAAAAAAAAAAAAAAAAAGTGGTTTTGGAATAGCTGTGAGTGCTAAAGCCCTGATTAAATGAAGTAGGGTCAAAAAGATGGGATAACATGGACCTCAATTTCCCTACTGACAGAAAATATGCCCTTCCTTTAATCCACACTTTGTAACTTTTTAAATATTTAGGTGCTAATAGCAATGCTTAGCCAGCTTCGGCACCCACCTCATTTTAATTCTGCTCCCTCAGGTCCCTACTAAGTGAATGAGTGTGCATAATGCCTTCCACTCTTACTTACAGGTCGAATGGATCCAGCTCAATTGAGACCTTTGCACACACCTGTTTCCATACCTTTCCCTGTTTAGGAATGATCAAAGGTCCAGGTTGGGATGCCATTTATAAAGCAACTTCTTCCATGACTATCATCGCAGCACTTGAGGAATAATAACTATCTGGATCTACCCAGGCATCATTTCTTTATTAGACAATGCCTGAATTATTTTTAACTGAAACTTCAGATTAATGAATTGTTTGATAACAAGAAATTGTACTACAGGAAATTATATACAGATTTAGTAAAACGGTCGTTATGGACTAAATGTTTGTTTCCCCCCAAAATGTGTGTGCTGAAATCCTAACCCCCAGCGTGATGGTATAAGGAGAATGGCTTTTGGGAAGGTGATTAGGTCATGATATCAGAGCCTTCACGAATGGGATTAGTGCCCTCGCAAAAGAGACCCCACAGAACTCCTCTGTTCCTTCCACCATGTGAAACGACCACCCAGAAAACAGCTAGCTGTGGGTCCTCACCAGACGCCAAATCTTCTGGCACCTTAATCTTGAATCTTCCAGCCACCAGAACTGTGAGAAATAGACTTCTGATGTTTGAGCCGCCCAGTGTATGGTATTCTGTTACAGCAGCCGGAACAGACTGACTGTCGTCCATACAAGCATTCCCACCACGTCCATATAAACGCCGTGCTCGTTCTGACCAGCAGGCCTCCCTCACCGGCGATGGCAGCACTCCTGTGTCGGAGCCACACTGCCGTCTGTCTGACCCTTTCCAGCCAACCTTCTTCATGGGGCTGAGTACAGGCCCGCAGCCTCCCTTGCATTTACTCAGTTACAAGAATTTTACTGACCGGGTCACCAACTCAGAGCTTTTCTGATGTTTCCACCTTTGTACTCCCCATTCTTCCTCCTTCCCGCCCTCCAGTCTTTCCTTTCCTGCACTGGGCATGACCCTGGGCCCAATGAGGTCCCCTCGCCCTGGGCGTGGTGACTGTGTTGCTCCTTGGGCTCACCACTCCCTCTAAGTCACTTGCGAATCTGCTGTCAAAGCGGGACTTCCTGGTCACACTGCCTCAGGCCTGTGGTCTTCTCCTGCTCCCGTCCATAAGATCAACGGCTGCGCCGGTCACAGCCCCACCAGGCCACCGTGCCCTGTTGCTCAAAGGCCACGCTATTCACACCGCCCACAGCCGAGAGGCCAGCGCAGTCTAACGCGTCGGCTTCTTTATGGGGCGGACAAGACCATTTACTCGCTCATGTTTGCTGGGTGGAGAACGACCCCGTTTCTGGCTCAATCCTGGAGAAAAGTCTTCCAGGAAACAAATGCGCTCCCCACATCCCTGGGGTGCCTGAGGATGCGGGCTGCTGAGTCACCAGGGGAGCTGCCTTCCCAGCTGCAGCGTCTCCACACTCAGTCCTCGGGACCCTGCCTCCCACCATGTTGAATATATGAAGTCACGATTCCTATCAATCCCTCCACCTGCTCCCACAGAGAGAGAGTGTCTATCCCATAAAAACCCCAACTAAAAGGAGAGGCACTGCAATATTATCCATCACAAGCATTCACTGAGGACCATTTTCACGGCATGCTATGGGGCACTGGCACACAGAGAAGGCACAGACCCCCGCTAAAGAGCCCCAGTCTAGTGGGGAGATGTGCATGCACAGACAGAGAGAGTGTGTGTGTGTGTGTGTGTGTGTGCGTGCGAGAGCTTGATTTCTTCCTGTGTTATAGGCCAATTCATTCATAAATGGTTACTGAGTGTCTGAGTTTCCCAATGTCAGACACTTTGCCTGAAGCTGGGGAAGGAGCATAAAGTGCCATCCCATTCTGCACATCACAAGGCACTTCCACACACAAACTCCTACTTCTTTTCTTCTAGGTCCCTGGAATGAGAACAATACCTATTACAGACCCTCTTCTTCCTAAACTGGAAAAGCTCCAAAACAAGATTATTGCCAAATGTTAAGTCAGTCCTAGGGAAAACCTAAGGTGAGATATCGTGGGTCATGCTGAGAGAGGACTTCTGGCCTACAGCAGTCATGAACCCCAGCCTCCTCTCCCCGCTCTGCCTGTCCCCAGACTGTCTACCCCTGCGGAGGGCAGGGCAAGGGACGCAGTGGCTAAGGCTCCAGCCCCAGTCCCATCCCGTCTCCACCACTGCTGCATCTGTAACTGGGAGCAGGTCACTTAAGCTCCCCCCACCTCAAAGGTTCTACCTGCAACAAAACATTCTGCACATGATTATTTATGTATTCTCTAAGAAGGGAAGCTTTCTCTCCACTCTCTTTTCTTCCTGAGCCATCACTAGAATCGCCTTCAAAAGTCCCCTTGCAAATCATATATTTGATAAGGAGTTAATATACAAAATATACAAAAATTTCATGATGGAAAAATACGAATCATGAAAATAGTCCAAGATTTATTATTCTACCTAGTGTAGAAATAGAAAAATTTTAAATGAGGTTTCTTATAGATAAAAATTAACAAATATATAACTTCCATTTAAAATTAGCCATAACATTAGCATAAAAACAATGTACTGAAATCTTTAAATCTTCTTTCTCTTAAATATATATACATAATATGTATATATGTATTCACAATCTGCTTTACATTACAAATTTCCTTAGCAAACTTGTTCAGAGACAATATAAAATAATCATTTTTTATATAACCAGTTTTATTTAGCTCAAAGTGTGACTTAGTCCATTTAAAGTGATGAAATTTATGTAGCAACTATTGCTGCTGTACAAAAGTATCACGTACTAGCAGCTGAAAACACACACTTATTACTCCATAGTTCTTCAGGACAGAAAGTCCAAATGGGTCTCATTGGGCTAAAATTAAGGTGTCAACAGGGCTGAGTTCCTTCTAGAGGCTCTAAGGAAGAATTCTTTCTCTTTCTTTCCCACATTCTGGAGGCTGCCCATATCACTTGGCTCCTGGCCCCATTCCACTGCCAATGCCATTGATGGCAGGTCATCTTTCTCATGAAGCATTCTCTCTGGTTCCTGCTCTTCTGCTTCCCTTTTCCTCATTTAGGGACCATTGTGATTACTTATATTGGGTCCATCCAGACTAATCCAGGATAATCTTATTTTAAGGTCAGCTGATTAGCAAGGTTAATTTCCAACTGAAATCTTAATTCCCCTTGCTACGTAAAGTAACATAGTCAGCCTGGCCGGTGTGGCTCAGTGGTTGAGCGTTGACCTATGAACCAGGAGTTCATGGTTCGATTCCCGGTCAGGGCGCGTGCCTGGGTTGCAGGCTCGATCCCCAGTAGGGGGTGTGCAGGAGGCGGTTGATCAATGACTCTCATCATTGATGTTTCTATCTCTCTCTCCCTCTCCCTTCCTTCTGTGAAATCAATAAAAACATATTAACAAAGAAATAAATAAAGTAACATAGTCACATGTTCTGAGGATTACAACATGGACATCTTTCAAGGGCCATTATTCTGTCTACCGTAAGGTTTTCCTTATATGCCAGATGCCAGGGACCAGAAACGCTGGACACTAAGTGCAATGGCTGGTTGGCTGTAACATACAGCATCTAGTGATCAATCATGCCAGTGACCCCATTTTCCAAAAGGACACTTCCCAGACAGAGAGAGACAGTTTTAAAACATCAGGATGTACAAAACAAGTTGGAGCCTACCTTGCTGATTTAGTTTTTATGTGCCAAATGTGAGCACTAAAACAAATGAACAAGAGGTACACTAGGAGCATTTCATTTTTTCTCATAAGGATAGGAGTAGAGAGGTAACTTACTTTATCAAATATATGAAAAGACGCATTAGTCCACAGAATGTAATTGTATTCATGTGAAATATCATTTATTCAGCATTTAACATATTTCATTAAATTCAAATAATTATATGAAACCCTAAGAAGAAAACTTTGCCAATTACGCTGTGACCTGCCATTGATGGTAAGCTGCCAATGATTTTAGGAATGTTAAAATGTGAAAACAATCATCTTAGTGTTGATGAAATAGGTTACCATGCATGTTTGCTGCTCCACATACATAGACATGTCTGGGGAAGAAAAAAAGGAAGGCATATGCAAGAATATGGCAGGGTCCCTACTACTAAGAGCCTCAAAATAAGATTAGACAGAAGGATTTTATACATAAAACAATTAGAAAGCATACAAAAGTATATTTAAAAAGCACTAACAGTGGTGTTTTTGGCTCATACTGGCTCCTATGAGATAATTGTTAAAATTACTTTGCCAAGCCATTGTTATCTTAAAATTGGCCATCATGGGAGTACCAGGGCTCTTTTTTCTTTCTGAAAAGCTAGTTTACCAGCACACTACTGACTAAATTTAAAAAGTGAGTGTCAAGATACATCACAGGAGATAAATAAGATGATTCACTCCATGAGTCAACATACAGAAGCATGCTTTACATACTTTTAATCCAGAAACTAAGTTTCTGTATACATTGTTGGCCCAAAGGGGCTCATATACACATTCAACTATTTCCTATCCCTAACAAAAAGAACACAAATACTCTGGCAAAAACACTGACATTTTTCAGTGGCATTTCAATCAAAAAATTTTATGCAAGATATCTCTTTATATTGCCACAAATGGAAAATTTCAACTCACCTACCAATCTGAAAAAACTGATTACACCATTTTATGCTTAACAGAATCAAATGAGACTTAGGTGAATGAGCACAGTTTTATTACTAAAGATGAAAAGCCTAATGGAGAGGTGCTTTGCATTTCAGAGGTCACTAAATCTGCAATGTGTGGAGTCTGATCGTGTTCAAGGAGGGCCTATATCAGGCCTCTGCTACCAAGGCAGGCTTTTAGCAGCGACAGTCAGGTAAAATGTTTCTGCCACAAGTACTTGTATTGGGAAAGCAAGTTAAACAAATCACAGGCTACTGTGGCTTGACTGCCTTTATGTTACAATTCACAAGGAATGGAGCTCCATCCCTCAACCTCTCTCATTGTCCATCAGAAAAGATTTGCAAGTATCCACTGAATTCCAGCTCTGAGAAAAATCTCACCACACTCAAGCCACCCAACCAAGCCTAAGGCTTTGAATCTCAGCAAGATTCTAAGCAAAGAAGTTAATAAAATCTCAACTGAAATAAATTCTCCAAATGAAATATCTGAAAGCAGCACCAACAACAAAATTTAGGAAATATGTGGCCAGATACCTTAATTCTTAAGAGGTACAATTTCCCTGTAATTAAAGGCAAATGAATCTATATCAAACACCTCCTTCTCAAAGTAAATTTGATGGGGGTGAAAAAAAGGGGATGGGATGTGAATCCAGAAGGCTTGAGGTCAGATTCTAATTCTAGCCCTTATAACATGGATGACACTGAGGAGTTCAGTCTTCTTCCCTTTACAGTTATCACCATGACCTAAAATGTTGTGACTTCGTCCTGAAGTGGACGAGCTAAGTTTACTGGTATGAGAATGTATTTTCTTGTAACTACTGTATACATCATTATGTTCTAAAAACTCATATGTGGAAATGACCACATAAGGTCTAGCGAGCTCCCTCATTTTATATCAGGAAACTGAGGCTCTGAAAGTAGGCATGGTTCATCAGTAACTGAGATCAAAGGCCTCAACAACGTCACAGTAATTCCCTTGGAACTCTACCTGTCCCTTTCCTGGGTCCTTGTCTCACTACCTTCCCCCAGAATTCCTTTCATCCATGTTTAATCACTCCATTTAGATGCACATAAAATTTCTCCCTGTGTCCCTCTCATAAGGTATAGATTGGAGCCATGCCCACAGCAAACACTAAGCCAATATTTGTTGAATGAATGAATGAATGAATGAATGAGCTAATGGAAACAGAGTATATTGCTCCAATTCCTTGACACATATCCTTTTAAAAAATCCATGTGCAAGGATCATAACATTTCTTCTGCTTCAGGATAATAACTGAAAATGGTCTATTAACAAAAGGCATTCAAAAGCATGCTTTAAATGGTTTGTCCTCTTAAATGCAGAATGCTCAGAGCAGATGATCATGCTGACAATGTCAGTTTTGTTGTTTTGTTTTTGTCACATAAATTCCTTTACAGTGTGCTACAAAGTTGCAGTAGAAGCAAAAGTTTCCATGGAGGCAGAAAAGAAAAAAAAAAAAAACACCAAAAAAAACCCCACAAAAAAACAGCCTTTTGAGGAAACTTGAAGAAAAACCAATACAGAAGAGCAATTGACATGAGGGTCAATTATTTGCCAACCCTTGATAAGAAAACTCTGCCAACTAAAATTAAATCACGAGCCTCTGCTGCCTGCCACTTTATAGAGGGTGACTGAGCTGATATCATATAAATGATCTTATATTACATTCTTCATTCTTTTCTATTTGCATCCAAACTTGCCAGATCTCAGCAATTATGCTAAATATTGATTTACAGTTTCATCTTATTCTAATGATGCAGCCAGATGAGAACCACGATATTATTTTATTTATAGCCTTAATATGATGGTTCAAAGTGACTCATAAAAACAAAACTAGCCTCCAACTGTGATGACTGCTGGCAAGATGGTTTTACAATGTTCACAGACGAGTCAAGAGGAAAGCAGTGCATGGGGAGTCAGCGGGCCTGGACACACTAAGGTTGACCAGTTCCCTATAATACGTGATTTGAGCCTCCAAGCTCTTCTCTGGAGATTTAAGAACCTTACATCTTTAAAGAGAAAAAAAAAATTATAGCCACTTAAAAATGTGCATTAATAGAAAAGTAGCATCCAAATTAAGGAAGATAATGAGGCTATTTGGAACAAAGGTGACAGGAGGAAAAGTTTTAGAAATCAATAATTTTCATCACTAGCATTTACTGATCACTTCAGTTTCTGTAGGGCACATAGTAAACACTCTATATGACATGCACCATATATTTTAATTCTCCAAACAGCCCTGCAAAAAGTACCTTTAGCCTCTTCTTCATAGGCGAGTAAACTGAGGTATAACTCACAACGAATGAGAGATCCATCCAGGACTCAAATCAGGGGCTGTTCCACTTTAACTACTAAACTGCACTGCGTCCTACGAAGTTCAGCCAAAGGTCTCCGGAGCTCAGCCTGGAGGACAGGCGCGCAGGGGGCCAGGTGAGTGGATGGCTGCCCTGTGAAAGATGCTGAGAAGGCAGGACCATCACAAACAACGAATGAAAGAACAGGGATGATACTGGGCTCAGTAAAAGGGAACTGTGTTAAGATCAAAAGGGTGACCTGCAAGACGCTGTGAGCAAAGGTATGATTTATGACAGCAATGGAGGGTGATAAGAATGGAAAGGAGATGAATGCAATACTCTAGCTCTCTTGTTGACACCTATATCCTACAGCTGTGTCTTGAGAAGGCACAGTTACGGTAGTCAGGAGTTTGACCTCTCAAGTCTGATATCCTGAGTTTGAATCTTAACTGGATTATTTAGTAGATTAGCAGTCAGGTGCAAGGTACTTAACCTTGCTTTATATCTTCCTCTGAAAATGGAAGTAGTAATAGTGCTACTTTAGAAAGTCATTTAGAGCATTAAGTGAGTCAATATGTATAAAGCACTTAACAATTTATCTAGCACATAGTAGGCACTCAGTAAATATTAATGGAATGAATGAGCAAAAAATGTACTCTTGGGACTTGTCCTAAGGGATCGCTAAGATAGGAAGCATATGTCAGCAATTACTGAGCTAAGTTCAGGTCATTTTCCTGGAGATTCATGGAGAAGCAACATATGTAGGGAGCTGTGGTCTCCACCCTCAAAAGCTTTGCCGTTTATAAGGGAAATAGATGACTGGAATGCCAGAATGGAGGTGCCTATGTGGTACCTTTTGGTGTAACTTTAAAAACAATGCATCTTAGAAACACCTTTTCAAACAGTGTTCACTCATTACTATACCTTTAAAAATAGGGATAACCCAGAGGAACATGGAAGAGAAAGAAAATGACAAAAATGCTAACTATGATTATTTATGGATGGTAGGATTTCGAGCAATTTTCTTTTCCTCTTCGTATTTTCCTGCTCAGAGTAGAAAATTTTCAAAATACAGGTAAGTACAAGGAGGAAAATAGAAAACCACTTGTATCCCTAGTACCCAAAGATTTGAAATCCCTTCTAAGTCTATTATTCTAATTTATAGCACATTTTTATTTGAACCTAAACAACAGAAACAATATTATTGTAAATATCTTGAAGCAAGCTATGAAGAGAAACAACTTCTTAATATGAGAACCACATAATATTCACAAATATAAAATATTACAATCCATGGCATATAGAGAATGCCAAATTAACTGCTACTATGAAACAATATGATTCCATTCAAATTGAAAATCCTTCGTTTTAATGCTGTTTCCTAACTACCATGTGCAATTTATATGGCCTGTTTAGTTCCCGCTGCTTCTTTCCTTGCTTCAATATTTTGCCCTAAGGATTCTCATTAATTTACATGTTTATTACTATTATAAGAAAATAATAACAGCCACAGAAAAATGGATCACCAGCTTGAAGTGTTCAATTTTCTAGTGCAACTAGTGTCACACAGAGAGGTGGGAAGCAATCTGATTACTAATCAGACTTAACAAAAGAAAAGTTTAACACCCATAGAGATTGTTGACGTATGGTCTTAATTACTTCTCCTCACTAGTCCTTTAAGCATATTTTCTGTTTGATTTTTATCTCCCTTTTGAACTTTTGGCTTCCAATCTCTACTCCCCATGACCCTCGCATTCTTAAATCACGTATTTTCAATGAGTCTGCATTTCCATGAAAACCATCTTCGGCTTTAGCAGGACCAAGTAAAAAAGAGCATCAGCAGTTGCAAGTAGGTTGTATTAATGTGCTAGGGCTGCCTTAACAAAGGATCACAGACTGGGCGGCTTAAACAACAGGAATTTATTGTCTCACAATTCCAGGAGGCTAGAAGTCCAAAGTCAAGGTGCCAGCAGGATCACTTTCTTCTGAGGGCCATGAGGGAAGGATGTGTTCCCGGCCTCTCTCTCTGGCTTCCAGATGGCTGTCTTCTCCCTGCATGATCAGTGGTCTTCTCTTGTAGGTATGTGCGTCTTAATCTCGTCTTCTTTTAAGGACACCAACCATACTAGATTAGGGCTACTCCCCTCGCCTCATTTAACCTTAATTACCTCTTAAAGACCTGCACACACAGTCATATCTGAGGTACTGGGTGTTAGGGTTTTGACATATGAACGGGGGGATGGGGGCACAATTCAGCCCATAACACAGGTATAACCAGAAATGTGACCAGTTTAAGTATGTAACATGGATTTAGACAAAAGAAACAAAGTGCATGCTCTCTGAGTACAAAGAACCTCCAGTTGCTACTTTGATTTTGAATGATCTGATCTGGCAAACAGAAAAAGATCATTGGGGACCCATCTAAAAAGGGGAGCAGATACCTTCAGGATCTGACCACATTCATGTAGATAGGTGGGATGGATGAAGAGAGGAAAACAAAGCTCTCCAATGAAAGGCCCAGAGCATGGGGAAGAAGAAAAAACTGCACCTCACAGTAATCTGCCCATAGACCAGAAAGGGTTAACCATACAGAGAGGGAAACAAGAGGGAGACTGACAGGAGACCTACAAGAAAACAAGAAATCGTTAAGGAATCCAGAGTCTTACATCTACACTTAGAATGTTCTTCACTTCTAAAGTATCTTTCTTGTATGTTTGTGTGTTTTTATATGTTCTTATGTTTCACTATAAAAGCAATGACTTGGCAAAAATTCTGAAAAAAATTTCAATCCTAATACCTGAGACAGAATTTCAGTAAAACATGATTTTTTAAGCTACATCTACTGAACTTGTCACTTATTTTTCTCTTTTCTCCAGAAACACTAATCCAGAAGGGTAAGCTCTCCGATGATTTATTTAAACCCAAATATAGTTTCTGATACAACAATGTGCAGCAATGTTGCTGTCAGTGAAGGATATGTTCCCCTATTGGGACACTGGCAAGAAGAGAGCATTAGAGCTTCTGGTTAGTGAAAAAACCAAGTAGCTTCTGCTCAGCTGGAAACCAGAGGTATAATGGAGTCCTAGCTTACATTTGGGTTGACTTTTTCAGTTAGAGCAAGATGCAAATATACTATATGGTCAAAAATATCCTTAAAAATCATTAATTTAACCCAAAAAATACAATACATACGGTTTTGTGTTACCACTCTATTCAGTGGTAATTCTTTGCATGCTGAAGTTTGATAACCGTAGAGCTAGGCCAAAGCAAGGAACTAAACAAAAATCAAAATGTAGTATCTACACACTAAAATAATTAATTCTCTTTTAAGGGCACTGTACAAGTCGTCTTCTTCAAAGCAATTAGGACTAGTAATTGACCATTTAAACAAGAAATTAAGTCAATAAAATCACTGTATGTAAATACATTTATCTTAAGTAGTTTAATCGAAAGCATAAATATATGTCCATTCACTATTTTTATTTGTAGTGCCAAGGGTTTTATTTTGAATGTGACTCAATTAATTGTCCTCTTTCTTTATTCTTTTTTTCTTTTTTAAATATAAACATACATATATCATTTGGGATTTCAAGTTTAGGGAAAGGTGAAAAGATATTTGCAAATCAATATGAGTATTGAATCCTAGATTTTTTTTCTTTTTTACAAATATTACCCTCACTTACTTTGACAGTTTATTTTAAACTTATGGACATACTAAAATCATTCCAAAGTACACATCATTTTCAATTATTTGTATGGAAAAGTAAGCCATTGAAGGAAAAGATCCAATAATCCAATCTGCATACAACTTCTCTTGGTCTATACCAAAATTAGTAACTAACATTTAAAATATTATTGCACTATTATCTTACAGAATCTGAAATTTTTAATGAAAATTACCTCTGGAAACATAAAGTCTTCAGAATACATCAACCTCAGGTCAGTTATTTGAGGCTGATTTTTTAACTGAAAACTAAGTCAGAGAAGTTTTATTTTCTCATCCCCTGAAAGAATTTTATGTAATTATTAATAACTAAAATGAGCTGGAAAAGTTTCCACTCTTCCCAGTTAGAGAAGCCTTGATAACCTCAGCGAGCATCGTGGACCATGAAGAAGCGAGACAAAAACACACAGGAGGGAAAATCCTGGGATTCTTTTGCTAAGGACATAATAAATACATGCAAATAAAATGACTCAATGGACAAAAAAAAACCAAGAAAGACTAAGAGAAAGGAAGAATGCTACACTAGGCTGCATCTGACAGCACCTGTTCTCTAAACCAGACATTTACTAATCGGGATATGCACATTCCTGGGGACACCCAAAGACTTTCCTAGTAAGGGTCATTTTAAAGGAATCAATTTTTAGATCCTCAAGTTTCCTCTCTTTGCTCCTAAAACTGATATACCTGAAAAATGCACTTCGGTCATGATGATCCCCTCCTTCCATCTTTTTGTCTTTACAATAGAAAGCCACACATCTAGACTTAGAAGAACATCTGAGAAACAAAAGGACAATCTGAAGCATTGTATAGACATTGATACAACAAATGGCTTCATGACTGGGCAACAAGTAAGGTTGCAATCTTTTGTTTCCAATCCTTTGCTTTCAACACAACTGAAGGAGGGCCTAACTGAGTTGTCATTGGAAAGATCATTAAGACATTTTTTGGTGAGAGATGACTATGTGGTTTTGACATATAACTGAAGGAATTCAAAGAGTTGAGTGACACTGTATAACGAATCCCTTTTCGTTCCCATTTACTTATATGAATAGGTTTGCTAAGCAAAGGGTTAAGACTCAAGACATCCCATCTATAAGAGCAGAATCTCTAACAAAATTATAAGAGAGGAAGTAAAAAAAAAAAAAAAAAAAAAGGCACACTCAATTTACTTCATTTAACCAGAAACAACTTACTTCTTGAAGTCTTAACTTGCTAAAATGTAACAGGAGGTTGAATAGGAACTACCCAATTTGAATTCAAATATATAGACTTTGAGTCTGAAATTCCATGTGACATATTTAGGTGATGGGAGTGGGTGGTGAACAACAAACTGACTAGAATGCCACTACAAACATACAAAGCTCTACACTGTCCACTAATGAAGGAGGCAGAGACCCAGTGCAATGGACTTTAGTGATTTTTTGGATCACTTTTGGATACACATTTCACCCATCTAAACACTGACCATTTTACTTACAGTAATTTCGTCTTTGCTTTTGATGAAGAAGGACTGAGCTACCAGGGAGTACTAAGGATGTGTTAATTCCATACCACACTTGAGTATACTGTCACTAAAGAAACACTTCCTTACATTAAAAAAGTGTAAATTAATAAGCCTAACCAAAAAAAAAAATTGCTCCTAAACCCTGGAAGAATCTTTCCAAACACACAACATCTTACGCATTTTTATCTTGCTATAAATGATAATATACCCCATTCTTCCAGTTCCTCAAAGCAAATTTACATACGAATGTGACTATCTCTACTTAAATGAGCCAAGGACTCAGAGAAGATCCTTTGAAGGAGCCAAAAGAGCCATATCATTTTATTGTCAGGATGGCTGAGAAGTATAAAATTGCCATTCCAACTCTAGGGCTCGTGCACAATCCCAAAACAAAGAACAACTCAGGGCGGGGTTTAGCAAACCAAAGAAACTACCAATTAAAATTCCCCACTTTAAAAATGATTTCCTTGGTGTTGGCAATGCCAGAAATGGTCTTTTCTACTTGACCTTCCCCCAAGATGCAGTGCAGCTCAGATTCAAAGTCTTTATTATAATCTGCGGTAGAAGTTTTAAAACTATTTTTGTTCATTCCCAACTCTATCTGCACAAAGTCAGCACAGCACGGGTCCTTTGCAATTTTTAGGTCAAATGTCTCCTGCGGTAATTAAGTAAGTGGAAGAACCGAAAAGGAAGCCCCCAGAGAAAGCATCAGGTGTCACTTATTGATCGGTGGAATTTCAGGGATTTAAAATTTCGGTTTTAGTGTACAACTGCACTTTATCACCACTTTCTCCTTCAGATGTAATAAGTACAAACTGCTTCAGTAATGATGGAAAAGCTTTCTCGGCTTTAATGAAACCTTTTATTTGCTACTGAAATGTTTATTATTTCCAAATGGTAGCACAGGCAAGAAAAATAATCACTACTTATATTGAGGGAAAACTTTAGCAATTTGAATAATTTTGGTCTTGGGTGAATTTTAAGGCATTTAGAGTTGTTATGTTTATGGTTTTTGTTTATTTTTGGTGAACTAAACTCAAAATATATAGGTACATATACACACTATAACAATTATTTTCTAATCATATATTAAAAGACGAGATATTTATGTGCAGCTATCACTTGTAAGATGTCAGTCTGATCTGGATAAGAATTTCTATATATTTAGGGCTCCCACAAGTCTCAGCTGTTAACCGTGACAGGCAATGCAATATATTGGTTAAGCCCACAGGCTCTGAAGCTGGACTGTGTGGCTTTGCGTTTCAGCCCTGAGCCCTCCTTCCTGTGAGATCCTTAGAAGTTCCTTTGCACTGTTTACGTCAAATGTCTCATTTTCCCTTTCTGTAAAAATAAGGGTGACTAGAAGCTGACCCGTGGATTAGATGCAAAGATTAAATGAGGCATTTCATGTAAAACATTAGACTAGAGCCTGGCACGTGGTAAGCACTTGATAAATGTTGAGCTCTAATACGGTTTTCACATGTGAATACATCTACCTCTAGACCGGATGTTCCATCAGACGATAGCATTCATTCAACAAACATATGTTGACTCTTACTTTATGCGGCACATTTATCCTAGATAAAGGGGGCACAAAGATGAATGAGCTATGGTGCCTACTCTCCAGGAGCTGCCAATTTTAGTGGAAAATTATTGTTGCCATCGTAGTATCTTTCTCGAAGCGAACCATGAAGCACACTCTTTCACCGGATCACACATTGTTCTTTTCCCCATGTCGTTGGAACTAATGGAGCTTCAGGAAAATTTCACTTCAGTTTCTGAAATCTTAATCATGCTCAATTTAATAAGCAGCTACAGGTTTTCCCACATTTTAAAATAGATGATTAAATGGTCTAATCAGATTCTAACTTAGCCAAAAACTTGAAAAACATAGGAAGACAACCATGACTGACACATTCATTTTCCCAAATGTGGACACCCTGCAAACAGCAGCTGCAGAAAAATAGTGCCTTTTACATCCCACGTGACCCACGGCCGACAAACACTGCACAGGAGGCTCAGCATCAAAGCCTCCAAGCACCCAAACTAAATTCAGTTTGAGATAAAATAAGAACCTTGTTTAGTCATAGCTACATCACTTTCCAGAAAGTTCTGGAACGGACTTCCAGCCTGGCCCCTTATATGCCTTTAGTTTTTGTTAGACGTTTTTGTTTATGCCATTACGCTCGGAGAATTCATTAAAAAATAAAATCTTTAAGTGTGACTATAAATCCGAAGGTCAAGGACTAATGTGGTGTTTTAGACGTCACCAGCTCCAAAAGATCTTAAGTATGTTGTCCTCTGCTAATGGGCTGCTCTCGAAAATGTGCAATAAATCCAGTTAAAAAGGAAAACGTCTTCAAATTAGTTGCAAGATCAACTGGGGTATTATCTACTTACTAGATGTATCATAATAAAAAACTATCTAATATGCATTACATTGTTTAATTCAGAAAGAAATTGGGTATTCACCCTTCCAATCATAGGACCAAGACTGCTGGGGGGGGGGGGGAGCAACAGCCAATAATGACCCTGTTAACTTTCTAGAATGGATGGAACAATTGCCTAAATCTGTCTTCAGAGGAGTCACCCTGCCCAAAGCAACAGGAGATCATCTGTAAGCGCCCAGGCACACAGCTCGCCCCTTCCTGTCTGAGCCCTGCCACCTTCCCTGGCCCAACCACTAGTCAAGGCCCTTGGGTTCCCGCTGGGGCCGGGCAGCTCAACGCCCAGAAACGCAGCACCCTCAGCTCTAAGTCGGCTCACACTTGGTCCTGTGCAAGAGGTCACAGCGAGAACGTCTCTCTCTCAACTCTCGAATCTCCAAACGAAGGCCTATTTGGCTAAATCTCTACTTTTGCATTTAAACACCAACGTCCCGCACCCCAAGACGCTCTGGATCCCAGCTGACGTTAATGTATGCGTTTCTCACACCCATTTTTTTAAATGCTTCCAGAGTGAACATTTCAAAAGGCGCGAACGTCGGTGAAGGAAGGGAGAAAGGAGGGGGCGGGAGGAGGCGGGGAGCCTGGGACTCCCGCGGCCGCTGCGCCCCGAATCCGTCCGCCGGGGCTCCGCGCCCATCCCCCGCCGCTCCGCCCCGGCCCCTTCGCTCCGCCGCGGGAGGCGGGAGGCGGGAGGCGCGGGGCTGCGGGCTGAGCTGCACCGGCGGCGGCGTGGAAAAGCTGCAGTCGTCACTTACCCAGAGGGGTGAGAATGGCTCATTTTTGCAGGATCTTTTTTGGACCCCGCGACAGGTGCGTGGGGCGCGCTGCACGCCGGCGCTGCGCGGACGCGCGCGGGGCACCTGGGCGGCCGGGCTGCGCCGCCCCCGCGCCCGAGCTCCCCGCGGGCGGTAACCGCGCGCAGCTCCCGGTTGCTAAGGGAGGAGAGAAGCCGGCGCCCAGGTTCCCGAGCAGCCGGGGCGCTGCTGGAAGCGAGCCCGGCAGCGGGCTGGGAGGGAAGCTCAGCCTCCAGCCCTTTTTCTGGGCCTGGATGTGGAGGAGACTCAGGCTTCAGCTCTGCGGCTCGGGGGCGCGGGCTCCCCAGAACCTGTCATCTGAAAGCACACACACACACACACACACACACACACACACACACACGCAAAGTGTTCAGGCTGGTTGTGTTTCCTGCTTGTCCCTGGGGAAGGAAGGACTGGGGGCTGGCTGAGGGCACTAATAGGAGCAGGGCGCAGCTACAGTGGGATGCTTTGGTTTCCAGTTGTAAAACAGGCCCTAGATTGCAAATTCAAAAAAAAGAAGTCTGTCTCAGTCTGCTTTGGGTTTTCATTTTGCTTCTGCATCTACAAGGCGTTGCAATCGATGCATTTCCTCCTTGTAAAATTCCCATCCTTGCTCCTAGCTGACATCCCCACTCCCCGCAGGCAGGCTGGCAGTTCCCATGCTCAGAAGGTAGGGGAGATGCAGGCACTCACAAAGCGTGCTGGAGTCCTGGCTGTGTTTGAACCCAGCACATAGAATGCAAGGCTCTGATGAGGAAGCCTGGATTTAAATGAGAGGGCCTTGGTGTGGAAGAATTTTAAAGCATTTATTCAGATGACCGATTTCTAGTCCTGTTCTTGCTTTGTCGGGGTTCTTGCTGGGTGACTTGATCTCTGGCCTCAGGTTTTTCATGTGTAAGTGACAAGTTGGACATGTGGATCTCTATTCTAAGCCAGCCACGCTTACCAGGGCGAAGGCTGTGACCTCATTTGCGGCTTTCTGCTTTCCCACACACCCCAAAGGTCCACTGAACAGGTCAGAGCCCAGTCTCCTTTGCATGACATTCAAGACCCTTCATCGTCTGTCCCTAGAATCTTTCATCAGCCTCACTGTGACTACTTTCCCCACCTCTGCTACCCTAAAGCTTCTCACAAAACAAATCTCGTGCTATCCCTCTTACGGGAACATACCTCCACCCTTGTGTCCTGACAAACTTCTATTCGTTCTTCAACACTCAGCACAAACACTACCTTCTTGGATGTCCCCAAGTGTAGGGACGACCCCCGCCTCTGGAGCCCCACACTGCCCGGACACACCTTGATTTTACACTCACCCCCCTGCGCTGCGCTGCACCGTCTGTGGCTGCCTGTTCCCCTGGAACAGGAGCTCCTCTATTTTATTTTCTGTGTTCTCAGAAGTGAATGGCAGCTCAATCAATGCTGGGGGTATAAATGAAGGAGAACTTTCAAAATGGTAGCATTTTTATGGAGTACTTACTAAATGCTCTGCTCAGCCTTTCAGTGAGCCCTTCCTAACAGTTCATTACCCCATTTAATCCGCAGCTCTGTGGGGCAGCCTTTCTTCCCAGAACTAAGTCGCAGAGAAGTTAATTATTTTGCCTGAAGTCTATAATAGCTGCTAGTTGGAAAAACCCGGATTCAAACCCAAGTGTGTCTGCTCCTAACGCCCAGAAGCATTTTTAACAATCACAAATTCCTTTTCCTGTAGCTCCTGTGAACAGCCATAGCCAATTTTCTACACTATCAGAGTTTCTGACCTGAAAGACTAGAGCCATCCCAGTGTGCATCTGGGTGTGGGTGGGTGTGTTTAGGGTGCGAGGTATGTGGGGGGGGGGCAGTTCTAGCTCCATAGCTTAGATTCTGAGGCTGAGGACTCCAGGCTGGTTTGGAAACCAGAAGGCTAAAAATAGACAGAGGTAGAGGTTGTCAAAGAAAGATGATGTGAGATGTGGCATCTGAAGCTTAAACAAAGAAGCCCTATAGAAGCCCTGTAGATACTTAATCATTGAGCAGCCATAAATAGGACTTGGGCAGGCTCTTCCCCATATGTGCCTACCCCCAGCGACTTTGGTTTCCATTTTAGGGTGTCCTTAATGCTCACTGTAACTAGATTTCACCTGAATAAAAATTGGGAGGGAGAGAGGTGGGACTAAGAAAAGACATTATAATTTGCCCAAGTGTGGCCAACCCCTAAGGATGGTGTAAATAATATAATCTTATATAGGTACCAGTTGTTACCTATTAATTCATTTGTGCAAATAGAAAATAGTATTCTCTCAGTGGTGGAATGAGAAAGGAAATTAAAATACACTAGTTAGATGCTCAGGATTCAGGAGAAATGAATCCCCGGTGCTCTGCGGACAGCGAGGTACCCTCAGCAGCATACATGAATTCATAAATGGGGCTCAAGTCCTTCACCCCTGTGAGCTGCACAATTTCACATCCCTGATGAAAACTGCAAGGAAGCTACTAATTTTCACTTCAGAAAATGCTCACTGTGAAAATGTATTGGGAATTTGGCCAGAAGGAATTTTCATGTTAATTTCTAGTATAGAGATAGTGAAAGGAAAAAAAGAAAAATACTAAATTAAACTGTTTCAGGGACCAAATAGTCATTGGAGTCATTTTCTCGCAGGAAAACAAGTCCCCAGATGTACTCAGTAGTGTCAAAATTTGTAAAAAGATTTCTGTTTTGTAGAAAGACCTGTGGAGCTGGGGTTTGGAGGACAGGAGATTAATAGAGATAAGACAGCTCCTGCGATGCTGACTGACTCTCCACTTTGAACAGGAGCTGGACTTGGGAACCACACCTCATCTAACCTACCAGTGACCATCTCCTAGGTCAGGGGTGGGAAATCTATGACTCAAGGGCCAAACCCAGCCCCCTGCCTCTTTTTGTACAGTACACAAACTAAGAATGGTTGCTACAGTTGTAAATGGTTGGAAAAATCAAAAGAATAATATTATATTGATACATGAAATTTTTATGAAATTCACATTTCATTATCCATAAATAAATTTTTGTTGGAAAACATCCATACCTATTTGTTTAGGGATTATCTATGGCTGCTTTGGTGGCAGAATAAAGTGGTTTTAACAGTGACCTGATGGACCAAAAAATCTAAAATATTTACTATCTGGCCCTTTACAGAAACAATTTACTGACCCTTGGCCCAGGTTTTCACTGCAGTCAGAGAGATCATTTACCCTCATGGACTTTGAAAACAGGTACCACATTTTCCACCCTTTCACTCCAGCTCCTGTCACAGTGCCTTTCACAGAGTAATTGCTCAATACAGGAACGAAGGAATGAATAAATAGATGGAAGGAATAAGTTTCCCCCAGGGTTTATCTTTCTCCTCCAGATAAAGGTCAAGTCATTAAGACTTTCTCGTCAGATGTAACAGACATTCATAATGATTTGATGTGACCCCAGAGCTACCTTCTTTTATAAACACCACATCAAACCCCAGTAGGAAGTAGGTAATGTAAGCATTTCAAAAAAACACAATAATCAGATTTGCTGACTTGATCCAATGTTTCCTAAGCAGCTACAAATGTCTGACACTACTGGTCACAATGAGAAACAGAGAGCATGCTTGGAGCACTCAGAAATCCGCGTAGGCTCCACTTGGCCCAGTATCAGACTGTTCTTTGACTTCACTATGTACCAGGCACTGTGCTAAGTGCTTCACTCACTGAATCTTCACAACTGTAAGGTGAGTGTTATATTTGTCCTTATTTTACAGATGAAACTGACGTTCAGATAAGTTAAATACCAGCTCCCAAGCAGCACAGCAGAGACTGAAATCCCATTCTCTATGATTTCAGAAACCACACATTTAAACACTTTGCTCTCTTCCTTCCCACTTCCCAGAGGTAAGGAAGCATAACCACAAATGGAGAGGGTAATACTGTAAGGCATTACCTTACTACCACTGATCGCCGGGAAAGTTGTTCTCGGTTTTACCAACTCTTCTCCTCCCAACATTCCCCATGCCCAGTGACTCAATAACGAGGCTGGTGAAAAAAAAAACTGAAGCGCGGGAATTTTATTGATGACCACACCTGTGTTTTCTGACAGAGTAAATAGAATATTCCACACCCTCCAGCCCTTAAGAGCAGCCATTCCTAAAAAGTTTTACAGCTTCATTTGGTTTAAATGACACTGCACTTGGGTCTTCCATGAAAGCAGGACAGCCCTGATCTTCCAGCATTCTGGCACCATAGACAGCGGACTGAATTATCTCCTTTCTTCCTCGCTTCAGCTAGAAGGAAAGGGGGGAGGGGACTCTGAGCTCTTGGATTTGATCATATAGACAAAAACACTGCACTTCTTAAACTCAGGTCAAAGGAGATGCATGGCTTTGAGCAGAAGACTGGGATTGTTCGTACAGGAGGCAGTGATAGTCAAGCTCATAAAACAAACCATAAAACTACAGCATCTATCTTTAAACAAAAACAGAGCTTCATTACTTACAAATTCAAATTGTAACTTAAACTAGATTAAGAAGTGCTTCCTGATAAGGTGCTTGAGAAGTAGATATTGATTTAAAAATTTTTGGTAATTAACATATTAGTTTCATGTAAATAAGCACCCATAAAGGAGCTTGAGTATGTTTCACTAATAATTGCACAGCCAACCCTTTCTCCCTAAGAGCACAAAGGTTAAAGAAAACTTTTGTCATTGTTGGAGTGATCATAGATTCTGAATTAATAAGACTTTCCTATAATGATAGAAGAAATGGGAGTGTGGACCAGGCATCAAAGAACATGCCAAGGGGAAAATACCATTCTGGAATGGGAGTTGGAGAGATTATCCACCAATCAACTGTAGGAAAAGCCAAAGTAGTGAAAATAAGTCAATAGGACAGCAGATTAAAACAGCAAAACCCTGAGCTCCTGAGCACTATAATTTTATTGGGAAAAAAAAGAATCTGGTGATTCCTTGAAATATGGAAAGTTTTGTAACCATTTGATAGAGGCCACACCAGATGCCACATTTGGGTTGAGGAAGCGGACTCAGGGTTTATTGTCTGCACCTGTGCAGGGCTGTCACCACAGGAACATTTATCTCTAAGCTAAATGGTCAGTCAGGTGGGGATGCAGGAGCAGTGCTCTGATGAGCCCACACTGAGCAACGTTAGAAGGAGAAGCACAAAATTTCATGGCTTTGTCCTTCCAGTGGGTTCCATAGACACACACACACTGAAGCTATTGTGTCAGCTGTAAGCCAAAGGGGAAAAAACCAAAGCTGTTAACACTGGGGTGTGCTGTGGTATGAAGAAAGAAGCATTTAGCAATGGGGGGGAAAGAAGTCAAGAGGAGAAATACAGCTTTACGGACTTAAAAGGCAAATATGTACAAAGAAAGAGGCAAATCTTAAATGGATAGTGCTTAGTTTCAATTATTCATAATTACAAAAGGCAGGAAATTCGCAAATCCCTTTCATTTTGCTTGACATCTTGACTTTGCACTTAGATTTGAGTAATTACACTTATGTGATATTTGAATTGTGAGAATTTTCTTCAGTTATACCAGTTAGGCCACGTGATAACTAGTTTAAGAAGACCTTAAACCATCACTTAAGGATATGTTTTTATTTATTTTTTTGAGAGAGAGAGGAAGGGAGGGAGGGAGAGAGAGAGAGAGAGAGAGAGAGAGAGAGAGAGATCAATCAGTTGCCTCCTACACTTGCTCCAATAGGGGATGAACCTGCAATCTAGATATGTGCCCAGACTGGGAACTGAACCCTCCACCTTTTGGTATGTGGGATGATACTCCAACCAACTGAGCCACCCAGCCAGGGCTTTTTTTCTTTTATTTATTGATTGGGGGGGGGGCAGGGAGAGAAACATGAATTTGTTCCACTTACTTATGCATTCATTGGTTGATTCTTGTATGTGTTCTGATCAGGGTTTGAACCCACAACCTTGGAGTATGGGGAAGACGCGCTAACCAACTGAGCTACCCAGCCAGGGCTAGTCTTTTTCAAAACATTAGGTTTATAATGATTTTTTAAAAGTATACAAGGAGCTCTTGATTATAAAAAGGTTGTTATATACTGTTATATCCCAAATCTCAAATCTTGCCCAGGACAAACCTAAATTTACTTTCCTTCATCTCTTTGCAGCATAGCTCCTTTGCAACTTGTCCCCTACAGTCCAGAGAGGTAGATGATACCAGGAAAAATGATGAACAATGACAATGACCAACAATGTGGTGGTAGTAGAGGGACCAGCAGGGGCTTGGATTCACAGGAACCCAGGAGGGAAGCAACTCCTCTTAGTTAATTTGATAAAAGGAGAAGCTGATGGAAGAATAAATGAAAGTGATAGAATCAAAGTAACCTTGTCACTTTGGGGCACATAGTTGAGACACCTAGAATGTGGAGGAGAATATATCTCAGTGAAACTGGCAAGAGCTTTTTAAAGGAAATGTGGATCAAAATGAATGAAAGCCGGTCAAAGAGGCATTCTGTGGCCATTCCTCCCCTGCCCCCGACACTGACTACTCATTTTCAGACTGACTAAACTAAAGCCATGTCAGTCATCCCTAGAGCAACCACAATGGTTAAGCATGTTTCAAAGAGACCCTCTGTCTAGATTTCTGGAGGACAGTTATAGGCCTTGTCACCAAAGCAAATGTTAAAAACTCTGCTATAGTTGCAACAGCAGTAATGACAATTTAAGAAGAATTACTGAATACATGCTGTGTGCCAGGCTCTGTGCTAAATGCTTTAAATGTCATGTTCATCTTATACTCAAATACTATTAGTTCCCCCTTTTAGAGAGAAAGGTGCTGAGAAGCAGGGAAGTGAAGTAATTTGCCCAAGTCACATGCTTGTAAGAGGTGACACCTCCTTAGCAACAGCTTTCAGCTCCTGTGTTATGCTGTCCCCTTCAGGGTGGCTGGGGATGAGCAAAACCACAAATTGAAGTTGTCGTCATGGAGGCAGAAAGGAAATAGTATTTATCCAGTGCTTCCAATGTGCTAACCACCCACACACATTATCTCATTAAATCCTCACGTTTGGGATGGGGGGAGATGTTATTACTCTTATGGTGTAAATGAGCAAATTGAGGCTCAGAGAGATTAATGGGTTGGCCAACTGAGTAGGCAAACACAAACCGAAGCAGTCTAAATCCACATTTAGTGATGCCTCTGTAGCAAGGTGATTCTGATTTAGCCTCAAAAAAAAAATTGTTTTCCCGTATAAAATATTAAGACATCTGACCGAATTACAGCTCGTATGAGAAATACCTGGATAGTTGCTTGGAAACTCAATATAAGGCAATTTTGTGACATAGCAACTAAAAACATCTATGTGATACTGATTTACATTCTTAGATGTACAAGTTCTTCTGGGTTCAGATCAAGGTCACTGATCTGATCACACCTGGAACACTGTTCCCACGTGATAGCTGTATCTCAGGTACATATTAGTCGCTGTATTCTCCAAATTCAGAAGCAAAGCCCCGGTCTCTGAGTTGAGCTCTGAAACCCCTCTTTATCTGGTCTAAGGTAAGGGGGAAGTGTCCTGTTCCCTCGCATTCATGGCAGGTAAATGGGGGAACAGAGAAATCAACACCTGAAGAGCTCTCTCCATGAAATCCTCACCACCAGCTGCTTCTTCTTTGCCTGGTAGTGAGCGATAGGCTAATACATATCCTGTGTGTGTTTTCAGCACTTCTCTCTAGGATGTGTCTGAGCTGTCCACGTGGGATCCCACGGGCTGTGCACAGCATGCACAGCTCCAGGGTGTACTGTTCACAAAGACCAGGATGTGAATGGTGCCCCCTTCAGTTATGCAACTGGCAGCCCTGTTGGCACCTATTGTTACATTCTCTGCCTATGAGACCTCTGCTGAAATTAAGAAAAATCCTGTTTCACGTACTTCTGGGTATTACATTCAACATTCTAAAATAAAAGAATTCCATTTAAAAATGTAATATCAAGTATAAGTTTATTAAAATGGTGAACACTCTGGAAAACCATTTCATAGAAGAAACCATTGAAATAACTAGTGGTGTCTAAACTACATATGATAGGACTATGGAAAGTATCAGCGTCATCAAATATTTGAAAGGATTTTATGCAGAAGACAGAAGAGACTGAGGGGTTTTATGGGAGATCATTAGGAGAAGAAGTTATGAAATTATTTTTGGCTCAGTAAAAGGAAGAACTTTCTAGAACCAAACAAAGATTAGAAATCCTATCGTAACAATTCTATGAGAAAGGGCACACTTTACACCTAGGTTATGGAGGACGTGTCCAAAAATGGGATGGACAATGTTTGATGGTAGAGTTCCTTATCTCCAGAAATGATCAAACATTCTAGAAGAGGTATAGAGACTGTGACAATCCCTATAGGTATAGGGACTGTGACAATCCCCTCTCAACCTCCACCAGCCCTGAAAGAAGGAGATCCCTTCACCTCCATGTTAGGAATAAGTTAAGGCCTTGTGTTAGGCCTTTGATCCAATCCCCATATGTGGCAATTTCCAACTTTCTCTCAAGTCTTACAAAGGTAAACAGAAGCCACAGAGAGTAAATAGTTTAGTAAAAGACACATTTTATTTTTTACTCCTGGAAGACCCAAGAATCACAATTTGAAAGAGTGAGAATATTTGAGAAAAGTAGGACTAAAGAACCTAACACTGCTCTGTATATGAACGAGTTCTGCCAACTCCACTGTGAGAGAGGTTTCTGATCTGGAATTTTTTTCTGCCTTCTTTATGGTCTTAGACCAGAAGTCAAAAACACAAAGGAGAAAGTGACAGGCCTGTAGTAGAAGAGATCACATGGTTGGCCTGAAAAAACCGAGCTCCTGGGCTCAGCTATTTATTGCCTTCTAGAAATGCCTTCTACAATTGTCACATCTTATTTTTTCAAAGAAGCTAAAAGAATTTTTTTTAAATATGTATTTTGGCAAAATTTTCTAATTTTTAAAATATTATGCAGGCGAAGCGAACATTATCAGTGGTTAGAATTCTGCCCACTGGCTCCTAGTTTGTGACTGCAGATTAGAACTTGATTGTCTCTGAAAAGGAAGGCTTGTCCTTCAGAGAAGTGTGCATTTATATCTCCAGGTGAACCAGCAGATATCTACTGGGCAACTGCAGAGAAGAAAAAGTATGAACAACTACACTAGTGGGAAGATCTGAATAAGGCTCCATGAGGCTGATTCCACAACATGAGATTGCTCTGCAGGATTTGGAAGGCTAGAGGCCACCTTGACTGTGATGCTGGAGCTCCTAGGTGTTCTCTCTCCACTGAATAACAGACTTGGAAAGACCACTGGATCCTCCAGAAATTCCAGCCTCTGTAGGTAGGCAGATTTTTCCCAAAGGGTAAATGGAAGTTCTCAAGGCCAAAGTGGAAGAGAAAGACATTCTTTGGAAGCAGCAGAGATCTTAGAAAGTTCAGCAAAGATAGAAGCTGGGGATCACTACCAGGAGACCCTGGTGAGTGCTTTAATTCCTTGGATGTTTTCTCCCTCAGATTTGTGCAAGTCATATTGCCTCTATAATTTTAAGTGTCTTTCCCTAACTAAGGTATAACCCTTCAGTTCCTAGCACATCTAACGTCAGCCCTGTTTTTAGATGGGAGGTCGGACAGCTCGTTTGTATTGATTTTAGCTTAGGTACAAGTTTGAGTAAACACCAGAACACTAGAAGCACGAAAAATGTTTTATAGGATAATGTAGAAAGAACAGAGTTTGAGATGTGGTTAGATTGTAAAGGTGTTGGATACAATATGCAGATGTTATAATAATCAATTTTATAATTCTGAGTGTTACCTAACATTATAGGAAGTCATAGAGAGGCAGTCTTTGCAATTTTCTAGATTGCAATTACAATTTTCTAGATTGTAATTATAATTTTCTAGATTGTAATTACATTTTCTAGAAATGTAATGAGCAACGTTGGAGCTTGTAGATTGGCTTACTTACCTAGCTAATGTTCGACTCTCTCAGCTACTCCCAGAAACCCATCACTGTGGAGAGGCAGCCACACAATGAAACTGCTGGCCATTCAGGCCAGATGGTGTCCAGCCTGAACCGCCCCGCACACAAGGCCATCAAAAGGCCCGAGGCCATGCAGCTTTTCCTGTGCAGGGATGGTCAGTGATGCAACAAGAACCACGAACACCTGGGTGAGAACGCCCTGCTGCTCCTCCCAGAGCTCTGTGGTCTTGTCAGAGGGCTGGCCTCCACTAATGTCTTTGGGGCAAGCCAGGCCTGACTGAGTGACAGGATGCTAATGGCTCTGAACTCGGGGTCACACATCTGAGTATATATATCCAGTTGTCAATCATTTCTCAAATTTGGCACCACTGCAGAGGCTGACAGCTAGCCTAAGGTGATGTTTTTAGTTGCCCCAGGCAAATCAGGCAAGCAACCAAAAATTACCCTCAATGGCGTGGAGTTAAAAGCCATATCCAATCCCCACTGCCTTTGTAGTCTGCTATCCAATGACAGGTCCTCTGCTTTGTTTTCTGTGGTTCTTTGAGTACCACCAGGAGTGCAACTCATTATCGGAACAAGGGTTAACAACCTGTACTAATAAATCCAGCTTATTTTTGGGAACTTGACAGACAGGATTTGTGGTGATAAAGTACCTGATTACAGATAAAGACCAAAGTGCAAGACTAGCCTGCTGTCCAGTCTCTCTGTGGATTTAAAATGTGGTTCATTACCATTGCCTTCTGGAATAACATTAATTCTACTGTGTACAAAACCAAATAACAGTACTGGTAAACTTCTTAAAGAATAAAGCTACTCATCAGCAACTGACATAATATTTGGCCTGCCTTTGTAGTGACTGGCAATAGCCTCAGTTCAACAGCCATGGAAATAATGAAGTTTTGCAGAAGTGCACACGATAATCTATGGAAGTTGTAACCCATTGCATAAATGGCTAATACTCTGACAGTGTTTGTGTGATACTGATCCAAACATCTACAAATTTTGTAGGATGAAAAGTTTAATTTCTATATAAAAGTTTAATAATCTATATAAAAACCAAGGACAAATAAAAAGAGAGAATGTTAGGATCCAACTGAGGACATACACAGCTGTAAGATTTGCTTTCTACACCTTAAGCTGAGTAAAATCTTGGAATTCACTTTCTCTCTTTCACCATTTTATATTTTGCTACTTATTTTTCCCCCAGCCCATGTAAAGTTTATTAGAATAATAACACTCTTGACTCGAATGCATCCAAAAGGATGTACATGCAAGAAAACATGGTTTGCCTGTTCAAATCCAATTATTTTTGAAATGGAAATTACAAACTACTAGACAACTTATAATTCTGTGCATGTATTGACATCAATAACCTTGGATATATAGATTGTTTATATTGCCAGGTATGGGGACTAACCTTAATTTATTTATTAATAAAGAACACACCCAGAGCAAGGTTATTCCTGTTGTCTTGAAGTGGCATTTTCCAAAACTGCTTTCACTTGTAATAACGAAACCTTTGAATTAAAAGGAAGTCTCATCTATCCATCTGAAAAAGGGTCCAAGAGGTATATGTGATCTTGATCTGATGATAAATTCTTTTACATCTTTTTCCTTCAAAAGAAAGCTTCCATCAGGAATTTGTTGGCAAACACACCCAGAGCTTCTTCAGAGGCACCAGTTCTACCTCTCCAGGACCATCAGGCAGCTGAAGCTGAAAACTACAGGTCTCAGTAAAGCTCACTCATCATGAAGACCTTTCAATGTTTGGGGATGGATAGTAATATCTATAATTTCCATACTTGAGAGATATTTATTGGAACATGGTGACAGGGCAAAGAAAGAGAAGGGATGCGGGGAGGAGGGAGCTGCGGTTGCAACTTGTTGTCTAGAAGAGTCTTGTCCCGTTGGAAGAAATAGAAGGTGTTTCTATGTAAAGTGCCCAGCGCTTACCTGCCACAGGGTCGGTGCTCAACAAATATTACTTTCACTTTCCTCTTCTAATAATACTTCATGTTAACATAGCATTTTAAAGAGCATGAAGTATGTTTACATGTATTACCTTATTTGACGCTTGCAACTTTGTTTAGAGATAGGCTTTAATTTATGTTTGAAAATACGGACCATCTGAGAGGTCAGATCTGTAAAGCCCTCAGTCTCATAGCTAGTAGATTTTAGAATCCATAACCCGGATTTTCCGATTCCAAGAGTCCATCCCCTTTACTGCTCTAAGCTGCAAAGATTCGGTAATGTGTACCCGGCCACTTTCTATCTTATTTCACGTTTTTCCTCATCATATGTCTTCATACCTTCAACGATCATTTATCATCTCCTTGTGTTTCCTTCTCTGTTTGCGCCTCCATTTCCCCTCATACTCAGTTTGTAAACCTGTTATATGAATAATGTCACAGGTCCGTGATTATAAGTTCTTTAGGCAGGATCTTGAGCTCTTCAAAGTGAAAGACATCCTACAAACAAGGCCCGTTTCATTCTGGGTCCTTTTCTTCCTTTCAGTGCTTTTGCTAAATACCAGGCACAATTTGCATTTTGCTTGTGAGATAGAAGCAGTTGTGGGGCTATAGCTATTATTGTGCCATTACCATTCCGAGGTGTTGATTTTGTGCTTCACATTTTCCTGTGTTCTTAACTTGATGTCCTATCTTGAATTTTTATTTTGCTCTAATCATTTTTTTTACATTTGAAATCTTTCTTTTTACTTTGGCAATTTCAGTTGGAATGCTACATTTGAAGAAGAAAAAAAAAACGTTCACAGAAAAAATGAAGGCTAAATCAGTTTTATTCTGTAAACAGTGCCTAAATTATCATCTCCTTCCCATAAGAACCCAATTAATATGTTAGAGCAAAGCTGAAAAGCCAAAAAAAACATGCTGAAAACGTAGAGCTAGGGCGACACCTTCTGGTGCAGGACAAACTGTGTTTTGTCAACAGCAGCAAAAACTAATTCAGACCATGGTCCTCTCAGATAGATTTTATTGCAAGAAAACCTATCTTTTGTGAATACTTAATATGTCTCAGGTTCTGTGACAGTCACTGGAACTACTCATAGGGCGAGGTATGATCCTTACATTCAAGAATTTAATCACCTCCTGGGGGAAAAAAAATATCTCAATCTCCACACCATCCACAGAGGGATTACAATCAAGTATGCCAGCACTGAAATTGTGTTGGATACAGGGAAAACGCTACAGGGGGCCCACAGAGGCAACTTAATCTCACAAATCAGGGAGAGCTTTATAGAGGTGTGATGCTGAAGTCTTGAGGTATGAATAGGTGTTGCCAAGCAACAAGGTAGGAAGAAGAGCATGGAGAGGGGATGGTACCACACATGGGAAACTAAAGGAACAGCATGTGCACAAGGCTGAGAGGCCATATGCTCACTTAGCAGAAGGTATCGGAGACTCCCTGGAGGAGAGACAGCATGGAGAGAGATGTGGAGAGGGCTCCAACCCCAAAAGACTCAA
This sequence comes from Miniopterus schreibersii, assembly GCF_964146895.1. NCBI lineage: Eukaryota > Metazoa > Chordata > Mammalia > Chiroptera > Miniopteridae > Miniopterus > Miniopterus schreibersii. The sequence continues at coordinate 46,977,162 of NC_138109.1, forward strand.
CTGAGAAGTGTGGGTTTTATGATCTGGACTTTGGGGACCCAATGGGAGATATAAGCATGAGAGAGTTAAGATCAGATTTTCCCATTAGAAAAATCACCCTGGCTGCAGTGCAGAAGGAGGGAGGCAGGAAGACTAGTTAAGGTCAGGAAGGTAAAGTAGAAAGCTCCTAAAAGAGCTCTAGAGTGAGATTGCCTAAATCGGTGCAAGGAATGTGGGGCTAGGCAGAGGAGAAAGTGTTTCAGGAACAGCATCAGCCAATATTAGGGCATGTCTGGATGTGGACTCCAAGGAAGAAGGAGGATTTTTAAAGATACTTTATGCTTATATAGATTTAATGTAAAAATAAAAGCACCATTTCTTTTTGTTAAGCAGGAAGAAAGCCTCACCTCTTATTGTAGATATCTTTCTTTTCTTTGTATGTAGTCTTAGGAAAGAGTTAACATATCTCTCAGCATATGAGGACATAATTGCTCCACAATCCAAGCATGCAATTTTACAAACGAAATTTAGAGACTTTCAAAGAATATTGATCACACCTGAAAACATTTAATGATTGCAATTTGGAAACAAGGACCTAGAGACACCAATTTGTTTCAATAGCACTTAAATACTCCCATAAAAACACATTCAAAGACCTTGGGAAATTTGGATCACCATAATATTTTTCAAAGGAAGATTTAAATTTTTTAATAAACAGCTATAATTATAAATTGAGAAGTTAAATATAATGCAAAAGAGGCTATGATTTCCCTTTCTGTAAAAATAAATCTAAGGAACACATTGTGTCCATTGAGTATCACACAAGGGCATGCACTTATATTGATTATGCAACAAATATTTACTGGATGTGTTTGTGTGTATGAGCTACCATGAAAGATACAAATGTGAAAAATAATATAAATCCCTTGCTTTCCATGACTAGATAGTTCAGTTTATTAAAAATATATATGTACATATACATGTATACACAACATGTCTGCATATATGCATGCACATCAATTTATATGTATGCATACACATAACATATATATGTTACATCCATCTAAACAATAGCCTCAAACCACAAAGCATGAGAAAACATTTTAGAAATAAACAACTAAACATCTATTCTTTATTAAACATATTTGACCTGTGTCAGCTGAAAAGTGATTATTTAATTCACCTTTTTTATTTAAAAACATAGCTTTATGCTTTAAAGCATAACTTAACCATCTACATCATACTGCCTAACAATCAAGGTATTATTCCTTCCTTAATCGGGTACACTAAAATAAAAGTTATAAAATTAAAAAAAAAAAATAAAGAGAAATCAGGTAACATAGTACTATATACAGAAGATAAGCATTTTAAAATTGTATCACTTAATACATTATGTGGCTTCACAAGAATAATTATTATAGACAGCATTCTTTTCAAAAACAAAATATGTACTGAATAGTCTAAAAGCAGCAGGAAAGAGAATAAAAATTCAGACAGAAAGTGACATAATGTTGCCAGGTAATATGGTGACAACTATCACTTATGAATATGTACCCCTCAGTAGTTAAACAGGCAACTTGAATTATTTTGACCTATAAAAATATTTGATCAGAAAATAAAATTAAGTTTATTATTATGTAGATTGAATCATCTGCTTAATATCTATGACATGTATTTCAGATGCTACTTTAATTGTCATTGGGTAGCTTTTATTTATATTTTGAAATTTTATATCAAAGTGATTTTTTAAAATTGGGGGAAAAACAGTATAACTCCAAATTTCTTATAAAAACCACCTTTAAATACATAATCTTGATCTCTTTATCAGAATGCTTGTCATACCCTGATCTATAAAATAATGAGCCTCCATAACGGTCAGCTAAATAAGCAATATTGCCAAATGTGCAAGGTGTTCTGGGCCTCTATCATGCCTGGGAGGGAGTAATTGTCTGTAACCGGCTTTCCCACAGGCTTTGATATGCTTTACGTGTAGCCAAGTGAATTCAAAATAAGAGATAAACTAATTTCTATTTTTGTGTTAATGAGTGAAATAAAACTTTTTAAAAATCTATTGAAATCTTTGGATGTATGTCTATGTAGCCACACAGGGAAGATGACTTTAAATTAGGCTTCAAGTCATACAGCCATATACATGTCACTAATGGCTTTACAGAAATGTTCAGCCTGTTTCAATAGGATCACACAGGTATATTTCCTTGAGATTTAGAGACACCATCTATTTTATTATAAAATACATAAACTGTTGAGTGAATGAATGAATAAATAATGAATATGAATGATATCAGTTCAATGAGTGAGTTGGACTAGATTATATTTCTTCTAATACAAGATTACACAAAACTATCATCTCTCACTGGATTATTGCAATGACCTCCTTAATGGTTTCCGTTATCTATTCTCTACATAGTGGCCAGAGTGGTCTTGTTTAAACTCAGTGCAGACCATGTATTTCCTTGATTGCTTCCCGTGGCTGTCAGTGGTGGGTAGTGAGTAGCCAGTGATTGGATCTCAGCATCTTCTAGTCTGCCTCCCTGCATTACAAACACTAGAAAGACGAATTTTATAATAAAATTATAGGCACCCAAGGCCGGTTTAAACCGCAGAAGTTAATGGGGCCATCTTCCTGCCATTTGCCCATTGCCCTGGTGAGCAGTACTGTGGAGACCTTGGGTTTTTCTGCATGTGCTCCAATGTCTAGTCACCAACTCTGGATGGAGAGGAGCGGATGCAGTATTGCTGGTGGTTTGCTAATTCCTGGATTGTAGCCAAGTGGTCCCCCTAGCTCCTCATCTTCTTGGTGGGAACAGAGATAGCAACTCCCCTTGGCAGGCACTTCAGAAGCTTTTCTAGGAGTCATTCCTGGAGGCCTCACCTAGACCCCACCCCTCTATCCCTTCCAGTGATGTTCAAACACTTATTCTCTGTATAAACCACTTTACGCTTTACACAGCAGAAGTTTCTATTTCTGGATCCAAACCCTAAAGGATACACTTTTACATCTAACTCTGATTTAAAATCTAAATATTTCTGCTGATCTACAAGGCTCTCTGCTACTTCACTGATGTCATCTTCTGTCACTCTCCTGCTCCCTCCTTCCACTCCAGTCAGAGCTCCTTGATTCCCCTGAAACACCACGAGTGTTCCTTCCTCTGGGTCTTTGCCCTTGCTGTTCCCTTTGCCCGGAAAGCAGGATGTCCAGATACCTGCCTGCATGACTGACTCCCTCATTTCCTTTAGGTCTCTTGTTCAAATATCACCTTTATGGGGAGACTCCCTTGACCACGCCACATAAAATAGCAACCGCTCCCAACACTCTTGCCCCTTACTCCCCTGATTTCTCTGTATAGCTCTTATCATCACTCAACATACAACGTACCTGCCTATTTGTGTTGTCCCTCTCCACTAAAATAAAACTACTATGAAACCAGGGACCATCACTGATATATAACCTGTCCATAGAACAATGTCTGGATCAAAATAGGTGCCTAATGTATATTTGTTAAGCGAATGATTTATGAAAGTTTTTAGTCAGATGGGCAAGATAGGGGTTTTCACAATTTACCAACCACTTAGTATGTGGCAGGAACTACTCTCTACCTTACATGAGGCAAAAGACCACTGACCCAACCCTGGGTAAACAAGCAGAGCAGTGGGAATCAGATGAGTCAATAGACAACTATAGTTAATTATACCCCAATACAACTGGAAAAACAGATGATTGTAATCCATTCATTCATTTAACGTGTATTTATTGAGAACTTCGTAAAAGAGAGCTGAATTTTTCATAGGCTTTCTATATGTCAAGCATTGTTCAAAGGCATAAGACTTACCTAGTATACTTTTTATAACAACCCAATAAGGTAAGTCTTATCCCTGATTTACAACCAAGAAACCGGAGGCCTACTAAGGTCCAAGGTTGCCACACTAGTGAAAGATAAAGCCTAGGGCCTAGTTCTGTCTGATTCTATATTGTTATTTTGCTTAAAGGAAAATGGAGAAAAGCCACCTCACCTGTTAGTGAGGTCAGAACAGCCTCCCATGTAGAAGTAACAACTAAGGTAAACCTTCAAAAGTAATACACTGGAATTAGGCAAAGAATGGTGGATAGGACATGCTGGGTTAAATGAATGGGGTGTGTGAGGATAGTGGAACAGGTACTTTCTATAAAGAAAGACACACGCGTCTTCTCGATCTTTGCTTTCATTAATAAAATAGGATAAATTTTGGTTCTCTGAATTATTTACTAAAATACAATAAAAATAAATTCACACACATATACATGTGCACCCATCCCATTAGAAGCAATTGCAAAATCAATTTAACATATAACTCGATCATACAATGCATATAATCAGCATGAAGGAATTACATGTAAACACAAGATGGAGGAAAATCTAGATTCCAGATTTGAACAAAAGCGATGTGATTTCCTATAAACAATGTTTTCCATTTAGAGCATATAATTAAATAACTCATGTGGCAATTAAATTGCATGCCAATTAACTAGAATTGCAAGCTTTAATAAAACAAGTTTAAAACAAGTAGAAATTATTACCAAAGTACATAAATTGCTTTTTTTTCTATCAAGTTGAATTGACCCATTAAAAATTAATACTGACCTATGCTATGCGCTTTCTGTATTTAGAATATAAGTTTAAGAGTCAAGCTGTTAAAAGTTTTCAAGGTAAAAATTAAGAAAGGTTAAGAAGGTTCAATGCTTTTATAAATCCAAACAAAATAATAAAGGAAAATAAATATTTTAACGGATTGGTTTTACTTTTACGTTTTTAGGCATTCCTTTTTTTTCTCTTAACCATCCAAAGTGAGGTTTTCTTTGAAGCAAGATGGCAGGTGCCCAGAGCTAACTTTCAAAAGCACAGAAAACCAACTTTTTCATACTTGATACATGTGTCAAACTTCCAATTTACAGTTAATGCACAAAGGTGTATGTACCTCTGTGTTCTTGTCTGATACAATTTAAACTTCAAATTATATATATACATAGGCGTATAGGGTGTCTCAAAAAATGTATGCCCGCTTTGAATAATTATAATAATTCCAATGGGTTAAATCAGTAAAGAAAGAAACATCAATTGAGCCATCAGCTGTTAAAGGGTATATACTTTTTTGGGGGGACACCCTGTATGTGTGTGTGTATGTATATATACATATATACATACACACACACACACACACATATATATATATATATATATACATATATATAATCCTTTGTGTGAGTATGTTTGTATGTAAACCTTGAAATAGAAAATTGTACAGGTAAGGAAACCAAACCAACCATTATAATTCTTTGCTCCTCAAACATTTGAGCGTCTGCTTTCTACCAGCACTGTGCTAGAAGCTTAAATTCTAGGGCAAAAAAAAAAAGAGTTAAATCAAGAGAGGAAAATATTTACTCCTGATTAGCAACTGCTTATTATACTAAGCTTCAGCCATTCTATCTTCTTCCCCATTGTGTGGTTTATAGCAATTTGCTTTCACAAATGGTGTGAGTGACACCTGGTGAATAGCTGTTCCCACCTTCCATGCACCTTCCAGAGGGAAAAAGCTGTGTTCATCTTCTAAACACTGCACACGGGTGTATATACAGGTCATCTTAAAATTAATCAAATGGTTAATTTCCAAATGTACCTGGAGAAAGGGGAATAATTGGGGAATAAATGGCATGGACAGGAGTAGAGGCAGGAACGTTCTGGGTTTGAAGGGCAAACTGGATGACAAAGCTGAGCAGCACCTGCTATATTTGATTGGCTAGAGCGTGGGTAGATCAAGCGAAGTGGTGAAAATAAAGCTGGAAATTGGAGGTTGGTTATGGGTTTGATACAGGGTTAGGTTTCATTGAGTCATTTTGTGGAAGGATGGCGGTTCAAGGTAATTGGGGTTTGGTGGAATGTGAGGGCTGGTCAAGGCCGATGGGCTGAGAGGCAATGGGGCATCAGGTGAATGGCAGGACTGAATGAACTCAAAGAGCAGGTATAATTAGGGGAAAGGGTTTTTAACTACCTCTAACTCTGGAAGCTGATTTCTCCGCTCTAGTCACTTTAGGAAGATGTGTTATATTTTCCCGGTCCTCACTACCTGGGGGCTGGAAGTGAGGCAAACAAGGTCACTGCAAAAGTAACACAAATTCTATGATTTCAGTGAATCCAGGGTCTGGGCTAGGACTTCTGGCTCCCTCAAAAATCTTCCCCCAGGTTATCTAGACCAAGTCTACTTTCCCTGATTCTGTGGCTCCAGGAATGGGTGTGCTGCCGCTTTCCTAGTGTGTACCCCAGTCCCTAGTCTGCCTCTAACTCTCCTCTGGGGAAAGAGAAGCAGTGCTAGGACCCACCTGGTTGCAAATTCCCTATTCCTTGCTAAAATCATAGTGTTCTGAAATTTTAATCTTAAAAAGCATTGTGAATACATTTTCAAGCAGGAATTAAGGTGCGTTCCACAAAGCAGTGCATAATACTTTTTAAGGTACTCGATAAACATTTCCTTAGTTCCTTCTATGTGTGAGGCACAGAAATGGGTTTAGGAAATGAAAGACATAGTCCCTGCACTCAAGAAATTTACACCACTCTAGTCAGGGAAACAGGCAAATGAATAGCAAATTGCAATAGTGTAAAGTGTGTTTATTTCTGTTTGAAGTGTGTGTGTGTGTGTGTGTGTGTGTGTGTGTGTGTGTGTGTGTGTGCAGACCCATCTTCTTCCAAAAAGAATTTAATATTCTTGGCAGGGGTTCAAGTTTACTCTAGGAGCAGAGAGGAAGGCTGCTTAACTTCGACTAGTGGTGGTCAAGGGCGATTTTCTCCAAGGGATTATTATAGTGCCTGATCATATCATAAGGCCTGAAATTCCATTGCTGCCCTAAAGGCTTCACTCTTCCTAAAGCAAGAGCAGCAGGGGGAATAGGAGGAGGTCAAGGAGCAGCAGCAGCCATAGGGTAGGAGCCAACGCTAGTTAAGGGCTTTCACGGGGTTCTTTTCACCTCCAAGGGTAGTTGTTAAAGTCTGCAAATTCCTAGGCCCCATACTACCCCAGAATCAGAATGAGAGGAGAGATGCTTAGGAATCTGCATTTTAAACAAGCACCCCAGCTGAGTTTTATGCATAATAACTTGTTTGAAAATTATTGGCCTACAATATTCTGGGTGCTAATGCCAGGGATGCTGTCCAGTTTAACTCAGTTATTTTTCAAGCTCCCAGTCTTACCAAAGCAACAAAGGGTAGTAATATTTTAAGATAATACACACCCAGGGACATGGTGCTCCTAGGATTAATCTCAAACATGGGCAGTTCTCTTTGATGCAAAGCCAAGAAAGTAACAAGGGAAGATAGACTGATAATCATGACAGCTAGCCTTTACTGAGCACTTAACTGTAAAGAAAAAAAAAAAATCAATCAATCAATCAATAAAAATAAAGGCTTAGCTGTGAATTTCTGTACACTTGTCAGATATGCTCCCCATCCAGTGGGAAAGGCTCCCCACCCACTTACTTCCTCTAAGGACTGGACTGACTGCAACCCACCCTTAGTGAGTCTTACATCTCTGCCAGCCTGTGAAACTCTTTAAACAAACCAATCACATTCCCACGCCCACGGGAACCAGGGGCTACCTTACCTTCTTGTTGCTACAACACCTGCCTCCTACAACCCCTCCTGACTCATTCTTCCCCCAAGTACAATCCGCACATGGCCTGTGTCCCGGCATCCAGCGCTTTCTTCCCCAGGATATAAGTATATGTGACTAATACTATCGCCATTCTTATTTGACCAGCATTGGGTGTTGTATGTTCGCCGTCTCACACTATTTAGGTGAGGGATCCCTCCTTCACCAGTGGGGTGACAGAGTTGATCGGAATGGTCATGTTGGTTGAGTTGTGAAGGATGTATGAGATCTAGGTAGGTGGAGAAATGGAGAAAAGCTTGTCAGGACAGAGAGATATCAGAGTATGGTGATTTAAGGAAGGAAATCAGGCTGGTAAGATGGGATGCAGGGCCTTTGTGCAAAACTGCAGAGTTTATGCTTTTCTCCTAAAGCACGTTAAGGGATTTTAATGAGGCATTTTACAAAGACCAGCGGCGGTAAAGTAGGGCGAGGACAAGGCCAGCAGCCAGTAGGAATGCCACGGCAGAAAGCCAACGGGCGGCAAGAGCCAGCCCCGGGCCCTGGCGCTGGGTCGGGTCCTGTGGGTGCAAAAGCAGCAGAAGCCACCCAGCCGAGGGCTCAGGGGACGCAGGGCTGGGGACATGCGAGACGGCAGGATTGAGAATGGCTGCTGCTCTCGGGTGACCAGTGCAAGCCGTCTTCATCCACGGAGCTAGGACATACATGCAGAGGAACAGGTCCATGACTGGAAAGAATTCAGTTCTGGACATACTGATTTGGAGAAGCGTGCGAAGCCTTTGAGTGGTTTTAAGTCAAGGAAATTAGAACAGAGAGCGAGGGCCTGGCGCGCTCGGCCTCCCCGTCTCGGCCTTGCCTGGAGTGTCACAGACGGCCCGTCACTGCCCGCTGCTCCCCGGTTCCCTCTCCACAGTTTCCTGTCACCCGGAGGGCCAAAAAGAAATCGCTCTCCGCAGAGGGGACACAAGGAGGAGCTGCATCGGCAGTCACCCCACCAGCGTCAGAAACAGAGGGCCACCCAGTGCCCCCCCTTGTCCGCGTTTAATAAAAGCCTTCCACCCAGACCCGCTCTGGGCTTCTCCTTCTCTGAGATCACCGCTCTCAATTCTCTAGAGTGTATTATTGATTTAATAAGTTTCCTGTGCTTTGCTAAATCCTTCTGTCACACTCTTGAAGCCTTTCTTGTTCCGTGACAAGACCCTGGGCCGTGCTGACGCCTCCCTTGGCCTCCCCGGGTGCCGCCCTGCATCAGTTTCCCGCAGGCAGTCCATAGGGTCCCTCAAACACAGGGGAGACGAAAGTGGGGGAGCACAAAGGCAATGCCCATGCCTGGGTACGCATGCCAGTTAAGGGGAGCGAATGGAGGAAAAGGAAGGTAAGGCACACCAACATTTAAGAGGTGATTGTGAGAAGAGCTGCTTGCAAAGAAAACAGAGGAGCCAGGGCTATCAGCAGAATGAGGCTCCGAAAGGCAGGGTGGGGAAAAAGTTGAGGCAATTATGACTTTATGTTGATGATGAAGCTACAGGATTCAGGGGATACCTGAGAGAGCAAAGTGCATGAAGAGGCTAGAGCACGGTAATTCAGAAAAAAGATAGGGAGATTATGCTTACTACGAAGGAGGGTCATCACTTCCAATGGAACAGGAGATAAAGATAAAAGGATGCAAATGAATTTGTAAGCATGAGTAGGGTTAGTGTTCCCTTCATTGTGAAAAAAAATTCCAGATAAATTGCCTACCATTGGGTGGAATGAACTCTGGCAAACAGTGTTCCTCATTTCTTTAACCAGCAAGCTGACAATAAAAAGACAAGGAATTCCAGCTACTGCAGAGTTTTCATTTATGTGGAAATGTAGTTTGATAGACATAAAAGGGAACATAATCTGTGAAGCATTTAGGAGCTGTGGTGATGGGTCTATAAACAAGACTACATGAAACCAGCTAATAAACTCAAAACTTACTCCAGGATAAAAGGAACTGCAAGACGTAAAAACTCAAATTACATGAATAAACTGTGAAAACAGAATTATGTACAGTGTTAATTCCTAAGCAAAATAATATCTCACCAAATAATACATGGGTACAATTCTGTTCAAATACATTTGTCACACCTACTAAAAATGCTTTGATTAGAAGTGATGCTTACATTTGGATTTCAGATGGATGCTGCAATCAAAATAAACATGTAAAACAAATTGATAAGTCCAAGTTCATCTTGGGTTTTTTATTAATCATGAGCTAAAACTGAGAGTTATAACAAAGTTTTCCCAAGATCAGATAGCTCTCATCATCCGAAGAATATTTTCTCTTTTAAAAACAAAATGAAATATTTTCTAAAGATAATTAATTTCCAAAACAAAAATAAAATAGATCATTACGATCCACTTAGTGCAAATTTAATACAAATAACTACAGCTTTTTTACATAGCATTCATAAGAATAAATAAAAAATTACCAGCACAAGTCAGAACTAATTCTGAATGTGGAGGTATACAATTACAGAAGATTCAAAGTAAGATTATATATATATATATATATATATATATATATATATCTCCTGAAATTTAATGTCATTTATTTTTATTTTTTATATTAAACTCTTTAGAACCTAATATTTATTATTTAAGAAAACATTTCTCTTAAATGGAATTTAGCTACTAATTTTTCAGAAATAACCTTTTGTTAAAAATATTTGAAAATGTTGGAAAAATAAGTGTTAGGAAGATATATTTATAACTCCACTAAGACAAAATAGTTTAATAAACATCTACCAGGTATCTCTTGAAATGCACAATTATTTACAACTGAAATTATATTATATATATTCTGTATCTACTTTTTAAACTTAATATTCTTAATACTATGCATTGAACATCTCATTAGTAACTATAGATCTACATGTTCATTATAATAGTTACACTGTACTACACTGTATGACTATATTAGCTTTTTAATCACTCACTTAGTGGAAATTTAGGTTTTTTCCAATATTTTACTATGATAAACAATGCTGCAATAAAAACAATCTTGGCACATGTCTCTACAGACATGTCTACCTCTTTAGGATAAATTCCTATAGCAAATTAATGGTCAAAGAGGAATCACATTTAAACTTAAAGAGATTGTCATCTGCTCTCTAGGACAGAATCAATTGTATACACTCATCAATACTCATGTGTGTCCATTTCTTATATTACTAATGAGGCTGAACAATTCTTTCCGTAAGTGTGCTTGCATGTACCTGTTCATTTTTCCACATTCACATAACTTTTATTACAGCATATTGCTATAATTGTTCTATTTTTTATTATTTTTGCTAATCTCTTGCTGTATACATGTACCTATTCTCGTGTGAATTATCTAGTCATATCTCTCTGGTGGGGTGTTCATCATTTACTAATTAATTTGAAAAATTATTTTTTTAAGATTATTAATCTTTATTTGGTATTGGAAATCTTTTCTATTTTTCCTACTTTGCTCTTTCTTTTATAGTTTTGGCTTTTGAGTGACAGTAGAAGAGCCCTTTTACCTCCCCTATAGGTAGGCATTTATTTCCCTTACTGAATAACTGTTTCCCCTACTGAAAAGCCATTTTTATTGCCTACAAAAGTGAGGAGCATTCTAGACTCTATTTTGTTCCAATGGTCTGGTTATTCTTGGACTCACAGAACTCCGCTTTAATAACTCTGACATGGTAAAAATAAAATCGTATCTGCTGCCACTTATTTCAACTCATTTTTTTTTTTCTGAAGTTTTCTCGTTTTTTTTGTGGGGAAAAAAAGGCAAGTAGCCATAAAACTTCAGAAGCTTTTTTTTTTTTAGATTTCTAAAAAGTCCTATTGAGATTTTAGTATGAATTACTTTGAATTTCTAGAGTATGAGGAGAAAGAAAATCTTTATATGAACCTGACCAAGAATTCTTTTTTTGGTAATTCTTTTATGTCCCCCAGGAAAGCTGTTTTGTTTTTTTTAAAAATATATATATATTTTTATTGTCTTCAAGGAGAGGAAGGGAGAGGGAGAGGGAGAGAGAGAAACATCAATGATGAGAGTCATTGATCGGCTGCCTCCTGCACGCCCCCTGCTGAGGATTGAGCCCCAAACCTGGGCATGTGCCCCCGACTGAGAATCGAACCCTGATCTTCTGAATCATAGGTTGATGCTCAACAGCTGAGCCACGCCAGCTGGGTCCCCAGGAAATTTTAAAATTTTCTTTTTAATGGTTCTATGTTTCTTGTAAATTTGGTTACTTAGATTTCACTGCTTTTTAAGTCAGTAATAGTAGTACTGCTATTGTGAATGAAATATTTTTCCATTATATTTTCTCACTGATAAGCTAGTTTATATTAATTTTTGTGTATTTATTATGCAATTAGCCACCTTTCTGAACTTACTAATAGTTTATTCATTTGTTCTCACATTCTCTGGGTTTCGAATGACATAACTACAAATGATGATTCTTCAGCATGCAACCTTCCAATATCTAATTATGTGACATTTTATAAATGTAAGATATGCCTGATACTAGTAGTTTTCATTCGTTTTGCATAGACACAATAAATACTATCAGTGAATTAACTTAGCCCTTTTGGTTAGCTCTGGAAAGTTTTCATTATTACCTCTTTTAGTTGTCTGAGTTTGGGGAGGCACATTTATAATTCAAAGGTTGCATTTTCATTTGCTCTATTTTTTCTCTCATCTCTTTTCTCCACATTTTTGGAGAGTGATCAGATTACCCACCTGACCAGTGATGTTTTCCATAGTGTGGGTTATGCCGATTCGGACCTTCTATGGAAACCTACATTTGGGTATCCTTTTATTTTTTGCATATTTCAGGATACTTCCTTTTCACTCCTCCCCTTTATCTCAACGTATTCTTTCTTCACGGCTCAAACAAATGAAAGAATAATTGTTTAAACACTTCTTCATGCAAGACAGAGTGCTAAGTCTTTGACGGACGTTATCTTGTTTACTTCTTACACTCTGAGGCAGAAATTGCTCCCATGTCGCATGTGAGCACACTGAGACCCCAGATGACTAGGTGATTAGGCCAGGACTCCGCAGCTGGTCAGCAGTAGCGCCAGGATTTAGAGCCGGGCCTCCTGCCTCTGTAACCCACGCTCTCGGCAGCCCTACCACGGGGCTGCTCACGCCCTTGGCGCTCCTCCCCGTTCACAAGGGAGCTCAGTCCTCTCAGATCTATACCTGGAGTGAGGTGGTCTCGCAAGTGCCCTTGTGTCAATCCTAGTGCCTGCTGGACTAAGGCATGAGCACCTTCTGCTCTAATTCTTAGATAATCTGGCTCCGTAGAGTCAGGCAAATGTTCTTTGTACAAGTCATATACTCTCCAACATTCGATGCAATCCAGGGATCCTTCACTCTCCACCCATTTGCAAGGCTTTCTCTGTGTGACTGTACATTAAGGGGTGCAAAGTACCCTTGCCTCCTAAATCTGCAGTTGCACCAAAAATTGAAGCCCATGGTCCTTAAAATGCAAGTGAAAGCAAGAAGTGGAGGGATACTGAGGGATGGGTATAAATCTCCAGCTAGTTCAAATATTTCTGGGCAATAGGGGTTTGATTTTCTAGGCAGTCTAGCTCCTGTGTCCTGAGTTAGAAGCAGTGGCTGAAATGAGGGTTTTTTTCCTACCTACCTTGCAGCTAATTTGGGTCAATGTATCAAATGATTGACACTGGACTTAGTAAAATCCCAGTGGATTTTGGCCCAGTTTCCTCTTATCTTTAGCTTCTATTATGGTTGCAGTCTTGGTGGGTATTTTTACATGAGGCTGGGAAAGGATAAATGAAGGACTGCTAATCTGTGGCCACATTTAACACACTTTAATGAGCATCTGCATCAAGCAATTGGTTTGGGATCTGTGTTAGACTCACTCTTAAAGTACATGGAGTGTCCTCATCAATACCTCTGACAGTGGTCACTGATATAGACCAAAGTGACTCTAGATTTCTTTCAATGATATAACATTTCCTAGACTCTTTCCTTGAATGTAGGAAGTTTCCACAGTATGAGCTATTCCTAAAGCCCTGTAGATTAATAAAATTGTCTTTTGACAATTTCCAAATGACATTTTAGAAAATCACTGTGCTAAAAAACAGAACTATTGGAAAGAGAATTAAGGACTGAGCTGAGATGTTTTCCTGTCTGTAAGACGTAGTTGAGGACACTGAGAGTCAGGCCAAAGTGACCTGATAGGTTTTGCTGTTCTTGAGAATTATTTTGAATGGAAAAAAGCTCTTTACACTGTAAATTGTGGAAACCCCTTGGCACACATAGAATTTCTTGCCTCGATAAAGCCGAATTAAATATATTATGAAATGCTACCTGCTTGTTTTTGTTCCTTTCAGAAGCATCCAAGTTATTCTGTAGTTCTATGGCCAAAGCTACTAGAGGGAACTAACAAATGCATCAAAGATATTAAATGTGTAATTGGAAATCCCAAGCTATACTAAGTGTCCCACATTTGTGTCTCCAGGTCACCTCTTGATGGCTAGTTTTATGTTTGTAAAGAGCCACCAGTTGACTTACCCTCAATAATGTGGGTGGGCCTCATTCAATCAGTCGAAAGTCTTAAGAACAAAAACTGGTTTCCGGGAGAAAGAATTCTGCCTTAATACTGAAACATAGAAACTCTGCTGGCCTGCCCTATAGATTCAGACTTGTCAGCCCCATAACTGTATAAGAAATTTTTTTAAAAATAAGTATCTTTTTATATGCATACATATATGTATAATGTGTGTTTGTGCATGCAATACTTTAAAAAAATGTTTTGCTTGGCTCTTGTCGCTACACAACTGTAAGCTCAAGGAGGTGGACTATGTCTTTGTATCCTCAAATTCTAGCCCGGTGCCTTCTCAGACTCTTAAGTACTCAGTAAATATTTTGAACCAATGGATGAATAGAATAATCCCTTCATAAAGGTCAAATCAGGAGATAAGTGACAACTGAGGCAGGCATGACGATAATATGATCAGAAACTAGGAATCACAGGCAAAACAAAACCCAAAAGCAGGCAGCTCCCTGTAGTTGCCACTTACAGCAAGCCAGGAAAGCCGAAGGCCTGGAAATTTAAATTCAGGCTTTAATATCAAAAGCCTACTTAAAAATATTGGCTGAGTTTGAATACACTGGTGACCTTTGACATGTCATTTCACCTTCTTAAGTTCAGGGTGACTGATCTACTCATCTCTAACGCATTATATGATTCTAAGGTCAAAGCAAACAGGAACAGAAATTCAGACGGTTGAGACATGACATAATCCTTGTTGATTCTACAGGTTATTCTCTGCTTTGTGTCAGGGACAGCACTGGTGACTGGGGAAGTAGCCCCTAGGCTACAGACACCAACAGTGCAGTAAATACTGTTGGCTGAAAATTGGGACTAGAATAGAACTAGAACTACAAGGAGAATCGTACAGGGAACATGTCCAATGATACCGGATCATAAACATGGAAGTTAATACATAGAGTTTGGCTATTAACTGAGCTGTAAACTGTATCAAGGGCCTGTGAAGTGTTGTCAGCAGTATGCTTCAGCTCACTCTATAGACAGGGGGAAATTATTCTGTAAAAGGCAGATCTAGACAAGAGTTGGAGGGAGATGGATGGAGAAGAGTCATTTCTACAAGATCTGAAACTGCCAGGCACTCTGATCCTTGTAGTCCAGAGGACCCAGGGGGTTGCTGGCGAATTCCAAGCTGCCCACAGTGCTATAACCATCGTAGCTCTGGCCTGACAGGGAGGGAGGGTCCCGAAAGGACCTGAGAGGTAGGCCCTCCAACAAGAGCACCAAAAAAGATTCTGACTTTTACAGAATAATGATTCCTTTATCTTTTTGTATAGGAAGGAATCTTCCCTTTTAGGATGTATATAACATGCTTGTTTCTAGAATCATGACATTGTTTTGTTTCTAATCCTCACCAGAGGATGTGTTTTTGGCTTTTATTAATTTTGGGAGAGGGGATGGGAGAGAAACGGTGATGTGAGAGAGAAACATTGATCAGTTGCTTCCTGTTCACACCCCGACTGGGTATGGAAGCTGCAACCTAGATATGTACCCTGACTAGGAATTGAACCTGCAAACTTTTGCTGTATGGACAATGCTGCAACTAACCGAGTCACCCGGCCAGGGCAACACTGATTTTTTAACACTTTTTCAAATATGTTACTTCACAGGACACTAACCTATAAAAGAAATAGTGAATGAACTTGAAAAATGCTAATAGCAAAAACACTTCAGCCACAGCACACACAGCCAGAAGCCAATATAGCCCTCAGTCATAGAAGTTAGCAGTGTTTTCTGTTCACTATTAAAGCAGAATTCCATGTTCAGACTAGAAACATGACTGTCATTCTACAGAACAAATCAGGTCAAGAGAACCAACCACATGATGCTACAACAGATAGGAGGCGTGTTCACATGAGGAAAAACAAGAACAAAATTCACAATCAAACTTCACTTCCTTGGTCATAATATTGATGGCAAGATTTCTAAGCAATCATCTCTTTATTTGGTTTAGATAAAGACTTCCAGCACAGAACACTGTTAGAATGTGACCATTAAGGAGCTCTGTAAAAGTGAAGTAGGGCAAGTATAATATAAAGACGAACTAGATAAAGACAGTTTTTAATTTCCTATATAATCATTGCAGGTTACCATGTGATAAGAAAAAATCAGATAATTATTAATGTGTCAAATTTATTTATTTTTTTAAATATGTGACCCCCCCCATCATACAAACAGATAATTCTCAATCTAATTTGAAATCAAGTCAGTCAAGAAGTATCTATCTGGAGACTATGTAACTAGCATCACATTACACCAAAGAAAAGGATGCTGTCCTCATAGAATATATGGATCACTGGTAATCAACCATGAACATAGTGGATGTTCTAGTACAGTATTTGGTAAATATTGGAAAACTAACAGACATTGTTTATCTTGCCCTTTCGAGAGACTTGTAGATCCAGATAAGATTAGCTTGGACAAGGGATCTTGTTTAGTCCAGAAAATCTTCAGAGTCTAATACATTTCTGGGCTAAGCAGGAAGGAAACTTTCTAAGGAGAAGTAGGCTTGGAAATCAAGTATTCTTATTTTTAATTAGCATATTTTAGTCAAAGGTATGAAATTAATGACCAGGTATCAGGAATTTCTACAATGTGCCCCAATGCCAATGACCACAACACTCTACTTCCTACTAGGACTGCTTGATTACAGGTCAAGGGCATTCAGAATTGCCAGCTATAACATAAATTGTACTCTAATGCCCAGGATCTCTAAAGATAAATCTTGTTTTTTAATGTCAGAAACTCACTGAATCAAATGAATGCCAATTAAAGCAAAGATAGTGTAAGTAAAAGTAGGATAAGAAACCTCTAATTACATAGGAAATACATGACAGAATGAATCATGATATGAGGAGAATCATTTTTCCAGTAGCCCCACTGCTATGAATGATTTTTTCATGAGCCTGGACCGCCTTCTCCAATGGATACTGAGGACCTACTATAGGTCGCAACCAACCAACTTCCATTCCAGCTTGAAGGGCTGCTGCAGATTGCCGAAATTCCTCCTAAGAGAAAGAAAAGGTTTTTTTTTTTTGTTAACGGAACATATAAATTGATTTTCAGAAGCATTACATATTTTCGGAATCTAAGAAAGCAGTTTCTTACAAATGTGTGGCTTTTGTTGACTTCTCCAGAACTACAGAAAAAGTAGCCCTCTATAGGGTAACCATAAGTTCAATTTGTCTGAGACAGTATCAGGTTACAAAACACTTATTGTCCTGAAGTAATTACTAAAAGAATCTCTCTTAAGTGTCCTGACTGGGAAAATAAATCACATTGCTGCCCTCATTATCATCTGGTGACCAATTCTTAATGCACACATCTAGTCTTAAACTTTCAGGCTGCCTGACTAGGCAAACTGATCAGTGTTAAAGTTTCCCAAATCAGGATGGCCCCTTGTCCTACCTTGGTTGATGAAAAGAGAGCAACTCCAATTATACTGGATTCCTTGGCCATGGTGTCCCGCGGGTTTATTTCAATAGGACCTCTGTTGCCAACAACCTATTACGAAGAGCAACAAGTCTACAGTTAAAGATTACTGCAAAATAGTGTTAAATTATGACAAAACTTCAAAGTGGTTAAAAAAAGTACTTACTATTACTCGTCCTCCATATGACAGAAGATTCAAATCATTACTAAGATTTACGTTAGCCAACATTTCAATAATAACATCAATTCCTTTTTCGCCAACAGATTCCTATATAATATAAATATAATGCAAAATAAGTTAAGAGAACAAGTTAATAAAACCTATAAAATAGTTATCACTGTCCCATGTATTACAAAAATATGTTTCAAATGATATAAAAATGCACATTTTTAAGACTAATAATGCAAAATTTAAAATGAACTAATTATACAGTGATGATGTAATTCCAAAGTATGAGACACAACAGCTAAGATGATGAAGATTTGTACAAAATAAATTGCTATAACAAAATAAAATTTGTTTAGAATTTTCAGGTGCTTAGACTCAGCTTGACTACAAAATACTTTTTCCTTAGTTGAAAATTTTCTATCTTTAAAATGTATTTTCATAGAGAAACAGATAAATGAAAAGCAAACTCCTACTGGGAGTTGCAGGCTTTTTTTGTGTGCATTCAGTTTTGTTCTAAGCTTGGTACACTATTTTATTTGGGCTCTCAGGTGTTGGCTCCCAACATCCAAAACTAGCTCTTAAATAAACTATACATATCTACCTTATACTAATTTTATTTAAGAAAAATGAATACAGGTGCCAGGCATGGTGCTAGGTACTGGGAATTCAAAGATGGAAATAGGAAGCTCAAAACAAAGCTGAGGAGAAAGATGGAAAATACACAGTCATAGCTATAATGCAACAGCTAAGTACTGCATTAGCAGAAATAATCCACAGGTTATGAAAAAAGAAAAAGTTACAACTCTGATCAGCTGTAATGCTCATTGAAAGTCCCACAGAGATGATGCGCGGTCCCTGAGGGATGAATAGGAGTCTCTTGAGCAAGAAGGAAGAAAGAGGAGGAGGAGGAAGCTAGATACGAGGCAGAGGCAGCCCAGACAGGAGAAACAGAAATGCAGAGATGTAGGGACTGAGCCTAGCCGGCCTGGAGCATGTATTTGGGAAGGTGGGCGCAGGGGAGAGAAAGAGGTAGGAGAGAGGACATTGTAATGCAATATGATTTAGTGCTAATAAACAAACTCTCGCTCATCCTTTCCTTAGTTTGTGATGACAGTAATCAGTACCTGGAAAACTCTAATTCTTAGTTCACACAGTAATCAGTACCTGGAAAACTCTAATTCTTTCTCTACGTGAGCAAGTAGTTTGAGGATTAGCAAAGCAATCAGTGTTTAGTAAATTGCTGCCAGAGCACAAACGTAGAGCTTTGGAATCTGCTTGAATTCTACTATAGTAATGGAATATATGCAACAACTAATTAAATGCTGCCTCACTGCTTTGGATGAAGTAGCGATTATTCCTCCAAAGCATCCAGTTAACAAACAAGCGTGATTCCCTAGGCTAGCCAGATCCAGTTGGTAATCTGAGGATGCCTCATCTTCCAGGAAAATTTACACCAATAGAAATGACATTAATAACACCTCACAGGTGCAAATATAAAGCTGGGGACTTACTTAAACTGTGATTTGCATTAGGAGTACAAATGTTTATAGCTTTAAGACTTGAGAGGCTAAATCTTATTTGATAAACATAAACAAGACAGAATAAGAGTGAAGGTTTACAAATTAGGCAGCTCTGCTTTTTAAATTAAAACACACAGGCATAAAAAACATAAGCATTAAAAAAAAAAAGAACAAACAACTTTAAGAGTGGTTAAAAAGAACTTATAAAACAAACTATAAGTCTCCCAAGTAACAAAATTTTATTTTTATAAAACTGAAGAACAGTTTACCTTAATTTTATCAATATAATTAGCATCTCTGTGATTAAACACTTCATGGGCTCCATTTTGCAAAACTATATTTTGCCCTTTCTCAGTACCAGCTGTGCCCAAAACCTTTAGGCCATAAGCTCGAGCAATTTGGCACGCTGCTAGTCCAACCTGAAAAACAAAAAAACCCAGCAGTTTTATTCATTTTTTAGGGGAAGGGTGCATATTTTTTTATTTGTCAGTTATAGCCGACATTCAATATTATTTTATATTGGTTTCAGGTGTACAGCATAGTGATGAGACATCTACAAGTTATGAAGTGATCCCCGACAAGTCTAGGACCCACCTGGCCCCATACATAGTTATTACAATATTACTGACTGTGTTCCCTGTGCTGTCCTTTACATCCCTGTGACACCGTATAGCTACCAATTTGTACTTCTCAATCCCTTCACCCAGCCCTCCACTCCTCCCATCTGGCAACAGCCAGTTTGTTCTCTTAACCTGATATTGTTGGATTCTCTGCATCCTTGCAAACATTCATTAAATATAGATAATGAGCAGAAGGTTCTTCTAAGTCCTACCCTATTGATAAAGAGCTTCAAGTGTAAATGAAGAAATAAGAACAACAGGTAACTTTTATTAAGCATTTATAATGTGCCGGGTTGGACACTAAGTAATTTCTATCCATCACTTTACTTCATCCTCACAAGGAGCCTATGAAGGGGATATAATTATTGTCCCTACTCTACAGATAAGAAAAATGAAACTTATAAAGTGTAAGTAACTTGCCTAGGTCACAGAGATGGAAACAGGAGCTAGACCAAATTACACTGCAGAGCTTGAGTTTTTAAACACTGCATCAAAATGTTTACTTAGTTTTGTGCAAAGGTACAGTGTTAGAGATGATCAAAATATGTTCACTGACTTCATATTTCAACTGTTCATGGAAAAAATACTATGTAACATGCCCAGGCAGCATGGCTCGGAGGTAGAGCATCGACCTATGATCCAGGAGATCGAGGTTCAATTCCCGGTCAGGGCACATGCCCGGGTTGTGGGCTGGATCCCCAGTAGGGGGCGTGCAGGAGGCAGCCGATCAATGGCTCTCATCATTGATGTTTCTATCTCTCCCTTCCTCTCTCTGAAATAAAAAAATATATTAAAAAAAAACTAAGGCCTCTACCAGTTAAGTGGAAGAGACAGGTACATGGGCAAATTAATTTATTCATCTATGTGATAAACCTTTATTGAGTGTTTAGTATGTGCTAGACATGGTACTTCATGCAAGAAACTTACATTCTAAAGAAGAGGGAAGACAATAAACACAGAAACAAATACATGAACAAAGTAAATTCAGAAAATAAAAAGTATGAAAAAAATAAAACAGCCTATTGTGTTAGAAAGCTGCTCTGAAGAGATGAGACCCGAATGAAGTGAGGGACAAGCCACGTGAAGAGCTGGGAAGCAACATGGAGAATGCTGTAGGCAGAATGGTCATGGCTAACTTGGTAAAGTGGGAATGAGGCTGCGGTGCTCAGAAGAAAGAGGGACAATGTAGCTTGAGGAGCACATGGGAGAGAGTGGAAGAGGCCAGAGGGGCACAGGGAGGCTAGGCTGAGCCACACACAGCCTTTGGGGTAAAGGTTTGCATTACATTAAAGAACCATGAAGAGTTACCAGAGAGCTTAAGTTGAACATGATCTGATTTAGGCTTTAAAAAGAACACTCAAGTCATATGAAAGGCAAAAAAGAAGGCTGCAGGGAAATAAAGAGTAGGGAGACCAGTTATCAGCTGACTTAACAGTCAAGATAAGAGGTGAAGCTGGCTTGGACTACGGTGGCGACACTCGGAAGAATCACAACAAGTTCAGATACAGTTTAGCACTGAAGGGAAATTGTGGGATGTGAGGAAAGAGAAAAACCAAGGGTGTCTCCTAGGTCTTTCGCCAGATTAACTGGGTAGGTTATGCCATTAACCTACCCAGGACCCAGTTTGTGAAAGCATCAAGGATTCACTTTGAACATGCCGAGTTGTATTGCTCACCTGACTGATGACGTTCATAATCAGCTCACTATGGGCATGGGCTCAGGGAGTTTAGAGCTGGAAATAATAAATCTGAGGTTTATCAGTTTACAGATGGTATTTAAAGCCACGGGATTAGATGAAATCATTAGATCACCAAAAAAAATGTGCTCAGTATAAATGAGAGATAATATTTTAGAAATATAGATATAAGCAATTATTTAAATTATAATACTAGGCCATGTATGTTTGATTACATGCCAAATGGAGAGTACAGATAAGTGTACACATATTTAGAGCAAGTTTCTCAAACTTGACACTAATGACATTTGGGGCCAGATAATTCTTCATTTGGGGGCTATCCTGTGCATTGAAGGCTGGTTAGCAGAATGTCTAGCTGCTACCCACCAAATGACAGAACCCTTTACCCAGACACAACCACCAAAAATGTCCCCAGACACTGCCAAATGTCCCTGAAAGAAAAGGAGGGCTGATGCAAAATTACCTCTTATTGATAACAACTGATTTAGAGGAAGACAGAATCATTATGGATTGGGCATGATAGAAAAGAAGTAAAATGAAAAATGATAATGGAACCTAATAAAACTTGTAACAGTATCACAAACTCCCAGGCTTGAGAGAGACCATAAAGACAGTATGGCATATGGACACGATAAGCCTGAACTCATCTGGGTTATGACAGGAATTTGTTTGAATTAACCAAAACAAACAAACAAACACATGGAACTCACTGTCTGAGGAGACAGACATTCAACTTCATGAAATACAATACACTATGGGGTTATTAGCATGATCAATTTTTACTACTTTAATTTTCAATTTAAAATTTCAGTTAAAAAAAAGGCCTTTACTAAAACCACATTTTAGCCTAGGAGCTAATGTAACTGTATCTCCTTAGGCTCTAACTACTTTAAAGGGGCACTCAATAGCTATTTTAAAGGCACCATTTATTCTATTCTTGTCAACAATTATACCAGCCATACTCTCAATAGATTATATATCATTATGTGTTTACCATTTGTCTTCTATTTATTTTGCTGACACTATAATAGGGCACTCCCCAGCAACACATCTGGATAATAGCTGTGTTCATAAATTCCACATCAGTTTAAATACAGAGCATAATCACAAAGAAATCGGAATTAAATGAGGACAGAAAGTACAAACAGAAGCAAGAAAAACCCGGTACTGTTTCCCTCTGACAGGGCAGGGAGATCAGAAGCGCTTCACACACCAGGTCGCCAGTCTATCCCTGCCAGCTGAGGATTTAACAAACTCAGCCAGCTCAGAGAACAGTGTGGATTCTGCCTTTAAAAAAATCATGGTGAAGCCACTGGGCTTTTTACAAGAGGGAAAAGGGAATAAAAAGAGATTTTGTCTCCCTTTCCTATTAAATTTTCTCCCTTCTATAGAGAGTACAAGGTGAGCTCCCTGAAAGCCAAAGCAATTTAAATGCATGTTTGACAGAGCTTTTAGTTGTTTAGGGTTAAATTTAAGTTAACCCCAAAATAGCCTTTTTGGTGAAGCTAAACAACAGGGGTTCTTAACAAGGTATATTTGTCATATTTTCTCAAGCACCATAAGGACAATCTTGGTGCCTTTTAGTCAATAGTCTGATCTGTGAAATCCTTCAGAATTGATCTATTTGAGGTACATCGGGAGCTGGGTGTGAAACCTTGCAATTCATCTATCTAAAGTAATAGAAACACAATGGACTGAATTCTCTGCATTACCCGGCCACCTTTAACGGTAAATTCACATTTTCAGGATGCCACTCATTATTCCGGAGACAGTGTGCCATTTAATAGGTGACTTCTTTCAATCTACTGTCCAAAATATGTAGTGCTCTGGAAGGGTTAACCAGCTTCCTCAAGGTGAGCCTTCCAGCCCTAGGCCCTGTTTGTTAAAATTGTGAAATCTTGTCTCCAAAATTTCTAAAACCTCTCCTTGCAGGATAGAGGTCATATGGAGTTCTTGTTAAATTCTGACCTCAGAACTCTAACTTTTCCTCTAAGCTCCTCAAAGGCAGATTGACAGCATGTTTCTTGAAGAGGTTTCTGACAGCCCTTCAATCGTTTGGTGACTTCACTAAAGGGCTTATTTCATAGTTCTGAGTCCTCACTTCGCCACACCCTCCATTAGCATTTTAAGCCATGGGTTGTGGTGCTAAGGACTCAGCTGTATACTCTGCACTCTGCGAATGTCACCAAAGCACAGTGGGCAGGCCCAGGAAGTTGAGATAGAAAGGGCAGAGGATTCAGTATGGCTTTGCAGTGCTGTCTAGGGCAACATATGTAAAACTTTAATGAGCCTTAGTTCCTCATCTAAGGGAATATGGAATTAATATTCACTTTAAAGAACTGTTTAAAATCCTAAATAAGTATTCTTTTAAGATGTGCCGCTTGAAGGCAAAAACAAAGTCAGTTTACCTTGGTCCACACTCAGCACAGGTAAAAAACCTAATCTATTTTCAGTGGAGTGATCTGATGAGTTTATTACCCAAGAAATGCTAAAGTAATGACAATGAATCACCTTCAGAAGACAGAACTTAAAGAAGCTTTGCTACGTAAAGGGAAAAAGCACCCTTGGCTATATTCACGAATTTGTCTTTTAAAACTGACTTAAATGTGAAACCCACACATGAAAGCTCATTTAAAAATAAACTTAAAAAAAATACTTACTCCCCCACTAGCACCATGAACCAAAACACTTTCTCCAGCTTTTGCACGGGCGCTGCAAAAGAAAAAGCACAGGTTCATCACCATACTTTAAAGCTAATTAAGCTCAGGTATTTTTAATTATTCTCACTGAAATGCTACCCTACACCCAAAGGGGAAACTCACTGTGAGATATTCTCTGGGCTCCAGAGGATCAAACAATGATTCTTCAGTGCCACAGATAAACAAAAGCTTTAGTTCATTTATTTATTCAACAAGTGTTTATTAGGAGTCTATTATGTGCCAGGCACTGTGCTGGATGCCAGAATCACATCACGGTGCTCCCATCTGAAAGGCGACAGTCCCTCCAGGTACATTAAGTGAAATTGCTGAAGCCAGAGGAACTGGAGTTTCTCATTGATTCCACAGGAAGCACCTCAAAACAGGTCCATTATAGCCAGTCTTTATTCTGTGGCATAGAGCACTGCCCAAGTCAACACAGCAGCTACACTACGTAGGAAAACATTTCTACTTTTCCATGTCTTCAAACATCAGGTTGCACCAGCCTTTAAGCCCTCATTTCAGAAAGCAATACTGAGTCAGCAATGATTCAAGCATAAGAAATACAATAAATCCTGTCACAAAGCTTCCCATGTCACCCCTAAAATGTCCAGATCCTCTGGTGAGATGACATAGGTGTTTTACTTCTGGTTCATATCACTACTTTTCTAATATACTGAAAACAAGGAACACGCAGCAAGACAGATAGGGGATCCTTTATTGTTGCAGATGGACAAGTGCTAATATCACAAGCCAGCAGCTGTTGTGTGATCCAGATCTGACTCTCAGAGAGGATCTCTTACTTCCTAGAACAATAGGGGGTGGCCCTACAGACATTATGTTCACTCCGAGAGTGAGAACACAGTAACCTGGAGTCCTGCTCAAGGCTGTGCACTAACAGCTGGCAAATGGCAATTGTGAGCAATAAATGAAGCTTTCTCCAATGTTCTTGCTTGGAGATACGGGGACTGAGGATAGTGAATTAAACTGAGGGTTTCGAATGATAAACTGTGATAACTATTACTAAAACGCTTTGACATTTTCAAAGGTAAAATACAAATGTAAGGGACTAGGATTACTAATGTTATACTATGGGCTATGAAATAATTCCCAACAAATTAAAAAGAATCTTATAAACAACCCCTCAAACACTACTTGCACATTCTCCTAAATCCCTGGGACTGTGTGGGTGCAGAAAAGCAGGCCAGCCCTCTGCAGGATCCCCACTGCTATGATCCTTTCCTTGCGTGGAGTCATTGTGATGGTTAATTTTGTGTCAACTTGGCTGGGCCAGGGTGCCAGATTTTGGTCAAACATTATTCTGAATGTTTCTAACATTTAAATCAGTAGACTTTGAGTAAAGCAGATTGTGTTCCATTAATCAGATGAAGGCTTTAATAGAACAAGAAGGAATTCTGCCAGCAGATTGCCTTTGGACTTAGCTGAAACTCTTCCCTGAGTCTCCAGCCTGCTGGTCCACCCTATCAGAATTTTTTTTTTTAAGACTTACCAAGTCCCCACAATCACATGAGCCAATTCCTTAAAATCAATCTCTCTCTCTTTCTCTCTCTCCATACATATATATATACTTTTTAAAAGAGTAGTCTCCATTCAAGGAATCAATTTCTTCTTCCTTCCTCAACCCACTCAATCAGCTTCTGTTCCACCACTGTACTAAAAATAGTATCACTAAAGTTGCCAATGACCTCTTAATTGCTAAGTCCAACTATTTTCCAAACACTGCTGCATTTGGCAGCTAGCTTCCCTCCTTAGCAGCAAAATCCACTATGACCCCTAACACTATCAACACTGATTGAGTACTTACTCTGTGCCAGGCTCTATACTAAGAGGTATGTATTACCTCATTTAATTCTTGCCACACCCCTATGAGGAAGGTGCTGTTAGTTTTCAAATTATTAAACTGAAGCTGAGACAGGGAAGTAACTCGATCAAGGTCATAAAGCTAGTAGTAGGTGAAGACAGGATTCCAACCCAGGTCTTCCTATCTTCAAAGCTATGAGCTTAACAGATGTTTAATGGACATCATGACTTCTGAACCCTCTTGGTCTTAGAATATACTTCTTTTGGTTTTCTTGGGACTCTGTCCCCCACCTCTGACTACACCCTTAAATGTTGATGCTCACTAAGTTTTGATTCTCACTCCACTGTTCTTCTCACTCCGTGAGGGAATTCAATCACTTTCATCTTGTCAACTCTCACCCAAATGCTGATGTCCTCAAATGTATACCTCCAGCCTTCAAGCTTCCAGCTCTTTCATCCAACAGCCTGCTGGACCTCCCATTAGGATGTCTGTCTTAGTTTCAATTCAAAACTTAACTCAGCTTCCCTTTGAAACCTCCCCTGTCCCCTTTTTTTTAAGTCATAGTTAAATATTACTCAAGCTAGAAGTATTTTTAAGCTCTTCCTTTACCTCATTCTCAACGTGCAGTCACCAAATATTCCTAATTTTAACTCTAAATAGTTGTCCTTTCTTCCCCACCCCTCCCATGACCCTTGCTTTTGCCCAGAGGTATTTTGCCTAGAAGATACTCCTATAAGACCCTCTCATCTCCTTCTCCATTCCTGTGGTCAAATCTATTCTTCACATAGCTGAAAAGTGATATCAATAAAACATAAATATGACAATATCACTCTCCTGAATAAAACATTTCAAGAATTCCCAGTCCCTGACAGAACAATGTGTGAGCTCTATAATCTAGCTTTTACAATCTGAAACCTACATATGTGGTGATGACAGCTAACATTTATTGAGATTACTTATTTTTTGCCATTCTTTGCCTTAAAATCTTCTATCCACCAAAACCAAACTTCTCTAGCTCTCCCCAGATACCATGTTTTCCCCCACACACCAACTACTCCCATTGTCTAGAATTCCCTCTCCCCTCCCAGCTCTTTCCCAGGCTAATTCCCTCTGATCCTTTTCAAATACCCAGGGTATTTGATTAAAATATAGATTCTCATGTCCCAGCTATGGAAACTGACCCGTGGGTCTAGGGCACAGCCCTATACTGTACTTTTAAACTACAGCAATTAGTTTTCATAGTTAGATAACAAGATTTTTGAACCACGGCTTTAAAATAATCCACACCTTATACCTTGCCAGGAAGCCCTACCTCATCACCATAGGCACATCCCTTGTGATCCCATAAATCCCTATGCACATCATCATTTCCATATTGTATATAACTGTTTTTACTCTTATGTCTACCTCCATCACTAAACTGTGAGCATCTTGGCTATAAAGACAGTATTTTGCTCTTCTTTTTATCCCCAGTAATTAGAACAATCACCCAAATTAGCAATTTCCACTTCATAAAAGCTTAACGGTAACTAAATGGTACCCCAAAATGATAGACAGATGGTAAGAAGAAAAGCAATTAATGCTGCCCTCCTTTGTTGTTGGTTATATAATTGACAGAGTGTTATTACCTGTGGAGCAGAGCTCGGTAAGCAGTAAAATATGGGACACCGATGGCAGCTCCTTGTTTAAAGTCCAATTTTTCTGGCAGTGTGTAAACAGTGTCATCAGCTGCAACAGCAAACTCTGCATAGCCCCCCGAGATCGTGCTGGTAGTGAAAACTCTGTCACCTTTCTGAGGAAGCAATAAATTAATATGTCGGGGATTAAAAATGATATCAAAATGGGTACAATAGTTTTTTTAATGATCCTTTCAAACTTTTTTCTTAATTACAGTATAATAAAATACAATATTATATTAGTTTCAGGTGTACAACATAGTGATTAGACATTTATATAACTTATGAAGTGAACACCCTGAGCTACAACCCTTTTTAATGCAACCTTTATAACAAGAAATAAGTATTTATATAGTGTTTTCTACATTTTAGGGTCTCATAAAAATAACTTTAAATATTGAATATTTTAAAATATTTCATTAATGGGAACCAGTGAGAAGAAAAAATATAAGAAATAGAAAAAAATAAGAGGAAAGGGAACCTCCAGAAAGGCCTAACGCTGCTAATTGACCTTTACTGAGAGCGCACTGTGCTAGGTACTCTATTAAAAGTGTCTTATGAAAAGTATCTAATTTCATCTTCACAACGGCTTAAGAGGCAAGTACTTTTATTATCTCCACTTTAGATTAATCCCACTGTACAGAAAAGGAAATTGAGGTAAAAAGAAGTTCAGTAATTTGCTCAGATCAAACAGTAAGTGGCAGTTAACAAAACCATTTTTGCCCAAAATACTAAGGAGAAGAAACAAAATGTAAGGTTTCTTCTGCACACCAATGACCTGCTCTAAATACTTTCCATTGATTTCTTCACCTCTGCATCTCCTCCATTTTGCATGTGTACACCAAAAAGCAGGACACTATGCCTGGATCCTGCCAGCAGTCTGAGCCAGGACAGGAGTCTCTACTTGTCACAGCACCAGGAGCAGCAAACTCTCACCAAGCGTCTGGTGGCCCTTACTATTGAGGAGCAGATGCATAACTGAGGGTGAGATAAAGCACTATATAAGCATCATAGGACTGCCCAATATGGCCTGAACACTAGGAAAATTAGACTGCACACTATGGACATCTGCCCTAACTTCTCTTTCTTGGGGGGGGAAAAAAAAAGTAAATATTCCTTGGAATAAGCAAAACATTAAGGCAATAAATAATGCTCAATATGTTTAAATTGCCCTATAATTAAGAGATCTGGAAAGGTAACAGCAATAGGCAGAGATGAAGCAAGAGAAGAATGAGCTCAGCTTAGACACACTGAGAAAGCAGTTCTGGAACTGGACCACATGGGTGCCATGCTCTCCAGCATGACCTTCTGTGATGATGAAAATGTTCTACCTCTACATCGTCCAACAGGAAAGCTAGACACATGGGGCTAGTGAGCACTGGAAATGTTGCTAGTGTGACTGAGGAAATGATTTTTTAATTTTAATTTAATTTCGAATTTTAAACAGCCACTAGCCATTTAAGTGTGGCTGCCGTATTGGACACCACAGGTCCAGAGCTTAGTAGCTAGACTTACCGGGGGGATCATTTTGTAAATTATACAAATGTCTAACCACTATGCTATATAGCCGAACCAAATATACAGTATTGAATGTCAACTGTAAATGAAAAAAATTTTTTAAATGTTTATCTAATACAAAAATAATAATAAAATAAACATTTTTTAAAGAGCCTAAATACTAGGAAAATGTTCATTGCCTACAAGACGCAATATGCCCCTAAAGTAAGAATAGGAAATAGTTCTTTCATGCACTTAATATTTGGTTGGGCTTAAAATACTGCCTCAATAAAATATTTAGAAATTTTTATATAAAAAAGAAAATTCTAAGCAAAAGATATCCATGTGATAATGGAAAACATGGGTGTACATGAGATCATCACGAAGAAGGTATACATCCAAAGAGCAGAGGTGTACATAGGGACTGGGAGCACTGGGCAATACCAAGATTCGAGGAGCATCCAGAGAAAAAGAGGCTTGAAAAAGGGTGCCCAGAAAGAAAAGGCGGGGGGACACAAGGAGAGTGATGTCACAGAAGCTGTAGAAAAAGTTGTTTTTAACAAAAAGTAAGTGACTGAGCATGTCAAATGTCACAGAAAAGTCAAGAGAGATAATGACATAAAAGGGCCCATTAACTCCAGCAATATAGATGCCATTAGTGACATTAGCAAGAATCATTTCAGTGGAGCGATGGGGGCAGAAGCCAGATTGCCACGGGCCGAGGAGTGGAAAGCTGCAGGAATTTGCTTGTCTTCCTGTTCAGGGGCCACGTTAATCTTCTCTGTCTCAGTCCAATTTTGGATAAATGAGTGGCCAAAGTGGAGCAGGTCAAGGAATTATGAGGAAAGATGCTAGAACATGAATACACTCTCTCTTTGGGCATATAAATAACAAAGCTCTGATCATAACATTTTCATTGACTCCATCACCTTGCTCTGAGTCAGAGCTCAGAAAATGTACAGTGACCTTGCAGTTTTTCATTTTTACTTATTAGTCAAAAAAATTAGCATTCCCTTTACTTTGTGAAGCTAAATTTAGAAAAAGTATTAGAAATTATGTTGCATTGTGTATTATCAAGAGTTAGGAAATAGTATAATTTTCTTACTTGCTTTCTGTCCTTACATATTTCTGTTAAATCAAAAGGTTCATTGTTTATTTTTGTGGGGATGTGAAGATACAGAAATGACCCTGCACTTATTCCAATAATGCAGATAAACAAGTCCTCTGGATAAAAGGTGATTTCTTTTGTTACTACAGGAGTCCCCCATGTGGCAGAAATTGTGTAATAGGGTGTTCTTTTAAAGACTTAAATACAGACACACTTTAAAACTATGTTAAAATATTTTAAGGAAAAATATTACATTAAAATAGAAATAATTAAAAATGAAATACCTTGAAAGCAGATACATTATCTCCAACAGCTTCTATTACTCCAGCCACATCTAAACCAGGAGTATAGGGTAAGAGCGGTTTTCTACTGTAAGTACCAGAGCGAATGTATGTGTCCACTGGGTTTACACCACATGCATGAACTTTGATTAGAACCTGCAATGGCAATGTATTAGTTTACACAGAGCGTTCAGGAACTATGCTAGGACTGTCATGATCACGAGATCTATAAAAATGGAAGGGAAAACCTTGCCTTCCATTCCAGTTTTGCAAACCCACAGATAAATAAAAATATAAGACAGGATGGTTTATGTGCTGTATTAAAAACATTTTGAGAAAATAGTGGTGGAAATAATTGAGGGGATGGGTAGCAGGGATGTCTATGTGGTTATTAAGTCTACTTCCTCCTCCTGGCTCCTTTACAGTTAGGAGAAGCCAAATGATTGAGTTCTAGCCAAGGGAATGTGAACAAAAATGATGAGAGCCATCAGGCCTGACCCATAAAGACCTTCCTAGGCAATCCACACTGCCCTTCTGCCCTTTCATGTGACCTCGGAAGACAGGCGTTTAAAGTGGCTCTGCCACATGATGGAGGAAGCCTGGGTCCCTAAATCATTGTTGGAGGAAAGCCACTCACCAATATTTTAGAATTTTGGACTTTAGTGAATATTAAATAATTTTCTATTGTTGATTCATTAGATTTTTGAGGTTACTTCTACTATAGGAGCTTATTTTAACCTTAATACAGAATTAATTCTGCTGTCAGAGTAAGGGAAAGCATTTCAAAGGATGTGGTATTTGCACTAGGCCCTAAAGAATGCATAAAATTCTC
Organism: Miniopterus schreibersii; assembly: GCF_964146895.1. NCBI lineage: Eukaryota > Metazoa > Chordata > Mammalia > Chiroptera > Miniopteridae > Miniopterus > Miniopterus schreibersii. The sequence goes on from NC_138109.1 coordinate 47,008,727, forward strand.
TGGGAATTGGAGAAAACTGATATTTCAAGCTAAAGGACTATTATGTTGCAAAGATAGAAGGAACGAAAGGGCCTCCTGGAGAAGCCAGATAAAGCTGATGTTGTTACAGCAACATCTATTGAGGAGTGGTAAGAAATAAATCTATAAAGATAGGTTGTGGCCAACTGTAAAAACTCTCATGACTTGCAAAGGACTCAGGAGCCATGCAAGGTACAGTAATAAAAATATATAATTTTTATTGAAAAAGTATATTGTTAAAGTTACTAGAAATGATTAAGCTCTACATTTAAATTCTCTTAAATCATATGTGAAAAGCAGGCATGCAGAAGAAAATTGTTTTCCTATTTATTATACACAAAATAAAAATTGGGAAAGTTTATAATAGAATAACTATTCAAAACTACTATGACTCCATTCAGAAAAATCCAACTACTGCATTGAACAGATAATTCTGAACTTCTTATAACAAGATGTTATTCCTTTTCATATCTCTGCTTCACTAATTATCAGAATTATGGTCTTTGTCAGAGCTCATAAACAGTGAAAACTTTGTCCTAATTCAGTGTCTTTCCAATCATTGTGAGTCTGCTTCTTTTGAATATTAATGTGATGTGCTAGAGGCTCATACTCTGTAATTATTTCCACCTGATGGTCTTTTGGAACTGGTACTGGAACATCCGACTGGAATTTCAGCACTTCTGGTCCACCAAATTCAAAAACTCGAATCGCTCTCATCAACTTCTGTCCAGTCGCCATGGTGATCTAGAGACTAAGAAAAAAAATTAGTGTATTGTCCCATTGTATCTAGGCTATCGCTATGTGTGTTTTTCCCCCTGGAGGGTCGGATCAAACAGGTTTTCAAATGACAATTTAAATCACAAGATTACCACTGATCTCATTTCATGTTTAAAAACCTTTCATCTTACAAATCCTTCAGCTACAAAGCAAAATACTTCATATGATTTCCTGTAGAGATTCAATGCCTTCAACAAGGGAATCAGACATGCAAACAAAAACATCTGGATAGGTATAGCATAATGAATATCGTAGGTGTCCTTTTGTGTAAGCTTGGGCTGCAACATCTTGGACATTTTAGGAGCTAATGTAAGTTTTATTAACATTAGATAAATAGATCTTCTTTTGTTAGATTATTAATTACTTCAAACACATAAAGAAATACAAAGGATATAATAAACACATTCACCGGCCATCCACCTTTAACAAATCTTAACATTTAAAAAAACATAAAACATTACAGACATAATGGAAGCCTCTGGGACCCATCCCTAAATCCACGTCTGTCCCACCTTCCATGAGTTAATTATTACCATAAACTCAGTGCTCATCACTCCCAGGCATGATGTTATCCCACTACTACATGTGAATGTATTACCAAGCAATATATGCTATTGTTTTTTGCATGTTTTTAAATTTCACTTGGATGGGATCATACTGTACTTAATTCTGCAACTTGCTTTTTCCTCTTAGCATTATGTTTTTGAGATTTATCAGTGCTGAAACATTTGGCTTTATGAAGTTCATTCACTTTAACAAAGGAGGAAAAACATTAAAAACTAAAACACTGCTTTGTATGCCATCATTTATAAATTAAAAGGGTAACTTAAAGTTAACCTTTTTGGCCTACCACTGTTAGCATTAAAATGCTATATTCCCACCTTTTAAAACTCAGAGTTTTCAAAAAGAGTTGCAGACACTAGGACTTGAGATGAAAGAATTCAGACTTTTATTGAATGGAAGCTCAACACAGGGCTACTCAGAAGCGGAGTCCATGCTAACTATAAAATGTCATCCCAGGTATGGGGGAGGGAGATCAAAAGCATTTTGATGGTGCTCTTTTTTTCTTTTAATTATGATTTTTTATTGATTTCAGAGAGAGGATGGAAGAGGGAGAGAGAGATAGAAACATCAATGATGAGAGAGAATTATAGATCGGCTGCTTCCTGCACACCCCCTACTGGGGATCCGAGCATGCAACCCGGGCATGTGCCCTGACTGGGAATCCAACCACCATGACCTGCTGGTTCACAGGTTGGTGCTCAACCACTGAGCCAGGCAAGCCAGGCTTGATGGTGTTCTTAATGGAAAGCTCTAAATATAATTAGTCAAAAGTTGCATCATTAAAAAACCTTTTATTTAAAATGATTTACTATAGTACCCAGCATGGAGGAGAAAGTAAAATTTCCATTGCTGAAAGGTTATTTGGCAATGATACATCCTGAAGGGCAGTCCTCGAATCAAAGGGGGCAGAAGCAGGCAAAAGCAGAAACCCAGGAGTGCTGCGGGGCACAAAACAGTCCCTGAGGGTGAGAAGACCTGTGCAGAGACCATTCAACAGCCTCACTACTATATTTCCACCTTCACTCAAGCTGGGTATTTCTTAGACAAGTAACTAAAACTATACAGAAAATAAAACATAAAGAAAGAGGGTTGCCTAGATCAGCATTTTCCATTCTGGAAATAACATTTTTTTTTCCTTTCTGTCTTCAACATGGTGTTAGGGAAAGTGTGGGCTTTGAAATCTGACAGCTCTCAGGATGAATCCCAGCTCTGTCATTTACTAGCCATGTGGCCTTGGGCAAGGCAGTGGACTCTTTTGAGCCTCTCCATGTGAAAACTGGGCTCCCACTCAGGGTTATTGTGCTAGAGACATGGCAAGTATCAAGTACAGAACCTGGCCAATGTTTACTCCGATGTATAGAAGACACCATTATTCATTTCCCATCTATTTTCTCCTTTCCAATTTCTTATTCATTAAAATATTCTCAATTCTACAATTCTGTAACCATCTTTGATTTACTATCACAATATGTACAGGACTCTGGCTGTAAAAACAAGTCCTTAGCCCCAAAGAGTTCACAGTCCAGAGGATGATTTAAACAAAACATTAATACCAATTATTGGCTGTTATTCATTCAACATGCATTTTTTGAACATACATAAGCGAGGCACTGTGCTAAACTCAGAGAATACAAAGGGCAAAGAGAAAATGCCTCAGCCCCTCCCCAGCTCCTGCTCACTCTCATTTTCTCACACATGTACACGCACACCAGGTAAGATTTGTAGCTCTTCTTCCACTGTAGCTCGTCCACCCACTTCCTACCTATTCATTACTTTCAAGCACTCACATTTATCTTTTCACCAACAGACATCACTATTATCCTCAAAAAACTGCAGAAATAATAAAAGCAAAATTACCCTGAAATAGGATCTGTCAAAAATATCTAGCACGTACATTTTTTCCCCTACATTTTGACATTTGCTAAATTGGGAGAAAAGAACAAAGTAAGGAGGAGACTCATCCTTAATGCTGGATGTAGAAGATGCTGTGCCTTGTCCAAAACTATCACATTATCCTGTGGCACCTGTACAGAGACAGGCATGACCTTGACAGCTCTGTCTTCTACTTTGCTTCTGGCGATCTTATTTCCCACTGAGCTTTTGCCACTATGACTGATCAGGCTCCAATCTGTACTCCTTGCCTTTGAACTCCCTCAGCTACGGGCAGGATCATGATCTGCTTCATGATACAGGTGCTATGTCAGAAGGTTTAATAAAAAGAATAAAAAAATACAACACACAAATAGAAATTATAATTCTGAAGCCCCCGCAATACCTGATTTCTTCTAAAAAGCACATCTTTCACATCCATTGATGTAATTATTTTCACAATGGGTAGAGAAGAAACAGTTATTAAAACCACCACTTAACTATATGAAGTAGAAATAAAATCACCATCCATTTAATGGATGAGAAAACGTTCTAAGAGGTTATGAGACTCACCAAGGTCACACGGAAGCAGAACTCAAACCCAAGTCCTACACCCTAAATGTTTTTGGGTGATTTTATTTTCTTACCATATGATCTTTTTCATCTTACCCTTTGAAATGTTGACAGAGAGGACCCTTAATTTCTTAGCAATGTACTTTATTATGATGATAGTGAGACAGACTGAGTTAGAAATATGAAATTCAACTAACCTGAAGGTAGGATTATGTATTTTATGGTCAAGGCAGATGCTTACAATTTGAATTATCTCAGATGCCCATAAGTTAGAGGATCCACTAGAGATATACAGGGCATCATTCTATTAGAAAAACTAACAATTTCCTTATCTGTAAAATGGGGCCAAAACTCCCTAGCATAGTATCCCTGTGAGGAGTAGGAGCAGCAGCACATGGTGAGTGTGTCACAGCACACCGAGCATGCAGTCATATTATTTACTATTATTCAGAGTAAATCATTTGCAGTCAGCAGGTCTGTCACACTGCTTGTGTTCTTTTAATTAAACTGTACTTCGAATAGGTTTTTCTCTTTATAAAATATAAACTTTTAAAAGTTTCACCAAGAGTACCTTGGTTTTACTTTTTGGTTTTATTTTTTAACTTATGAAAGGTTGGCAACCACACTTTGCAAATCTAGGAAATTCAGAACTTAAAATGCTTCCTCAAACAGTGATCTTCTTCCATGCTACGCTTGAATCCATTAGGTTTAAAGGAAAGTTAAAGGGATTGGGAAAATGCCAGAAACCTATTTTAACGTGGACTGCACAGATCAATTTACAAAGCCAGGGCAAAGGCACATTATGAGAGAAAAGCAAAAGTGAAGTTAAATAAAAAGTTTAGGCAAGAAATAAAAAAAAATAAAAACTTGGAAAGATAATCAATCATTACATAATGCGCTGCTGTGGATCAAGAATGACTCATGTATTTATTATTCCTGACCCAGAAGCAACTTAAACAATTAAAAGTGGCCGTGAACAAGTCTCTTGGCGGCTGTGTGGCCTCGGCGAGGTTGCTCGCAGCTCTGGATCCCCGAGCTCACGTGGGTAAGGGCGGGGGAGGGGGAGCTACGACCAGATCCTCCCACAGCCCTGCAGGTCCTCGGATGCGAGGGCTGGACGGAGCTGGGCAGCCTGCTCCCCAGGGTGGGGGGGCAAGCTCGGGGGGATTTGCTGCTGCTGACCAGGCGGTCACCCAGCCATGGCCACCAGCTGCCAACCACAGTCCAAACTTCAGCCCTTAAAATGTTCAATCATTGACACACGTTCCCTGGTCACGAGATGTTTCCCGGAGGAGCTGCGTAAACATCCAAAGATGGGTTAACAGGGTGTTTGGTAATTTCTTTGACTTTGTAGATCATTCTAGGTGGGGGTGATCGGAGCAACAAGACTTCAACAAACCAGCCCTACACATGTCTCTCCAAAAGATGGCAAATCTGTTGGGAAAGCAAGAGGAAGGCCGGGCAGGAGGAGCTCCGGGACCCCTTGCGGTTGCAGGAACCGGAGACGAACCAGCTCCTAGATGACGCCGGGGGGGTGCACGGCCTAAACTTCTCAGGGACACTTACCGGTCCTAGAGGGGAACCAGACTCTACGCGGCCGCCCACTGACTCCACAACACGGGCTGCGGGCCGGGCGGTCTTCACCCCGCCGGCTCCGCCCCGCCCGCCCGCCTCTCCCCGCCCCGCCCCGCCCGCCCGCCTCTCCCCGCCCCGCCCGCCCGCCTCTCCCCGCCCCGCCCGCCCGCCTCTCCCCGCCCCGCCCCCGGAAGTCACAGGGGGTTTCTCGCGAGTGCGTAATGACGAGGAAGTTTGGGCCTTCCCAGCACCACTCGCTCCAATATGGCTGCCCCCAGGGGAGGCGAAGGCCAACGTAAACTGCAGACCCCAAATCCCTCCTCGCATGGATCGCAGCGCGGAGTTCAAGAGATGGAAGGCGCAGAGTCTGAACAAGGCGGACCTCAGCCGGAAGGGCAGCGTGGACGAGGGTGTGGCTGAGCTTGTGCAGCTCCTGAATGCGCGAGAACAGTATTTTACCACCAGCTCCTGCGCTGGCCGCATCCTCCTCCTGGACGGGGTGAGCCTCCTGTGCGCCCTTCCCGCGCCGACCTCGTAGTGGGAACACCGGGAGCCCTGTGCCCACGCGAGGCGGCACCCCAGTGCGGCCTGTTTGTGCTTGCGCTGCGGGTGGGTGGTCTCGGCTTCTTTCTCTGTGAAACTTAGAGGGTGAGTTAGAGCAGGGCGTCCACAACGTTAACGCGCGTACCGATCGCCCGGAGCTCTTTCAGAGGACAGATTCTGAGTCTGTAGGTCTAGCGTGGGGCTCGATAGTCTGCATTTCTAACAAACCCCCAAATGATGCCGAAGCTGCTGGCCTGGCAGTGATCTGGAGTTGCAAGGACTAAAGAATGTAGTTTCCTGAATACTGAGGGTATTTAAAGACTGTCCATCCTGGAGAAGCTGGCGGCGTCGAGCGCCCCACCGGACCCTAACCGCCTGACGGACGTCGCCGGGTTCATGTGTGCACTGCCTCCTAGCGGCCTGCTCCATTGTCACAGCTCCTGTCGTGTTGACCTGAGGCTGAGCCAGGGCAGCACCGGAGGGGGTTGTAACGCGGCTGTGGGACTTACTGGCTCGGTGACTTTAGGGAAATTACCTAAATTCATGCCCTCCCTGTTTTATGAACTGAGGATAATGAAGAGTGTCAGCTCCGCAGGGATTCTGTGTTAGAGCAGCGATTTTCAACCCGTGTCCAGCCACAGGCGCAGGGTGCGCCGCAAGAATTTTTAAAACATGCAATACCTGTTTCGTCAGGGGCTCTGACCTCTTTTCCCTTAGATTGTCAGATTAAAAAATGACAACAGCTGACACACCAATAGCCGTCCGGTGTGAATGAATCAAAATTATACCTGTTTGTTCTTGTTTTTTTTCGGATTGGCAAAAAAAATATATTTTTTTGGTGTGCCGCAGAATTGTGGTAATTAGTTTATGTGTGCCATAAGATGAAAAAGGTTGAAAATGGCTGGTGTAGAGAAAATGGGATAATTTATTTTAAAATCGCCACTCGGGATTATTAATTCAAGAAAATCTACAATATGTTATGCATTGTACTTAATATTTTTTTGCAAATATGTGATTAAATTAAATTATATTATTTTTCATTTTAGAATATAAATGGCTTTGAGGTTCAGAAACAAAACTGTTGCTGGCTGTTAGTTACACACAAACCTTGTGTGAAAGATGATGTGGTAAGTTTTTACATATAAATTTAAAGAAATAAGCTTTTTAATTCTCAGTCACTTTAAATACAAACGAAAACAGAAAATTCAAGATGACTTATGTGCATAATTATAATGATTGAAGATTATTCATAAAGCCTAAAGAGAATTCATTGTAATGGCTTTTTTGAGTTGGAGATAAAAGTAAAAACATGTATGCAAGCATTACTACAGCTGCTCAACAGAACACATCCCCTTGGACATAGCAGCGAGTTCACGGACAGTGGACACATACTGTATCCAAAGATTGAATTTCATTTCTGCCATTTTATAACTGCAACCTGGTGCAAATTATAGAAGGAAAGGGGAGAAAGGCAGCCAGGAGTAAGGCATTAACACTATCTGTGTATTACCAGCATACTGCTGTAAATAAATTATAGATTACTTACTTGGATTGCGTCTTGAAAATCTTTCTCTCTGTGCTGGATTATTTAGTTTCCTAAATTGAAATGTTTATAGATGATTTCACATAGATTCGTATTAGTCAAGCAGGTACATTACTGGTTCTGTTGCTCAAATGTTGTCTTCAGGGTACTCATCCAAGCTCCATCCCCTTCTCTGGGTACTAGTTCTCTGCATATTTGCCCTTATTCTCTTCTGCTACAGATTATCTTTGTGATAGGAAAGTTAGCTACCAGCAACCCCAGCAGAAAAAGACATCTTATGAAGATCCATGTTTAATTCCCGAAGGACCCTGAACCATCCTGCTTGGGTTGGGTGTCTTCCCCTTGAGATCAGTTATTTTTGCCAGCAGACTGGAATGCTATCCTTGATCAGCCCTAGGCACTTAGCATTTCTGGTACTGTGATAGTGGGAGTGATGAGTATCAGGGTTATGATTAACATTCCATGAGAATGAGAGGGTGTGAAGGAGGAAGCATGCTGTCTGGGGATATTAGTCAGAGAGAAATAACAACTGCCTTATATAAATTCTAGCTTAGACATAATAGTACATGTGTCTCAAACCTCAGTCTAACAATGAAGTATTTAAACAGACCTCCTAATATAGTCTTTACATACCATTTCTTAATGAAAAATCTGTTTAGGAATTACATACAGTAGTAGTTTCCTTTTTAAAGATATGGTTGGAAAGAATGACCCAAAAGGTATATGGGAGAATTAGAAATTGGGTCTTTTAAAAAAATAAGCAGATTAATAAGTTTTTGGAGAAAGAGGACCATGAAGGCAGAGTGAAAAGTTATTTCGGGAAAAGGATGCTGAAGGAGTCTAAAAGTTCCTGGGAAAAACAAGTTACGTATGATAAAGGATCACCAAAGAAGAGGATCATATATTTGTGTCTGCTACTAACATTTTTTATTTATTTAGATTGTAGCTCTGAAAAAAGCAAATGGAGATGCCGTTTTGAAATTTGAACCCCTTGTTCTTCATGTGCAGTGTCGACAATTGCAGGATGCACAGCTTCTGGTAAAACTTTATCATTGTACTTGAAGTTATAACTATATGGGTAGATTTAATTTTAAGCCTTAAAACTCCTACCAAAATTTAATGCAGTAGTTTTAATGCAAAATTTAATCAATAGTTTTTAATTTATAGGTTTGGGGTTATATATTTTTCTGCAGATTGTAGAGTTTAACAGTTTATCTGATTAGTCAGATTAGCAGAATTTAACAAATTTATTTTCTTACAGCATTCAGTGGCGATAGATTCTGGTTTCAGGAACTCTGGCATAACAGTGGGAAAGAGAGGAAAGACTATGTTGGTAAGATACCTTTTGGCCAAAAGTAATTCTTTGAGCATGAAGTGATCCAGATTATTGAAATAACTTAGACTTAGACTCCTGCCTTTAGTATCTCCTTACTCAGATCTTCTTGCCTTTTTTGCTCAGAAACCTTCAATGACTTATTCTTTCCTACAGGGCAAAGTCCAGAGATATTAGATGTACGTTTGAGGTCTTATTTTATAGTACTGTATTCTCTTCCACTTTTAACCTGATTCTCTGCCCTCCTCATCCTAAATAACCCCAATTTAATAAGCACCATGATGCCATGGAAAGAATAACAGATAGGGGAGTCTAAAGTCCTCTGCAGGAATACTGCATTGCCCCTGGCTATATGGACTTGGGCAAGCTCTTAAACCTCAGGGCCTGAATTTTCTCAGCCATATCAGGGGTCAAGCAAACTACTGCTCTAGGGACAAGTCCAGCCCACAGGGGCCAGATCCCAATATACCCATTCGATTAATTACTGTCTAAGGCTGCTTTTGTGTTACCGTGATAAATTTGAATAGTTGTGACAATACAGTTGTGAAGTTGAAAATGTTCACTATCTGTCCTTCCACAGAAAAAGTTTGTTGGCCCCTGGACTGGATGATCTTTAAGGCTCCTTCTAAGCTCCACATCCTCTCTGTGTTTTTTCCTCGCCAAGCCAGCCCCTGGTCATTTTGCTCAATTCTGATTTGTTGTAGTATTTACTGATTGTATTTATTCTTTGGCATGGCACATATTGTTTGCTCTTGAACTAAGTTTAGATTGTCCTCCATTCTAGCTCCCTAGACTTTCCTGTTTTCTACCTGTTTTTAACAAATAGCCTATTTTGCAAATAGAAGTGGCTTACAAAAGAAGACACCTGTACAGCATGACTAAATAGGAAAGCAGAGCCCTTGGTACTGGTTTGTGTCATGTCCCCATCTCATTACCCACTGCATCTGGTGGCCCAGCAAGAACAGAGCCATTCTTCTACCTTCCCCTTTTTTGACTTCCATATTCAGTTAGTTACAGGTCTTATCTCATCTGCCTCCCATTTCTCACACCTGAGTCTACCTCTTCAAGCCCTCTGTCACTTCCCCTACTTAAGCCCTCATCACCCCTCACCTCAGTCTGTACAGTGGTCTCCTGACTGGTCTTCCTGCTGTCCATCTTCTTCAGTCCCTGCAATCAGTACTGTCAGAATCCCCCTTTTGAACAAGTCAGGGTCTCCAAATATTTTCCCTGATATTCAAGGCCTTACCCAAACTATTTTCTATTTACCTTGTTTATGCTTATCTTCTGCTAGCATACTTACACTCCAGCCAGATAGAAAATGTGTCATTTTCCCAAATGTGTCACGCTCTGTCATGTCTCCATGACTATAGATAAGTTATTCCTCCCCCATTTTTACATCTGGTAAATTGCACATGTCCTTTAAAATCCTAACTGAAATGCCACCTTTCCCATGAAACTGAGGCCTGTCTCAATCAATTAGTTGTACCTCTTCTACATTTCCTTAATGTTTTGTGCCTGTGTACACTTGAACGCACATGCACAAACGTTGTTGTGTTTCTCCTGTCATAGCATTATAATTTTTATATTATAATTAAAATTATAATTTTTGTTCACTTGTCTATTTCTTGTTCTAAAAAGTGTAAGCTCTTAAAGGGACAATGTTACATTCATCCTATATCTTCACACGTTACGTAGGGCCTATATCGGAGATGCTCAGTAAAGTTTCATTGAATTAATTTTTATTCCTCATAATAGTTTTCGTTGTTCTTAATCCATATCCAGTGTTTGTATTTACTTGTAACATGTTAACTGTTTCATCAACAGGGTTAGTAAGATTGGCCCTAATGCATCGAGAAATGGCTCCTTTGTGAGAGAGCAGGCATGGTTTATTCTTATACCCACACTCTGCTCAAGCAGCACTGAGGCTCTTTTGAATCCAGTCCATTTTGATTTTCCCTTGAAACTTCTATTGAGATTTCATTTATTTCTTTTTTTAAATAGTGTATTAAAGCTTTTCTGAGCTTTAGTGAAATTGAAATTGCTAAGTTACTGGATTTTTTGATATTATCTGCTTCTCTGAAAGATAATGTGTAGAATGACTTTCTTTAGAAATGACTTTATATGATGGGAAAATCTATTTAATCTCCTTTGATCCAACTGTGTTTAGCTAAATTATATCAAAACACAAGCCTAAATGCTGTAATGGAGCTGAACTATGTTTAAACACAACCCTGACTTGGGAATTTCTTTAGTTACCTTCAATGTCTCTAGCACATAAGTCATCATGTCTAAATTGTTTGTTTCTTGTAGGCTGTCCGGAGCACACATGGCTTGGAAGTTCCATTAAGCCATAAGGGAAAACTGATGGTGACAGAGGAATATATCGACTTCCTATTAAAGATAGCAAATCAAAAAATGGAGGAAAACAAGAAGAGAATTGAAAGGTACATTAATTGGATATTTTCATGTTATTTTTCTATGCCAAGATCATCTTTGAAAATATTAATACACACCATCTTCAGTTTATACTCCCAACTGCTTTTCTGTTTGTAGCCTTATCATGAATAATAAAAGATGGTCAAAGTAATAGATGAAAATAACCAGACTGTAATGGGTACTAAATGGAGCATAAGCTCCATGGAGGAGAATGGGACAAATGACTGCCAGCAACAGGCATAAAGGAGCAAAACATAATCACTCAGGTAGGAAAGTCCAGTAGCCACAGGCACCATAACTGATCGAATTGCAGGCGGCCACACACTGCCACCTGGTGTGATCTCCTGGAGACGGCCTAGAATCTCCTTTTAAGGAGAATTGACTGGTTAGTTTTTAGCCTGATAAATATTTTACACCCCTGGCGAGTTTAATACAAGTTTCTTATCATGGATTAGATCTAGAATTGCAGAATTGTCCTAGTAGTAAGGATTGTGGCTATTAGTTCACATCTTTATATTTCTCCTGTTCTTAAATTTCACCCCAGGGTATATAAACTCTTACAGTGCTTTCTTCAACTTTTTTCTAAGAATAGTTCTTGATATAAAGAAGTGACTATTATTTTGCATTTCTTATATAAAGATAATACCATTGATCCACCATCAACAATAAATACATTTCTGAGTTATTCAAGTGGTGTTCACCAACTTGATATCATTTATAATTTCTTTTTTCCCTTCTCCCCACCCCCTTGGCCACCTCTTAACCAGTCAGTCTCTGCCCAAGTAACTCTTTTTTTTTTTTTTAAATATATCTTTATTGATTTCAGAGAGAGGAAAGGAGGGGGAGAGAGATAGAAACATCAATGATGAGGGAGTCATTGATCGAGCCCGCAACCCGGGCATGTGCCCTGACCGGGAATCGAACCCCGATCGCCCTGGATCCCAGGTCGGCGCTCAGCTGCTGAGCCACGCCCGGCCGGGCCCAAGTAACTCTTAAATCATTCTTCTCTCCCCATCCTTACTGCCACTTTCTTCATTCAAGACCATTGCAATACTAGCTTGTCTCATCTTAGAATGCTTCTAGTGTGTCTGTCTGCTAAGCCATTTTCCATATCATCATCAGAATCCTGGCTGTAAAATGCAAAGGAATCCTATTGCTTAACTTGCCTGCTTAAAATTCTTTAATACCTAGAATTTTTTTTGAAGCAGCTGAGACCAGACGTGCCAATGGCAGTAGTGTTGCGTGGTCGAAAGAGATAGATCTAGGCTCTGGAGCTAGAACTGAGTTGAAATCCAGATTCTACTACAACTTACTCAACTCCCTTAGCTTAATTTTTCTTATATCTAACTAGGGCAAAATACTTATCTTAAAGAACAATTTTGGTATACATTCACTAGCATATGTATAATGATTAGCTCTGGCCCTGTTATGGCTTCTCAGGGTGGAACAGCCCCTTTCCTTCAGTGATGCTTATAGAGAATAAACCAGCAGGCACACCAGTATCAGCATGGTTTCTCAACCAGGGCTCTGCATCTGAACAACAGGATTCACAAAATTATTCAAGTGACTATTTTTCAGGCTTCCCAACAATGGTATATAACTTGTACCATTCTAGATACACTGAAGAGAAGTTAATTTACTATGTAGAATGGATGTCTTAGGGCATTAGGGCTTAATATTCTGGCAGCCCGGCTGGGTGTGGCTCAGCCGTTGAGTGTCGACCTAGGATCCAGGCGATTGGGGTTCGATTCCCGGTCAGGGCACATGCCCTGGTTGTGGGCTCGATCAATGACTCTCTCATCATTGATATTTCTCTCTCTCTCTCTTCCTCTCCTTTCCTCTCTCTAAAATCAATAAAGATATATTTAAAAAAAAAAAAAATTCTCGCAGAACTGTGGTTGAAAACAGCCAAGAGGTTATCTGGCCACAATGTGCTTCGAACAAACGTTCTAAATAAAGTGATGATTTCAAGTAAGCAACTGAAGAGCACCCAGCCACTCTACCAGACTCAAGAGTTTGAACTCTATGTAGGTACTTATTGGTACCATTCCAAAAGTTTACCACATTAATAGTATTTCAGTGAGGTTGTTTTTCTAAGATATAGGAGGTAGCAAATCCATTTTTCTGTTTCCTTACTTGAATTTCAACAAGATTATAAATATAGCCCAAGATCAAGTAACTGTACACCTGGTGAAGTTAATTGAGCCACGTTCACCAACTATGAAATCAAATTATGCTTTAAATCCATAGACTAAGAGATGTGTTTTGAGATTATAGTGTGCATGCTGCTATCAAGAGAGCCATGCTCATCATATAAAATCAGTGAAAAATTAAAGAAGGGTAAAAAGTGTCTTAAGATACTGATTAGAAGATTACATGTGAATTCAGAAAGGCTGTACAAATTAGGGAGCTCCTTTGGGAGCAGCTGTACTTTCAGCCAAACGCAGAGAAAGAGTTACTCTTCTGATGTTGAAAAGAGAAAAAAATAATAAATACTGGAGGTGATGAGTTCTGCAATCAGACATTGAGTACTAAAATTGGTTTGTCATAGGACCAAAGTTTCACAATTAAACTAGCTATATGAAGAATTTTTAAAAGTCAAGATCCAAATGAGTAACATTTCATCAGCAAGAAGTTTTCTGCAAATGTGAAAAATCAAAGTCAAAGGGTAATACGTGTTTTCAATAGAAACAAGGTCTTGTTTGTGAAAACCAACTCCCAAGCCCCTTCTTAGTGGGAAGAGTAAGATAATTTTGTATATAATGATTTCTAGGTGAAAAATGTGAAGTTTGGAGGTCTACTTACCAACTGCGAGAGGAAGGCTGTCTTTGATTCTATTTATAAGAGATCAGAACTTACTGGGTCAGATGAAACCACCATTTGGCTATGAGTACAATGAAAGTAGCCATGTTCTTTTCACCAACTGTGTAATAAGAAAATAAATGTTAAAGTATAGAATGAAAGGGCTGACTATATTAGCATATAATATTGCTGATAAAAATGAAGCAAATTGGAGAGAAAAAGTAAATGAATCTATTTCCTGCGGTTCAACCTTTTTGTTGTTGTTCTTATTATTAGTTTACTTTTTTGTGGTTAAATATACATAACAAAATTTGCTATTTTAACCATTTTAAGTGTACAGTTCAGTGGCATTGAGTACATTCACATTGTTATGTAACCACCACCACCACCCAGTCCAGCTCCAGAGCCTTTGCATCATCCCAAATTGAAACTGTACCTGTCAGACAGTAATCCCCCATTCCCCAAATCGCAGCCCCTAGTAACTGCTATTCTGTTTTTACTCTCTGAATTTGACAATTCGAGTTTCCTCATAAAATTGGGATCATGCAATATTTTTCCTTTCATGTCTTGTTTATTTCACTTAGCATAATGTCTTCAGGGTTCACCCATGTTGTAGCATGTATCAGAATTTTGTTTCTTTTTATAGCTAAATAATATTCCATTATATTTATATACCACATTATGTTTATCCATTCATCTGTCAGTGGCCATTTGGATTTTTTTCCACCTTTCAGCTATTGTGAATAATACTGCAGTGAACATGGGTGTACAGATATCTGTCTGAGTCCTTGTTATCAATTCTTTTGGTGTATACCCAGAAGTGGAAGTGCTGGATCACATGGTAATTCTACATTTAATTTTTTTAAGAACTGCCATACTGTTTTCCACAGGAACTGCACCATTTTACATTCCCACCAGCAATGAGCAAGGGTTCCCTTTTCTCAATATCCTTGCCAACACTTGTTGTCTTTTGTTTTTTTGTGGCTTTTCCTTTTTAATAATAGCCATTCTTGCAGGTGTGAGGTGATATCTCATTTTGGTTTTGATTTGTATTTCTCTGATGATTAGTGACATTGAGCTTTCTTTCATATACCAGTTGATAAGAATTTCTGTTATATCACTGCTGCTTTTGTTCCTTCTTATCTTCCTTCTGGATTTCTTACTATTCTGTCGGTTAAATGTTGTTGTCCAGGATTCTGTCCCTGGCCCAGAGCTTCAGCTACTTCCCCATATACTTGTAGGTCTTCCAAATCTCTCCCCAGTCATGGGCTTATATATCCAATAACCTATTGAACATATGTAACTAAAATATCCCATCATTCTTTCCTTAATATCTTTCTTAGCGTAGTCTCAACCGCGTAGCCATTTCCTTGGTTCAGATTCCTATTAGCTTTTACCGGCATCGTTACAGTTTATGCCTCAGTGCAATACAAAAATATGAATCATAGTGACTTGCAATTATTTAATTGCATGTATATCTTTTTTTCCACTACAGTGTGGTCACCAACTACACACACAAACACACACATACACATACACATTCACTTTAAATTCTCTTATCCTATATCTTATCCTAAAACCTTACATAGTGTCTGGCTCGTAGTAGAAACCCAGTAAGTGTTTATAGAATTAATCATAGTAAAGAAACTTAAAAGTTAACACATATTGAGTTCCCCAAAGTAAAAAAATAATCATTATTTTCTGTGTCTTATACAAGAATAGTGATTAATAAATGTGCTAAATTTAGTTAACTGACTTTTTCCATCTCTGTGCTACTTTTAAGTCTTCAAAGCCTTAGGATGATCATTCTGGAACACATGAAAGATGGCTTAGACATGGGGCAAGCAGGAGTAGGCTCTGGCTACATAGTCCAGGTGAAAAGTAACAGGACCCTGAGTAACAAGATGAATGGGAGCGATCCTGCAGAGCATCAGCTGAAATGGCAACAGATTAGAAATGGTAGAGAAGGTGGAGTCAAGAGTGACAGATGTCGTAGACTCCTTAGAGTTGCTAGTTTTGATTTTAAAATTGGAACTGAAGCAGGTAAATAAATAACTTGCACATTTCCCTATATACATAAGATCAAAAAGGTAAATAATGTAAAGTGAAAATACGTATTTTATATTCTGATAATCCTTCTCTGGATATCCCCTCTCCTTGATTTTTCCTCTCATAATTCCTCTCCCTTCAACCAGCCAGCTTTCCATTCATCCTTGCAATTCAGCCTAGGCATTGGGTTTTTCCTAAAGAGCTTTTTATGATCCCACTTGGAGCAAAGTGCCGCTGTGTGCTCCCACTTTGTCTTATCTTTCTCATGGCATGTTGAATGTGTCCTTACAGCTCTGTAACTCCCATTAGACCCTGAGCTCCTTGAGGGCACAGACATGCCTTTTACCTGTGTTTTCAGCACCTGAGACAGGCCACCACATACATGTTTGTAAATAAAAACACTAGAGCTTAGTTAAAATCTAAATGCATAATATATGAAAATAGCCCTCTTGGTTATTTGTGAATAATGGAAGCCTAAAAGGGTATGAAATTGTGCCTAGATTTCATTAACTTTTCCTTCGTATTTCAGAAGTCAAATATCAGCTTTTTATTGAAAGTGGTTCTATAACTGACTTGAAAAATGAGAATTCATTTTCACAGCGCTGGCCTAAAAAGTTCTCGCATGAGGAGAACTGAGTACAAGTTGCCCCATGGCATGATAATCTTGACTGCAGAGGTAGAAAAACTGAAGACAATTTGATTTTCTTTTGAGGGGAGAAAAGAAACATTTGCCCGAGTGTACATTTCTTTTTATATTCCAAGCTGTTTTTGTTGCCTGTGAGAGCTGAGAAAATTGCACTGTGAGAATTAGACTTTAGAATGCTGTGTAAGGGGCCATAGAATGAGGGGGGGGACATGCAATTGGACAACAAATTTCTGACTTAATGTGTGAGATAGTTTCCCAAAGGACTTTTTACAAGTTCCCTTAAAACAGGAAAAGGAGAAAGTATTTGAAGTTTCTATTCTTGGCTTTTAGCACAAAAGGGTCCTTGTTACACTTACCAGTTGTTTTGTGGCACCCCAAGGATACCCCAAGGATACCACAAAACAACTAGCTTTTGAATTCTTAGGTTCTTTAGTGGAAGATTAAAGTAAGGAGCCTCTCCCACTTTAGTTACCTTTTTTATGTGTGTTTAACAAGGTATGTTGCATGAACTGTTAATTCTCTGTGATCATGGAAGAGCAATTATCTGTAATTTTCTAGGAGCAGAGTATGATCCAGGAAAAAAAAACTTGACTACCTGAGTCTAACGTGCAGGGTTGGGTGGAGAACGATAGAAGATGAAGTTGCACATCATGGATAGCCTCTTACGATCAACAAGGGCGGCTCGCACCATTTTGTGGCATGCTTGGGTTTATGTTTTAGATAAAATGAGTCATTCTGTTGGGTCATTTTATTAAGCTATTCTAAGTAGGCAGTTTGGAAGATGAGAAGAAAACCAGCCATTGAAGTCACCAGGGATGATGGTAAGACCAAGAGAGAGATCAAACCAAGTGTAGAACTTTTCGTAAATAAAAGGGACTGAACAGAATTTTGGTAGATGACATGAGGGGCTGATGCAGGAGGTTAGTCTGGCAGAGTCTTGGTGAGCCAGCTGAATTCTGACCTCATGTCTCCACTCTGTGGTAGGTGGGATATGAAAGAATAAACCGTCTCCACTTGAGAGGAATGCAGGGCAGGTGGTGCCTTTGTCAAGAACCAAGTTTTAGTTAAGGATGTACAGGGTACATTAAATGAAGAGGTTGTTACCATGGAACAAGGTCTAAAAAATGTATGTCGGTTAATATTTTTAAAAGCCTTTTGCTTATACCTCTTACAGTACAGTTTTTCCTTTTATTATACCTCCCTTATTGAGATTGATTATTCTTTGAAAAAATATCTATGAGCACCTCTTATATGCCAAGCATGGTGCTGGATATCAAGGTGTAGAGTGGTGAGTACTTTAAGTTCTTCAGATATGGACAGGATGTGTAGTAATGATGTTAGGTACATATTAGAATTGTGTGGAGTATTTGGGAATAGGTATCTTTTTTTTTTTTAGGGAAACTTTAGAGTCTTGGCAAGTAGAAGAACTAAGCCTGTTTGTTGAATTAAAGAAAGAAGAAAATTGATCCAAATAGCACTCTATTCTGTAGATGTCAAAAATTTCCTGCCATAGTCTACCGTTATAATAGGATATATAAGCATGACAAGATCCCTACAATGGATCTCTCGTTTTCGATGAGAACAAGGGAGTTCTCAACCTTTAGATCATTCTGATTTGGGACCTAGGCTAATAATTTTTTAAATGTTACCTTTTTTGCTCAGTAGTTATTTATTCACTTATTTGGCATATTTTTACCGAGCGTGTCACATTGTACTGCATACTAATATAACAAAACAAGATAGGTGGGGTCCTTGGTCTCATGGAGTTTCCAATCTGTAAAAATAGTCATTACAGAGAACTTATTCTGTGCCAGGCTCTGTGCTAGGTACTTACATACATCACCTATACCCTCTGACAACCCTGCTAGGTACAGGATAATACCCAATTGTATAAATGAAGACAGCAGGGTCAGGGAGGTTGGAATCAGCCAACCTCAGCATTCCCAGCACAATGCTTGTGTGAAAACACATGCCACACACTGTGCCACCCTGATGCCTCCCACATATGCTGAAGGCCACTGTCAGGCGGAGAGCTGTTGGTGTTAATGTGAGCTTAGAAAAGAAATTAAGCCAAATTTTCAGAGAGAAAACAGTTAATCGTGTCACAAAATTAACACTAAAACTCCAGTGGAAAAATGAGGAAAGGAAAAGAACAATTCATATTTTTTAAAAGTTTCAAATAGCTAATGCAAAACATTTGATTTCACTTACCAATAAAGAAATGAAATTGAAATAATGAGATACCATTGTCACCTCTCCAAGTAAGGCTTGTTTTTTGATGGTAATACTCAATATATGGTTGAAGTGATCTCTCAGGTATTGCTGTTAGAAGCATATGTTAAACATCCATTTTGGAAAACAATACTTCTCAAGAACTTTAAAATGTTCATACCTTTTAACCATGTAATCACATTTCTAGGAGTCTGTCCTAAAGAAAGAGCTAGAAATTCGGATCGTGTTATTTTCAACACTGTCATTGTTTGTATTAGGGAAAATTTGAAAATAAATTAAGGCCAATATAGATGACATAGTATTATACTACCATTAAAAAGTGTTATTTTGTAGTTCATCTGATGATACAGAAAATGTTGTCAAGAAACATTAAATTAGAAAAATCAGTGTAAAACTTTATATGTAATATCACAATTGTGTAAAAGAGAGTAGTTATATGTGTGCATGTATAAATACATTAATTCAGAATACATTAATAAACTGGAAAGAATAAAAATATTGAGAGTGGCAATTGCTAGGTAGTTATATAGAGGATCTGTATTTGTAACTTCATATATTTTCCATATTCTCTAAAATGAGCTGCTATTACATGTTTGATTTTTTTAATAAATTTTTTTTACCTCCTGTGTTTGATACCTATATGTGGAATAGAAATTGAGATAGAATAGAAATTGTCAAGAGATGATTTCAACCCAATTTTCTAGACTGTTCTTAAAGAGCTGAAAATACATTCCTTTTTCTAATTAAACAATAATAAAAGCAAGATGCTTTTAATGTATTTCATATTTTAAGGTTAGCATGGAACATCAAATTTATATAATTTATAAGTTCTAGGTATACTTCAGTCATTCGTTTCAGAACACACTGATATAACAGTAGTGCTTATTTCTTTACAGGTTTTACAGCTGCCTACAATGTGCTTTGGAAAGGGAAACTATTACTGACTTACATCCCAAAGAGAAAATCATCGTGAAAAATAATTCATATTCTCATAAGAAAAAAAGAAACCGAGAAAAAGCAAGTGGCAAATGTGTTACTGAAGAAAATGATAAAAAACTTGAAAGTGATGATGATCCAGGAATCAGTGTTACTCTCTTCCCTGAAGATTACTAAGATTTGGTTCTAAAGTGTCTTTGGTAGAATATGTTTCTAATAATTATTATAAAGCTGCTCTTTATAAGAGTGTTTTAGTTCATTGAGTATATTAGACATTCAGAAAAGCAAGGTTTAATTTTTTTTTTAATTTTTAAATTTTATTTTTGTTTAAAATATTACAGATGCTCCTTTTTCTCCCCAATGACCCGTATTTTAGAGACACCCATCTTATAAACATAGATGCCTTTTTAAAGTAGCTGTGTGTGATGTTTGCTCATTAAGTACCATCTTTTAAATCACGGAAATTCATTACAAAAATAAAATTACAATTTTTAATGCATCTCTTTTTTTTAAGTTTTAATTTCTACTTCTGCAAAACAGAACTATCATACTCTTTCAAGAGAAACTGAACTTTAGGAATACTTGAATAAAAGTCATAGCAACATTTTACTTAGGTTTAATTTTGAAATCTGCAGCCTTAACAGTACTTCAGAGTTTGCCTGCTGCCATGGAGTCCAATGACAAGATTTTCCCTCTTTTGACTTTGTGAATAAAACGACTGTTACCCTTTTTGTTCAGAACAAAATAATCTGAACCGTTTTTCCCCTTTATTTCTCACAAACCAGTCTCCATAAAACAGTGAGCATGATTTTTCACTAAGCCTGTTCAGAAATGATAACTTAAGACGCATTTTTTAAAAATTCAACCTAATTGTTAAAAGCATTACAGATGTCCCCTTTTCTCCCCCCATTGACCCCCTCCACCCCACACCCACCCCATCCTCAGGCGCTTCCCACACCATTGTCAAGACACAGGCATCTTAATGGAGCAAGTGTGCTGTGGAAAATTGCCAGGAATCAGAAGCCTTGGGTTTGAGTTCTGACTACTGCATAGAAGCTGGAGGTCCTTGAGCAAATCGCTTCATTTCCTAGGGCTTCCATCCCTTCTATACAATAGTTATTGTAATACCTGGAGTCGAGGAACCTTGATTTTTTTAAACAACTCATCCAAGTGATTCTGATAAAATTAGGCTAGTACTTTTAGAATCCACTGGTAACAGACTTAATCCTGGAGGCACTGAAGAGGAATTAAAGATTTTTTAGTAAAAAAAAAGTAACATGACTAGATGTTGCAGTGTACTGTGTGCATTCACATAGAAGGCTAAGCAGGGGCTTCCAGAAAATTAAGTCACTGTCCTTATTCTTTGGTCTGAGGCAGCTGCTAGGAGGATTGGCAACCGGTACAGCTGTGTACGTTGAACTCTGCACAACTCCAGGAGGGGACATTGTCCACATATGACAGTATGAATGACGCCCGTGAACTTGTGCAGTGCACATTCCTATACACTAACATATACAGCAGTCCTGCCAGAAGGAAATTTGGCGAGGAGAGAAATCTTACAGTCGTAGAATGTCTGGAACATTTCTTCTAATTTAATGAATAGGCTATGGAAAACCTGCAACGCAGGTAGATCGAAAGAGGAGAGAAATAATTTAAAAATAAGTCCTACATACATAGGAACTGTAGGAAAAGCATTGGGGTGGGGTTGGGGAATGACTATGCATTGTGCTGTTTAGAAATATCTCTAATGGGCTCAAATGCACTGACACTTAACTCATTTAAACTGATCCCTGAGGGACCTATGTATTCCAAAGTTCTATACCCTGAGTATATGCATGAGAATCTGGAGGAGAGGAGCTGCCTCCTAATTCCTTTATTTATATGTTCAAGCCACATGCCTGATCAAAAATATTAAAAACTGCAAGTGAGCAATTTAGTAATAATTTAATATGTAAGATCACTTATTGAGAAATACTGAGTGGTTTATTTTCATTGTTGTTGATCTCCCCAAAATAAAAGATTTTTTTTTCTTCCCCTAGGACAAAGGCAAGTATTTTTATTCCTAAGGCCTGGATTCTCCATTTCTCCACATCACCTATGAATTAACTATAGTTGAGTTGAACAATGCAAGAGTTAGAGGCACCAACCCCTTGCACAGTTGAAAATTTGAATATAACTTCTGACTTCCCCAAAACTTAAATGCTAATAGTCTACGGTTGACTGGAAACCTTACCAATAAACAGTATATTAACACATATTTTTTATGCTATATGTATTATATACTGTATTCTTATAATAAAGTAAACTAGAGAAAATAAAATGTTACTGAGAAAATTATTAAGAGAAAATACATTTACACTATTGAAAAAAATCCACATATAAGTGGATCCCTGTTTTTCAAGGGTGAATTGTACTTTCGTGTTCTAGAAGAGAAAAAAAAATGTCATTTGTTGAGAAATAGAGAGGGAAACTAAGAAACATGCTTTCGTTTTTGAAATTCTGAGCCAAGGTCATAAACTAGTGGCCAAGGTATGGCCAAGCAGATGTGTTTTGTTTGGCCCACACATAGGATATTCTTCCTAATTGAGTCAATATTTTAAAATACAATGATTTCATTTGTTTTAAAGTACATCTCTAGTTTTTCTTTAAAAATTGGAAGGTCTGGCTACACTAGGCCCACATGACAACACTTAGCAGAGCCAAGCACTGGCTGCCCCTTTGGGCAAAGCTTGTTTTCCTGCTCACCGCAGTCGCAGCTCCCCCTCCTGGCTCCCTGACTTACCTGCTGCAATCATTCCATCCTCGATGCCTGATCCTGTGGGCACCCGCGTTAGCAGCCCCTGGTTAGAACTTTCGAGAGAACTAAACTGTATCATGACATTAGTATATTATACAATAAGTAAGAGACTTAAACAGGACTGGCTACATAATTTGCAAAGGCCAGTTCAAAATAAAATTGTGGGACCCCTTTTTTTAAAATTGCTAAAGAATTACAAAATGGCAACAATGGAGCATTAAGTCAAGTGGGGGCACTTCTAAGCGTGGGCCTGTGCAACTACGCAGGTTATACACCCATGAAGCCGGCCCTGGATTGGAGGCTCGGTTCTTCAAGAAGAGGGGACTGGGTGCCAGGGTGTTTCACCCTCCTGCCCCCATTAGGAAAGAAGCAGGGTGCTGCAGGTTCTGTGATGTGCCTGGGCTTGGTCCTTGCTCTCACACGCAAAGTCCCTGAGGTGGCAGGACCACGGGTAGCTGTTCAGGAGCCTGCAAGGACTGAGTACTCATCACTAATGTTTGGAAGCGAAGTCAAAGGTCTCAGTGGTTAAACTGAGAAGACGTGAAATTAAGTCTTCTTCAGAGCCACCTGATTTCAAACAAGAACAAAGGCAGTGACGACCACCACTGAAAAGGGTTTTGAAAAGGGTTTTCCCCATTTTGACAGGAGTTAAGTTCCTGGGTTAAGTGTTGGAGAACCTTGAGAAAAGACTGCAGTCATCCTTCTATGGGTGGGGCTATGAACGGGCTTTAATTTGGATGGGGGTGCGAGAATAAATCTAACACTGCCATATAAAGCATATTATAAGGAATATTTTTTTGGTTAGGATTTTTGGCCTTTAAAAATGGCTTTTGACCCTCAGGCCTCTACTTTCTCTGCTCTAATGTACTGCTCTAAACACACAAGCTTATCTCAATGAAAAATAATTTTAGTACCCATAAATGCTTATGTTCTTAAGCTCAACAGTTTAATGTCCTGGATTTTATTCACTTGGTTCTTGCTAAGCGTTTATTTCTCAGACCTTTTTCTTTTTAAATTTTAACTTTAACCCATTGTACATGTTACATTGTACATTTATTTAATAGATTGTTTTAGAGCAATTTTAGGTTTACAAAAAAATTGAAAAGTACAGAGTTCCCATATACCCTCAAAGGTTTATTATATATGATGTATCATCTGCAAATAATGACAGTTTTACTTTTTCCTTCCCAATTTGAATGCCTTTTATTTCTTTTTCTTGTCTAATTGCTCTGGCTAGGTCTTCCAATACTATGTTGAATTAAAGTGGTGAGAATGGACATCCTTGTCTTGTTCCTGATCTTAGAGGAAAATATTTTGACTTTTCACCACTGGCCATGATGTAAGCTATGAGCTTGTCATAAATGACCTTGATTATGTTGAGGGTCCCCTCTATACCCACTTTGTTGAGAGTTTTTATTATATATGGGTGTTGAATTTTGTCAAATGCTTTTTTTCTGTATTTATTGAGATGATCATATGATCTTTATTTATCCTTCATTTTGTTTATGTGATGTCTCATGTTGATTGAATTGCAGATGCTGAATCATTCTTGTGTCCCTGGAATAAATTCCACTTAATCATGGTGTGTGATCCTTTTTGAACTATTACAATTCATCAATGCATTGTATGTGTGAGAGCTCAAGATCATTATCTAATTTATTGTTTTACAAATGAATGACAAAACTCCCAATCAAATTCTATTACTATTCACTTCTTGGAAAAATATTTATAATATAGTCAATAAAATTAGTAGTGAAAAAAATAAGTTCAGGGGGCACTGTGTGCACAATATCATACTTTATATCTGACAAACTATCCAAACTTCCAGAGCTGGCATTCTAAGGCTGCAAAATATACTTTGTGATTAAAGGAGATAAGTTCTGTTTTTCTACAGCAGGCTTTTTAAAAAAACTTCTTATTTTGAAATAATTTCAAATCTACAGAGAAGTAATTATATATGTGTATAAATATTTTTTCTGAAAATGTTAGAGATACTATGCCTCTTTATTCTTAAATATGTCAATGTATATTCCTTTAGAACAAGATCAGTCTAAGCACAATTACAAAAATCAGGAAATTCAACATTTATATAACGCAATTATACAATCTACAAGTCATAATCAAATTTTGTCTATTTTCCCAGTGATATTCTGTTTAGCAATTTGTTTTTCTGGTCCAGGATCCATCTTAGGAATTGGATTTAGTTTTCATGTTTCTTTAATCTCATTTAATCATTAATAATGTTAATAAGCCTTTATTTTTCATAACTGACATTTTGAGGACTACACGAAGAGATTTGTTTTTTTAAATAGTGATCAACTTCTATTTTTCTTGCATTTATTCATAATTAGATTCAGGTTATGCATTTTTGTCAAGAACACGACATAAGTGACGTGTTCTTGTCAATGTATCAGTTCAGGAGGCACATGACTTCAGTTCACCCCATTACTGGTGACATTAACTTTATTAGTCGGTTCATGTGGTATCTGCCAGGTTTCTTCACTCTAAAGGCAATATTTTTTCCCTTTTGTATTAATAACAAATTTTTAGGATGCTATACTTTGAGAATATGTAAATAACCTGTTCCTCATCAAAACTTTATCCACTAGTTTTAGCATCTAGTCACAATTTTCGTTGGAATCAGCTGTTACTGTGATGACCGTGCTTGCAAACTAGTAATTGGCTGTTTTCATTATCCCCCCTACACTTACTAATTAACATTCTACTTCTAGAGAAAGCTTCCCCTTCACCGTGTATGTGTGTGATCAGTATGGACTCTTATCTTATTCAGTGGGCTGTAATCCATTGCTATCATCCTTTATTTTAATGCTCATATTGTCCCCGATTTGGACAGTGGGAGTAAATTCCAACTGGCCCCTGTGCCCTTCTCGCGCCAACTCCAGGTTTTGAGCGTTTCCTTCTGATTTCACACAAGACGTTCCGGGTTCATCCCAGCCATAGAATCAGTCAAAGAGCGTCGGTTTCTTGTTATTTAGAAACTACGTTCTGAACACTAGGTGTGCTCATGACAGCAAGTTTTCTGTTTTGTTTTTAAAATAATTATGGAATGATTCGTCAGGGTATAATAATGAATATGCGATAATTACTCAGAGGTTGGATCTTGCAGTTTACATCATCCACGAGATATGTTTACAGAAATGACACCTAAGACTGTCTACTAAGTTCATTTCTCTGTGATGTAGCAGCAGGAATGTTCAGATTATTTCACAGAAAAGTCTCGTTACATTTATTTAATGAATTCCTCTGTTCCTCAGCATTTCATGACTTAATATTATCCCTACCTATTTTCCAGGATATGGAAGGACTTAAGGAAACTGTTCTTAACCCCTTGGAGAAAAACACTATGCAGAGATCAAGAAATTCTGGCTAATTTCATTTTACTTAACAATTGCCAATAACTTATTCAAACCGCCTGTTGATGTTGCAGCTAATTTGTACTGATACTATGAGGCAAAAGCAAATTAGTAAGTCATGTACACTAGCCAGTGTTTTCCACAGCCACAGGCACATAGTCAAACCGAAGTTGAATGTGTCAGTTCTGTAAAGGGCAGGGAGAGGCAGAGCGCCCAGCGTCTGGATTTCTCACAAGCAGCCACCAGGTGGCAGAGCACCACACGCCCTGGGCCCAGCAGAGCAGTCTGGGCCTCATTTAAGACTGAGGTGCTAAGGGTGGGCTTTGGTTTGATTTATTTTTTTTATAAAACCAATTCCAGAATATTTTAACATTTTAATTACTAACTGCTACTTAGAAAGAAAGAATTCTGCCACTTATTCTTCTAAAAAATGAAGTCATGTTATGTGAAATTATGTTTTTAGTCACTTGGCATTTTAATAAAAGCTGTATAACCAGAAGTTTTCACCTTTGTTGTGGCAGTATGCCATTAAAATTATAGTATAGCTAAGGTGTGAAATGAAATAAATATTGGGAACTAGATTTTCTTCAAATTTTTAGTAGGCTTGATTTCTAAAATCTACATAGTTTGAATTATATCTTTAAATATTTTCACACATAAATAAAATGCATGTATAAGGAATTCATAATAAACATTTTTAATAAAATGAAAAGATTAACCTATTTATTGATTTGTGTATAAGCCTCTAAGGAAATTGCTGTCTCCTTCTGCACATCTGCATGAAATCTACAGGTGTCCTAGGGAAAGAGTAGGTAACTAGTTAAATTGACCAGGATTATAGAGTTTCATGTCAAATTTTTTCTTTAGAATTTTTAATGTTACTATTCTTCATGCCGTTCGGTTTGTTCTTTCTGTTAAATATAATGTTCAGCACTTACGCAAGTCGTTACAAAATGTAAATATCTACAGTCAATCCCACGTGCATAACATATAATCCATTGCTGTTGGTTTAAAACAATCGTTCTAACATTGATGTTCCCTGATTCTGATGACATTGTATTCTTGATTTTGTATAATTGTTGACAGATTATTTCTGATCCCTTGATTTTGAGGCACTTTTGTGACACCGAATTTTCTTTATGATTGTGAATGTAAAATGTAAATAGTACACTTTCAATTTAGGGAGCTGTGCTGAGGATTTCAAAATACAGCACCTCAGGGTATTTAAGACTACAATTGTGGTTTGGTGGTGAAAAAATAGAGATAAGTTAAGAGAATCTGGAAGTGAAGTCTGGTAGGAAATAGTGTCCCTTAATACAGAGATAAAGATAAACAAATGCTGAGAAATTTTAGCGATTTGCTTTCCTGCTACTGCTAGTATGTGTTCGATGCAGTCGCAGCGAGTCCGGTTTATCCTTGTAATCTCTAGTTTACACTTGGCACTTGAAAAAACAAAGGGACATTTTTTCTTAAATATTCCATTTGTGTTTTCACTTACGAACTTCTGAAGGTACTTGGCATGTGTTCCTCCATGAATTTACGTTTTTCTTTCTTGCTTGGATCTCCTTTTTGGATGCTAACTATAACTGTTTCCCCAGACTTCTCTATAATGCACTCTAAGCAAATCAGTCCTCTAAATGGGAAAACACTATTTGTGGGGACAGTCTTTCGCTCAAGGAATGAAGAATAATTCTTTAAAAGGGTTGCATTTCGCCAGCCGTATCTATAGTCACTTATTTTTCCTTTCCATATTTTTAAAACTGAAAAGCTACATATGGCACCTTAACTCTTGTTTGGCCGGTCAGTGGGCTGCTGCTCTGTTGATGTTGAACAGTCTAAATATAGAAATGAGAATATAGCTTGCATCAGTTCCAGTATCATGCCTTGTTTCTATGGAAAATACATGATTTGATTTAATTACATAATCTGCTGTTCTCTTAGGCAGGGCTTCCAACAGGGCCAAACAATTCTGAAGCAGGTTTGTCTTTTTTTTTTTTAAGAGGCCTAATCAGAAGGGATTTGTGATACTGAAATCACTAAGAGGTAATTATGAATGATTTTGTGCAATTCAAAAGTGAAAAATTCCTCCCCAAAGCCCCAAATCTTTGAGTCTATTTTGTTTTAAAATAATGGAAGTTTGTTGTTTTACTTACCTATCCCACTAGTGTAGTGCATGGATATCTCAAATGCCAAAAATGAAAATATGTTCCTGTAAAGAAAGATGAATAGATCACAAGTGACAATAAGAAATGACACATAATATACCTCTAGAAGCAGAAATTTCCACATGGTGAAAGACAAGGGAATTTATTCCTTGAAAATAATATTAATGACAGGTTTCAACACTGAGATTGTTCATTATTTCTTTACAATCAGAGAAGAAAAACATTCTTCAGACAACTTTCCATAGTCTGTTGACACGAACATTATTTTTTGCTATGAAAGTAGAAACTAGTAATTACATTTTTAAAAATGACGCTCTGGTAATTATATATTTTAAATATGAATCCTGATGTTTAATTAGATCGTATGACTGTAATATCAGCTCACATTAGCAGCAGATTATCAAATCCTAGCAATTCCTCCTTAGAGAAATACAAGAAGAAAAGACTGTTATAATTGTGATACATAAATAGAATAAACTATAATGCAGCACAATATTCTTTAAATATTTTAATGTTTACTAATGGTGTTGAGTAATGAAGTTTATTATCATGGCATATTCTTCCTAGGTAATTACTCTGGTAGCAATGAGCACAGGAAGAAGCATGCTGTTTTTTTCTTCCAGCTTTCAAAGTAAGCTCAGAGTAGAATGCAAAACATACACTTGAAAGTGGTTTTGTGTATTTTTATTACACATATATAGGTAGTATTACAATTTTTTTTCTGAAATTAATTACATTGTGCTTGGATGTTAGGTAAGTAATTTTTATTTTAACTTATATCACAAATCTGTATTTTATTAGCTCTTACTTTCACTTTTTTCTAATTTTCACTAACAGATAATGCAGTGCAAATTAAACCTCTTGTTAATTTATCTATCATTTACAATCAACAGTTTCTGAAAAGCTTAAACACATGCCTAGCTTTTGTATTTTAATGTTTGATTTTGCATGTACCACGATGAGTTCGGGTTCTGAGTTCGTTTTTGTTCTGATCCCCTCCTTGCTTTGACAAACCACACCAACTGGCATTTACCGGTTTGGTTTATTTGCCACAAACACAAAGAACGTCACAATAGAGTTTATTCATTTGTGAATCTTCACACAACCTTTCCAGGAGCGTTCTTCTTAGTAAGGAGACCCCTGTACAATGTATGTGTCACACTTCTTTGATACCCGTGGGAGCTGTATCCCTTAATATGATATTTTTCTCCCCCAAATTTGCTCTTTAAGATACAGTCTATACTGTTAAATAGCTACCAAATCCATTTGTGTAGGTCTAGTGATACAAAAGCTTTTGAATACTTATAGATTTTGAAGTCTCCTTATAAAGTGTCTAACGAATTACACAGCTAAACCAACTTGAGTGCTTTTCCATGTAGTCCATAAAAGCTGGATTTCCTACACACAGGTAACTTTACTGCTCAAGAAGCCTGCCTTGAAATTGTTCCACACACATTGTCCTTGACGATGCCACCAGAATTTTTATTAAAAATCCTGCCTTTCTTTCCCTTGTAGCTACATCTGCTATAACTCATAGCTATAAATATATATATTTTGTAATGAGAGAAAATTCCTTTCTGAATGACAAAAATCTAATATTGCATGAATGGATGTGAGGATTAGATATTTTATTTACTGGGCAAAAGAAAAGAGATTGTCTTTATGGTGTACTTTGTGTCTCCTTGTGTTGAATAAAGCAGCTAATTTTACTACAAGCAGTGGCAAAATGTGTGTGCTAATATTACTATATTTATAAACAATATTTGGTGCTTATGATTTACTCTAAGAAATTTATTTCCTAACACTAGGGGTCCTTTTAGCTTGTGGCAATATTGTAAGATATTTAGTTTTAATGAAAGAGAAAGTCAGGAATATGATATTTCCTAGAAAAGTGCTATCCTGGAAAAACATTTTCCTGGGCTCAGATCCCTAATTTCTCCCCTAGTTGGACTGTGAATAGATTCTGTTACTTGGTCTAATTTTTAAAATGTCAAACAAAAGTGTGCTTTGAGTTTCTTATAGAAAGTTCACTTTTTGTTACTTTAAAAATGTTCAGGCTACTTTTGAGATTCGGATCCTGTTTTTGTCTGTGGTCGTTATTTAATATTTTGTTCGCCTTTGGGTTTTCTTGGCCTTTTTTTCTTCAAGCCCACATTCCCTTCCTCCCGAGCCTCCATATTTTTTCACTAATTTTCAAAATGCTATGAAAGCTAGCAAATGCATCCATGAGAATGGAGTCTTTTTCTTCCCATAACAAAATAAATACTTCCCATCACTATATCTCAGATTTCCTTACCCTTAAAAGTTTTAAAAATGTCAAGCTCTTTCCTAGGAGTACTTTGTGTTCCTTCTTTGGTACTTAATAATATCTCGATTCCTTATTTTTTTTGTAAAAATTCACTTTGAGGCCATGGTGCTGGACGTGAAGGATGATATAAGGGAAATGTCATGTTCTTTTTCAGAGTAGCATTATGTATTTTAGAATGCACTATAGATTATGTAATATGAATTATGATTTTGTTTATATTGAATGGAGGGTGTAATTGCAAGCTATAAATCACTTCTGGGTATCTGAAAAATGTAGCCTTCTTACTCTAGTTACACACATAAATAAAGATAGTTATATTTGTTTTTCTAAATCTAGTTTTAAAAATCTGCTGAAAATCTGTTGTGCTTCAGAAAGCATAGCGTATTCTGTTTAACATTTTCAAATGAAAATCAAAATATTCCCTTTGACTCAAAAACTGCATATACTTTCTATTTCTAGTATTTGTTGGGCCTATGGAAAATACCGGGAGAAAGCTATTTTTTTCCTGCTAAAAATAAATATATGATAAAAATGTCCATTAAGCTTACATTGATTCAAATGACAAGGAGTTCTACTTTTACTAACTTAGAATCAGAATTATGGCCTGAATTTCTATGCATGTCAATGATGCTGTTCAGAGCTACAGCTGCAGAGGCCTGTGTTCTGCCCTCAGAATTGCCTACCTGCAAAGAAAAATGGGAGAATAAAGCTGTACTTTGGTTCTGCTCCTGATTGTCCACTCTGTTGTAAGTAACTGGTCTCCATTTGGAAAATAAAAGAGACTAAAGTATATTTTCTGTAGGTGAAGCTTTATTGTCCTCATACCTAAGGACAAAAGGGTTCTGAACTACAGAGAAGTTTTATTACGAGCTTAATGAAAAGTGGCAAAACATGCAGAAACAGTATTGCTGCTCACACCACAGGCTGAAGTTGCATGTTGATGGTAAGCACATCCTATTACAAAAATCACTGATGTCTGTACACTGTGAGGCTAACATGCCATGTTTCCCCAAAACCCACAATTTAGAGCCATTTGAAAGAATGATGTTGAAAGAATAGAATATAATGCAAAAGGTAAGGACAGCCAAGTTTTAACTTAATCTCTGTCATTCACCAGCTT
Source organism: Miniopterus schreibersii (assembly GCF_964146895.1). Classification (NCBI taxonomy): domain Eukaryota; kingdom Metazoa; phylum Chordata; class Mammalia; order Chiroptera; family Miniopteridae; genus Miniopterus; species Miniopterus schreibersii. The sequence goes on from NC_138109.1 coordinate 47,040,387, forward strand.
TTGTTTCCACATTTACATAATAATTGAGAGGCTGAAAATTGTGGTCTCCACTATCTTTCCTGTGTTGGTGACTCAATATATCTTTCTGGCCTGTACTCTTAATAGCTGATTTTCTTTCTCAGACAGCAGCATGGCCCTAACCTCTTTTGGACAGTGTTACATCCGATATGCATGCTCAGCTGCTTTGTAATGAGAATATTGTATACACAGCATGTGTGAGTGTCTTGCTCAGTAGATATAATTACATTAATCTTCTAAAAAGTACCTATGTAAAAGGTACCTCACTTTTACGGATGTAACATGTTAATGAAATGATTAGTATACATCTATTCATTCTAATGTATAAGTTCAAAAATAAGAGTGTAGAAGATAACTATATATTACTATATTTCTAGCAACAGAAACTTTACCTGAGCCAAATCCATTAACACTGCAACACTGAAAGAAAAACCCAATGGAGCATTTAACAGTATTATTTTTGAGGAAGTCAAATTCTCTGAGAGGCCAAAGCCTTTTCCAAAACAGTGATACTCGTGGACATTCACTCAAGCTTATTTGCGAATATTATAGGTAAATGTGTATTAAAAAAATTGACAACTCCTCTTCCCCCCTTTTGAAGACTCATAACTCTGACCTTATTGGAACATGTGACATGGCACAAAATATGGCCATATTTTAATATATATGGAAAAAAACATATTTCCAATGTATGTTAGTTGTGTTCTAGAATGGTAGCAACGGGATTTGATGTCATAAAAATGGTAGCCCCCAAGAGAAACACATTACAAAAGCAACTCCTTCCCACCCTCCTCCCTCCCCCTGAAATAATAACAATTTGCTAAATTGTTGGGAAGTTGTTATAATTCCTTTTCCAAATTATTACTCGCCCTTTAGATTAGAAATGAGGCCAGGGTTAGCAATCAGCTATAAATGGTAGGATTTTTCAAGTAAGAAGCACTTGTCTGATTGTGAAGTGGAGGCCATTACTGCCTTGATTGGGCCCCTTTTTTTTTCAGCTTGCTTGATTTGTGGTTGAGAGCGCACATTCACTCCTGTACTGCGAGCAATCAGAGCCTCCCCCCTCTCATTTTTTGCTCAGCGATTTAGGGTCCACTACTTTGGCACAGCTGCCACCTTTTAGCCTCCATCATGCAGAATATATTCTTTTTTTTTAAATGGATGGGGGATGGGAGCAGGTAACCAATGTACATTTGGCTTCCTGATGTACCTATTTTATATTTTCAGAGAGAACTTTGTCATTCAATTACAATCATGTTGGAACTTGCACTTCCACACTCAATAAATAACTTTGGATGGAGACTTGAAGCTTGTTAGAGTTTATTTTCCATTTCTTCATTTATCCCACCAGGAAAAAAAAAAATAGACACACAAAAAAAAAACAAGTGGAGAGACAAAGCTGACACTGAGGCAGTCTAGGGCACATTTAGCTTTAGCACTAGCATAGTCTTTGTTCTCTGAGAAATTACACAGAAACAAGGCTTTTGTTTTTGTTTTTGTTTTTTTTGCTTTTGTTTTGGTGGGCATTTCATAAGTTTTGCACCAAATCTAAGGTCTGTAGGCTCTGCTAGGAATATAAATAAATCTTAAGATACCTAGGAATAGAATTGCTGACTCATACAGTAAATCTATGTTTAACTTAAGAAACTGCCTAAGTGTTTTGCAAAATGACTGCATCATTTTTTATTCCCACCAGCAAGGTATGAGAGTTTCAATTTCACCTTGTTCTTGCCAACACTTGTTACTGTCCATCTTTTTTATTATAATCATTCTAGTGAAAAATTGATCTCATTGTGGTTTCAATATGTATTTCTCTAATAACTAATGATGATTACAATTTTTTCATGGACTTATTTGCTATTTATATATTTCTTTTGAGAAATGTCTGTTCAAACATTTTGCCCATTTTCAATTGGTTTTTTTCTTATTATTGACCTGTAAACATTCTTTATATATTCTGGATATAAGTGCCTTATTGGATATACAATTTACAAGTATTTTCCTCCCAGTCTGTGGGTTAATTTTTCACTTTCTTGCTAATATCTTTGAACCACAAGAGTTTTTAATTTTGAGCAATTCTCTTTTGAACCCTTAATGTAGCACAACATTGAATCAGTTCTGAATGTAATTCTTTAAAGAGCCAGAGAGAAGGAGATGTAAAAGGTTAAAAACAAAATCAATAATTATACTTGGGTTAGTGTGAAAAAAGGAAGAAATTGTTTCACTAACCCACTGCCTTTAAAAATAATCTGAAAGCTTTCACTAGGAGAAAAAGTATTGTTTCATTTTTAACTCTTCATTGCTAACTTTATGTGGGGCATTTGAATCTTATCCTAACTAGAGTGGAGGAATTCAAAATTCAGCCTTGCCCAGGTTGCAAATGGTTTTGAACAATGCATGTATCTAAATGAACCCAAAGCCACAAACAATATTCCTTGTGCATCCACCTCTGAGTGACGGTAAATGGCTGAAGAAAAAATCAGGATGTAAAGAATCTTATTCCCAGGCAGGAGACTGATTTTGAGCTCCCGGACCCATGGCTTTACCTTGTTTGTGAGATGCCTTCTTCCTAGGTCCACCCACATCAGTGATTAGTAACAGCAACAACTTTACAGCCCCTGCTGAATGCCAAGTTTTCCAGACACATTTGGTAGAGATGTAGATAAAACTATTAGCAATAAATGCATCCATTTAAAAGTTCCTTTAGGGGAAAAGAGGAAGAAAAGAAACCTACTTGTGAGGCAGACCTAGAACTTGTAATACCCATGGCTCAGCTCTAGTGCAGCAGAGGTTTGTGTTTACCTTGCTCTCAGCAATAAAATGGCAAGCATTTCAATATTTTCCAGAGTCTGCAGTTTCAAAGTACCCAGCAATGAAAGCTTCAGAAAATTAATAATTAACTGTTAACAGGTTTACTTTGCAAGCCCAGATTTTCATGTGGCATTTGTTGTGCATCGTAAACAAGATATGCCCATAATGCACTCTGGCTGCCTCTTGCTTCCTTCCCACCTTTGTACGATTATGAATTTAGCCACCAATATCCAAAAAGTACATACAATTGCAAAAATATTAAGGAGTACTCTTACTTGACTTTATTAAACTTCAGAGGGTTTTGTGTGTGTGTGTGTGTGTGTGTGTGTGTTGTTGTTGTTGTTTTTTTAAATGACTCTCTGGATATAACCAAGAATTCAGTAACAACCATTGTTACATTTTATCTTATAGATGCACATGTTGTTGGGTATATAGTGTTAAAAATGGCAGTATTGTGTGGCCTAAATGTTTACATCAAATTCTCTTGCACACAAGTAAGAAGTCATTACCTATATTATTTTTACACTTAATTTAGCACTATGTGTCACCTGGATTTCTCCTTTAAAAAGTGACTTTCAGTTGAGACTCCTCTAAGAGTATAATTGAGTCCTAAGGACACAGTTAATCTATTTTTGACAGAGTTGCATATTTGTTCAAATTAACACTGAAAACTGAACTGAAGAATGGTGAAGTTAAGGCCATTGATTGCAATCAACTTTGTGAATTTGAAATGCAGTGCTAATAAGTAATTAATTAGAAAAATAAAATTAAAAGGCTACTAAGTATAGTCAAGTTCCACCAGAGATAAAAACAGGTGAGTTGTGAACAAGAAATTGTCTAGATAAATGTCAGGTAACTGAAGCAGTTCCCAGCAGCTTTTATAAAATGAAAATAGAAAAGGCAGAGCCCCACAAAATAAGCTGTGCTCTGGAAAGAAAAGAAGCCAAATAGGAGAGAAAGACTGTTGATTCCTCCTAGGAACAAATGGAACCTTAGAAGAATAACACCTGTGGTTTTAGATCAATAAGATTTATTGTAAAACAAGGTGAATATTCTTTGATCTCTCAAGAGATTGTGTTATATCAACTAAGCAACTTGACATAGAAAGGAATTAAGCCACTTTTGCCCATCATGAAAGTTATGGAAAAATGGAAATAGACTTGCTATAATTTATCAAAACCTGAGTTCAAGCAGGCCTCCTCAGCCTGTTTTATAGCTGGAATATTAACATATCCACCCAGGCTTCATGGTTTTTTTGCTCACACATGCTCTGTAAGACCTCAGAGCCCTGCAAAGGACTCTTATCCAGTTTATTTGGTAATTAGGTAGAGAGCAGTGGTTTCTTCCAACTTTTTACATTCCATCTAGAAATCTCCCTGACTTGGTTGTCAGAGAAAAAAATGTTCTTTTACTTTCATAGTTCATTGGCTTATATAATATAATATTCAATTAAGTTAGGTGATTGCTACAACTGTGTAGCTGTCATGATCAGCTTGGGGACAAACAAAGCTGAACTTGGGTAAACACAGCACTTAACAGGTAGGAGAAAAAATGCAAGGACACTATTAGCCTTAAGTATTTATGGCATGGGGGTCAGTAAATATGTTTTTGGGTTATGGAGCCTCTCAAACAAAAAAAAAAACCAAACCAACATATTCTACTGTATTCCCTGTAACAAATTTGATCCTGTATAACACTGACATAAAAGTAGTCCTTTAAATAAATGAAAACTCTTCATAAGGGTCTATGGATTCAACTCAAACCAACAAACAGGTACAAAATCTTTGCTCATCCAATGCAAATGTTCATTTATTCCGCAAACGTCTTTATGCTTTCTATCCTGCGAAATTATTCTAATGGGATTCTCTATGGTAAGGAAATTGATTATCCATAGGTTGGACTATCTTTCTCTGTCTTGAAGACCCGTTAACTAGCACCTCCTAATGGCTTTGATCTCTCTCTCTCTCTCTCTCTCATTTTTTTTAAACAATTCCATTACTTTAGCAATTTAATTTTTAGCAATGACTATTCTGTCCACTGTCGTTGATAATTTATCTCTTGATTTTGTAATGATGTTTCAACTATCAATTTGTTCCCTTAGGTATTCAGTGCCTTTCTTTTCCCATTTTCTTTGAATTCATAAGAAACTCAGTCTCATGATACACACATTCAAGCATATTCAGATATACATACACACGGATATTCTGATACTTCTCAAATTTATGTCTCTAGCCCAGATTTCCCAAACTCCACACATATATCCGACTGCTTACTTGACATCTCTACTTAAATGTCTAATAGATATCTTAACATAACTTGTCCAAAACTAAGCTCCTTATCTCTTCCACCCACCTACTTAAACCCACTCTCCTACAATTGACCCTAACTCAATGAATGAACCTCGCAGTTATTCACACTAAAAGAATTTGGGATTATATTTGACTCCCTTGTTTTTCTCATACCCACAGCCAATGTTATAGGCTCCACCTTCAAATTATACCCAGGATTTAATCACCTTTCCCTATATCGCAGCAGCCATCCACTATCCTGCTCCAAATCACCATAATCTCTTACATGGATTTTTTTGGTAATAACCTCGTTATCTATCTATCATCTATCTATCTATCTATCTATCTATCTATCTATCTATCTATCTATCTATCTATTATCTATCTATCTATCTATCATCTATCTGTCATCTATCTATCTATCATCTATCTATATCTGTCTATCTATCATCTATCTATCATCTATCTATCATCATCATCTATCTATCTATGTATCTATCATCTATCATCTATCTATTGTTATATTTGGACATTAGCTATAATTCTGAGATCTTATGAAGCCCTTTCATAGGGTTTACAAAACTAGTTCGGGACGAGGGACTCTGCCCTCTTGTGTGGGAAACACACTCAGGCTTTGGCCTATATCAGTTCACTTACCAGACTGGTCTCCAAGCAGGGTAGGAGGTGGAGGGTGGTTGTTTGGGAATCAAGGCTTTTTAGACTGTGCAGTTCTTAGTAGTTGCTCGATTTTGAAGTATGTTGACCATTTTCTTATTTGTTTGTTGTACTGGTGATGTTTTTTTAACCTTAGGTGACACCTTTCTCTGGTACAGTTTCTATCTGCCACCTTAAGCTAGTAATCTTCCTGTGCTATACATTATTATCCTTTGAAATTTCACAACAGCCTTGTGAAATAAGTAGCATTGTGTGTTTTTTAAGAAAATTAGGCTCAGAGAATACCCAAGACTCACACTTCGTTCTTCTGATCCTGAGCAAGAGGAGTTTTCGCGTTGCCACGCCTCTGTGCTGCGGACGCGTCAGAGCCGCCCTTTAAAAGGCCGGCCGCCTTAAATGCAGTGAGGTGCCTGCCACACGGGCACAGAGCCCCAGAGTCCGTACAGGTACTTACATGTGCGCTTTGTATATTCATGTGATCTTTAGGTGGGAAATGCTTTTCTAAACTTGACTCTAAAGAAGTACATTTGGTGACATAAAAAAAGACAAATCACAATCGAGAAGGTTTCTCCCCCCTAAGAATAAGGAAAACAGAAAAATGTCAATATAAATGAAAGATGCCTATAATATAAATGAGAGATAACAAGTGAACATCATTTTATATACAGAAAATGTATAAATATATTCAATAGAAAAAGTTACTGTCACAGAAAATAAGCAGAGAAAAGGGAAATTTCCAAAAGAAGAAATACAAATGGCTAATAATAAAATAAAACTTATAATCTATTCAAAATGAAAATTAAAATGATATTTTGTTTGACTCTGCGAAAAGATAAAATGATCTATAGTAACCACCATTGGTGAGCTTGTGAAAAATGGGCACTATTATTTCATGTTTGATAATGGTAATGTAACTTGGTTCAAGTTTTCTGGAAGATAATTTTCAATACGTATAAAAAACCTAAAATTATCCATATTCTTTGACTCAGTAATTTTATTTCTATAAATTTCCATAAGAAAATAAGCAGAGGTGAATTGAAAACAACCTAAATGTTCTACCATAAGAGATTTACTGAATAAATTTTTATAATCCAAGTGATGAAACACTAACAAACATTTTACATTATTTAGTAATAAGAACATTAAATAAAATGAGAAAATTATCATGCTATTGTTCTATAGTTTCTTGAAAAAGAAAACTATAGAAAGTTAAGAATTATATGATCATATTCACTAAAGTAATAAATAATAAAATAATATTTTAAAATATGTAGACAGAAACCAAGGTTACCAATGGTTATATATCTCTAGATAGGAAACTCAGATGTGACTTTAGTTCTCTTTTTTTTTAACTTAAAATTTTTTATTAATTTTGAAACAGACTCAAATTTACACACACACACAAAATTTATTTCCTGAACTATTTGAGAGTCACTAGCCAACATGTTGCCCCAACATCCCTGCACACTTTAGGGCGTATTTCCTACAAATGAGAACATTCTTATACATTAGCCACAATAAAACTATCAAAATCATGAAAATAACATTGACACATTACTACCTTCTAATCCTCAATCCCATTCCACTTCCACTGTGCACACTATAGCAAAATAAGTCTAGTTCAGAAGCACATGGGCATTAGGTCCTTGTGTCCCTTCGGTCTCGTTTGGCCTGGAATAGTCCTCCATCTTTCCTTGACTTTCGTGGCATTGACACTTCTGAAGTTTATCAACCAGTGATTTTGTAGAGTGTCTCTCAATTGGTGGTTGTCTGGTCTTCCACCGGGATTACATGCTGGTTAAGCATTTGTGGAAGCAATTTTGAAACGTGGTATGTTCTTCTCATTGCACCCTATCAGGGAGCTCAGGACTTAGATTTCTCCGTATTACTATGAAGTTCTCCTTGATCACTTTATGAAGGTTGTGTCTGCTCATCTCTCCATTGTAAATTTACTCTCTTCTCATTTTTAATTAAGCAATATTTTTGTAGGAAAGTACGATGGGACTATGTAAATATCCTGTTCTTTATCAAACTTCAATTTTTAAATTTATATCACTAAGGACTCAGTGTTCCTATTTCATCATAATTTATTAATATCTTTATTTTGATGTGTAGTTTTGTCTCTTCTTGAGCAGTGAGAACTTATTCAAGCTGGTTCTGTGTGTGTTTTGGGCAACCCCCATCATTCACTGAGTACTTCTTTGCTTACTGTCACAAGATGTTCTGGGCTCATCTTTTACTTCTTTGCCCCAGTCCTAGAATCAGTCATTTCTCCAAGAAACCCTGGATCCTTTTAATGGAGAATGGTATTTAAAAGACAAGATCTTGGAGCTAAATGTGTTCATTGTTATTGCTGTGTCACTGTTCTCAGGCCCTTTCAATGTACAGAGCTGGAGAATACAGGTATTTACATTTAGATTTACCAGTATATCTATCTATAGTATTGTAATCTATGCTTCCATTTCAGACATCGCAGAGTTCTTTTCAGTTTCCTCCCTTTTCATATTTGCAAATCCTTTCTGACATTGGGACTCCTACTTCCCACTATTCTTAATATGTTTACTTATATGACTAGCACCACTATAATACAACCAATCTTCTGTCCCACAAGGGCTCTAACTCCCCACAACAGCCCATCTGCACCCCATCCCTCCTCAGCCCACTGGAGCTCTGTAGCACGTGTTGGGCCACCTGTTCACTGTGATCTCCCCCTCACCTTGCTGGGGCTGACTCCCCACACAGGGCAGTCCTCTTATGAACATGGCCTCCTAATCCCCCTAGACTCCAAGAGGATGGCGTAAGGAGAGACCCTGCTCAGGGCCATTGTAACTTCCCACCCAGGCACAGATAGATGCCTGCTCTGCCCCACTAAATGTCTCTATGATCCAACTGGTCAGGGAGAAGACAAAAAGGGAAATAGGAGGAAAATTGAAGGGTTTTTTTTGTTTGCTTTTTTTTTTTTTTGATATTTTGTAAAGTCCTCATAATAAACCTGTATTACTTGTATGGTTTTTTTAAAGGGTGATATTTGGGGTATATTTTTTATTTGAAAGATCAGATCCTGATACAGTAGACCAAGGGTTAGCAAACTTTTTCCATAAGCGGCCGGATATTAAACATTTTCAGCTATGTGGACTATATAGTATCTGTAGCAACTACTCAATTCGGCCACCGTATAGGAAAAACAAATGGTAAGAGCTCTGTTCCAATAAGACTGAATTTACAAAAGCAGCTGGCTGTATTTGGTCTCCTTGTGATAGTTTGCCAACCCTTGCACATGTATGTAGGGTTTAGATGCAATAAGCCAAGGTTCAAGCCTGAGCACCCTCCTTCAATACCTGTGAGATCTTGGAAAGTTCCTTAACCTCTCTGAGCTTCAGCTAAGACTTTTATGAGGCTCTCTTGGACTATCAGGCATGCAATACATTGTAAACGGCAAAGTGTTACCCGATACCTAGAAATGAGTTCTAAAAGGGTGAGGTGATGGAAAACTTCGTAAGAGTTTGGATTTTATGATAGTGAATATGAAAATGGAATATGAAGAAGATTAATTTGGCAGTGATTCAGGGGATGAAAAAACTAAACTTAAAGTTAAGAGCTAAGATGTTTCCTTGAGCCTGGGCATGGTAACAATAACAGGTCCAACACCAGACTAAGGAGAAAGAGGCTGGGGGTCTTTAGGAGCAATATACCAAGGGAAACAAATGGTGGGGAGAAGGGAGGAGAGAGAGGGGGAAGGAAAGAGAGTAAGACTGAGAATGAGGGAGAGAAGGAGAGGGGGAAGGAGAGCTAGAAAGGTAAGTTTTGTTAGATTCATTTACCAACAACATTGTTATGCTAACAGGCTGTAGCCAGTCACACTGAAAATTTAAAGCAGGCTTAAACTGAACATCACACTTTTGGATCAAGGAAATGAAAGAGGAAGATTCACCTAAGACTTCAAGTGCATTACTCTAAAAGCCTCAAAAGCCAAGGACAGGAACACCTCCAGGATTTGGTAAGGAACGTTTGATATGGTATTGCTGTAAAATAAGCCAGTTTGCCTCTGCCTCTTGCCGCATCACTTCCTGTGGATCTAGGGGCACTGACCAGTCTTGAGAACATCTTGTTGATCTTTTCCCCATTGATTGTCCAACTTTACCTGTTCACGAACTTTGAAGCTCTTTTAGCATCGTTGGCTTTTGGTACTAGTTTGTTGGTAAGAAATTGCTAAAGATGGAAAGTTTTCCATTAGCTTTTTCGGAGCTATTCTGAAAACTGACACAGAATTTCCAATGAGCCTAAAATTGGGTTAGGAATTCTTGTCTTATTAAATCAGTTCTGGCGCAATAACAGGGTTTGGTTTTTAGTGCCAGCAAAGGTATTAATTATGGATCTCGGGCAAAAACAATTATTATAATGTGATGGGGTAATACTTTGAAAAAGTAAATTGTGTGTTCTTTCTTTTCCTCTGCGGTTATCACCCATCTTGCCTGCAGAAGTATGGCTGCTTTCTATAGATGGGATCAAATGTCAAAATAGAACCAGAACGTGACTGAAAATCACTTAATGCTTAAAAACAATGAGTCCAAGTGTGAACAAAAAATGTCAGAAGTAGAAGCAGAAGCAGTTTTTTCTGCTCCTAAATTTCTAGTCTTGGCTTGACTCCTTTTTCAGGACAGGGGATCTTACCTTATTCCTGCTCTATTACGAGCATCATGCCTAGTGCCCGGTAATTGCTGATGCTCAGCAAATGAATGAACAAATAAAAGACCTTGGGTAAGTCATTTACCCTACCTGGATCTATTTAAAATTTCTAAGTAATATTATCATTTTGATTTGATACAAAGAAATAAAATAAATTGTGCTCTATCACCATTAAGACTGATGTTGACTTAACTTGACGATGGTGAACAGAAAATGGTGTTGTGATGCACCCAGATTTCTCTGCACATTTTTTTCTTTTACCCAGGAAAACCTGGACCCTTTGACTACCCAAAGGAAACAGAATTGAGACACTGTATAAAAACCCGGAAGCAAATCTTTTTCTCTAATTTAGAGAAAGAATGATATCCAGGTCCCAAGGTAATCCCAGACCCAACGTTCTTCTAGGTGGAGTAAAGAGGAGGGATCCACTGGGAGAAGGGTTGGAACATTCATCTGTAGGTGACAGAAGGGGACATTAAAATTCTTCCAAATAGGCAAGGACAAGAATGCTAATGGACTGGCTTGGTGTTTGCTTTGATGCTTGAATATAATAAGGAAGAGATCGGAAGTTACCTGATTCCCAGCCCAATGCTACGGCCCTTTGTCACTTACTATACATCTTCTTTAATACAGTTCTAATTCAAGGCTCTGTGTCAGATGGGGATGATTTGGAAACATTTTAGGGACCCAAAGCTTATCAAAGTACTTAAATGGTCATGGAATGATGAAAAGGAATGTGTGTTCAAATACAAATGGAGAATGATTTGAAGGTTGGGCGCAAGGGATAGCAGATGGTAACTATTAATTATTAGCCTATTACCAAAGCTTCAGCGCAGTAAGAAGGAAGGTATTCTATGTCCGACTCATTACCATCTAACCCTTGTAATGCTTTGATTTCTTGTAAGAACAGTAAAGGAAGACATTTCCTCCCTCTGTTGATGCCAAGAGATCTCTCTGATGTTCAAGAGAGAAGAACTGTGTGGCCACTGATGGAATAATATTGCATTAAATGCCTGAACATATGTATCAAAGGCTCAAGAGTGAAAAAAAATAGGCCAAAGATATTATTACGGATGCACTGTTCTTAAGAAATTATTCTGTATCTCTTGTTCCTAATGAATGCAGGTCTACAGGACAGAGCTGGGCACACGGGGATTTGAGACCTCCCCTCTCAGCTTTGTCTGCATTTAGGTAGCACATAATAAGCGTGTAGTCAGTCTGTGCCCTAGTCAAACGGTTTTAATAAATCCCTACAAGCATTTCAGATCTGAAGCCGGCAAGGGTGTACGTCGGGTAATGCTAGACATGAGTCGAGCCCGACTTTATGAATGAAGTGCCTACATGTCATTAATGTTTCAATAGGTCCCCTAACAAGGGTAATTGGGCCTCCAGGGAGCTTCTCCGAGCCTCCAAGTCAAATCTGCCTGGTGGTGAGGATGCTCGGGCCTTGAAGGTAAGCGAAACCATTCCTGTTTTACCCTGAACCCAAGGGTCAAACAGGCCTAGGGGAAATAGTTTGGAACTGTCATTTAACATTATCACCGACATGTACTGTATTTCCAAGCAGCCTGCAAAGGGAGCCAGCGGCATGCGTACATGGCCCCGAGCTGCAGGGTGGTAGCATGTCACATGTCTGGTAACAGAAGGGGATAACCATCCCAGTACAAACTTGACATATATAAATTGATTACATAAGTGGGCAGTGGTGGTCCTTTCAAGTACACTCCTTTTGTTTGAGCTTTACAGTAAAATTACCAGCAGCAGTTTACAATTAAGGGGAATAATAATAACTGAATATGCTTTCATCTGCACATACAATTACAATGAACTGCATGCCTTAATAGGATTGTGAAAAATCTGCGTTTGACCCATACAAAAAAGTAAACATTCTTGTTCTGGATACTATATCATTATCACAACAAAGAGAAACTCCTGAAATCTGATGATTTAAACATCTGGAGAATGTTAATCACTTCAAAATGACGGATGTTTTTTATTTCGGCTTTTGACAGACGCACTCCTTTCATAGATAGATGATTATTTACATAAATTACATCATCAATGTGAAAAAAAATCAGAATAACTTCAAAGGATAAAATGCTTAATTAAAAAGAGACTTGTATTTCTATTTTTCTCCCTTTCTCTATGTTTTCCCTTCAGAAGAGGAGTAAAATACCCACTCACTTGGCCAAGTCACCAGTTCCTTGGTAGGTGACTCTGAACTAAAAAAATTGTCTTTTTAAGTTGCTTCATGGAGAAGACAATCGCCTTTAAGAATAAATCACTCTGTGGTTAGTGACCTAAAACCTATTCATTGACTTGAGTTCACTTCTAACTTTTAAAGTTTCCCCTTGGGTCAAAATGACAGTTTGCAGTCACTCCTCCACTGCAGTGGGTGAAACTGAGCAGATTCAAGCTCAAGCTGAGCCTGAGACTCACCCTGATTCCCCATTCAGACTCCCAAGTTAGCCTTAGTAGATGGAGGGAAATAAAGACGTTTTAAAGCAACTCGGCTCTGAACCATTGCACTGTTGATGGGGGTGGGGTGGGCAGAGAGGAGACTCAGGAGCAGCCCAAAGAGAAAATCCAAAGTCTGTGCTGCTCAGGGAGCAGCCCCGGGCGCAGTGGCCGCGGTCCCTCAGGGCGGCCTCTGACTGGCTGTGTGCTGCCTGATGCCGGTGGGTAGAGCCGGTGCAATTTGGCTGATCCACTACAATTTCCTCCTACACTCGGAGCTGATCTGCAGGCTGACCTTAGACAATTTGTCTTCTTTCAGGGAGAAATGTCACCCGAAAGGAAGCTATTAAGTCAAGAAGGTAATTCTCTCAGAACAGTCCACTGTATAAACAGAACTTGACCTCAGGTAATTTATTGCTGGTCCCTAACAAAGAGACTTAAGATAGAGGCCTGATAGAGTTGAGATCTGAATCTGTCAATGGAAAGGGCAAGCCAGAACCTCCTAAAGTTTCTTTGGAGTACAAGCCACATGACCATGTTCTTCAAACAAGAAGAGGGGTGTTTGGTCATTTAGGATGAAAAGTTTGCTGGCAAATCGAAAGTCTGCTTGCACAGCGAAGCCACGAATTGTCTTGTTCTTTATATATTCTCAGTCCTCTGTATTAGGCTCACATCTAAACATGACACACAGTTGCATTTTCTTAAAAACAGTGAGCTGGATTCCGTACTGAAAACCCAGGTATGCCTCAGGTTGCTAAGAGATCGGTATTTTTTTTTTAAACACACAGTGGAAAATGAAAATTTACATTTCTGAATGGAGTGGAATGAATCATCTTACTCATGGTCTCAAGAACAATCGAGAGCAGCTCCTGGTTCAGGATCAAAGAAGGTCAGACCGCTGAGCCGACTCATGATAATATGACGTGGGTCGTGCTTAGTGGATAGTAGAGAGGCTCCTAAAAAACAGAAGAAAGAAAGGGAGAGGAGAAGAGAGCAGGCGAGGAGGGCAGGACGTGTAGTAGGAGAGCTGATTAGCTCACTTTTAAGTGCCTTGCTTTATAATTACTAAGGTGAAGCTTTCCATTTCCTATGCCCAAATGAGAACTGTCTGCCTTTTCTCTGGCAACTCTAAAGACCAGCACCTTAATTAATCAATGGCTTGTTTGAAAACAGTGCTTTTCCTCCTAAGGTCCGGACTTTCCTCTCCACTGTCTAGTTTCACTGGCAAAAGCCTTCCCTAGCCACCAGCCCACCTTCCGCAGACCTCTCCTCCCCAAGCTCCTCTCCACCCCACAGAACTCATTAGCCAGCTCCTGGGGGCTGCAGCTAGAGACCACCCACGGCCCAGAGCGGGAAGTGCTGAAAACCTGTCAGCTCCAGCTGACGCGGCTCCGTCAGGTTAGATCTTCAGGCTGTGAAAATTTTTCTGAATTTTTTCCAGAGCACTGCCTGCTGTTGAAATTTTAAGTGTAGGAGGAGCGACTCATCCATTGCTCCTTGACTGGCACTCACTTTCAAAGCGATGGGCACAGAGCCCTAGGACCTCCGAAATCTTCACTAGGCCGGTCTAAAACTGGGGCTAACACCACAGCTGAAGGCCCTGGACACCCCGCAATGCCTCCCTCGAATGGATAAAGTGCTTTGAGATCCTCGCAGGAAAATTTTAAAGGAGGAATTGGAGAGCATAATGATGTTTTTCTAAATTGAAAGTGACAACCAGCATTTAGTGGGGGAATCAGGAGGCAGAATTGAAAGCAGGAAGCCTTATATTCATTACAACAGATGGTTTAGTTTTCACTGAAGGATGAGGAAGAAGCTGAGTGAATGAGCAGCGGTATGTCCTTAAAAGATTCAGCAGCCACCCAATTACACAGGGACAAGCTAGCAGTTACTAAACTCCTGGACTGGTCTGTATTATACAACATAAAGCATCCCTATTGGGTTTGACTTCAGCTGGCTCAAGTCATAGGCAAAGTGTTCCGCTATTAAATAACACCGGTGTAATTACTGGCATGGCTTTTGAAAAAAAAATGGGATTTTGTTCAAATTCCTAGCACAAAGGAAGTCACATAGCGAATCTGTAATAAATACCTGTTGAAAAAAGTAATAAATAATATGCAGTTCAAGAAATTGCTTTCTTCCACTGCTTGGTCTTTCTCTCATCTCTTGCAACCTCTGTGTTTCTTTCCTTTCTAAAAAAGTATGGAACATTTCATATGAAATATAAAATATTCAGGAAAGTACAGAACATAATATAACTGACCTCTGTTTTCCACCACCCAAATTAAGCAGATGTTAACATTTTTCAATACATGCTTGTTATCTCCCTCTTTTATAGACATAAATATATCATCACCCCTTTATCCCTTCCTCCTCACCCTTCCTCAGAGGTAAAAACTTATCTGAAACTGTTTTGTATCATTTTTGCACATATGTTTGTACTTTTACTACATAAGTTTGTGTTCCTGAGCACTATGTACTATCATTTCATTTAACAATTTTCATACATGTCATTATGCTGTATTTATCCTTTTGCAACTTTCTAATTAACACATTTTTAAGATTTATTCATATTGATACATGGAGATTAGTTCATTCAATTGAACAACAACATAGCATTGCTTTATGTGTGCTTAACCCATTCCCTCCTGGGAGACCAGTCCTAGTCCTCAAGAACTGCCACATTGGCCCTGTTTAATAGAATGGCAGGTGGTTGTTTTTTAATCAATTAGTTTTATTAACATACATATATATAAATGGGAGTTCACAGAAAAATGTGACTCTAATGGCAGGTTTTTTGTTTGTTTATTTGTTTACTATTACAAACGAATGCGTAAGTGAACATTTTTGTCCATGTTGCCTTATACACATATAAGAGTTCTCCTAGAGGAGAAATCTGGGAGTCAAATTGCTAAATCCCATAAAATGATCATCTGTCGCCTTATCAAGTACAGCCAGATTGCTTTTTTTTCCTGTTTTCTAATCCTATACACTCCTTCTCAATGTTTAAAGTGTTGGTAAATGTGTTTATTTGTGAAAATAGGATAAATGGTTCAATTAACAAATAAAATACTTCAGTGGCTTTAATAAAACTGAATTCTCAGTCGTAGTCCAATATGGGCTGTCAGGGGCACTTTGCTCTATGTTGTCTTACATTGTGGGTCTCAGTCATCTCCTGGAACCTCATCCTCCTCAACACTCAGCCACACAGACAGAGAAAGAGAGGGAGAGCCTGGAGGGTTGTATGGGAAGTTTCTTCATAGCCCAGGTCTTGAAGGGGTGTGCATCACTGTCCCCACATTTCATTAGCAAGAACTCAGCACATGACTTTGCACTTCTACTTAACTGCAGAGAAGACTGAAAGAGATGAGCTATGTGCCCAGGAAGGGAGAGAAATGGGATTGGTAAACACATAGCAGTCGTTAGTGATATGCCAGTTTTCTTTGGATAGCTATTTGGAATTATAATTGCCGGACCAAAGCATAGGCATGTTTATATGGTTTTGTATTATTTGTAAGCTTTATTTTTGCATACAATGGATATGGGAATACTGATACTATTTCAAATTGCCCTAAAAATTTTTATAATAATATACAATTAGAATTCATGTAAAAAGTAATCTAGCTCTGTCCAAGACTGCTATCTCTTATGAAGTTATAGCAATAGGCTATTATTTCTTTTATATAAAAATAATATTTTGCCCTGGTCAATGTGGCTCAGTTGGTTGGAGCCTTGTTCCCTGCATGGAAGGGTTGCAGGTTCGATTCCCAGTTAGAGCACATACCCTGGTTTCGGGTTTGATCCCTGATCAGGGCATGTGCGGGAGGCAACTGATCGATGTTTCTCTCTCTCTCTTTCTTTCCTTCTTCCTTCCCCTCTTTCTAGAAAATATCAATAAAAAAACACATTTCCTCCAGTAAGAATTAAAACAAACAACAACAACTACAATCTTTTAACAGAGTTCGTTGCTCAGAGACTAAGGAAACCATCTCTGGGAGAAAAGAGCTGCATAGCTGCCCCATTCCACTAAAAGTATCTTTATCTTCATTAAATCAGGTGACAATAAAATGGTGGGAAAGCCTATTCTGAAGTCTTGGGGGAGGAGGGGAATGTCTTGTTGGTCGTAAAGATGGTGGATTAAGAGTTGAAATGATTATGAAGTATACAGAGGCCATACGCCTTCTCTAACTCTTACTGAAAGAAGTTCCTTTCTCCTCCTAGGGATGCCTCTTTGAATCTCACCCGACTCCATAGAAGGTCATCACATAAATACACAATTCCATTTATACCAAATCTTAGTACCTGAAAGAACAATTCTCCCTAATTGCTTTTACTTCTGCTTTTCAAATCCTCACTTAAGAATTTCCAAGAAAGTCACCATATCATTGATCAACTAGGCACCAAGTTCTCTGTGTGGGGCACCAACCTCTCAGGCTCTAGATCTAACATAGGAATGTCAGGCTTATAATAATGAAGAGTTGTAGTTTTAAGTTATTTTATGGAGGCATCTAAATCAGGTGTGATGATGTTTTTAGGGACATAGCATCCAGATTAGAGTTAGTTAGTTTATTAGTTACCTAGGTAACACATGACTTCCAACAGAAAAAGTACTGACCCTATGATCTGAATGTGACCAAAGTTTGGGTTACCAATCACGATAACAGTCTGTAGCACCCCCCTCTCAGGTTTTTCCAGTCTCCCCTGTTATTTGGGCCCTGGGTCTAGTCAGAATATGAAATCTCCAAAAGCACCAGATTTGGGTATAATTTTGCCAAACTGTGGCAAAAAGTGCTGCAGGAAAACATCCTCCCTCTGAGAAACTCCATGGTTTAGCCAATACATTGCTAGCTGAAATTCCTAACATAGGCGAAAGGGTAGCAAATTTACTAATCAGAATTGCAAAGAAGATGGAAACAAATAATTTATTCTAAAGGCTAACTTAAAAAGTAGTCTATGCTATTACCAACCCAAAACATGGTTAACCCCTTCCCGCATTTTAAAATTTCTTCCTGTGTAACTGTACCTCTTTCCCCTTTCTGCTTCCAGTGCCTTCTGACTGTATCTTTCTCACTTACAAATATTTCTCTTTCATCATCTTTTCCCCTCCTTCTCCCACTCCTTCTTTAACTTCTTATCCCCTCCTCCACCTCCCTCCTTTTGTCATCTTCCCACAAGTCATTAACTGGGCTTTATCACAATATTAAGAATATCTTTATAATTGGCCATTGGCGTTCAAGACAACTTTTGTTTCTCATTCCTTGGTCTTAATATAAAATCTGGATTAATTGAATGTTTCACATATAAATTCCAGTGACCTAACTTCACCTGAACCAAGCTCGGTTTAGGGGTTTAGGGTGGGATGGGGACTCTTCATTTTTACCAAATACCCACCAGTGATTCTGACGTGGGTGCTCTGTAAGATCACGCTGGGTGAATCCTGCTCTCACCCATCTTTCATTGCTCTCAGAACTACCTCCTGTGTTACCAATCAAAACCTCTCTCTTTCTACTTAAATCTCAACGTCCACTATCCACAGATCTTGCATATTACTTTACAGAGAACAAGGTAATTAAGGTGAATGTCTTCAGTTTCCACCTCTTGACAACCACTAAAAATGTCTCTGTTTTTCCCCCTGAGTTCATCTTGCCACCCTTCCCATTCTAGCAGAGGAAAGAGAACCTCCTACCCAAGGCTGACAGTGAGCCCTGTGCCCAATGCCACCTGCAGTTTCCTCATTCAGAAGACAATTCCTCCACTCCAATTCCCATCATTCTTTCTTCCTCTATCTTCTTTTCTCTCCCTTCCTCCCTCTCTCTTTTGCCCTCTAACCTGACAATTCCTTGCATTTCTTCTGGTTGTTGTTTTCATTGTAATTATTATTGATAGGAAAACATCTCTCCTACAAACTAATAAGCTTCTTGAGGACAAGGTCCACGCATTCATCCTTGTATATCTACAAAGTACCTACTTCAATTCTTCCATAAATGCTTGTTGAATAAATGACTAGTTGTTCTTTTCCCTAAAACAAAACAAAAATTGAATTGGTTCTTTGCCCTTATGTGTGTTCCTCATCTGAGTGTTTTTCTGACTCATGGAGGACAATCCCTGTCCTGGATTAAGGAATTAGAATGGCAGCTGGATAGCTGTTCAGAAACCAGCAACATTCAGAAAATGGAATGAACTTTCCTATTCATGATGGCAATTAAATCTGTAAAATGTTTAGAAATAAACTTTCTCAAGAAATGCGATATTTACATGTAGGAAACCACATTAACTGAAACATAAAGAAACTTTGACTAATTGGAAAGGCCTATGTATCTCGCTGGGGACTCAAGGATGAATATCGTAACAAAGTCCCTTCTTCCAAAGTTGTTTTATATATTTTCAGGCCATTAAAAACTCAGTTCAGAATGTGATAATACTCTTGATTACTTCGCCAAGGGAAGGAGGCAGTTTTACAAGCTTCCATGTGGGGTTTGTCATTGTGCTTACTCTTATCTCACAGGCCAAGTTATCCACAGGAGGGTATGTACATTTCAATTATTCATTTAAGGCCTGGGGAGCTGGCCACTGGATAGGTTTGTGAATACAATAGACCCACTGTGAGCAAAACCAAAATTAGGGCTCCATTTGGCTCTAATGGGAAGGACTATTGTAAAACTTCCTTCAATGTCACCTTGTACAATTGTGCCCGCCAGTCCTCCAAATGTCTGGGTATTTCCCTTTCCCCAAAGTATGATCAACTAAGTAAAAGGCTCTAAGTCCCTTTGGAGAATTGTTACCATAAACACTTGCCACCTTGTTCTAGCATCCCTCCTCATGGGGACAGATCCTGTCTTTTAGGCAAGTCTGAAAATGGCCTAGTTCAGGTCCAAGTCATGAATCAGGAATTGGGGCTAGGGCCCTCGGCTTCTGATCTCTCATCTTCATTTCTTTTGGTTAAATGAATTAAGCATGCTATTATGGACTTCTCATGATCTTGCCTGTAGAAACACCATGTGCTATTAACCATCTTTGTAGCTGTCACTCTGAAATTGCCACTCAATGTGATAATTCTATTCATTTTGCTTCTGATGGTTACTTGCTGCTATTTTTCTTCTATTATTTCTGAATCCTTTTATCACCATTGCTACTAAGGAGCCTAATTCTGGAACAGTCCTGAATTATAGGGGAAGACCACCATAAATCTTCTCAATGATCCTAATACCCCCTTCAGGGGCACATTCCTTATTGCTTTAACAGAGTATCCTTCTTCCACCATCTCCCACAGCAATACCTGGCATTTCTCCATTTAGTGTGGGAGATGACTTTTTCTGAGCTTTTAATGGCCATTCTAGTAGCATGCTAGTGCTGTCTCCTAGGGTCTTCACCAGGGCTTAAATCCTTTGTTCTAGA
Organism: Miniopterus schreibersii; assembly: GCF_964146895.1. Lineage (NCBI taxonomy): Eukaryota > Metazoa > Chordata > Mammalia > Chiroptera > Miniopteridae > Miniopterus > Miniopterus schreibersii. The sequence continues at coordinate 47,060,717 of NC_138109.1, forward strand.
AAGTGCTCTCATACTGATAAACTATCTTTTCTCTAATTTTATCTTCTAACCCTTCGATTCAGCACCCTCAGGATTCAGTCCCATACACACTCTCCTGGCTTTTGGATGGGGACTGTCCCCTGGGAAAGGGTTAACCTTGGACAAGGCAGCTCTCTTCAGCAGAGGGTGATTTTAGCATCCACTGATGATTCTTGTTGGAAATGATTGTTATTATTGCTGAAAGGAAGTTTTCCAATTCCTTCTTTTCTTTAGTTTACACATCTCTAACACCCCAATATAACAAAACAGAGAAAATAGAATGGCAGATATATTTAAAAGAGAAAATATGAAGAATCCCCAAAATGAAAGACATGATTACCTCTCTAAGAAACAACTGAATGCAAATTATGACAAAATACAATATTTTTCCTGAAGAAAATTGCAAAAACTTTTTTAAAATACCATACTCACTTTTCACAAGAATGTAGTGAAATGTGAATTCTGTTTTGCTTATGAAGGAAGCTTGTACAAATAATTTAACTCTGTATCAAGAAACAAGTAATTCTTCTTCTAGGAACCTTCAACAATTCCTTTTTGTCTCACTTTGTTTCTTCTTTTTCTTTTATATTAAGATAAAAGTAAATTTATACTTTAAAAATTTTCATCTATCTTAGTCAGCCCAGGCTACCATAACAAATAATATAGAGTAGGTGGCTTAAACACAGAATTTTTTCCCTCACAGTTGTGGAGGCAGGAAAGTCAAGATCAGGATTTCAGCAAGGTCACTCTCTGATGAGGGCTTTCTTTCTGGCTCACAGATGGCCATCTTCTCACTTATCTTCATGTAGGAGAGAGAGAGAGAGACTTTATTATAAGGTCATAGTCATATTGGATTGGGGGCCCATCCTTACCACCTCACCTAACCTATGGTACCTCCTAAAGGTCCTATCTCCAGATACCCGAGGGTTAAGGCTTCAACATATAAATTTTGGCAGAGGGATACAATTCAGCCTCTAGCATCATCTCTTAAAATAATTACCTTTAAGTATCTACCCTAATATCGGTATATTTGCAAAGAGAATTGTCAGAAATTATATTTATATAACATTCACTTTAGTGATTTCTAAGAACTTTTGGTTTGGGCTTTCCTCTTTGCACTTTTATATATATTGCTTGAGTGTTTTTATAGATGCTTTTTAAAATTATAAATTAAAAGAACTAGTGTCTTTTCATTAGTACCCCATTTTTTTGCTATCATGTACAGTTGAGGATGAGGAAAGACTTCATCACTGCCAGGAAGACTATTTGCCTCTAACTCACTGAGCGCTTCTCAAATGTCCCCGCCAAATACTCCTAAGCTCATGGCAACAGGTGAAGAAGAGGCTGGCAGTGAAAGGAGTTTCTGGGAGTATAAGCAGCGGTGTCCTATCTCGAGTATAAAATTTCTTCGAATCATAATTTTTAAAATGACTTGATTTTCCATTTTACTCCATAATACATAATTGTTTGTTTCCGAATAAAAATAATACCTACAATTACTTACCCTTCAAGTAAAATTCATGTTCAAAGAAAACATATCATAATGAATTCTGGGGCTTGAGATGTCCCTTGACTCAATCGGCTTACATCTAGGGGCACCCATATCCCCATTTGAGAGGTGTGGGACTAATTTAATTATTTAAAAATTTCATTTGCCTGGACCTCTACAAATTGTAAAGTACTTTCTATATAAATGATGTCACTGGTCCTCTCAGCATCTTCTTTTCCAAGTTGTCTGCTTTACCTAATCTTTTTATACTGGAATCTCTCCAGGCTTATCCCTAGATCTCTTTCTCTAATAACTTTATATTCTCTCCTTAGATGATCACTTTTTTTTTTTTTTTTACCGTGGTTTCAGGTACCTTGTACATTCCAGTAATATCTAAAATTATATCATCAGAGGTACCTATATAACTGCCTATTTGACATCACATATTGGATGTCTCACAAGCATTTTAAGCTTTAAATATCTAAATGTAGAATTCATGATCTTCCTCTAAATATTAACCTTCTCCATTCAAAAGCACCACCACCATCCATATAGCTGTTCAAGCCACTATTATATATGCCATCTCAATATTCCTCACACCCACAACCAATATATCACCAATGTTTATCAACTTATAAAAATGTCTCTAGTTAGTCTATTTCTCACAAGTTAACCATCACCATCCCAGTCCAAGCTACCATAATTTTCTCTTGACTACTGAAAAAGACATTTAAATTTCTATTTTGATGTCTAGTAGACACCTTAAAATTAAGATGTCCAAACAGAATTCAGTACAATCTGTTCTTTTCCCATCTTCTTCGTGAATGAGAAGCATAATGTTTCACTTTTCAAGTGAAACATGAAGATTTCCTACCTCCTCTCACACCCTATCCCAAATTCTCACTGTATTCTGCTGACTATATCTTCAAATATATGCCAATTTCACCTGTCTCTCTGTTTCCACTCTTAACATCCTATTCTAAATCACTGTCATCTCTCACTGGATTCCTGCAAGAACTTCTTACTAGGTCTTCCTGCTCCTCCTCTGGCCTCCCTGCATTCTACGCTCAATGAAATTCTTTTTGATACCGTAAATAAGATAATGGTGCACCCATATACAGAGGCACCCACACTGAGAAAAAGTTTTACAAGTTCATATGTTATCTGGTCTGTTTACCCCTCTAACATCTCCTACCAGTTCCTCTGTCTTTCACTAGACATATAGGCCTCCCCCCCCCCCCCCCCCGCAAACTTGTTGCCACATCAGGGCCTTTATGTTGTTGTTCCCTCAGCCTAGGGTATATTTAAACCAGTACCTGGAGTGTTTTTTTCCTTCACTTCAGTCATATCTCCGTTCATATGTCATCTCCTCAAAGGGGCTTAATCTCACTACCTTAACATCTCCTCCCAGTCACTTCCTATGCTCTTACTCTGCTTTATTCTTTTCAGGAACCCCTAAATTATATATCTTTATTTGCTTCCATGTTTGTTGTTTATGTTTGTTGTCCATATCGCCCACGAAGGCAAGGATTTCATGTGTCTTATTCATCCATTATATCTACATCATCGAGCACAGTGTTGGCAATTAGCTGGTGCTAAGTAAATGTTTCTTAAATATATAAGTGAATAAATGAATGGACAACCTTATGAGTTAGGACTGATATTAAAGTATACTTATTTTTAAATAAGTAAATGAAAGAAATAATGTTCATCCCTGGTTTTATATAACATTGTCTCCTTCCAAAGAAAATAGTAACAGTTTACATTAATGAACTCTTAGTATATGCTAAGCTCCTTCTAAATGCTTTATGTCTATTGTGTCATTAATCCTCCCAACACTTTTATGAGGTAAGTGCTATTGTTATCTTCTTTTATTAATGAGGAATCTGTACAACTGAGTAATTAAGAAACTTATCCAAGGTTACAAAGCTAGTAAACAGTGGATCTGCAATGTGAACCTAAGTATTTTGACTCAGGATCCTGTGCCCTTAAATGTTACATTAAATTTTGTCCAGATAATTAAGGCTGCCATTAATGAAGAATGATTGCTGGGAATATGTATTTTTTTAAATATATTTTTTATTGATTTCAGAGACAGTAAGGGAGATGGGAAGGCAGAAACATCAATGACAAGAGAGAGTTATTGATCGGCTGTCTCCTGCAAGCTCCCCACTGAGGACTGAGCCCACAACCCAGGCACGTGCCCTGACCGGGAATCGAACCCTGACCTCCTGGTTCATAGGTCAATGCTCAACAACTGAGTCATGCCGGCTGGGCTGAAAATATGTGTTCCGGACAAATGTTTTAAGATTTCAAACAAAAAGAACACTGGCTATTATCAGTTTTACTTTTTCCCTTCCTAATATCTACAAGTAAATAAAAATTACTTGCAGGTGTTTTTGGAGAAGAGCGGCAGAGATGTAACTTTTATAAAATAAAAAAATAAAAAAGGAGAGGGAGGAACAATAAACCTAACTTCAAAGCCTCCTGTCAATATCAAGTCTTCCAGTCAGCTTCACACAGTTTGCTTGAAGGGAACTGACATGCTGGTTTTCAAAGCTTTATAGGTGGCAAAGTGCTTGGATGGCAAATTTCTTGCAGAAAACTCACAACCAATTTATGCCTAGTGTCCTGCGCCTCACAATTCATAGGGGCCATACTACATTAAAACACCAATTTCATGCAAACGGTTGGGCTCTGGGAAACAAATCCTGTATTATAAAACAGTCCACCCCTGTGTGTGTGATTGCCATTCATGAGCATGGTTTCCAGTGAGAGTGATGTTTCCAGCTGATGCAGGGCTGACAGCACATCCTGCAGGAAAGCCCCTTCCCACGCGGCACCTCAGCGTGGAGGGCAGCCCAGGCCTGGTTCCTGTCACTAGCCAAGCTGCAGTCTCAAATCCCAAGTCTGTGTTCTGGTTTCCCTCTGGGTCTTACTAGAGGTTTATCGACAAAACGCAGGCTCCTCATAATCTGTTTGAAAATCCCACTGCGTTCAACAGGAAAATATGGCCATCCTTTAGTGGTGACCACCCTGCTGTGCGTTGTCACGGTGCAGCGAGTGTTCTGCAAGTGGATGCATGCAGGGAAGTGAACCTGGGGGCGTGGGGATGTTTTCACTCTACTGGAGCCACAGTCTCCTCTCTGCCAAAATCCTAAGATCTGGTTCCCTTTGGGGAACTCTCTCTCTAGGCTTTACTTTGGAAACCATCTGCGCTCTCCATGACTATTGGCTCCCCAGGGAAACCCTGGACTCTCAAAGTCTTGGCTCATGTCTGGGGACTTCCGGACCCAAGCTAGCCAGGACCTGGCTTGTCCTTCTTGGAGAGAAGATTTTGCGAATCCAGCACTTTGCATGTGTTTATCTTTCGGGCCAAAAATTATCCAGAGATGAAACTAAGCTTTCTAATTATGCAAATAAGTACCAAATATCCAATCATTCTCTCCCTCTCTCTCCTCTCCCGTTCTCTCACTCCCTCTTTAAAAAGAGAAAAAGAAAGTCATATCATTTAGTGTAAATAGAGCATGACTTTCCATTTCAGTTCTGCCAGTTAACCACCACATGGCCAGGGACAAGCTGTGAATGAAATCTGGATATTGAATGAGCTGAACTCCAATGGGATATGAGCAGAAAACATTAAAAAAATAATACAGTAACTTTATTCTTGTTCACTGTTGTCCCTTCAGACTCACCCCTGAGCTGTTTCTTTCTCATTGCTACGGTGGAATCTTAGCAGAATCCTTTCAGTATACTCGGATAATGCAAGTAATGCACAATCATCATCTCATTACAGGGGTAAAAAAAGTCATGCTCACTGCTTGTTATTCTTACCACCACCACCACCCCTCTCTTTGCTCTCCCACCCATCTTGGTGTGGTTTGGGGCTGGGACAGAAGGACAGAAGGGCACACTTGGCTCCTCTCTTTTCTCCTCCTCTCACTATTTTTAGGCTTTTTTTTTTTTTGGTCCCTCAGGGTGGAGGTGGTGTCATGAGGGAAGACAGGTAAGCAACAGAAAAGATCGTGCGTGAGTGGCATGCACACAGCCTGTGATGGGACCCTCTGCGTGCAGCAGCGTTCCAAAGCTGCTTCTTCCTCTGCGAGCTCCTCAGTGATATCTCACTGGATCTTTTCTTTCTTTTTTAAACCCTCACCCAAGGATATTTTTTCCATTGCTTTTCAGAGAGAGTGGAAGGGAGAGAGAGAGAGAGAAACATCAAGGTGAGAGAGGCACATTGATTTGTTGACTCCCTCAGGAGGGCCAGGGACCGAGCCTGCAACCGAGCTACGTGCCCTTGACCAGAACTGAGCCCGAGACCCTTCAGTCCACCGGCCGACGCTCTGCGCACTGAGCCACACTGGCTAGGGTTCATTGAATCTTTTCAATGGCAACTTCCTTGATACTTACTTGTTGATTGCTGGCTAAAATTCTTCCTTCAGCCTCTGAGCATGAGGCAGTTAACTATCTCATTGGGGTTCATCTTCATCCATGCACTTTCTGGGAGTGGGGGGTAAAATTCAAAGTAGCTCCCATGTCTGATCCATAAGAAAAACTCGTGCATCCCTGTCCTACCATGTGGTTGGTGGAAGAACTTTTTACTCTTCAGGCAGTCCTCTTTCTCTCTCTTCTATTGCCTTTAGTGAATGTCTCTCCAGCTTCTTTTGCCATTCTTATGTTTCCAGACTCAAGGATTACAGGACATTCCTTCCAAATAATTCCTTTGATGCCATCTTTGTGGGTTTTGGGGTTTTTTTTGTGGTGTTTTTATTTAAAAAAAAAAAATTATCTTTATTGTTGAAAGTATTACAGGTGTCCCAATTTTCACCCCCATTTGACCCCCTCCACCTCACTCCACCCCCTCCCCAAGCCTTCACCCCATTATTGTCTGTGCCCATGGGTTATGCATATATGCATATAACTTCTTTGGTTAATCTCTTCCCACCCTCCACCCCCCTTCCCTCTTCCCTCTGAAATATGATCGTCTGCTGCATGCATCAATGCCTCTGGATCTATTTAGTTCATCAGATTCTTTGGTTCATTAGCATCTTCTTAAAGAAGACTCTTCAACATTTCCTGTAGTGCTGCATCTTTCTTATTTAGATCAAGGGAGAGGAGGAGTCACCCCTTTTATTCCATAAGTGGAAATGCACAACATATCAACACGTAGTTCTCTCTCCTAGCCATTTCAGTTTCAATTTTGTATATCTTCAAGGTGGATTATGGCTCAAGATCTCAAAATCAGGTCCATATAACTTCAAATCATGTACTCTGCATAAATAGGTAATGTATATTACATCATTATAGATTAATAGAGCTTGATAGCTCTCAAAAGGGAAATTACAGTTGGTGAGGAACAAAGCCATAGGAATAGATTTAGGTTAGGCGTTTTTGGTGGGAATGGGACAAAGGTAATATTGTATTCTTGTCAGTACATTATATCAGGAGGCAAATCATGTCTATTTTCCCTATTACTGTGAAAGTTAACTTCCAGCACTGAGTAATGTGTGCCAGGTTTCTTCACTATAAAATTACTATTTCTCCTTTGTAATAAATAAATTTCCTATGGGGAGACAGTGTAAGATAATGCAAATATCCAATTTCTTATCAAACTTTCACTGACTTGTTTTAGGGTCCATTGATAATTCTTGCCTGAAATAATTATTACTATATTAGTTTCCAAATGATGATAAGTTAGAATATTTTAATACATTAAGGTACAAAATAAGGAAGTATGAACATTAAAAGAAAGAAACTGAGAAAAAAATACCAGGTAGTTTTGAAAAAGAACCAGAGAGAATGACTAGAAAGTCCAGCTCCACCATTTTTAAGCTATGTGAACGTGGGTAAGTGATCTAACCATCTGAGCCTCAGTTTCTTTATCTGTTAAACAGATGGTGATATGAGTTTCTCTATAGGATGGTCATTGGCTTTTACATTTCCATCACTATTATTAATTTCTAAAATGTCCATTTCCAAATAATCTTGTTCTGTTTTTATAATGTCTTGTACTTTTATAAAAATTCCCATTTCTTTATTTTATCTCTTTAATCACTTTAAATATATCTATTTTATAGGGTTTTGGGGGTGGCTCTGTCTTTTCAGGTTCTCAGGGTGCAAATTCTTCCTTTTGTTGTGTTATTTTTCCATTTTTGATGGATTATTTCTTTGGGTAGTAAACACTTTTTTTTCACGAGTAGATTTTAGGTCTTAGGTACTATGTCCTCCGGGTCTATGGCTTCATGGAGTCACCTGACTATCATGATAGCTATTGCTCACTCTTAATTCTAACACATGTAGGTTACTCTTCTTGCTTGCTATATATTTAAGTTATTTTACCCAGTGTTTCTATGTGTTTGTGTTGTCAAAACTGTAGAAATCTATTTTCATTGGTAACATTTTTGACATGGCTACCAAAACTGGGAAAAAATTTAGAGGGGACACTTAGCTTCTTAGCATTCTTAAATGATATCAGGTAAACATTAACTGTTTCTAGCAAAGTAAAAGTCTGGCTTTGACTTTATAGACATGCTAAATCATCAGCTTTTCTCTCTTGAATAAAAAGCATACACATTATTGGTCAAGCAATGGATTCTTATTTAGTATCTGAGCTACAGGGAATGATAGAAAGGATTTGGAGCTAATGGAGAGCAGGAGATAAAGGATAGAGCATGAGCTATTGTAATAGTCTGAGTTTGAGTAAATCAAGAACTTGCAGGTAAAATGTATATTATTTATTTTCCCAGTATCTTCTCCAGAGCAGTGCTTGTTGACCCGCTAGGAGATAATCAAAGCTATTAGAATCACTTAGTGACAACACGCAACTTTACAAGATACTCACACACTAGAAATTTGTACTAGAGTAATAACCATATTACATTATGTATTAAAATACAATCTGACATTGACCAATGACAGGGCTTTTTATAATGTAAAAATCACAATATTTTTTAAAAATAATATAATCCACATATACTAGACAGCTGTAGCATCACAATAAAGACAAGTTACTAAAAAAAGTCTTGCATCATAAATCTGAAAATTATAGTGCAATTCAGACATTCCAGGTTCACTCTGAGCCTGAATAGTCCTTAATGGTGGTATTTTCTGTTCAGTTTGCAAACATGCTTCATAGAATCATGAGAGCATGCACACTTCAGGTTAGGAGCCCTTATCTGGAGCATGAAAATTACACTGAAGACCTTAGACAATGCATCCCAGGCATCCCCGAAAGACATTCTCTAATGCAACATTAACATGAGATGCAGTTGTACAGAATCTGATCTACTTTCCAACGAGATTGGAAAATGATCTAGTCTGAAGGAAGACTTGGCTGTTATCAGGCATACTACACTTAGTTTTATTTCCCTAAAGGGCCTTAAGAGGAGGTCAAGTAGTAACAAAATATATTTTTTACCATCATGGTAAGATATCATTTTTTTCTCCCCTCCCACTCTGCCAAGATTCAAATCCCAGCTAATAGTGACACATTACTTAATCATTCCATGCCTATTTCCTCATCTAAAGCTGAATAATACCTACCTCGTGTGCTGACCGTGAGGATTAAATGAGCTAAACCATAGTTGCTATATTACTGTACTATAATATTATCACATGTATAATTTTAGGCCCTTTGGGGGGAACTGATAATGATAATAAAAGCTATTTTATAAGAGACTCTACGAGAGGCGTCTATCGCTTGCTTACATTGTGCCAGGCAATTAATACTCATTATATCTTGTTTTTCTAACAATATTCCAAAGGAAGCACTTTAATCCCAATTTTATAGATAATGAAGATGCTGTTCAGAGAAATTAAATAACTGTGAACAAAGAGCCAACAAGTTGATTTGAAACTAAATTCTTCTGTCACCAAAAGGCCTACGCTCTTTGCACTGTTTCTATGGATCCGAGGAAAGCATGAACCTATATATAAGACTAATACTGGTCACTTCTATTTTCCCGGATGAAAAGTAACTCTGGTCAGTGTAGAGTAGGGGACACACATATAGCTAATCACTGGAAAGAGGACTGAAGAAAGTCTCAGTGCTTCCACTGACAGGCTGTAAGATTTTGGTGAGTCATCCCGCCTCTCTAATTCTCATTGGTGAAAAAAGGAACTTGGACTAGACTGGGGCACCTCTCCATTTAAATTCTCTGAGTCTCAATTTTCTCATGTATGAAACAGGAATGTAAGTTTGCCTGTGCAGGTAAATTTGGGAGATAAAAGGGATTTTTAAAGTGCATTCTGGTTCTCTTTTGCTGCAGCATAGCCCATCAAAATAATGACTTAAAACAATAACATTTATTTTGATAATAAATCTTGGTTTTGATAAGGCCCAGTTAGACAATTTTTCCTTGGGGTCTCTCACAGAGTTGAAGTCAGACTGGAACTAGGGCTTCAGTCACCTCTAAAGTTCCTCACTCACAGCCCCTGGGCTGAAAAGACTCACATATCTAGGGAATGTCGGAGCTGGGGCTGTTTCTCTTTCGCCACATGTCCACTCCCTACAGGCTCCCCACAAGGCAGCCTTGGGATAGCCATACTTTCTACATGATGGTTTAAGCTCCCACAGTTAGTATCCCAAGAAAAACTAGCAGAAGAGACATAGTCATTCTTAACTAAACTCAGAAGTCACACAGCATCACCCCCTCTACCTTGTATTCACCAAGTTCTCCTCAGATTGATGGGAGGGGGCATAGACTCCGCCCCTTCGTAGGAGCAGTGTCAAAGAATTGCAGACATCCTTTAAAACCACCACAAATTGCTATGAAGCATAGGCATTGTTATTATTAATTTTATCCAGCTGCAGATCATTCTCTCTGGGGATTATTAACAGCAAATGTAAAACATTTCATACCAAGTTGATTCTTAGGCTGCCTGCTCCAAACGTGAAATTGTCGTGTTCTCAGAAAATACCCACCAATTTTTATATCAGCCAAAGTAAAACATAACCTCGAAAGAAAATTCTCATAAAAATATTATTAAGTGTGATGCTATCTCAAGCCAAGTACATTTTTTAAAAGCTCATATGCTTAAAAAAGATTATCCTGTCTTTTTTCTGACTGTTAACATGGATAATAAAGAAGTGACTGTAATAAGTATTTGGGGGCATTTGGTTGCTTTCCCAAATGTTAGTGGTACTTTGATCTGTGCTCTGTGATGTGGGCCTTTGAGCTATGAGGTATGCAGCAAGAAAGGTGGGATGTATGATTCCTCCAGTAAGGTTTAAGGAAGTCCTAGAGCTACAGCAGTCCCATCACTCATTAAATATTAAGTCCTGCTGAGAGGCCTAAATGGCTAACTCAGGCTTTCGGGGAATTCTCTGTTTATCCCAGACTGGAATCCAGGTGTTCTAATTCTTACCTCACTGCCATTCTCTAACTGTACACAGTTTCTTAAGATCACTGCAAAGCTTGCGTGGTTTTCTACTTGGGTACAGATGCATTGAGAAGTTTAATATCTCTGGAGAGTGATTACATAATAAATGCCATGCTAATTAAACCTATTCTTATCAAACTGACAGTGGTACCAACATATCTTTTCAATAATGACAAGTTCTTCTATCTTAGACATAAATCAGTAAATATCCCCATTTTCCTTTATTCACTGCTAGAAATCCACAGTCCATATATTTATGTAAACCCTCCCTGAATCTATTGAATTTTTAAGTTTGTGTAAGTCCTGGGGACAATCACCAATTCTAGAACTCCGTATTTTTTAACTTAAAATGAACTCTTTAAAACTACAAGGGTTTTCATAAAGATTTTAATGGCTCACTCAGCTTTTATCTCTCTGTAGTGAAAAGGTATACATTTATAAATTAGAGATTCTGTATCCACCTTGAAGACTTTATTTTCTCATTCTATTCCAGCTCCAACTGTTCTTTTTGCATAGATCCTGTACAGAAATGTACATGATGTGTTAGAGCTTTGTGCATAGAGTGATGCATATAGGACAGCATTGCATTGCACAGGAATTACTTCTCTCCCTTTCTGTGCTCCATAGTATAACCCAAACAATGTCTTACAATCCTTCTGAACATAGTGCCCTAGGTATCCACTGTTAAGTGACTACAATAAGTGCACAATATGAAGCCTCTTTGAGACTTCTGGATCAATACTATACAGTGACCACATGCTAATATCCTCAGTTTTTGAGACCTTGATAAAAGGACAGTGAAGTGATTTAAAAACACACACACAGAATAATCTTACAAGGACAGAGGGTTGGGAGAAAAAATTCATAAACAGCTGCAAGTTGTCAATGAAATTTTTGGAAAACAAAAAATATAGAAGTGGTATCTGATTAAGCAGAATAGGTGGAGCAGAGTACACAGAGATGGGAGCACAACCAGAAAGCAAGTTAGTCTTCCTCTAGAACTCTGGAGAGGCTCAGGACTTGGGGCTTGGGGCTGAAGACAAGTGTACTTATTTAAATTCTGTGTGATGTCTTCAAACTCCTATGCCCCCGTGGCACAGAACTCCCAGAAAGCAGGCATCTCTCTTTCCACTCCTTCATTCCCAAGAGGGCCAGAGTTGGAGGGGTTCCTCTCTGATGAAGTTGAACAGCTCCAGTGCAAAGGCCTCTGTGTTCTTACATTTGAAGGTCCCTTGATGTAATGAACAGGTCCCTGAATCCACTAACCTGAAGCATAAAAGTTAACAAGCCCTATTTTTTAATCTAGAGCTCTAATGTAGCTTTTTATTGCCTCATTCTTAAATATAAATTTTCAATCAAGGCTTCCCAGACATTTAAGGAAATTGTAGAACATAAAAAGAGAAACCAATATATGCAAACAGAAAAAAAAAATGCCAAAGAAAACTGATAGTTAAAGGAAAATAACTAATTTTAAAATATATATACCTAATTATAATAGGTATCTTCAGAGTGGTTTATGAAAATATTATATTTTCTAAACAAAAGCAAGATATTATAAAAGGAACTAAGAGAAATAGAAAGAGCTCTAAGAATACTATTAAATGTGACTGCCAAGACATGATATTAGATATAGAAAGCTCCAAAGACTCCACCAAAAAAACTAAACTATTAGATCTAATAAAAAATTCAGTAAAGTTACAGAAATTAGTATACAGAAATATGTTGTATTTCTGTACACTAATAAAGAGAAAGGAAGGAAACAATCCCATGTATAACTGCATCCAAAAGAATAAAATGCCACCCTGGCCAGTGTGGCTTAGTTGGCTGAGCATCATCCCAGGCACTGGAGGGTCACTGGTTCGATTCCTGATCAGGGTGCATGCCCAGGTTGCAGGCTTGATCCCCTGTAGGGGCTGTGTAGGAGGCAGTGGATCAATGTTCCACTCTCACACTGATGTCTCTTCTCTCTCTCCCTTCCCCTTTCTCTTTCTCTAAAAGTCAATAAAAATCTTTAAAAAAAAAAAAAAAAAGGAGATACCTAGGAATAAATTTAAGTGAGGAGATAAAAAAATCTGTACTCTGAAAACTATAAGACATTAATGAAAGGAATTGAAGAAGACACTAATAAATGTAAAGATATTCCATGCTCATGGGTTCTAAAAAATTATTGTTAAAATGTCCATATTACCTGAAGTGATCTACAGATTAAGCTCAATCCTTATCAAAATTCCAATGGCATTTTTCATGGAAATAGAACAATCCTAAAGTTTGTGTGGAACCACAAAGGACCTCAGATAGCCAAAGCAATCCTGAGAAAGAACAAATCTAAAGATATAACATTTCCTGATTTTAAACTGTATTACAACCTTATAAATCAAAACAGTATGGTATTGGCATAAAGAGGGACACATAGATCAATGGAACAGAATAGAGAGCTTAGAGATAACCCCCCACATATATGGTCAATTAATTTATGACAAAGAAGCCAAAAATATAAAATGGAGAAAGAATAGTCTCTTTAATTACTGGTGTTGGGAAAGCTGGAGAGCCAAATGCAAAAGAAGGAAACTGGAACCCTATCTTATACCATGCACAAAAATCAACTCAAAATGGGTTAAAGACTTGAACATAAGACTTTAAACCATAAAACTCCTGGAAAAAAATTATAGGTGTAAAGCTCCTTGTGGGTGATCTCGGTGATGTGTTTTTTGGATATGACACAAAAAGCAAAAGCAACAAGAGCAAAAATAAACAAGTGAGACTACATCAAATTAAAAAACCTTCTGCACAGTAAAAGAAACCATCAACAAAATGAAAAGGCAACCTATGTAATGGAAGAAAATATTTGCAAATTATATATCCAATAAGGGGTTAATATTCAAAATATATAAAGAACCCATAAAACTCAATAGCAAAAAAAAATAAAAAAAATTACAAGCAATCTGATTAAAAATTGGGCAGAAGAATAATACAAATGGCCAACAGATATCTAATTAGATGCTGAACATCACTGATCAGTAGGGCAATGCAAATCAAAACAACAATAAGGTATCTATCATCTCACACCTGTGAGAAGGCTATTTCTTTCTTTTAAAGTGAAGTGTTGGCAAGAATGTGGAGAAAAGGAAACTTCTGTGCATTGTTGGGAATGTAAATTGGTGTAGCTACTATGGAAACTGGTATGGAGGTTTTGCAATAAATTGAAAATAGACTACCTTATGATCCAGCAATCCCACTCCTAGGTGTGCATCCAAAGGAAATGAAAACAGAATATCAAAAGATATCTACACTCCCATGTTTGTTGTAGCATCATTAGTCAAGACATGGAAAGAACCCACCAAGGCATTGTTGAAATAAGTCAGACAGAGAAGGACTGCATAGTATCATATATATGTAAAATATAAATACATTTTAGAAAAGTCAAAGGTAGAAACAGAGTAGAAAAGTAGTTGCCAGGGCTTGGTAATGGGAGAAACAGGGAGAGGTTGTTAAAAGGATACCAAAAAAAATGAATAAAATCTGAGAATCTAATGTAAAACATGGTGACTATAGTTGATAACGCAGTATTATGTAATTGAAAGGTGTTGAGAGTAGAACTTAAATGTTCTCACACACACACACAAATGTATAAGGTGATGAATGTGTTAATTAAATGGTGGGAATCCTTTAACAATTAAAATAAAAGAAGAGATTATGTATGTGTTTCAGTCAATAGAGTAAAGTAGGAAAGAGAAAGACATAGATCAAAGAATTGGTGGCTCTGACTCAAGAGAGAAATGAAGGGAAATTTCAAAAAACAGCTTTGGAGGGTAATGGATGTGAAGACTAATAAAACACAACCCCTACCACCAGAAATAGATATCAGAGTGCAAGGGAAGCAGTTCCTCTTACCTTAATAGGCGACTTTTGTTAAAGATGTATTAAGCACCTACATGTATCAAGCACTGCGCAAAGCATTGCAGAAATACCTCATTTAATCATTATAACAATTTTTGAATGTGATTATTTTAATTCATGGCGTTGGTGTTTATTTTATGCGATACTAACAGTTGAGCCTGGCAAAGTAACAATGCATGCCTGTGCTTATTCTTTGTTCACATGGCTAATTACTGGAAAAATGTGCACTTTTTCAACATGTGCTGTGTTAAGAATCTTGCTAGTGGAGAATTAAAATAATCATTGGGTAAATAAAATAAATATCAAAATAAGGGCCATATGATCTTTTGTTGATTGTTGTTGGTCATTAGAAAACATCCGAACTTTAGCCAAAATACCTGTGAGACTAACTGGATGGAGACCTGAGACCTTACACCTCTGTTGTCCCTATGTAATGACCTTGCTTTTTCATGGCAATGCATAGTCTAACTAGATTATAATCATTATTCTTAGGGTATGCTGAAGTCATTAACCCTTCACCTAAATTTAAGATACTTATTTCCAGAGAAGAAAGGAAGCAGTATCTGCAAATACCTGGCTGGAAGCCCTTTGCCTATGAATTGTTTTCTCGCTTTTTTAGTTATGTTTTTAACTATAGATAAAGAAAGGAGAAATTTGTCCTTTGTTCAAATAAGGCTAAAAGAAGTTATAATCAAATATTTCTATGGATTCTAACATTTCTCCTTAGAAAAAAGTCATAGAGCAATCCAAACATCTCACTCCTTTTTGGACAGGTCACTGGAAAATCTCCACTGGGTTCTGGCTGTCATACAAGGCTAAATACCTTTTTTCCCCAACCTCATCATTAATGAGTTTGACTGACTCTGGGGTTTCAGATTATTTTGATGATTAGGATTTCCACATTTCTGCAGAAAACGGAAAAAAACATGGATTTTATTTGGAATTGCAGGGCATTGCCTTTGATAAAGAGTTCAGGGCATGTAAAATCCTTTAACCGTCTAGTCTCTCTTTTGATATCCTGGCATTTCTATCCCATTGTAATCAAAAGAATCTAAATAGTATCTGTCCATATAGGTAGGGTAGCTCTCTGAGTTTGGCAAATTCTACCATATACAATGAAGTAGAAAAATTAAAAGTAAAAAATTAACCATATAACCCAACTCATCCCACCAAATAACACCCACCAAATAACTTAATAGAACAAAGAAAGGAGTTTGAACTACGTTAATCCACACTATCTTGCCACTTTCATTAAACTACCCAGATTATTTTTTATTCCTAATTTTGTATATGTAAAATGTAGTATATAAGAAGGTAACTTGAGTAGTAAAAGCTTAATTTCCAATTTTTAAAACCCTGAAATCTTGTTTTAAATATTTTTATTGATTTTTAGAGATAGAGGAAGGGAAAAGGTGAAGAGAGAGAAACAACGAGATCAAAACATCAATTGGTTGCCTCTTGCACACCCCCACCGGGGATCAAGTGTGGGCACGTGCCTTGACCAAAAATCAGACCAGCAACCTTTTGATGCACCAGATGAAGCTCAACCAACTGAGCCACACTCGGCAGGGCAAAACCCTTAAACCTTTTGTGGAAAGAACTAAGAAAATCATGCTCTCTTCCGTTCAGTACAGCATAGGAAATATTGGCCTTCACTCATTATGTGCTGAAGGCTAAATTATTCACTTCTTAGATCTACAAAGCTTGTCCAACCCTCAGACAGTTTTGCCCTGCATATACATGCACTTAATAAATATTTCTGGATGATGTTTAAAGCACTTAAAATAAAGTGCTAAATAACAACAATCATAGACATTGGCAGTGTGCCTTATTAGCACATCTTCAGCTGTTATATGAGCAGCCCTAAGCAAAAATTAGCCCATGGAGCCCCTCTAAATATTCTGCTAAAAATACTCTCATTTCAATGTTCATGAAGTCACAAGCATCTCATACTCCAAGTGTTTGTTATGTAAGTTCCTTTGAACTTTGGAAGTTGGCATCTAAAAAAAAAGTCAATATTTAGATCCTAATAGATCCCAGGAAATATATTAGGTTATTCCCTCAGGACTGTAAAACACTAGAGCTTTCAGATGATTGGTTATGCAAAATACAGGTATAAGTCAATATAATATGAAGTATTTCACAATGATTTTCTTTTCTGACTTTTTTCAATTTAAAAAAATATATCTTTATTGATTTCAGAGAGAGGAAGGGAAAGGGAAAGAAAGATAGAAACATCAATGATGAAAGAGTCATTGATTGGTTGCCTTCTGTACGCCCCCTACTGGGGATCGAGCCCACAACCCAGGCATGTGTCCTGACTGGGAATCAAACCGAGATCTCCTGGATCCTAGGTGGGTGCTCAACCGCTGAGCCACTCCCAGCCTGGCTCTGACTTTTTTCAATTGCCTGCCCAACACCGGCTTGAAGAGCTAGGATAGAGACTGTGTCCTCAGATGCTTAACACATATTCGTTATTACTGCTACAAATACCAGGCAGAGTCCACAACTAAAAATTTTAGAAAAGACCTGAGACATGCTCATCTCATAGTATAGTTTCGACAGTTAACTGAAGTAAAATAGAGTACAAAGCTTAGTGCATTGTAAAATTCAAAATATTAGCTGCTTGTACTGTCATCCCCGTCATCTACCTAAAACAGTCATTTCTTAATAATCCCTTTGTAGTATTTTGATTTCTCAAAACATTTGTGTGTGTTTTTCTCTCAGCAGTAAGTCATATAACCTTCTTCACATAGGACATTTTAGCTTCTCTCCACTGTCTAAATGTCTATGCCTGAATGAAACTTCCTTTTGTTTTTTTCTCAGAACACGCCTCCATCACGGGGACAGCTTTCAACATCAGCCCTCAGCAGCCTCTGGTCCTTTGGATGATAGTAGACGTCACAGGCAGATAACTCATGTTCTGCCCCAGGTCAACAGCAAGTTCAGTGTTTCGATGCCAAAGGCTTCCCCAAAACACAATGAGAGTGCGTCTTCCTATTTGTTCCAAACACGTCACCTTCTTTCAATAAAATATCCAAAGTACCTCAGCACCCTCTTTTCCATTATTAATGACCCATATTTCATCAGTCTCCAGGACCTCTTACTAAATTCATCTGAATTTAGTTAGATGCACTCATTTAACTGAGACCCCACAAGTCTAGAGCTGATTGGAGAAAAACTAAAATATCAATTCCACATTCTTATAAATATTCAGGTTTACATATTTTCACCCACAGTTCATCTTGTTAATGTCAGCCCTCATAATTTATTGACCATGTAAAAATATTTTAGCATGGAAAGTGGAGAAAATTAGTGAGAATAAATCATTCGGTCCCCTTCCACAAGCCACAGTGCAGTCCAGAAGACCTTATTTTTAATTTTGCATTCAAGTGCCAACTGAGACAAATTGGTTAGTGGTTCATCATGGGAGCAATTCCAGAGCTCATTCATTTAGCCTCTAAGGACTTTTCAGCATCACCAAAGGCAGCCAGCACATAGTTGGTGACCTCAGGAAGAACGCAATACTTGGAGAATTAGAAAAACTACAATGTATGCCTCAGTCCTTAAAATTCATCATCTAATTTCCTCTATCTCTCTTCCACTGGGTAAGAAACATCTGTCAACACGTGTACCATTGGCCTATTATTCTTCTTAATGTGGTTATTGAGCCTGACTCTCTACACCCTGCCAGAGGCGAGTTGTTCTGACACACATGCAGGCTTAGTGGGGTAATGTAAAATATGCACGGGTTAAAATTGCTTACCTCTCTCTCACCCCCATCCCCTTGCATCTACCTAGAAGGAAAACTATGCATTGTTTTAAACAATATGACTCTTTCCCATAATCCTATATATTAGGAATTTACATTGTAAAAGTTCACTTTATTATTTTTTTTCCTAACAGAACAACATATGTTACTCTTACATTTGAAAGCAATCTTAGAAAAAGGGCCTGCATGTGAATGCAATTGGCTGTGAGTTCACATTTCCCTTAGACAAGATTGTGAGCAAAACACATGTTTTTCCATCTAAGTTAGAAGATGGAAAATCATGCATTATTTTGTAGGCTTTTGTGGCATGCAGTTTAAAATCAATGCATATTTCTTCATGCACATTTTCACAAATGTCTATGTCGATACATCCATCAGATCTGATGTGTTCAATCCCTTCAGCACCTGGAGAGCTTGTCCTCTTGAAAATATTTTTTTCCTCCTAACTTTTCAATTTGCTCCTGAGAACTGTAATTCTTTTTGACTTGTGATAAGTGAGAAACAGAACCCTCCATCTTCTTTCCCTGTTAAAGAAATAAGAACATTTTTATATGCTCACTCTTAACTCCTGGTAAATCAAAGAATGGCTGTCTCACTCACTGCTACACAACAATGGTCTCTCCACGTCCTCACAAAACTCAAGAAGGAAAGAGGAGGGCACTAGCCACTGGCATGTTCTAGGTAACATCAGATACGGTGGTATAAGCAGGAACAACCTAATCATAAATACGCTGAAAATAAACCAGAAGAGATCATTGTTTTGTCGGAAAAGTACTTCTTTCTCCTTGTGTTTAGTAAAAAAGGAAATCTTTTCCTAAGGTTCTATGTAAAAAAAAAAAAAAAATTAGCTAGAAGAGGGAAATTGTAGGCCCTCATTTGAGATACGTATCCAAGAATAAGGTTACCAGGAAGCCAACCTGACGTGATTGGAAAGGAGACAGACAAGGGCACACCCCAGGAGTAAAGTCATCTATCCAGTATTAGGAATGGCAGGATGCCAGCAACAGACGTGTGCAGAGAGTGACTTCCCTCCATTTATGAAGGAGTAGAGGTAAGCAGTCCAGAAACTATTTGCTGTAAGTACCTAGAGAACCATGGAGTTTTATCTTTAATTATTTCAGGTATAAGATTTGTTTTGAAATGGGATGGGCTGGAAAACTATCCTCTGAACTGAGAAAATAGAGAAAGTTAGATCCTTTTATTCACTTACTCGACATCTGAGTAACTTCAGATGCAGTGGCTTTTAAAATCAAGAACAAATTTTATTTTGTGATATGCTGTCATTGTTGCTGTCAGAATCAATGTTCCTTTTATTTAACTTTTTTCTGCATATCATTTCTCATGCCTTTGGCTAAGAGCAAATGTAGTATTTCTAAGGTAAATAACTTTATACATATTAGCAAATGACTTGCCTTGGAGAGCTAAGTATTACCAGGAGGCTATGGGGTCAGGGTAAAGTCTCTTGACCTATAAAATATATCAAAACGTATTCCTTCTCTACTTCAGGCTAAAAGACAAATGCACTTTCTTCTACCCACAAAATAGTAAACTAGGTAAATAAATTAATCTTTATTTTAAAGTCTGTTATACCGATAAGGGGCACTAACATAATTAAACCTCCGTAGTGAATAGAAATAAGTAAATCGCATAAATATAAATACTCCAGTACTTCAAGAGTTCAGTCATCAGCATTTACTCCAGAGTTTTCAGAGCATGAAGTAAAATAAAGTCAGTGGAACTAGCATTTCATATTATCCAATCAATGTTAATCCTTCGAGCACAAATATAAGGACTACAGATTTCAAATAGGATCAAGTATCTTTCTTTAACAATCCCTAAAGGGGTTCTTTTAATTGAAAATGTATAGCAACAACAAAAAGATGAATTTAAATGACTTTAATCCTTGCTATGGAGTAAGTCATGTACAGCTTACCAACATTTAACTTAAGTGTAAACAATCACAGTCATTTCTAAATGGCGCACAGGCTCGCGTGTGGTGTGTCTCTTCATCAGTCTCTTCATGAGGCTTTAAGCCTGCAGCGGCCATACATGCGAATCCTATGTCTGATAATGTTTCGTTGTAGTGGAGCCCCTTTTACTCTCAAGTTTAGATTATACACTTTTCTGGCTACACATCTAAGCCCCAAGTGTTTGATATGGTGTCTCTTAATATGAATTCTCTTCTTTTCTTGTTCTCTACACATCTTGTCTCTAGTTGGCCCACACTAGTAGGGCCCTCCAGACAATATTGATAACTCAATAAGAGAATGAAGAGCTTATAAGTTTCTCTGTGTGTAATTGCTCAAAATTCAATCCTTCAAAAAGTCTTTATTCCTCTCCCATAAAGATATCAGCATGTACATGTCTTATGCTCTTACTACTTCTGTTACTAATTGCTATCACTTACTATTTCTGCTACTAATTTCTTCCAGATGTGGGATCATGCAGTGCACGCTGAGCTTCCACATTTGGGGGCTGCATTTACCTACCTAGACACTGTCCGTCATCCCTCAAGATAACTTTCCTCTATTTTTGCCTTCATTCACAATTGACCCCACTCCAGGGCATCAGCAGCTATGTAATTATATATAATTAAAATTGAACTCCAAGGATCAAGTACAAAGCCCTCCACCCAGGATAAATTGCTGCATGGATGAGGCTTCTGCTATTCACTTCCTCATCCCCATGGTGGGTCAGCTACATCTGGGAGTCAGAGAAGATATTTGGAGCCTGATGTAATACCTTGGACATCACAATTAAGTTTTTTGTTGTTTTGTTGTTTTGTTTTTGTTTTTTTTGTGTTTTTTTTTTTGTAGAAGGGAGCAGAATTTGAGGTGCGAGGGCCCAATTTTGGGGTACTGACTGGTTCAGAAATACTGAGTGTGTTCATATACAATCCTGAGTGGTGTCTCTCATACAATACCAGCCCAGCCTCTGGAAATCTCTGTGCTTCAAGTCCCTCAGCAGAGCCCTAAAGCCTAGAGCTAGGCTAGATCCGTAATCATTTTAGGAGAAAGACTTCCCTGACTGAGAAGACCCGTGTGGTGGGAGTGCCAAGAGTCATCATGATAAAGGCAACAAGAAGTGAGAAGCCATGATGACAAATGCCATCAGCAAAGCTGACAGCTACAGTACCTGAGGTGTCAAGAGCTGGTCATTTCTGACAGGTTCTGACAGCAGCAGCTGCTGCAGATCATGATGTCCAGGCTGGGTGGAATGGAGACTACAGCAGCAATAGTAGTCAGAAACCATCAACTGTCACTAGTGGGGGGACAATGGCAAGGACAGGAAGGGAAGTGAGGGTTGGAGTTAAACACCAGTAGATCAGATTCCTATACTCTGTTGTCACTAAGGCTGATGTAACCTGTAGAAATAATATTTCGGATCATTAGTGATTTCACTGATAGCTGGCAGGCAGACACGAGCTTTCTGACACAGTAGCATGGAAACCATCTATGCTCAGGGTAGCCGAGACAGTCACATGTGTCTGTCTTATGGTTGTTGAGCAACAATCGAAGGAAAAAGAACATCTGTTGAATGCTTTTCCATAATTATGCAATTTTTTTTACTGCTTACCTGAGGATATGTTTTTAGAGAGATGAAGGGAGAGAGAGAGGAACATCAATCAGCTGCTTCCAGTACTCCCTCTGACCGGGATCGAACCTGAAACCTAGGCATGTATCCTGACAGGGAATGAACCCGAAACCTTTTGGCATGTGGGAGGATTCTCCAACCAGCTGAGCCACCTGGCCAGGCCACCGTGACTATGTAATTTAATCTTCACACCAATACTGCAAGTTCTATCATTTATGAAACCCATTTCATAGATGACTCAAATGGGTCTCGGGGAGATTTAAGGGATTAGCCCAAGTACCCACCAATAAGGACATAGCTGAGATGTGACACAGGTCTGACAAACTCCAAAGCCATTGTTTTCCCCACTGGACTCTGGGAGCCCGAGACAAACAATGGAAACAATCACCACAGAGACCCAACCCCACTGCCTCCCAGTTTACCTCCCGCCCCCTGCAGAGAGAAGCAGATGTGGAGCAAAATATCCACAGTTCTGGACTCTGAAACCTTCCATTCCTGAAACTGAAATTCAGAAACTGAGAAGTTGCTGACACTGCTGCTGAGCCCTGCCAAGTCCCCTGCTCGGAGGGCAGTTTGGTGTAAAGAATGTTGATAATCGTTGTAAATGGAGGAGTATGCCTCTCAGCCCGGGAAATGAGGCTAGTGCGTAAGGAGTTTTGGCAGCAGCACGTATGCTGTGGTACTGGGAGGTACATGCTATTCACACAGAAAATAAAAAATAAAAATAAACAGATTGTCTGGAACTCTTCCAGGATCCCCTCCATCCCCCCCAACCCCCCCACAGGGCCTCCTCCCCATCCAACCCAGTATTCTCAGTCCCAAATGTGGTTTTTCCTGTTAAGTGCTTGCAGAAACCAGGTGAGGTATTCGTTGCAAGGGTGGATAGTGATTATATCTCCAGAGTGCTGGTGGGGCACCAGGGAGCGATGTGCTTTTGGTTGCCGCACATCCAAAGGGGGAAATGAAGTTCTTTCTGAGGCAAATAGCATCAGCAGTTTCACATGGAAGACGGAAGGCCCAAAAAAACCTGGCCTTTCACAGAGAGGGAGATATAGTGGAAAGTCTCTGTAAGCCCTTCACTGATGTCAAGAAACCAAGGAGAACTTGAAAGAATCACGAACATAGGAGGTCAGTTTCATTCTTTAGTTGGTAGGTAATTCTGTAGATATTTGAATGGACATCAGGGTAGTTTTCTCTAATTTCAACATGAATGAGGACTGACTTGTCCTTAAAACGTCATTACATTAAAACTATAAGGAAGATTCCTAACAATTGGGAATCTATTTCTAGGATTTCTTCTTTATATCTTTTCATTGTTAAGTCTATGGAAAAAGAAAATATTTCCATGTTGACACTAACGTGTATTGAGCATCTATTTCATTCTGTTCTCTCTGCTAGGCTTTATGTGTATTATCTCAGTCCCTCCTGGCACAATATTTGCAAAGTATTTCACAGATAATAGTTGACATTTATAGAGCATCTACTCTGCACCATTATGGGTCATCTATATATATTATTTAACTTAATCCTCTATTAAGTATATACAAAATTTCTCCATTTTATACAAGGAAGGAGTATTTAGATACAAAAATAATAGTATATGATGAATAACTATCATATACTAAAGAAATTACTCTATGACAGGCTCTATTCTAAACACTTTAAACTCATTAAACAACTCTGTGAAACAATACTATTGTTATACCCATTTCACACATAAAGCATTTGGCCAAGGAAGTTGGAGTAATTTGCCCAAAATTACACAGCCAGTAAGGATTAAAATCCAGTTAGTTGGATGTCTGTGTCCATCATTTTAACCTCTGTGTAATATTTCCTCACAACTTGGTAAAGCAAGACTCGGAGAAGATGTAACCCGTCTGAGATGGCACAGTTATAAAGAACAGGCAGAACCCAGACCCAGAGCTTCATTCAGTCTTTACTTCAAAGCTCATGTTTTTTCCAATTCATCACCAGGCTGCCCTTCTAAAGAGTATTTATTTAGCAATAAGATTTTACCACCAGGCGCACAATACAAATTCTTAATTATTAATATCCATTGAGTTCTTTTTGTATATATAACACAGAAAAGAGACCTTCCTGGACCTGAAGACTATGCTTTTTAGGTACACTGAAAGGTTGAAGACAGTACTTTGAAGTTAAGCAACAAAAGTGAAAAATGTTATGAACAGTGAAAATAAAATTGATACTTTTTTATGTTAGGCGATATACTTTTTTATATTAGGCACAGGTAACATAGCTTGAAATAGTAATATTTTGTCTAAATGTCACCGACAAAATATGAAAATAAAATCATGTTTTCTCTAAGGAACATTTCCTAAGTCAGTTACACAATTGAGTGGTCAAATATGTGATCCCTCCTAAAGTAAATTTTCAAAGAGTTTATTACAGATATCTAAACATAAATTCATAAGGATGGCAAAATGAGGGATCTATTCTTGCACATATTCATATGCTCATATTCATTAGTTTCTAGTCCTGGGATAGATCCAGAAAAACATATCCATTGGTATTTCTATAAGAACATTCTCAAATGGGACTTTGAAACCAAAGTCAGCAATACACTGTATCACTTACACATTTTGTGTTGGCATGAATCCACAAGTCATCTTTTATTAGTGGAAGCTCATTCTGAAGTTTTATTGATTATTTACATCTCTTAAAAGTCAGATGTTTTCAGTGTAATTTGTATCCCTTTATTATTTGCCTTTCAAACCTCTCATACATTATCTGTGATGAGTTAAAATCAAGTGTAAACAGCAATTTCATACAGAATACATACACCTTGCCTTCACCTTACCATGAAACAGACACAACACCAATCCCTCAAAAACTAAGTAAGTTTTGATTTAAACTATGCTCTCTTACCAATTCTGAATTTAATCTAAGCTACAGTCAGACGTGAAATATAATTTTATAGATGGAGGTTATCAAGACCCTGTCTTTCCATCACAATATTTGTAACTGACATTGAGTTGACTCAATGGGGACAACATGCTCTAAGAGAGAGTATGAATCCCATCTCTATTAGCATCTGAATGTTCTGCATGCTTCTTGCTGTCTGTATCACTCCATCCATTTCCCACACACTAATGGGCAACCACTTATACAGGATTATCTAGGGCAAACTTAAAATATTTGAATTATATATACAACTAATACATTCTGCATTATGTTATAATAATTTGTATGTATACTTGTATTTCCCATCAAATTATAAGGTCTTGAAGGGTAGAGATCAACATCTTAAACAACTTTGTATTCTAAACAGCACCTAGTACAATGCATTGGACACAATATATTTTCAAAAACATACTAAATAGCTGCATAGCAGTTTCTTATTTGGAATTGGATTTAACTGAATATATTAAAAAAATAAAAGTGTGTTAAATAAGACAGAAGCATATATCTTTTTCACATTAAAAAAGATTATATAGGTAGATAGTCCCAGAATGCTATGGTAGTTCCATAATGTCTTGCTTCCTCTGTCTTGCTGCTCTATCATTGAGGGCGCATTGCCTCAAGACCTGGAGTGGCTAAATTCCAGCCATCACATCTGTATTCAGGAAGCAAAAATAGGAGGGGAGAGGATAATATCATGGTCTCTCCTTTTCAGGAGGCTTCCAAGGAGTCCTGCACCACACTCATTTAGATTTTACTGAACAAAACTTTGTTACATGGTCACATGTAGCTATAAGGGAAGCTGGCAAATGTAGTCCCATAAGTAGATGTATTGGTGTCCTAAGTAAAGTTTAATTGATAAAATATAAAATTACTCAGGAGTATTAGGAAAGACATATATCAGTCTGTTGTTACAAGTACCGATTGAAAATGAACAAAGTTATTTCTAATGGTATCTTTGAGAATATAGTCCAAATCTTTAATATAAATTTTAACTTCCAGTTTTTTCAGTTTATTGCATTTCATTGCCAACTTATTGACCACATGCTATATGTCAGGCATTGTTCTTGGCATGAAAGATATTTCCTTTGAGGAATCTATAATTACAGTAGTAAGGACATCTTCTATTGACAGTGACAGAGACTCTTCTAAATTAATGTTTGCTGCTTTTTAATCTATGTATGTATGTATGCATGCATGTATGCATATATGTATCTACATATCTACCTACCTATCTACGTACTTATCTCTATCTCCCTTCTTCTTTGCTTTATAGATAGGTACATAAGTAAGTAGATAGATAGGATAAAAAGATTTTAAAAATAGCATGTTTGTGATGTGCTAGGCACAATTCTGAATGCTTGATATGTATTGACTCATTTTAATTCACAACGACCCTATGAACTAGGCACTACTGGTCTCATTTTACAACTGAGGTAGTAGGCACAGAAAGCTCAATAAATGATGAAGCTGGGATCAAATCAGATGATCTGGCTCCAGATTTCTCCTCCATGCTGTCTTGTGTTTTGAAATGAATGCTTTTTAAGCAACATATTTTTTAAAAGTTAAGATTCATTATAACTCCAAATATAAAATAAAATTTAAACACAACCTATTACAATCATCTTTTTAAATATTATATTTTCATTTTTCCACAGTTTTATTAACTTTATTTTTTTAGTATCATTTTGAATGCTTGCCCAATCCTATATTCTATTGCTTTGATTAATCATAATTATTATTCTCTTCATGGTGCCCAAAATGACCAGTGACTCATTTATAGTTTTATCACTGCCTCCAACATCATTGGATGTATACTTGCTTTCTGACAAGAGGATATTCCAAGCCCATCCTGAATTTTCCAACTTTTCTGCTAACTGGAATGTGAACTTGATGCCTGGAGCTTAAGCAGCTATAACACACCATGAAGTATAAGCCTATTTTGAGGATGGAAGAACAAACTAAAAGGTGTCTTGGCTCTTGTTAGCTGCTGCCAAACAAGTTCTAGTCTGCTTACCACCAGAGTTAATTTGAGAGACAGAGAGAGAGACAGACAGACAGACAGAGAGACTGAGAGAGAGACAATCTAACTGTTATATCTGGATCAGAGCAGTTGGAACTCAGAGTACAAATGTGGCTGCTAAAAGACCTTGCAGGGCTGATGGGTAGGGGTAGGTACCAAAGAAGAAGTGTTGGATGATTTGATCACTTCTAAAATGTACTATGTAAAATTATGTATCATAAATTTTCTGATCAAGCATTAATTGGGTTATTATCCAGGATTTATTATGTGTCAGTATAGATTCAAGGCAAGATTTAGAAACTACTCTATTAACCCCTTTGTTCCTATTCTGACTATACACACACACACACACACACACACACACACACACACACACACACATATATATTTGGCCCCAGCTCCCCAAGCCACACTCTTTCTATAGGGTGGAGTTTTTTTTCCATGGAAGCGAGAGGATGTGTCAGTCAGCCTCTTCTAGATCATACCATGTAGGATTCTGGGATTCCATGTCAAATTCCCCAATCCCACACCCGCCATCTATATAGATGACCATCTTTCCAAGAGCAAGCCAGACTATCAACACATGCACACCTAGGCCAAGGGCATAGCTAAGGGATGGCTGAATGTGGGGTAAGGGGCTTGTAGATGGAGCTTGTGGCGAGGTGACCACACATACCTGTGTTAGACCCTTTACAGAGTGGGACAGAGTGGGGTGGGAAGAGACTAGGGGAAGGCCACAGGCTCTTGCCTTTTTCTGCTCTGCCACATTCTGTCATGGAACTCAGAGGAGTCAGAATTTTAAATTCAATGCCAGAGTTACAGGCCATTATAAAAGTATATTTATCAAGATAAGAAGACAGTACATGTTTTATTCAACAGTTTAATAGCTTGACTTAAATATTTAGATATATGGCATATAGTCCTCTATGTATACTCTCCCCTCAGGCACCAGAAATTACAGGTGTTGGCCTACCTTACTGAACTTCCTGCCCTCAGTGTCAGAGACACATTTATTTTTTGTTGAGACCTGAGAAGTAAGGTCTGGCCTGCATTCTTGTACATAATTTGATAACTTTCTTCTTCTGTGGTAACAGACTTGGATTTATTTTTTCAAATGAGGCCCTTAAAGGACTCCTCTCTTTATTTGCTCCCAGAATCCTTAGCTCAATGTTGAGAACCTTGCTAAGTGTTGGAAAACTACTGATCCTCCCTAATCTCAGCTTTCACACCTGTAAAACAAACAGGACTCACACTTACCTTGAAGGCTGCTGTGAGAAAAGGTCAATAAGCAAAATGTAAATAACAAAAACACTAAGCATGCTGCGTCTCACACCTAAATGATTGTTGTTCTATTCTCAGTTCTATAAAGCAACACCTTACTTTTCATCCATTCTTAAATTCTAGAAAAATACAAATAAGTGCAGAAGCAATGGGAGGACTTACTTAAGTGTTTTTCTAATGCCCAGTGAGTTCTCTCTCCCTCAAAAACCTGGCAGAACATTTAGATGCAGATCAATAACTCATGTTCTGTTCTAGTTGCTAGTGCTGTGCTTACTTCTTGAATCAAACACAGAATTCCCATTAGTGTTGATGGTAATTACCCCTTCAGAACAAAGCATGATGAGTGGAGCCCCTGCTGAGGAATTGCTTTAATGACTTTGAACTTTAAGAAGGAAATCTAAGAAAGCCACACATGATGACAAGCTCAGGGCCCGATCTCCTGCCGCCTGCCTCCCTGGCCACTATTTTCAATTGGTCTTTCTGAGCAGGGCACTTCTGGGGCATGTTGTTCTTTATGACCAAAGAGTGAGAAGCATATTCCAGAGAAAGTGCCTCAAATTAGGAACTCAGTATTTGATGGTTTGTAGTTGTACAGAGACTTCTTTCCTACCATAAATTATTCCAGCTGTCAATTCAAAAGCCAATCAATATCATAGTGTAGTAGCAGTGATAGAGGTAATTGTAGTAACAGCATCCACCTATGTTACTATCATTATAAATTTCTGATCACCAGCCTAAGCTGGGGCCTCAGTGCTACCTACCATTTTTAGTATAACCTTTCTATGATCTTGTTGTGATCTCATCTCATTCTCTGACTGACCATAAAACTGTTTATGCTTTCTCTACTCTTCGTAGTCTTCATTGAACTACACTGAGAAAGACCATACAGGTATGAAAATAAACTTTCAATCTATTAAGTCAAATTATACGAAATAAAACTTTCGGTTAAAATTAAAAATAGAACTACCCTATGATCTACTAATCCCACCTCCATGTCCAAAAGAATTGAAAGTCTCAAAAATGTTACTTGTATACACCCATCCTCACAGCAGCACTATTTACAGTAACCAAGAGGCGGGAGCAATCCAAATGTCAGCCAGTGGGTGAATGGGTAAACAAAATGTCTTGCATATATACAATGGAATATTACTCAGCCTTAAAAAGGATGGAATCCTGTTACATGCTACAGCATGGATGAACCTTGAGGACAGTATTCTAAGTAATATAAACCAGACACAAAAAGACAAATAGTGTATGGTTTCACTTACATGAGGCATCTGGAAGAGTCCAATTTATAGTAACAGGAAGTCAAATGGAGGTTTCAAGGGGCAGGTGGGAGGGGAAAGGGAGTATTCCTTAATGGGGACAGAGTTTCAGATTTGCAAGATGAAAGAGTTCTAGAGATCTGTTTCACAATAATGTGAATATACTTAACACTATTGAATTGTGCACTTAAAAATGGTTAAGGTGGTAAATTGTTTGTGTATTTTACCCCCCAAAATCCTGAAAAACAAACAAGGAAAAAACCCTTTTTGTTTTGTGTTATAGTTGTTCAACGAATATGCTTTTGTGCTCACTGTGTATTATATCCTATGCAGGTTGAATATTTTAGCAGCATTTATTTGGCAATCAATATCAGAGGGTTTGGTATTTTAATAAAATTTAGAAACACAGCAACATAATTCTGGGTTTTTATACCTTAAAAGAAATTATGTGAAGAAGGGAATGCTCTCTATTGCTGGGGAAATCCTGTGTTGATTTCTTCTTCTTTCCTTTATACACACCCTCAATTTAAACACCTTTCTTGATTCTGCAAGGCCAAAGCATCTACAAGAAGCATCAACTAAATAGCAAGGGGGATTTTAAGCGGCCTGACAAGCATTCCTTGGACTGAGATCACCTGTACAATTTGGTGTTTACCTATGTACAAGAGCAGATGTTTTTCTGAGAAATTGCTTTAAATGCAAAATTCTGAGTAGCAAAGCTATTTTCTCACTTATATTTAATAATTGGAAAATTGTTTTTATGGAAAAAATTTTCAGCCTGAGACATAGTAGTGTTCTAATTACATCTACACAGGCCGTTTTTCAAGAATGCATCGACTCCATTGACAGAGTTCTTGGCAAAAAGACACAAACTTAGAAATCACATCAGCAAATTGGTTGAAAAAAGTCTTAAGAAGACAGGCAAAACCCATGGCACAACTAAAGAGTTACCAATGAAGCCAAAAGACACTCAACATTTTCTAACTTGGACTTCAATTAATCTGAACAAACTTGGGATTCTTTAAAATTGGTTTCTTTTATATTTTTCTTTTCCTCCACCTTCCACCCTCCCTCTCAAGATGTCATAAATCAGGATTTGGCAAATATTTTCTTAATGGGCAAGGTAGTATTTTAGGCTTTGTAGGCCATACAGTTTCCATTGAAAGTATTTGATTCTGCCATTATAGCACTAAACCCGCCATGGACAATAAATAAATAAAGGGCTATGGCTGTGTCCCGATAAAACTTTATTTACAAATACTGAATTTGCCCTGGAAGCTGTAGTTTCCTGATCCCTGTTTTAGGTCACAGTCAGGAAATTTGGGTTTTAGTCCAAAGGCTGTATAAACCACTGTGTAATTTTAAAATAGAGAGCAAATGTGATTTTACTTAGGCTTTAAAAATATCACTTTGGCTACTGAAGAGGGAACGAATGGAAGGGAATAGCAAGAATGAAAGCAGGAGACCCGTACAATGGTTTAGGCAATATATGAAGGTGGCTTGAACCAAAGTGGTGGCAGTGAAGGTGACATGTAGTTTATTCAAAAGAGATGCCAGGGTTACAGATAATACTTTGTACTCAGCAACATAGTCATGGTATTTAAAGCCATGGTACTAGGTGAGATTACCCAGAAAGGAGGTGTAGGTTAAAAGTGAAAATAGAAAAGATGGTGAAAGACTGAGCTCAGGGGCACTCCAACCTCTAAACGTGAGGCAGAAAAGATGAATCCCTTATCCAAGGAGCAGGGCCCCGGAGATGGGTGCACAGATCACTGTGAAAGAAAAAAAGACAGGGTGCACGGCACAGAAACTGGTGGATTAATAGATCTGGTGGTGGGAAAAACACAGAAGTTCTTGTCTGATTGCTTCTGCATTCTCAGTGAAAGTCCAAGTAAAACCATTAGGTCAGAGAGGTAGGAGCAGAAGTTTCCACAAAAAAGAGAAGCAGCTATAAGATGGTCGCTGTGGAAAGAGGGTAAGTGCAATTACCAGGGTACTCTTCATTGTTAGCAAATTTCTGTTAGAGATTTTTGGATGTGAATTTAAAAGGAAATCCATGGGCACAATTGTATAATTTTCTCACTCAGCTGCTCCAGTACAGGAAAGGATCAGGTAGACAGGCGGATTTAACCAGAATTTTTTTTTTTTATTGCACATGTATATTTAACAACAGTCTTACATAGAATGCTAAGAGCACTTCATATTTTACAGAAGGATTTGAAACATGGGCTTTCTAATTAATATTCATACCATAGCACGGACCCAAACCTAACTCCTAAATAAATGCATTACAATTTGTTTAGAGTTTAAAGGAGTAATGGCAAAAATGAGGGAAGGAAAAAGCTTACATCTGTTTTACATAACTGAATGAAAAATAAACTCGAGAAATAGTCAGTAAAATTTAGGATGGCCTCATGCGCCCTGAAGGAGGCGGTGCCCGATCGGGAGGGTGATGGCTGTGTCCAGATCACCTCCTTTCTGAAGCTTCTGCGGCTGCAGGGTCCTGGACTCATCAGGCCCCTTCCTCCCAGACACGGTGCTGCCAATCTCCTTTACCCAGTAGCCAGCTCTTTTAATATCTGTAAAAACAACCTCAAAACTTGAAGTGTGTGCCCTGTGTTCTAGCTTCTGGGTAGACTTCTTTGACTAAACTAGTCAGTGCTTCCAAGGTTGCCTCCATCCAGGTCGCTGGGCGGCTGGTCCCCGCAGCGGTGGCGCCTGTTGGTGGTGACGCGCAGCAGCGGCGGGCAGGTCTCCTGGTCGGTTGGCTTCTCCGGCTCCTTAATTTCCTCCTGGGTGACACGCGACTCTACTGCCCTCTTCCTCCAGAGGCCCCCGAGAAGCTCCCTCTCCAGAATTTGGTTTTAATTTTTTTTTTTTTTAGGTATGATAAATGGAGAAAGAAGCCAGGGGATTGTGATTTTCCCTCTTAAAGACTCCCTGGAATAATGCTATCAAAACGTGATTAGGGGTGACCACTCGATAAAAGTAATCGATGCCTTTAAAACTGACTAGTAAGAGTGATAAGTAAACACCTTTTATTTCACACCAGCTATTTTGCAGGTGTTGCTCTAGAGCAGCGATTCTCAACCCTTTTCATCTCTTGGCACACATAAACTGATTACCAAAATTCTGCGGCAGGCCAAAAATATATTTTTGGCCGGTCGGACAAAAAAAAAAGGTATAATTCTGATTCATTCACACTGGATGGCTATTGTGTTGGCTGGTTATTTTTCATTTGACAGTCTAAGGGAAAGGAGGTCAGTGCCCCTGACTAGCCAAGTATCGCAAGTTCTAAAAATTCTTGCGGCCACCCTGCGCCTCTTGCTGCCCACGGGTTGAAACCGCTGGTCGGGTGCGTAGTCACTGAGTAGCTGCGCTCCCGCCGCCCCCACCTGGAGCGCCCACCTGGGCTCCTCCGAGCACCCACCTGGGCTCCTCCGAGCACCCCCTGGGCTCCTCCGAGCACCCCCTGGGCTTGCCCAGGCGAGAGGCAACAGGACTGCAAACCCATACCTGTGGCTGCTCAACAGTGTAAGTGCCTGCTCCCTTGAGGCAGCTTTCAGGGTTGCCCAAAATGAATTTTTATATACGGTATAGGCTATATTGTAATACACACACATATTTAAATGGGTTTATTGTTGACATACAACAAACTGTGCACATTTAAATGATACAGTCCGATAAGTTCTGACACATGTATAAGTGAGACCATCATCACAATCAAAATACTGAATATACACATCACCTCAAACAGTTTCCTTGTGCACAATTATAATCCCTGCCTCTCGTTACCTCCTAAGGAAACGCTTTCTGTCATTATAGATTAGTGCGTGTTTTCTGAAGTTTTATTTAAATGGAATTATACTGTAAGTCCTATTTCTTTTTGTCTGACTTCTTTAAGTCAGCATATTTTGAGATTCACTCATGTCGTCGCATGTAACAATAGTTTATTCCTTTTAACTGCTGAGTAATATTCCAATACGTGACTATTGCGTAATTTGTTTACTCATTCGTCTTTTGATGGGCACTTGGGCTGATTTTGGTTTTTATTTATTACAAATAAAGCTGTTATGAACATTCATTTAAAACCTTATCTATGACGTGTGTTTTCATTTCTCTTGGGACATGTATAGGAATGGAATGACTGGGTAACATGGTAAGTGTATTCCTAATTTTTAAAGAAACTGTCAAACTGTCTGCCAAAGCAGTTTTCCATTCCAACCAGCAGTGTATGGAATTTCCAGTTGTTCCACACCCTCAGCAGTATGGTGAGTCTTTTTTATCGTAGATGTGTAAACAGGTGTGTGATGATATCTCACTATAGTTTTCATTTGTATTTCTCTAATGATTAATAATGTTGAACACTTTTTCAGCAGTTGCTTTCAAAATGTCTTTTTTGAAGAAGTGTCTTTTTAAATCTTTTGCCCTTGGTTAATTTTATTGTTTGTTTCCTTATTGAGTTTTGAGAGTGCTTTATAAATTATGAATACAAGTCTTTCATTAGATAAATGGTTTACAAATATTTTCTCCCAATATTTGGCTTAATTTCCCCATTCTTTTGAAGATCAGAAATTAAGTCCAAATTATCAATTTGTTATTTTATGGATTTTGTTTTTAGTGTCATATCTAAAAAAAATCTCTGAGTAACTTAAGATTTCAAAGTATTTTTTGTATATTTTCTTCTAGACATTTTAAAGCTTTACATCGAAGCATTTATATCCAGTTGTTCCACTACTGTTTGTTGAAAAGGCTATTCTTTCTCCATTCTACTGGTTTTCATTTTTGTGAAAAATCAGCTGTCCGTATAAGTGTGGATTTTAGGGGGGACTTCTTATTCTGTTCCATTGATCTTTTTGTCTAACTTTATCCAATATAATGATGTTTGATTATTGTAGTTTTGTAATAATTTTCAAAATCAAATAATGTTAGCCTTCATCTTTGTTTTTTTTATTTTTTTCGAAGTTGTCTGGTCTATGTCCTTTATATTTCCAATGAATTTTTGAATCAGTTTGTCAATTTCTACAAAGATGCTAAAAGAAATCTGGGATTTTGATTGGAATCTTTCCGTTATTAATTTCTGATTTAATTCCATTGTGGTAAAAGAACATGCTTTGTATGAATTGAATTGTTTAAATTTATTGTGATATGTTTTATGGCCCAAATATGTTGTATCTTGGTAATATTCTGTGTGTACTTGAAAACATTTTGCATGCTGCTGTTGTTTGATGGATTATTTGATATATGTCAGTGAAGTCAATTGATAGTTGTTTAAATCTATATAGTCCTTGTAGATGTTCTACCTGTATTCTATCAATAATTTTACTCTAATTGAGATTTTCCTATTTATCTTTGTATTTCTCTCAATTTACTTCATATATTTCAGAGCTATCTTATTATGTGTATAAATCCAATTGATTATGTTCTTTTGATTAATTGGTCCCTTTATTATTATGAATTGAGCTTCTTTATCACTGGTAATATTCTTTACTCTGAAATCGACTTGGATATTAATATAGCTATTTCAGTAGTGTTAGCATGGTATATATCTTTGTCTGTACTTTTTGTTTAAACTATTTGTACCTTTATATTTAAAATGCACTTCTTTTAGGCAAGGTACTGCTTCATGGAATGAATTGGGAAATATTATTTCATCTTGTACTCATTGGAAGAGTTTATGAAGAATTGGTATTAATTCTTTTTAAACGTTTGGTGGAATTTACAAACCATCTGGACCTAGGCTTTTCTTTATGGGTAGTTTTAAAATTATGGAGTCAATCCCTTTACTTGTTATAGGCTTATTCAGATTTTCCATTTCTTCTTGGGTCCATCTCTGTACTTTGTGCCTTACTAGATATTTGTTCATTTCATGTAGGTTATCTAATTGGTCAATACAGAGTTTTTGATTGTATTTTGTTATAGCCTTTCCTATTTCTGTAAGGTTAGTAGTAACGTCTCCTTGTTTATTTTTTATTTTAGGAATTTCAGTCTTTTTTTCTTGGTGAGTTTAGTTAAAGGCTTGTTAATTTTGTCAGTCTTTTCAAAAAACCAAATTTTGGTTTCATGTGTTTTTCTATTGTTTTCCTCTTTTTTTATTTCATTGCTTTATGGGCTAATCATTAAGATTTCCTTCCTTCTATTTGCATTGGGTTTAATTTGCTCTAAATTTAGGTTACTGATTTGAGATCTTTCTTATTTTTGAATATAGGCGTTTACAAGTGCAAATCCTCCTGTAAGCAGTGGCTTAGCTGTATGCCATTTGTTTTGGTATGCTGCACATTCATTTTCATTCATCTCAAAGAATTTTCTAATTTCCTCTGTGATTTCTTCTTGTAACCCATTGGTTATTTAAGGAGGTTTAGTTTCCACATATTTGTGAATTTCCCAAATTCTTTCTGTTATTGATTTCTACTTTTATTCCACTGTACTCAAATAACACTTGGTATGATTTCCACCCTTTTAAATTTATTAAGCTTTGTTTTAAGGCCTAGCACATTGTCTATCCTGAAGAGTGTTCCATATGCCCTCGAGGAGACCTTATATTCTGCCTTGGACGGTAGAGTATTTTATAGACGTCTTTTTGATCTAGTTGGTTTAAGTGTTGTTCAAGTCTTCTGTTTCTTGGTCTTCTGCTTTCTTGTCTTATCCATTGTTGAAAGGGAGGTATTGAAGCCTCCAACTACTATTGTTGAATTGTTTATATTTCCCTCTGATTCTGTTGTTGTTTCCTTCATGTTCTTCCATGCAGGCAAACAGTAGACTCTTAGCTCCATCTCCTGAACTCAGGGGACCCTTTGGACTCTGTCGGGGGTACCCTTCTTCCACTATGACATGAAAACTCTCTCAAGACAGTAATATGGGGCAATCATAGAGCTTACTTTTTTTGTTTCTTGTCTCTGAAGGGTCACAGTCAATTGCCTGACATCCAAAATGTTGGAAACTATTGTTTCATATATTTTGTTTCATTTTCTTTGGTTAATTTCAGGTGAAAGGGTAAATTTGGCCCCTCTCGGTCTACCTTAGCCAGAAAGAACCTTATGCTATATTTTAAGCCAAATTTTTCAAGATAATATCTTAAAACAGAGGATAACAAACTTTC
Organism: Miniopterus schreibersii; assembly: GCF_964146895.1. Classification (NCBI taxonomy): domain Eukaryota; kingdom Metazoa; phylum Chordata; class Mammalia; order Chiroptera; family Miniopteridae; genus Miniopterus; species Miniopterus schreibersii. Next base: position 47,097,455 of record NC_138109.1, read on the forward strand.
TCTAAAAGGGTTAGATAGTATATACTATTAGTATACTATTAAAAGAGAAAAAAGGGCCAGAAAACCGCACACATACTCTTTTCATCATCCCTGGTCTACTCTCACCCTTAGTCCTCAAGGAAAAAGATGATAATCCCTGGGATTGGGGAAATTAGGGAAATGAAGGTGGGATATTACCTGGGGGTTGGGGGGATGAGAAAACATAAGATTGAGACACAAGGAGAAGGCAGTAGAGCGCATTAGGATGTTCTGACTACAGCCCAGGACCAGTGCCAAGGAGATTCAAATCTGTGCCAGTATCTACAGACCATGAATCACCATTTTGGGGAGCACCATTACCTATTATTTTTATCTCTGTTGGGTAAGGGGCTCATGTTGACATCCCCTGGTATATTACTTGGTATATTATCATTAAACAGGATATTTGCCCATCACAGCCTTTGCTGAGCTCTATCTAGTCTCCATGTGGATATTCCCCATCTTTAATAGCCGAACACTCTTAAATTGTCATCCTTCAAAACAGACAGTGGGATGAATCCTTGTCACTTGGAAAGGGTTAGTGGTATGAAAAGAAAGTCTCAATAGATATTGGGGTGAAAAAACTGTCACAACCCATCTCTATTATATTAAACTGTCCCAAATATACCTCCCAAGTTCAGTGAAAATTTATCTATGTGTGTGTGTATGTGTGTGTGTGTGTGTATACACAAACATATATATATATATGTTTTGGGGGTTTTTTTTGAATGAAGTAGTGCCTGATAGAGACTAATTGTGTCCCATCAATTTGACTGAACTTCAAGATCGTTTAAGAAAATACTCTTAACCAGTTTGTGTGGTTCATAGTTGCTGATTAGGAATTCAGTTTTCTTAATCCTTGAATTTATTATATATTCTGGTTGTTTTAAGGTCTTTGCTATTTTCCTGACTCTAATTCTACTAGTTAGCATTTCTATCTACACAATTATGTATTATCATTTAGGAATTATGCAAAAATTTCTATTCTGTGTTCACCACCTGTGATGGCACCAATAGAGCACCATTATTAATAGAATAATGAGAGTATCAGTGCTGCAAGGACATGAAAAATCATCAATTCCAGCTTCCACATCTTACATATGATGATACGGAGGCCCTGATGAATGACGTAGCATATCCAACATCACACATGTGAAACTAAGACTAAGATTTGGGATTTTCTCACCCTAATCTATGTTCTTTCCTTGATTCTGTGCCACCGGTGATGTCACTTAGTTCAAAAGTTTCCTGGTGGAAATTTTAACATATCTTAATAATTATTTGAGATTTCTTAGATGGAGGAGCACAAAATAATTTTGCAAAATAAATATAAAAATAATCAGTGACCTACTGTGACATTCCACCAGCCTGTTCAGATATCACCAAAGACAATACAACCAATGATACAGTCATCAGTAGTGTTGTGTTAATTCCAGAGCACTGTAAACTCCCTCGTGCAACAACAGTCAGTTGATTTTGTTGATCTGGTTCTGATTGCTCTCACCAACATTCTTTTTCTTCAGTTAGATCCCTCAGAATTGATTCAAAAAAAACGGAGCCATAGTTAAACTAGCCTTAGCAAAAAGAGATTCATTATAAAAAGTCAAGGATATTCCCAAAACCCCAGGGCAAGAAATTCAGCTCACACTTTATCAAGAACTCTCTGGAACACCATGGATTCTCACCTCTTCCACTTATCACATCTGCCTCCATTTGTCTGATCTGCTTTTTAAAAATAAACTGGGTTCTTTGAACACTTGTTCATCTATATACACAATCCCAAAATTGCTGCTAAGAAACAGCACACTCGGTACCAAGTCCACATACCTTACAGGTAAGGTACTTTTTCTAAAAAATTTGTGGGACCGTAAAGTAAGTTATTTAAATTTCTAATGTAACTGAGCATAGCAATAATGTTCACTGTCAAAATTGCTTATGTAAGTATAAAACTAGAATTTTTTAAATGCTTCCATATTCTCTTATGTTTACTTCACCTTAACCTTATACAGGAAGCAGCCAGGTGTCATTGATCCCATTGTAGAGCTGCAAAAACAAACTCAGAGACTTTAACTGATTTATCCCAGCAGCAAAGTCAGATCTTGCATCCAGGTTTCTTGATTTGCCTTTTCAATACCAACATCCATAGCCACAGGCTTGTGAAAGGAAGAAATAGTGGTGATGTAGTGGAGGTGATGACAGAGGCCAAAGAATAGGTAAATTGTGTAGCCACCTGACTATTTTAAAACTTGGTTCAGAGTTCTGTCATTCTATTATTATTCTTGGACCCACTTGGACCCTTTTTTCTTTTTTTTCCCCTTCCCTTCCATGGGAATACACCAAATTATTTTAATCTGTGTTTTCAGATTTTACTTAACTTTAACTTCCTGCAGTCAGATTCCCCTTCTGATAGTGAACCAGGAGTGACCTGAAAAACTGGCAGAAAATAATGTCGATGATGATAATAATGACAATAACAACCCAAGGCCAGTCATCTATAGGATTAGAGTTTCTTTTGAAACTGAGGAACGGCATAAAAAAATGTGAAGACAGATGTTAAATATCTGCCACTAGATGAAAGAATTCCTTATTCAGTGATTGATATGACGTCTGAGGAACTAACTCCATGTGTTAAAACAGAGCAGAAAACGTGAGTACAAAGGTATTATGCAAACAAAGAACAGCATTTCCATGTGTATAAGTTTAACTGGGTCTGGCTGAAGTGAGCTCTGGGGCACCTTCTCTAACACAGACGAGGGAATCTGGGATTTGTAGCTAAAACATTGTGCGTGGTTAGATCACTGTTTACATAAATGTAAGGTGGTAGTTTCCAGTAGGGTATCCTGAGTGAGAATCTGCTAGTGAAGAGAATATGGGCAAATATTTTAAATGTCTCCAAGTCATATGTAGACAAACACAAAGTTAATATGTGATGATAGCATCAGGCTGCATCCCATAAAGCAGATAATATCTCCATGTCATGTTTCTTCCACCTACAACTATGCCATCTGAAAACACCAGGGATCAAGTCTTGCAGAAATAAATATACCTTCTAAACTTGAAAAAGAAAAGTCTATTCAGATGGCTCAGGCCAGCCTAAAAGAAAATTGTCTAAAGCATTTTAATTAAAATGGGAACTACAACTGACCTTGCTCCCTAAAATGTTTGTTTACGTACTTTTAATCGACCACTCTGTGCTCTTTATAAAATGTGCTTTGTGATCTGTATAAAATGACTACAGCCTTAATAATGTCAATTATTACACTAATAATCAAGAAGAAAAAGAAAAAATCTAATGTCTCCTCCTATCTGGGGAGCGAACACTCTTACAATGCTGGCCTTCCTTTTATTTAATTAAAGCTTTCTGTTTCCCCAGTAACTCAATAGCTCTCTCTTCCCACTTCTGATGACCATTTCACCAAGTCTCTGTTCTACCCCTTCCTACGCTGATACACGGGACAGGAAGAGTGATGGGACAAACAGTGGAAGAAACAAGCTGTGAGGGTACAGAAAAGAAGTTGGCCAATGGAAAACGAGGCCTTAAACCCTGAAAGCTCAAGATTTGGAATTTAAAAGGAAGCCATGTAAGAAAGCAGTGAATCCTGTGGGGGAAAAAAGAGATGAATTGAGCAGGAGAATGACAGTGAAAACAAGCATGGCCCTTTCCCTCATCTGCCTGAAGGATCTCTACCGATGAGACCAACTCATCTAATCTCTTTGAAAGTGAGTTTTGTCATTTGCAAAAAGGGATTATTTAACCCTATCTAGTCCAGGGGGTGGTTAAAGGAATTAAAGGTAAAAGGTATTAATTTATTTATTTTATTTATTATTATTATTTTTAAAAAATATATCTTTATTGATTTCAGAGAGAGGAAAGGAGAGGGAGAGAGATAGAAACATCAGTGATGAGAGAGTCACTGATCGAGCCCGCAAGCCAGGCATGTGCCCTGACCGGGAATTGAACCCTGGTCGCCTGGATCCCAGGTGGACGCTCAACCGCTGAGCCACGCCTGGCCGGGCAAGGTAAAAGGTATTTAGAAATGCCCTGGCCAGGTGGCTCAGTAGGTTGGAGTGTTGAACCATACACCAAAAGGTTGCGGGTTCGATTCTGAGTCAGGGCACACACTTAGGTTTCCAGTTTGATGCCCCATCAGGGTGTGTATGGGAGGCAACCGATCAATATTTCTTTCTCAAGTTTCTGTTTCACTCTCTTTCCCTTCCTTTCTGTCTAAAAATCAATAAAATCATATCCTCTGGCGAGAAAAAGTTATTTACAAATTTATTTTAGTCTATAAAGCACTATAAAAATATGAACATAAAGGAACATTTTTTTTACTCTTATTTATTGCCTCTTTTATAATCCTCACTCTTTTGTTCTAACTTCTCATTAATCCCTTTTCCTCTTTCTTTAGTCTGCATTTAACTTTAAAATGTGAAAGCCTTTTATTATAATTCACACATAGTTGAGAAACCACTTGGCCCGGGTAGTACTTGGGCTCACATTAGTGCAAGCTCTGCATGTGCTTTCAGCCCGGAGCCAGGCCCCTGCGCCGGGGGCTCACCCGCCTTCACCTGTCTGGCTCCTGCTGCCAGGTAAGGGGGGTGGAGCCTTAAAACCCCTTTCTCTTCTGGGTTTGGTTGGTGCTCAAAATGAACTAAAAATCCCCTAGTACTACATAAAGCACGGTTAAATCTGGGGGAATAAAAGGAAATAATTATGGTTTTGCGGGGTCACTTTAAAAATATGAGCATCTTTTCTATTGTTTTTCTTTTCTTTGAAATAACCCAGAAGTAATGAGATTTCCCAGGGATTAACTTGCTCATCTGACCAAATCTGGCTCAACATCCCGACAAAGTCTGGTTAAAAGATGTGATTACCACAAACATCGCCTCTCATCCCCTACACCATGTTTTACTCATTACCTGGCAAAGGTACAAGCCAAAATTCTCGTAAACCTCCTGATTTCCCGTTCATAATTTGGGGAAGTAAACCATGGCCGAGAAACCACATGAAACTCCATTAAACGAATCTAAATAAATTATATCTCTGCAAATGAATCACCGCTTATCCAAATTCCATGTACTGCAGAGAGACAGGAACGGTCAATAAATACCAGACTCCCAATAACCACAACACACAGACACGATCTCAGGCACAAGCCCATATGAGCTGCATGTAAAGAGAAAGCAACATCCACACGCTTGGTCACAGCTAGAAATGTGCAGACCCAACAATAACCCTCATGTCTGTTAACTGCCTTAGCCTACAGGATAAATCAGGAAAACTGAGTCAGAACATTAAAATGGATGCCAATTTTAGATAAGAAAGGACCAAAGAAGAAAAGATATTGAGTAGTGAGGACTGCTTTGCACGAGTGCACATAAAGCAACTTAAGTTGCACAACTTTTTCATGACCACAGTGAGGCTCTTTTCTTGGCAAGGTTGTACTAGATTGTGCTTTACTCCTTAAACAATTGTTTGTGAAGTTCTTGTTTGGGTTTCAGGGGCTGCGCTGAGGACTTATTAATCAACAAAACTATATTTCCTACCTTCATGGGCCAAATGTAATCCACTGCCTGTTTTTTATAAATAAAGTTTTATTAGAACACATCATTTGATTACATGTAGTCTATGGCTGGTTTTATGCTAGAACGAGAGTCAATTAGCTGTGACAGAGAATGGATGGCCCCCAAAGCCTAAAATACTTGCTATCTGTCCCTCTACAGAAATTGTTTGCCAATCCCTAGTCTAGGGGGAGAAATAGACAAGTATATTGGAAATTATAATATTATTTAAAAACAGCTATGATGTGGGAATTTTGCAGTCTCAAATTAGGATTGTAAGGATTAAGGAAAACCGAGGTGACATTCCTTCAACCCCTACCAAGCCATGGCTCTGGGAATGAAGTGGCTGAGACAGCTTAATATTACAATTTTCTATAACTCTCAAATCCAACTCCAGTTTGTGCTGACAGTACAGCCAAAGCACATCTGAAAAGATAGTGATGGTACTGAAGAGGAAGCCAACCTGCCTTGCCTGAAAACTGAGTCATCCGAGGCCACGGAGGTTAACCTTTCCTATAGAAAGTCTATATAATCCCCCAGGTTTTTCACCCTATCTCATTGGCTGCTCCATCTCAGTCTTACTTCTGTTTATTTTCTCTTGTAGACCTCTTAACATTGAAGTGCCCCAGCACTCAGTCTTTAGGCCTATTCTCATTTTATACTAATTTATTTAGTAAATAAATCCAGTATTATTGCATTATATCTCATCAATAAACCTATGATTCCTAAATGTTTATCTTTAGCCCAGGCTTTTCTCCTGAACTTCAGCCTTGTATTTTCCTCTTTAATTTACTCTTAGGAAAGTTGATACCACCTTGAAGCCCATTACTGCAGAGAGAGAGATATATGTTGGGAGAGAAAGCAGAAAGGTCCTATAAGAATGACTGGCTTCTGGCCCTGGCCAGGTGGCTCAGTTGGTTAGAGAGTTGTCCCAATATGCCAAGGTTGCAGGTTCGATCCCCAGTCAGGTAATATATGAGAATCAACGAATGAATGCAGAAGTAAGTGGAACAACACATCCATGTTTCTCTCTCTCCCTTCCTGTCTCTCTAAAATAAGTAAATAAAATATTTTTTTAAAAAGAACAAATGGCTTCTGCTTTTAAAAAAAATTTAAGGGGAAGGGATTCATGTGTACAGTTAGAATATCTTGAACATGCATGAAAGCAGATGTTTTTCAGTATAGAATATAAGAATTACTGTGTGCTAGAGAAGAAGAAATGAGGGAAAAGTCTCTGGATCTCAAAAACAATTGGGATGTATACCCTGCAGTACCACTGGGGTTTGGGATGAGGCCAAGAAATTCCATATGCCTACCATGTCAAGTTTATAAAAGATTTTAATGGAGAAAAATCTAGGTGAGTAGGTTTGGGTCAGATTTTGCCACTTTATAAGGTGTAAACCACTTTCTTTAACAGAAAGGGAGAAGTTTTAAGATGAGGTGAGACTTCGATCTAGAGCTATTTTAGGAAGATTCATCTGGGGGAAGTCAGAATTGAAGGAGAGAGAGAATTGAAGGGGAGAGAAACTGGTGGCACAGAGAGATTAGAGGGAGAGATAGAAGCTAAGGTTTATTGTAATAGCTGGAGCCTGAGGTGATAAAATCTTAAACTTTTATTGTTTGACCCTTGCAATTCCTGGGCTTTAAAGGCTGGGTGAAGAAATCACTTTGGCCACAATTTCAAGATGCTCTTGGCCTTGCCAGACAGAATTACAGCCACCTGTGAGCTAAAGCAGAGCTTGAAGCACAAATCCCATTTAACCTGGCCTTGGTATGCTAGGCATATTATAGGACAGACATTTTGTCTTCTCTTCAGCCATTCACTTAAGATAACCTCAGGTCTAAGAGGTAGAAAATTGGATGTTACTGAAAAGGGCAGCCTGAGAGAAGGCTAAGTAGCCCACTGATTGTAATGGCTCCAAAATCAAGCTTGCTGCTCTCTTAAAGGCAGGGGGTGTGTGTGGTGTTTTCTTTTACACAGTACTCCAGAATCCTTTTATCTATTATGGCCATTAAAATACACACTGGACTTTTATTGGCATTAAACAATATATATTGCAAAGCTTTGACGGATGTCAGTTAGACTTAGGGAAGGTTCTTCACTGTTCTTGGAACTGTTTTCTCTCACCAAAGAGAAATTCAGAATTCCCCAGGTTACAGTAAGGCATTAACAAAATTCTGAGTTTGCCTAAAAAATTAGTAAACTATTGAATATGGAAATAAACATCATATGATTTATTATCCAGTAACTACAGAAAGTAGTTCTGGCCTAAAGATTACTTACCTAATCTCCATTTTGCCCTAGAATGAAATCTGTACAGAAGATTATAGTTCAATTAATTTGATTTAAGGAATAAAGAAAAGGACAATCAAATCTTTCAAGAGCCTGTCTTGTTCCAGGTACTTTACTAGGCCCTCAGCATGTATTATTTCATTCAGAGTTTACAGCAACTCTATAAGCTAAATAGTACTATTACCATTTTACAAATGAGAAAATAGAGCCTCAGAAGTAAGATCACATGACAAAATAAAATAAATATAAATGTATTGAAATGGGGGTTTTACTCTAAGTCTTTCTCTCAAATTTTAGAAAAGATAGGATAGGGAAGTATGTGACTAATTTCCAAATGGAATATATAAGAACTATTGATTAGCATTAAAAGGAAAGAAAGGCCCGGCTGAGCATGGCTCAGCGGTTGAGCATCAACCTAGGATCCAGGCGATCAGGGTTCGATTCCCAGTCAGGGCACATGCCCGGGTTGTGGGCTCGATCAATGACTCTCATCATTGATGTTTCTCTCTCTCTCTCCTTCTCCTTTCCTCTCTCTGAAATCAATAAAGATATATTAAAAAAAAAAAAAGGGGAAAGAAAGGAAGAAAGGCACTTCCAACAGGGAAGGCACTTTATATGTACTACTGCATTAATGTTAGTCCCACTTTATAGATGTGAAAATGAAAGAGCTGGGATTGAATTGTGTCTTTATGACTCAAACACTCCTGCTTTCTCTCATGGCACAGAATCGTAGAAAGCTAGAATAAAAAGGTACCTTATCTCATCCAACATCTTCATCTAACAGATGAGTGAGTAGAGGCCAATAGGTTAAGTGATTTATACAAAGGCAAACAAGTTGTCAGTAATCACCAGCTCTTGTGTTGCTTCTGAGGTTCTTGCCGAGCACCTAGGCCCTTTCTTCTAGATTATGAAGACTGTCCCTCAAGGTCTATCCCTGTGAACTATCCCTGAGGGTTCTGTCATCTTCAGGACTGCGCCTGTGCTACTCCAAATGCTTATCTTTCACTGTATCTTTCCTCTCTAGAACAATGATTCTCAATTTGGGTTTTTAATACTCAGTTTTGTTAAATCTGCTCCTGTTCCATTCTTCATTTTTGTGCATCTGTGGTGCTCCCTGCACCAGGTTGCTGAAGATAGAAAATGGAAACCGTTCTTAGTAACTCATCCAGCCTCACCTGGCTCACACACGACCCCATGGTCCAGTTACGCCGCCTTTATAATATACGTCTGCTTCATTTTGGCTCCACTGTCTGCCACTAATCTGGCCCAAATTACCATCATCTCTCACCCACCCTATGCAGTCACCTCCTAATGGGTACCCCCCCCCCCGAACACCTTTACTTTCATCACTTTTGTTCTCTAGCTAGCTATTCTCCACAAAACCAGAAGCCAGAGTATCTTTTAAAAATACTAGTCCCATGTTTTAGATCTCTTCAAAGCCTTTCAATGACTCCCAGTGCACTTCGGATCACATTTTAAAACTGTAAACGGACTCTGAGTGCTTGTATCATCTACCTGAACCTACCCCTTGGTTTTGCCTTGCACCACTCTCTCCTTCCGTCACTATACTTCAAACCCATTGACTATCTCTCATTCCTCAGATGCCTTCAACACATCATTCCAGTATTTTACCCGTTTAATTGTAATTTCCAGAGACGCCTTCCCTGTTCCCTCAGTCTAACCTGGGTTTCCCTTTTTCATTCATAGAACCCTGTATTTTGGCTTTGTTGCACCTATCTCAATTTCTAAATACTTGCCTAGTTTTGTGGTTAATTGTTTACTGTTTGTCTCCCTCTCTAAGCTGAAAAGACCATAAAGGTAGAGACAGGTCTATTTTGTTCTCTGCTAAATATTTTGCCTTATCTAAGTGTCTGATACCAAGTAGAAGCTCAGGAATATTTGGTGAAAAGATGAATGACTAAACCGCTCAAGAATAACTGAATAATGTTAAGGTTTGTAATGGGATTCTCTCAAAATAGAATTTTTAAAAATGGATTTACTTTGATTTTTTTAAAAATTAAAGTTTTTATACCACAATTAATGGCCAAGAGAATATATTTTACTTTCTGAAAAGTACTTAATGAATGACCACTTTGTCTGCCTATTCCAAGCTCAATTTCTTTTAAAAATAATGGAAAGTGAAAAAGACCTGGCCTTAATCATTTTCCCTCAATCTTACTGTTCCCTGATTAAACCTGGTCGGGGAGATGATAAACTGTCCACGGAGCAAGTGGAAAAGGATTCCTGTCTTACGTGAACAAGGGCAGGTGAGGTAACCTACTCAGAACAAAGGATATGTACATACACACACAGCAAGATGTGACATCAGACTGGTTCCACATGCGTAAGGCAGAATGCACTGATTCACCAAAAGGCACCTGCCCAAGAAATACATGAAGTAAGGAAATGAGAAGCTCTTGTCAAGCATTTACTGACTGACTGACAGCCTGATTCAGTTGTGTGCTTATGGAATATCCTTGACGAAATGGCCTGACAAAAATTTTTCTGCTAGCTTCCTGTCAGTGAATTGCTCAGACTGAGCACAATAAACAGTATTATCATGAAATTCAGGGAGATCAAGAAAAAGCATATATGTATGGGTGTGTACATTACATACACATATATTTATATGTCCTCACTATTTAAGCAAAAGGGGTTGTCCTTAGCATCCTGAATTGCACACAAATTCTTCATATAATTTTTCCTGTATGGACACAGCCACTATAACATATATTTTCTCGTATAAATTCTACTTGAAGAATTCAACTAAATCAACACTTTGAGCTAATTTCACGACAATTTTGACATCGTTACAAGTAATAAACCAGCTCTCAATCAACTATCCTACCTAACTTCCTTAAATCTTTTGTGGAATTAGGCAGAATAGAAGTATTTAAATAAATGGAATAACCTGCTAACTTTATCTTGCTTTATGAATGTTACAAATGGGGTCTCAACTCAAATGCATAAATCATTATCCCTGTGAGTCCCAACCAGGCTTCTGTTTACCAGATGGAAGTAAAAAGTGACAGTACATGCAACATGTGCTCCAGATCCTGTCAAGGCATTAATAAACTGATATGTCTCTAAACATCCCATCATGATCCAGATGTGTTGGGCCTGGCCTGAAAATAAAATAAAATAAAATAAATAAAATATAATAAAATAAAATATAATATAATAAAACAGCTACAGGTATAGGCAGGAATCTGTTGGGCTTCTTCAGGAAGGTTGCTTGAAACTTCTTAATGATTGCTCAAATAAAAGGCAGTACAGAGTGCAGAGCTAGGGAACATCATCAAGACCTGCTTGAAAATGCTTGAAAGTGACAGGTTATTCTAAGTCTCAACCATTGTGGAAGCTAGATGGGAAAGGAAGGGAAGGGAAAAGGGAAAAGGGAAAAGGGAAAAGGGAAAAGGGAAAAGGGAAAAGGGAAAAGGGAAAAGGGAAAAGGGAAAAGGGAAAAGGGAAAAGGGAAAAGGGGAGGGGAGGGGAGGGGAGGGGAGGGGAGGGGAGGGGAGGGGAGGGGAGGGGAGGGGAGGGGAGGGGAGGGGAGGGGAGGGGAGGGGAGGGGAGGGGAGGAGAAAAGCGCCTTCATTAGGTTACAGGACACCACCTGGCCGGCAGAAGGCAGGATCAGGAAAACAGTAGATTTCCCTTTAAGCTGATCATTAACTTTCATATCCATGTATCTTCTGCTATGGTCTGAATGAATGTTTGTGTCCCCCTACAATGGGCTTTAGAGAAGGCTTCACTCTCATGAATGGGATTTAGTGCCCTTGCGAAAGAGGGCCAAGAGAGCTGGCTGGCCAGGCCCCCAGGTGAGGATACAAGGAGAAGTCTGTCACTGAAAGAGGGTTCTCACTTGATCTCAAACTTCCAGCCTCCAGGACTGTGAGATGTAAATTTCTGTTGTTAATAAGTCACCTAGTCTTTTGTTACAGCAGCCTGAATGGACTAAGATACCTTCTTTGACCTAATTCTTAATGCAACTCTGTGATAGATATTATTGCTCCCATTTTGCAGATGAGGAAACTAAGACCCTGAAAATGACTTGCTTAGTGTCTTCACTGCTGCTAACTGATAGAGTCAGGTTTTGCATTCAGTTCTTCATATACCAAATTTAGTGTTTTTCTCACAATATCACTAGTAAGTTCAATTAAGCTTAAGGTCCTGAAGAATATTTGAATCTTGCTTTTACTCACATAGATCACATTTCTCAGGCCACATATCAGTTCGAGCACCTCTTTTAAGAAAGACTACACAGAGTGTGCGTGTGAGTGAGTGGTAGACAGCATGGTACCTGACTGCTAACTGAGCTGTCCTTTGTGGCATCTCCAGCCCCGAGGCACAACTGGCAGAATGGCCTTGAATGAATGAATGTTATCTTCGGAATCCCTTCAGGCAGGTGCAGTTTTTGTTTCATTTTCCTGCGCCCTCTTTTATTATTTTACTCTCATAGCCCTGTTCTCTTTTGCTCTTTTCTTTATTAAAATTTAACCTGTCATCTTAAGAAACAACCCAATTAAGACACAATGAAACTAAAATCCACATTTTAGTTGATAGTGATTCACATTATTTTATTCTAGTGTCGCACTTCTTATTTCAACCTGTCCTTTAGGAGCCAGATGTAATCTTACATCTTTCACAAAACTTCTCCCTGTAACTCTGATCTTCCAGGATTAAAGAGTAAAAGCTTATCTCTGCCTAAAGAGTGCAAACTCTGGCATCAATTGAGCATAACACTACTGCATAAAAGAAAAGATTTTTATCACATCTTCTAACATATCTTGTATTACATGTCATTGTGTGTGTTTTAAAGCAAATTATCCAACGCTTAAAGCAAAGAGAAGACTACATGTTCTTTCAATGTTAGACTGGAGCATTTTCCAGCAGATTTCCAAGGGTTGTTTGACTATCTAGGGGAGTGCAGAATTGTTTGACTGCTGGTCAAGGGACCAAACACTGAAGTTTCGTGTTATTTTTCATATTTTTCTCTAGTAAAACTTCAAATGACTTCTGTCTAGGACATAAGGCGAACCCAAGGACTGTGGGTAGGCTCCCCAGGACGTGAACTGGTTAGTGCCGAACCTAGCAACCTTATTCCAACAGTCTTTCTTCAATGCCTGTAAGTACTCAGTTCTTCAAAGGCTTTTTATATTGGTTTTATTATCCTTCTGACTCTCTTATCAATGAATTGAATCTTGACATATGTCCATTATATATTTGTATGAAAATTATGTTTTTGAACTTTTAAAAAATTATATGAGCGCTATGCACTGTATGCTTTTTTTATGAGTTCTTACTTAATTCCCCAAACGGCCATATGAAGTATTATTATTTCCACTGTACAAATGCAGAAATACGGAGTTGAAGGCATTTCCCTGAATCGGCACAGCTAGGAAATGGTGGAGATGGGCCTTACACTCAAATCTCTGCCCAGAGCCTGAGTCATGGTCACAATGACCCTCTTGCTGGAACTTTACAAAACCCTGGTCTGCTCTGAGATAAGACCAAGGAGTAGCAGAAGAGGAGTGAATATCCATGAGAAAGGTGCTATTTGTTACTATGGGTTCATATAACAGACTGAGTGAAATATTATCATTCATATATTCACTCAACATTTATTTATTGAGCACCTATTATGTGTCAAATACTGTGTTTACTGATTGAAGGAGGGCAGGCTATTAGCAGTAAAAGATAAATCAGACACAGATTCTATTCTTAAGGAACTTATAGCCATGAAAGAAATAACTTTAAAAAGTAAAATAGGTGCACAAAATATTAACGGTAGTCTGATTTTATTCATTTAATGAGTATTATGAGCCGCTTAGTATGTGTTAGGCACAGCAGTAAGACAGTATAATCTTTGTGTTCATGAAGTTTATTTAAAAAATACCAACATTAATGGAGTAATTATAAGAGTGATGAGTATCTTAAAGAAAACTTATCCTACGTTTCAAATCAAGATAGAGTACATTTTCCAGGACCCCAGAGATAAAGGCTGTGCTCTCATGGAGTTTACAGCCGAGAGGAGAAGACAAAGATTAGAGAAGCGCAACCTAACCGGCAACAGGGATGTTCTAAAGGAAGTGAAGTATCCCACGGATGGGACATTTAAACTGAGACTGGATGGGTGAGATGAGTTTGGCAAAGGATGAGTTTGTATTGGAGTTTTTTGCAAGATGGGTACAGTGGATGCAAAATTCCACCCTTCACAAGGCAAGAGGGACAGCATGGAATGTTCAGGCAACAGAAACAGCTACGAAGGGAAACAATAAAATTTCAGATAAATAACCGCCAAGCAGCTGCATTATTTTCTTTTAGCTGACCCTGAGTAGCTTCTATCATCTTCGTAAAATATTGATGAGAAATAAACTAATTGACTCCAACATACAATCAAAAGAATATGGTAATTTTTCTCTTCATGTTTGTTTCCCAGAACCTTCTATTTATGCCAAAGGTCTCTTTTCCTAAAGCTCTCCTCTCCACTCCTGCAGTCTCCCCATGTTTTATTTCTTGTACCTCATGGTACCTGCTCTTTCCAGTTGCTTGTTACATAAAGATTTCTCGAGATTCTGTATGTTTTAAGGGAAAAGACTTGACTCCTACTTCCTCAAAAATCAGAAAGAAGGTGAAAGAAGCAACTGATATTTTGTTAAAAAACATCTTTATGGGATAGAAGTTAATAAATTAAATTATGTATCTCAACCTAGAAAAAGTCCCATCAAAATGCTATTAATTAAGAATAAAAGAAAAATATTCTTATTTTTAAAATACTATAATAATTACTATAAATTAAGATATCAAAATGTTTTGGTTACATCCACAATTTTCTTGGCATGCCATGATTTTAACTTTGTGTGAATTGTAATAATAGCTAAATTAAATGAAAGCTTACTCTGAACCAGGCACTTATTCTAAGATTTTTCCAGTTGTTTATTGATATAAATCTTACAACAACCTATGAGGTAGCTCCTATTATTATGACTATTTAACAGATGTGGAAATTGCCCAGGGCCACACAGTTAGTAAGAAACAGTCTCCTCAGGCAATCTGGCTTCAGACCCTCCACCTCTAAAAGCCTGCTTGTTAATTACAATAATGAAAAAATTGTAACTGTAGGAAACATCTAGTTTGCAGAGTTTCTCCTATATGTCAGTGAGGCCATTCACAGAGAGTACTTGTGGAGTGCCATATTTTTTCTTGCCTAAATAAGCCCCATAAAGAATTTCTGGAAATGGTAGAAGTCTAACTTTCCTTCCTCAGCAAACCCTCTAGTTCCCGACATGGACAAAGGGTGCTTAGAAGATACCATGGAGCCTCTTGGGGGCTGTGGCAAATGGAAGAAGAGTTATTGGTCTCATAGCCATAAGCTATCGTAAAGAGTGAGGTTGGTCTGAGGATTTCTACTTACGTCTTTGCCACTTGACTCCTTTTGATCAGCTCCATCTCTCACCTCAACCCCACCTCTTACCCAGTCCTGGGTTCCCAGTGTACTTAACTGCTTCCCTCTTCACTTTGACCTAACACACCTTGTCAGCTCTCTCCCAGCTCTGACCCACTTATCTGCCTGTGTATTAACCAGTGAGCCACTAGTCTCGTATCCTTGTTGTAATGTAATAACAGCTCTAAATCTGGAGTCAGAGCTTCCATCTGCCATTAGCCATATGACCCCGGGCGAGTTATATAACTGCTCTGAATTTCAGTTCCTCTTTGCTAATAAGAGAATGACAATGGCCCACAAAATTGCCATATAGAACTTTATAAATTATAAAGTACTGGAGAAAATATAAAAGTATTGGCATGTAAGTCAACAGCTCTTTAAGGGAGTCTTATTTCTGGAAATAACGTCTTAATACCCACAGGATGAATTTTTTATAATACAAATACCAGGTGATGCAGGTAGCTCATGTAGGAGTTATGAGGGGACTGAGATGATCTTTCTGTTTCATGAAAAAAAGCATCAAAATCAGGTATCTCTTCCTCCCACATAACTTAAAGTATATGTGTCTACCATAAAGAACATTTATTTTCCAATCTATTAGCAAATACAGAGTCCAAATTGCTGAAGGGTGCAAGAGGCTAGGCTATTAGTCACTGTGTTGGCTTCGTATTGTCCTAATCAGCCTTCCGCACAGTAGGTTGTTCTGCATGCACATCCTAAAAACACCGAGCCTCAGAGAGGTACCCCTGGCATTTCAGCAAGATGCCTGCATTTGGAACAAACCCCAGATTACAGCTGGAAGGCTGTTTTGTGTTTTGAATGGGTGGAAAATATACTACCTTTTAAAACTGTAATTAACTATTGAATTTTTTTAAGCATAAGTCATTGAATTTAAACATATGCCACCTCCAAACTGTTGATATAAATTTGTATTTGGGAATATTAATAGTAGAGTATAATCTACAGTCCTTGTCCACACTAATTACAGAAAATGACAGTTCATCAAATTGCTGTATTGAGAGGAAAATAGAAATGGTTTTGCATTCATAAAGCAAACATAATATTCCATAAATAATTACAGAATTGTCACCTTAAGTATCCAGTTGTTACTCAAAAGTGGTCACTAGAAAGTAAACACACTTTCATCTCATATTATATTTCATTGATTTATATTTACCAATCCCCCAATTTTTTGGTATTTATTTTAGAAAAGTTGGTATTTTTTTCTTTATTCCTCTGAGGAAAGTAATATATAAAAATAATATTAAACATTTGTTTAGATACAAAAATTTTATTTGTAGAAAATTATGTGCCACTTACGTTACATGATTTATGAACTAACAATATAACCATTAACTATAGAAAATGTGATATATTTTAAAACCCTAAGAAAAAAGTCAGTTTTTTATTTGTTTTGCTTTGCTTTTGAGGAAATGCTCTCTTGAACAAGCTAAAGTTATTAGGAAACAAGCTTTTTAAGCTTTCACTGTCTTATGTGAACTTTAGTTTTAAATAAATTACACTGTGCATACATAAAGCATGTGTAAATGCTCACACAATTATACAAGTTTCTCATATATTAAGTTTATACCAGAAAACACAGAGAACACACCCATTTCTCAATATAAAACTAAAAAACAACTTTAAAATCTATGTTTAGTCCTGAATAACTCCAAAGAAAAGATGACTGATAAGATCTTCCTAGAAGCCAAAAAATACTTAAACATGGAAATTAAAAATGTCCTCTAAAATAAAATTGTAACCAAAATGTTTATCAATACAGGTCTATAAGTCTCTGTTTTAATGACTTACAGAGCTAAGTAGAAGGGATTCAAGTTTGATTCCAAACATTTTATAATCATTTTACACTGTTATACAACCAAATTAAAAGTTCACCAAAAGCTGATGAATCTTATAGTGAGTGTATTCACTTGTTTTATGCAAGTTCAACTCAGAAGGAAAATGTCACAAGGGGTTGATGTTTAATGCTAATTTTGATTTCTAATGCTTACAATAAATTAAGTCAACCACTTTCTAAGTTCCAGGCTGCCACACATGAGCTAAACCGCTCTGTGGGGATAAAACACTTTAGAAGCTTATAATTCCTACAGAGTGTTTTGATTATTTTATACAAACTAAACTCTAACAGCAAAAAATTTCACAAGGGAAATTGTTGTGTGGGTTAAGGCCACATAATCTGGTTTCAACTCTTGCCTTTGCCTTGAGTTAAAGGCATACTCATTAACTTGAAACAATAAACTCAAACCTTAACATTTCTGGAAAGAATTCAATTCAGGACTTTGGCAGGATCCATGGTAAATATTACACACAGGCTCGATGTGATTTTATACAGATATACAGGGCATGTAGGTACTGTAGGCAATGCCAAGGTTTTAAATGAGCACCAGATATATGTCGTATCATTGCCTTAGAGATGTGCGCTGCCCCCTCGCTCACACGACTCACACACAGTTTTCCAGCTTTCTCAGTACGGAATTATAAGCTGTGGCTATAACTTAAACATTTATTTAGACTAGAAATGTGCACTAGAGTCGGAGTGGTATTAATTAAATACCACATTAAGGAAAGCTGGGCCATGCAAAAGTAGACTAAAAAAAATAACTTTCTCTTTAGGGTTGATAGTCACAAAAGAATGACACAGGCGAAGTAAGCAACCTCCTAACACCTCAGCAAAATGTGATGGAATTGGGTAAAGCACTAATGCAGAAAAAAAGAGGAAAAAAAGATTTTTAAATGGATAACAGGTTTTTTTTTCTTTTGAGAAAACTAATGTGAATTGAATTAGTGAAAGAAAATAGTCAGATGCAGCATATTGAAAAGAGAAGGAAACATTGGAGGGATGAGTAGAGAGGGAAAAAGACCTAGGAGGCAAGGAGGCTGAGGAAGGAGGAAATTATATTCATCAAGCAGTCGGATGAATTTTAGAGGCAAGGCAGGGTTGGGGAGTCGGGGAGTTGGGGGTGGGGATAGATAATCAAAGAACTTAGATGCACAAATGCATGACCTACGGACACAGACAATAGTGTGGAGGAGACTGGGAGGGGGCAGGGGTGGATGCTGGGCAGAGCGGATCAATGGGGAAAAGGGGGACATCTGTAATACTTTCAAAAATAAAGATAAATTTATAAAAAAAGAAATTATATTCACACAAAAGAGCAGTCCACAGCTCTGCATGTATTTCACTCAGGTATGTCTGAAACATAATCAGCCAGTTTAACTCACTTAAAGGTAAAATAAGATTATTAACAAAAAAGAAAATAATGGAACTTGGTGATTCCAAATAATTTTTTAAAAGTATAACCCTCCCACACTAGCTGCACATTTTTCTTTATAATAGCAAGGTTGGAAATCACTAATTCATACTAAATTAGCCATTGTATATTATTTGAAAATTTATCATATATTTACTCTTTTTTTAAGTTAGATTAGTTTAATGAAGTAAAGCCATGATCAAATAAAATGCCATTTAATTAAAAATAAGTTTGCCAACAGAAAAGTTTTGACAAAGAGAAGCCTATCATTCCAAGTCGATCTCTCCAAACTTAGAGACTGTTTTCAAAATTTTACTGGACTGTGAACAGAACATCTATTGCTGCCCCCATCCTCCTCATGCCAGCCCTTAACCCCAGAAAATATGAACTTTGAAAACATCTGTTGAGTAAACCCAGCTCTATCTCTATTGTCCAAATGAGACACAGGTTCATTGCATGTGTGCTAGAAACCAGGCTAGGCCCATTTTTATGTGGCCTATTTTGTTATCAGATCACTGAGTATTAAGAAGTGCAAAGTTGTGGAACTGTATTTCAGGTCCCTAAACATATGTATATGTACCATATATATACCATAAGTATAACTCAGTTATCAACTCAGAGCCTTCTACCTGCTACTTCTCTACTGTATTCTCATTTAGTTGACTGGGATTTATTGAGTGCCTACATTGTCCCAGGCACTGCCACTGTACATTAGACCTCCATGGACCTTAACCTTAAGGAACTTAGATCCTAAAAGGGTATTTTGAAAAGTTTCAATATAATATGATGAATGCTAAGATATGAGAAGTCCAGATGATTATAGGGGCACATAAGGGGAACTCCAATTAATAGGGTGTAAGGTGGAAAGTTAAGGTAGGCTTCCTGAAGGCTGAGACCTGGAGGTAGGAGACAGTGAAAGATAACTTCTAACTTCTCTTCTACACCCATGCAAAATCTTGTCAGTTTCTGAAAGACTTCCAACAGTCTTCAAATACTCCATTGGCTTAATTAAATTTCTCCACAGCACATTCCACTTTAAATCTTTGCTCTTCTGTTCATTATTCCAATGTTCTTCATCCATCTAAAAGAGTTTACCGTTGTCCTTTGCCTTTTAAAAAAAGTAATAGCTAACATTTATCAAGTGCTTACACACACACAACACTTTTTCTCAACACACAAAAAAAGTGAAAAAGCCATCCCTACCCTAATACCAAAACCAGACAAAAATATTTTACAAAATAGAAACTACAGACCAATACCTCCCATAGAGAGAGATGAAAAAATCAACAGTAGTGTGTGAGAGTTCCATTTTTCCTAGAACCTCTCCAACATTTATTTTTTATCTTATTGATTATAGTCATTCCAACAGGTGTGATGTGCTATCTTCCTCAAAATATTAAGAATATGACCCAGCAATCCCTCATCTGAAAACTTTAATTGTGAAGATATACGTTCCTCTATGTTCACAGCAGCATTATTCACAATGACAAGACATGGAAACAACCAAGTGTCCTTAGCTGAATGTTTGGATAAAGAAGATGTGATACAAAAATGCAATGGAATACTACTCAGCTATAAAAAAGAATGAAATATTGCCATTTGTGACAGCATGACTGGACCTTGAGAATATCATGCTAAGTAAAATAAGT
The DNA here is from genome assembly GCF_964146895.1 of Miniopterus schreibersii. Taxonomy (NCBI): domain Eukaryota; kingdom Metazoa; phylum Chordata; class Mammalia; order Chiroptera; family Miniopteridae; genus Miniopterus; species Miniopterus schreibersii. The sequence goes on from NC_138109.1 coordinate 47,117,696, forward strand.
GAGATGGAAAAAGACAAGAACTATATGATTTCATACAAAACAAACAAATAACCTCACAGACACGGACAAGAGTATTGTGGTTACCACAGGGGAAGGGTTTTGGGGGAGGTTGAAGAGGGTAAAAGGAACCAAATATACGCTGATGGAAGAAGACTAGACTTTGGGTGCTGAGCACACAGTGCAATATACAGATTATGTCATTAACCAATGTTATAAACCAATGTCACCCTAATAAATTTAATAAAAAACAAATATTGGTAAATTGAATCCAACAGTGTATAATAAAAAATTACACACCGCGACCTAGTAAAATTTATTCCAGGCATGTAATGCTGATTCAACATTCAAAAATTAATGTAATCCATTACCTTAACAGGCTAAAGAAGAAAACTCACATGATTATTTCAATAGTGCAAAAAAGCATTTAACGAAATCCAATACCCATTCATGATAAATCTCTCCGCAAAGTAAACATACAGGAATTTCTCCAACTTCATAAAGAAAATCTACAAAAAACCTATAGTTAACATCATGCCCAATGGTGAAAAACTAGAATTCTTCCCACTAAGTTGCAGAGCAAGGCAAGGATGCCCCTCTCACCACAGCTTTTCAAAAGTACTAGAAATACTGGAAGTCACAGCTCAAGCAGTTAGAGAAGAAAAGAAAAGGTATAGAGATTGCTAAGGAAGAAATAAAACTATCTTCGTTCACAGATGACTTGATTGTCAAGGTAAAAAATCCCAAAGAAAACTCCTGAAACTAATCAGCGATTATAGCAAGGTGGCAAAATACAAAGTGAATATACAAAAGTCATTGACTTTCCTATATAACAGCAATGAGAAATTGGAATTTGAAATTAAAAACATGAAAGCATTTACACTTCAGCCCCCAAAATGAAATACTTAGGAATAAATCTAACGAAATATGTATATACAAGCAAAAGCCTCCACACAGTTGTTTCTAGCAATTTTATCCATAATTTTGAAAATTTGAAAGTGACCAAAGGTCCTTTAGTGGGCGAATGACTAAACTAGTCCATCCATGCGATGGAATATTATTCAGCTCTGAAAAGAAATGAGCTATTAAACCATGAAAGAATTGGAAGTACATATTACTAAGTGAATGAAGCTGATCTGCTATATATTGCATGATTCCAACTAATGACACTCAAGAAAAGGCAAAAATATGGAGATTACAAAGATCAGTGGTTGCCGGGGTGAAGGGGTAGAGTGGGTAGAAAAAGCAGAGCAGAGGGTGTTTAGTGCAGTGACACTATTCTGTATGCTACTACGGTGATGAAGACATGTCACTGTACATGTCAAAACCTGAAAATGTACAACCCAAGAGTGAACCCTACTGTGAACTATGGACTTTGGGGGGTAATGATGCGTTAATGTGGGTTCACAGTTAGAACAAACGCACCACTCTGGCGCGGGATGCCGAGGGCCGGGGAAGCTGTGAATGTGTGAGGAAGGGAGGTGCAGGAGAACTCTGTAGTTTTTGCTCAGTTTTGCTGTGAAACTAAAACTGTTCTCAAATAGAGTCTGTTTTTTTAAAAGTGTATAAACTTCTAAGCACAGGAAAAGAAACAAAGTTCTGGAAGATGGAGAAAAGATGAAATGAGTAACAACTGACTCAGTAAATCAAAGAAAGTTGAAACTTAAGTGCCTGGAGAGGAGTTGCCAGTGAGGTACAAGCACATCTTTGCTGCTAAACTCTAGGAAGATTCAGGAATTATAGGTACCAGGTGACTATGAAGACTAAGGGGAAAGTTAAATTGGTTATAGATTGATTTCTGAGCCTCTAACAGGAGAATTCAGAGTTTAGATGCCCTCCCCCAGCCTACACCACCAGTCACCTTCCCTTCCCACCAGGAGAAAACAGGACACTAGGTAGAGATGGACTCAGAGAGGTTCTGGTATTGGGAACACTAAGACAAAGACATGCTGTCCAGGATATAGAAAATCTAAATGAAAGAAAGTCTCCCGGGGTAACAATGAGGATAATCCCAAGAAAATGATGGTATAGTAGAATTAGAAAGCACAGTCATATTGGATCAGGAAGAAAGAGCATGCAGGAGGGATGCTTCTAAGGGCAAAAAGTGGAACTTAGCTACCATCTATGAGGTTTAACAGGAGTAAGAGGAGCTTTAGAGTTTAGGGAGAAAGCTTGGACATGGACAATAGTGTGGAGAAGGCCTGGGGGGGAGGGGACATGCGGAGGGGATTAATGGAGGGGGGGACATCTGTAATACTTTCAACAACAAAAATACAGTAAATTTAAAAAAAAGAAAAATAAGAAAAAATGAACACACAAGATAATTTACTCCAGGAAAAACAGTAAGTAGATTTTTAAAATGTAATAGATTATTATATGTGGATCACCTGTGACCAAATTTATATAGTCCTAATAATATAAACACAAAATTATTTAACCACAAAAAATTAGGAGAATGAAGGTAGGTAGATAGAGTTTGTTTTGTCAGAAAGCATAAAAAACTAAAGCCTTGTGTTCCATAGTGGACATCAACATGGCATTTAAAATGGGGAACTCAATAACTTACAGTAGTATGTTATTTGGATAAATAATTTTTTAGTATGTTATTTGGATAAATAGTTCTCAATACAATCCTGAAAAAAAGAGCTCCCAAATATAAAATACACACACACACACAAAATGCAGCAAAACAGTTTAAAATAGTTGCCTCTGAGGAGCAAGAATTGGGGAGTAAGGAATACTCTAAACAGGGACTGCTGTTTTTCATCATAAATTATGTGGCCATCCATTCAGTGGGGCTCTGGAGTTGAAATAACTCGTCTTGTGTCCTGTTGTGATTTGGGGCTAGTTCCCTAACCTCTCTGTGGCTCCTCTTTTTTCACATCTACAAAATAAGAATATAACAGTTCCCATCTCATAGGTTTGTTATAAGGATTGAATAGACCACTTTGTACAGGGTTTTGCACTTAATTCAATAAATGTGCTCAGTAAGTATAACCTACTATTCTATTAAATGCCTATGAAATTTGACGTGATTCAGAATGAATCTATTTCCTCATTGTGGATTTTCATCTAAGCCTTTAATCTTATAATTGGAAATTAGTGACAAGTTTAAAGTTACATTCCTGTTTCTTAAATCTACGGAATGTATTGAACAGGCTCTCTCTCTTCATGATTGTTTGAAGAAAAGGCCAACTTTGAAAGTTTTGATTACAAAGCAGAGAGCCAGTAAAACTATAGCCATTTAGTTCATTTGGATATTGTTTTAATCTTCAGATTATAATTAGAGAAATAAATATGTCACTTGTTTTCAGATCTTATTCTTCTCTATATATTTGCCTATTAATCTTCATTTACTACTTGGGAGGACTCTGGACAAATAATCACGTGTAAGCACAGACTGCTAGCTATTGTGGGAGCTCAGCTGACTTTCCGAGCTAGGACTGCAAGAGATTCTTAGTCACTGCATTCTGGGATTCTGGGAATACAGCACTCTAAGGGATCTACAGTCTATGGGTTCATCAGACATGTGAAGAGTCTCAAAAAAAAAAAAACACTTCTAAATATACTAGGCCATGTTTCCAACATTATTTCATAAGACTCCTATCAAGAGCTAGCACTATTTACAGGTCACATGAGGATTAGGTCATTTTGTAACATTAATTAAAGGACTTTTATAACATTGCCCAATATCATTATGGTTATTTCAATAAATTGCTTAATTTAAAGATAATGTTTAATTAGGTGGCTCCTGTGCTTTAAACTTTACATTCTAACTTTTTATGTTGCAGTTTCCCAAATTTTACTCATTTGAATTCTCACATTTCCCCACGGTTTTTGCAAGAATTCCAGTCTATATAATTTCCTTCCTTGAACTCAATAATCATTTGACAATTGGGTTTTGTTTTGTATAAAGAATTTCTTTTATAAATTATTCTTGCTTTACTGAGGTGTAATTGACAAATAAAATTGTAATATATTTAAAGTGTGCAATGCAATGATTTAATATACATATACATTGTGAAAGGATTCCCACAACCAAGCTAATTAACACATGCATTATTTAACGTAGTAACTTTTTTTTTTAGTGTACAGTGTTATTAACTATAGTCATCATGCTATACACTGGATCCTCAGAACTTGTTCATCTTATAATTAAAAGTTTGTGTCCTTTTACCAACCCCTTCTGACTTCCCCCACCTGACCTTACCCCCAGGCCTGGCAACTGCCATTCTATTCTCTGTTTCTATGAATTCAACTTTATATATATTGCACTAACAATTATTTTTATTCAACTTTCAATTAGTCTTTAAAAGTCTTATATGTGAAAGTCTCGTATATTAATCTATCTAATCAGTGATCTTATGTTTACAGCATAACCATGACATGATACAACTTTACTTTTCAGAAACTTAATACACTAAGATGAACACTATTCTCTTCCAAGCAGTTCCTTTGGGAATCAGTCCCTATTCAACATCGCTGACATTTTAAGCACTATGAAGCCTGTAGGACATTCTTCTGTGTAGCCTCAGTAGTAGTGATTTGTTTTCTTTGAAGATGAAATTCATTTTGCAAGACAATCAATAGTTATTTGTCACCAGATCTAGTACCAAGGTAAATGAGCAGAGCAGTGCTGACTGTTTTGTAGCTCAAGTCATTTTGAATATAATTCCTGAAATAGGAGATCCTAAAACTTTTTAATGTAGTAACTTTTAGCTGCTATTGTTTTGACTTTATTGTAGACTTTATTTATTTTAAATATTATTTTTGGACTGTTTGTTTGTTTTTTTGTTTCCTATCTTCCCCCTACACTTCTCAGTACTATGTAAAATGAAGACACATGATGGGCACTCAACCAATGTCTATAATATTGAAACTTCTCTGCCCTTCTTTTCTGCAGGAGGCAACCAGCAATCAGACTGAGACATAATAAGAACCACCTGGGTAATTCCAACCAACTTGGAGTCCCTGGATTGAAATTACCGGTTCCATTTCCATCAGAAATGGCTTTTTTTGTTTGTTGCTTTTCTTCCTTTTTTAGAACCAAAGACACCCATTCCAATACCTATTAAAAAATTCTAGACAGGTCTGGGTTTCAAGTTCCAGAAAACTCAGATAGAGCTGCTGGAATGCCGTGCCCAGATTCTCTTGGCTTTACCTCCTGTACAAATAAATACTCCACTGCTGTCCTTGGCAAGGTGACAAAAACAGCTGCAGGGGAAGCAAAACCTATCCTGGCAGAGGCTCAGAGCCTGACTCCCTGGGTTAAGGACTCTCGTCATTTTGACATGTGGGCCTTGCTAGGCTGGGAGAACCAGGCAAGGCAGTGGCTGGAGGGAGAGGAGAGTTAAACTCGCTGACCCTTGACTGAGCTCTGCTTCCAGCTGTCCCCAACTCCTTCAATTTGGTAACCTTTTCCACTCTGGCCCTGGAGATTCCCATGGGAATGGTGGAGTTCCTGAACCATGGCCCTACAAATGGGAAGAGATATTACAGGATCAAATAACACAGAGGTGGGAGGGAGGAAGACAAAAAATGAGGGAAGGAAAAGAAGTGGAGAAAGATAAAAAGGAAAAAAGAATGAGCTGTGATGAGTAAAGGAGGGCGCAAGGACAGATCTGAGGATGAAGATCAAATAATTCAATTCATTAGAAATTCATTTTTATTTAAATTGAGAAAATAGAGAGGTGGAAAAGAATAGGCAAGAAAAGCCCTAGAAGGTTTGGCTCAGTGGTTAGAACGTTGACCTGAGGACTGAAGGGGCTTGGGTTTGATTTCGGCCAAGGTTATGTACTTTGGTTTCAGGCCCAATCCCTGGCATAGTCGGCGAGCGGGAGGCAACCAATCAATGTCTCTCTCACATCGATATTTCTCTCTCTCTTCCCCTTCCACTCTCTCTGAAAAGCAATGAAAAAAACATCCTCAGGCGAGGATTAAAAAAAAAAATAGGAAAAAGAAAAGTATGAAAATTCAGGTGATTCTGCCAGTCGCAGGAGAATTTTTCCAACCATCTTTTATTATCAGCTTCTCTCAAGGTAATGGGTCCATACTTCTGCCTGGGTTGGAATTGAGAGCATGGACTTTGCAGCCAGATTTCTCTAGAGCTGCCACTTTCTAGATGTGTGATAATTACTTAACTTCTCTGTTCATTAGTTCACTCCTTTGTAAAATGGGAATGATTGCAGTGCCTACCACATGAGGTCTTTGTGAGAATTAAATAGGGTAATGCATGTAATAAAAAAGTTTTAAGTGGTGTGTGACATCTAGTACACACTCAACTTTCACTTGTTATATTTTGATGGTACCCGAGCATTGTTTTGACAATTAAGTCACCTGGTGGAGGTGAACCAATGCACCAAGCATATTTATTTATGTTTCTGTCCCTTTGGTCATACTATTTCTCTCTTGAAATGCCAACTTTTACCTCTTCATCTATCAAAACCTACTCATCCTTTAAGCTCCTGTCAGTTTCACAAACACTTATTCCAACCTCCTCCATGAACCCATTCTTGATCTTGCCTGTGAACTACTCTAACATTTAACATCTATAAGTTTGGCACTTAGTGAGTCCCATAAGCTTCATCATCTACATGGTATCCTGCAGAGAAGTGACTGCTGGATGCAATAATTCCAGATGAGCCTCTCACAGCACACCTTCTGTTCAGAAGGAAAAAAGAGGATGGGCAAAATATCTATGTATGAGCCTCCATGAAAATATATTTCTTATGTTTTTGGCCACTGAAAATTATACAGGTCTCTACAACTTCTTGAAGGATAAAGTCTCTCTAGATGGTGGTCAAACAAGAATAAGTGATCTGGCACAAGTTGCCAAGGGGGACAGAAATACCCAGAATAACTCAGCTATATTCTCAGTCCATAATTAGAGCTGCTGAAAGGCATCATCGAATGGGCTTCGAAGACAGACAGAACAGGACATCTTCCTTGGCCTTCTACGTACTAGTTGTGCAATTCTGAAAAATGTATGAATCTCAGTGAGGCTCAGTTTCTTCATCTATGAAATTAGAATAACAATATTTTCTTCATAAGATAGCTATGAAGTTTAGAGAATTTACGACAGTGCCTAGCCAACTAAGTAAGCATTCTACAAACATCACTTCCCTTACTCTTACCTAGAAAGGAAGTGAAGGTAGGAAACCCCAAATAAAATCAACCTTTCTTGAACCAAATGACTCCATCTAGTCTATAGCTAAAGTTAATTTCATAGTGGACCTTTAAAATTCAAAGAGCCAAAAGTCACTTTCATCATAGCTATGGCTGAATTGGATACTATTCTGGAGAACCACAGTTCCAGGAGTGTATTATCTGAGCAGACAGAATTAAAAATCACATCCACAATATGTTGGAGAAAAAAAAGAAATAGGTCACAAATGGTTTCCCCCCCTCCCCCATTTTGGCTGTTGTTATAGTTTGTTTGCTTACTTGCATTTCATAATAAACAAGTTGCAGAATGCCAGGCCTTCAAATAAGTTTGGCCAATTTTCACCTGTTCTTTTGTGCTATAAGTTTATCTCAAGTATAATGGAATAAAAAGAGATAAAGAATTGAAAGTTCTAAAATATTTTTTCAGTGGGGAGTAGTTCCTTCTGAGCTGGGATTTATTAGTCAATTATTATACTAGAAGAGACTTGTGAACTCAGGAAACCTAAATCCTCTTAAATACAGCCTTCATTTGTCTCCTTTGGAAATACTATTTGTTATAATTTTCTGTGAGATAGCTAATACTTTATTGTCCAAAATAAGGGTAGTATATAAGTAGCCTTTACCTTCTGTAGATGGATGAAATTAATACTTATGGTCAGGCTCAGAGAAAATTGATTAATCAAACTGGTGAAAGTCAGTGGGTATCTAGCAAAGCTTTGGAGTCAGACTGACACGTATGATCACTTATAGCCAGAGTGGTCACTGTCAGCAGAAGAAAAGAGACCGGGCAGAAGTTCCTTAGAGGTGACCTGTGACCTATGCTCATGAGGTATGTATCTAAAAACATACAGCCTTGAGAACGGAAGGGAATGAAAAGGGTCCTGTAAACACAATACATAAATGTGTAGATACAAATAAAAAGGAGACAAGCAGGGCAAATGAGAGCCAGAAACAAAGCAGCCACCACAAGAACTGTAGGAAGAGAAAGGAGTCAGAGAAGTGTTGTCCTAGGGGAAGAAAACTTTCATTCACTTATTTGTTTATTTATTCATTTAACAACTATGTATTGAGCGCCAACCAGGTGTTAGATAGGGCTACAAAGGTGAAAAGACAACCCTTGCCTACAAGAAGTACAGTGAGGAGAGAAACGTTCAGTGGGGATCAGGAGGAAGAAACCATACTCTGCCCGGGAGAATGTTGTATTTTACCTGAAACTACGTGGCTGAGGAGTTTTCTCGGAACCCAAAAGAGAAGTGAGTTCTAGAAAGAAGGACCAATACGTTCAAAATTTCAAAACTATAAAAATTAATCAATGTTTGGGGAACCTAAATTGGTACAGAATAACTAGAATGTGATATTAAAGGGAAGTTATAGTAGACAATAAAGGTAGACTGAAGCATAAGAGCTACACTTTGAAGAACCTTAGATGCCATACAAAGAAGTTTAGATTTTATTCTATAGGCACTGAGGAACCGCTAAATTTTTGAGCAAAGTAGCAGTAAGATCAGATTTTCAAGGTAGAAATGTTATTCTGGTGGAAGCGAAGATAAAGAAGGTGAGGAAAGGAGGCTATAACAACAGTATACGCACATTAAGCGTCTGAACCAAATCATGCAGAAGGATGCGCATGGGAAGAAGGAAAGGGTTTAGGCAACAGAGTCAGTAGTGTTTATGTACAAAGGACAATGAGGGATCTAAAAAAATCCAGATTCCAGGTGTGGAGAACTGGTGACGTAGGGGGCCATTCACCAAAGTAAGAAATATTGGAAAGAGTCAGGAAAAATGATGAATGAGTTTAATTTTCAAGTTCTATGTTTACGTGGTTTTGTGACAACAAAGTAGCTTATAGGTCTATGCGGAAGGGAGTCTGTAAGCCCCCTATTTAATATGGGGGGGAAGTTGAAATGAACCAGATAATGAAGACTCTAAAGACTTACAAGAGGATAGAAATAGATCTATCCGTACAGAGTTCTTCCTGAAACAAAACAACCAACCAAAGAACAGAATTTACTAGAATAGCTCTGACGAGAAGGGGGCCTTAATACAGGATATTAGGTGAAGGATTCTCAAGGCTAAAGAATAAAGAAAGCCCCTAGTTACCTCACCAAACTCCACCAACACTAGGAGCTTGACACTACTTAAGTAAAATGTAAGTGATACATTTTAAATATAAATTGGATCATGTTGTTTCCCTGCTTAAATCCCTTCCATTGCTTTTGTAAGAGAATCCAAACCTCCCAGCCACAGTGAAAAGGGCCCTGAGCGATCTGGCTCCTGCCAACCTCCCTAACCTTTCCTGGTATCGCCTGCCCTCTGGCACACCATGCTGTAGCTACATAGGCCTCCTTTTGATTTATGAAATGCACCAAGTCCTTGCCCGCTCGGCTTTTACATATATTGTCCCTCTGCTTACAGTGCTGTTTATTCACTTCTCTGCACAGCTGCTTCTTTCAGTCTTTGGGTCTCATCTCCAATGCTGCCTGTTCTACAAGACCTGCCCTATCATCCTATCCCTAATGGTCTACTCATCTCATCATTTAAGACATTTCAACAATACCTAGACATTTCTCTTACAGCACTTATCACAACAAAATTATTGTGTATTTATCATCTGTCTCAACCACTACATATGGATGCATGAGGTCAGGGGTATCACCTGCAATGCTGTATCTTTAGCACGTCTGGCAAGTGGCAGTCACTCAGTAAATTCTTACTAACAGAGTAAATGAAACAGTGGAAGAACAGAATCAGCATGGCCTGTGCCATCTATCCTACCTTAAAGTTTTCTAGCTGTTTATTCCATGCCCATCTTGGTATTCTAGCTGCATATAATAAGTGTTCCTATAGTTCTTTGCTGATTTTTAAGGCCCCACTTCTATCAACAAGAACATCTTGACCTAGTTGCACTCCCTCTTCTTCAAGGCCTTTCCCTCAAAAGCTACTGAGCCCCTATGCTACCCCTCGGTGGTCCAGAGAACCTGGAGATTATTTCATGGTGTACCCTGTATGAAAGTTAGAACTTAATGTACTCTGTTATAATCTGTTACTTCAATGTAGGTATTGTTAGCCATTGGTAAGGCCGTAAGATTTCCCCAAAGTCATTTCACTTGTCTCCCTGGTGCTAGAAATATGTCTCAGGAGTGCTTAGGAATGATTTTACAGGCTCCTAAAAGCAACAGATTTGGGCTTACCTTTTTTATTGATTCTGAATAAGTTGGTTCCTTAGGATACAAAATAATCTAACAATAACAAAATACTCTTATTCATATGGGTGAGAATATTTTTAACACCTGGGAAAGAAATGTCTTCTTTGTATTTCCTATCCCTTAAAAAGTGATCACCATGCCCAGAATTTCCATCAGGTAATTATAGCTTTTGTTGAAGAAAAAATTCTCAAATGTAATGAGGGAGAAGCTAAACTAAACTGCAGAGCAGAGATTTGTTAGTGTTTGGACATTCTTGTGCATAGGTTTAAGGTACTTTAAGACATTATTTTTCTTTCTGTGTGTGTGACATTGCTTTCCATGTAGTACTAACCTTATTTTCAAAATAATTTTTTTAATTGTACTTCTATTTAGAGGCACAAATTATATTGGATAAATGATCTGATTATGCAAGACACACCCAAAATAGATACTCAATATCTTATACAACACTCACCCTCATGAAATGCACTTTTCACAAGATAAGCTAAAATCAAATTTGAAAAAAAACACTTCATCATGGCTGTGAGTGATTTTAAAATGGCTATCAGACAACTAAGATCTCTACTTTCCAAAGAAACTTAGTGTTTTCTATAAGATAAACACTTAATTGAAAAATAAATGATCTTAAGTACATTAACTCTTTTTTAAAGTATATTTGTAGCACATAACAAGTGCTGTGTACTTTACTATGATTACCAGTACTGTCACACTAACACATCCCTGCTTCTAGTGTAGCTACTCTGAGAACACAACACATATCTAGGCTAAAAACTAAAACTGCCCTGAAGACTTTTTGCTCCCCAACCCTCACACATTCCCAATCATTTACTGACCCCTTAATCTAAATGCAGTTACAATACACAGCACTGTGTGTGTGCATGCCTGTGTGTGTGCATGCCTGTGTGTGAGTGCATGAGTGTGTGCGTGTGTGTGTGTGTGTGTGCAGTGTCTGGCTGGATAATGATGAGCTAAGCTTAATTACATCATTAGGCGGGAGGCCACAGATCCCCTGCTGCCTTCAGGGACTGATTGGAATTTTAAAATATTATTTTCACTTAGTGGAATCAAAATTAAATAAATAAATTCCATTAAAAAAATACTTTGGTACCTTTGCTGTTGGTTTTTATCTGTCTAGAATTGTGCTCAACGCTGAGGTGCCCAAAGGGGTATAAATTATGTTCTTGCAAACACCTAATAATGCTATTGAAAATATGACTCACAAGGCTTTTTCTGTTGTGCCAGAATAGATTTCTTTCTTAAAGCATCTTCCTTTTGTGCACCTCTAATATGTTTCCCTAACATTATTCTGTACCTTCCAAATTATTGTTTTATGTAAGTCATTACTGAATGATGAATGGACTTGTGCTTCTGTTTACCTTTTTATATATTTATTTCAGGTGACGTGTATGGCTCAACCCAGCCAACTGCTGCGGTCTGAGGAAGGCTGAGAGCTAACCTGTTCTGCTTTCAGTAATTCCTAGCTAAGCTATGAGAAAGCTGACAAGACAGGAGAACTTAGAAATATGATTTTTGGTCCTAAGAAGCCAAAAGCATCGAGTAAGTCCTTTCCGTATTCCTGTACAAATCAGACTGCCTCTTCATGTAAGCAAGGTTATAAGACTGTTTCTATCCTCTATAATTAAAGACCTGAAAAACATGAATTTTAGGTTGCTTAGAGAGTCAGGGTCGGGCTTGAGGCACCACAGGCCACCCAAGGAAAATCCAGCTGCATCGCATTTGGAGCTGTCCTATCGTAGTCTGGAAAAATGTTCCAATCTCAAAAATATGTCTAGACCACTTTATTTCATTCCTGTGTGATTCCTAGGTGGGGTGGGGGATGGGTGGAGAAAAATGGGTAAGATGGGGTTAGCAAACAAGCATTCTACATGAAAAGTCTTTTCTAAAGAGAACCAACCCATCAATGTGTAATGAAGCTGATTTACAGTTAAAAAAAAACCCCACGCTGACATTGTTGATGGCGTGTGCATGCCCTTTGTCGGCCTGCGGTAGGGAGTTGCACGCACTGCTTACAAATAAAGAGCAGGCAAAAGGCCCTCCTCAGTCTGGGGACTCAGCAAAGGCCGGGCATGCTAGGGGCAGTGTCTCTACAGTGGCCCCCTTTCCTGTAGCATGTCCCTTCCCTGTACTCCCCATGCCTGTGGTCCCCCGATCTGCAGACTCTCCTGGGCTGCAGCCTGCCTGGTCTGTCCTTAGAGCAGAACCACCCGCGATTTAGGGTGCATCGCTCTCCACAATCTCTTAAGAAAACTTACCTGCGTTCACCTCTGAGCCTGCTAGATAAACGGTTAACATTTCTCTTTAGGGGCACAAAACGGTCTTGGCTAAAATTGCCGCAGGATCTTACAGCCATAGAATCTTGGATTTTTGAGGGAAAGACGTCAAAGTTTAATTAACAGATAAGGGCGCCCCATTCCCAGAGAAGCGGCCTCATTTCCCCAAAGTCCTACAGCTGCTTAATAATCTGGCCGGGACTGACGTCTTTGTTTCTCAGCTCCTAATCCATTGTGTGGGGGGGTTTTGCTTGTTTCTTTGTTTTGTTTTTGTTAACCCTCACTCGAGGGTATTTTTTTCCATTGATTTTCAGAGAGAGTGGGAGGGAGAGGGGGTGGGGAGAGAGAGAAACATCCATGTGAGAGAGACATATCGATTGGTTGTCTCCTGCACTCAAGCCCTGACGGGCTGGGGATTGAACCTGCAACCCAGGGACATGCCCTTGATCGGGAATCAAACCCAAGACCCTTTGGTCTGCTGGCCAATGCTCTAACCACTGAACACACCGGCCAGGTCCTAATCCATTGTTTTTAATCTGTGGTGGTTTAATGTTTCAGCCTTCTAAGGAGATATTATCATTTAGACACGGTTTCTAATCTCTTAACCAAATGAATAAGTAAGGTTGGGGATTTAGGCGCTGCTACACACTCTTAAGATGTAACATAACCCATCCTCTGAGAATTGTCTTTCTAAAGCAAACCTTTACACTCCACAACTTATTTAACTGAATTGGTTTAAATCTCTGCTCATCTGTGGCTGGCAATGCCATCCCTCAGTCACAGGAGGAGGGACCGTAGGAGTTTCTTCTGGAAATACTGGCAAGAGTCACTCCCCCGAATAGCAGTGAAGAAACACTGGTCTTTGGTTAAGTGGGTCACTTAATCGAGGAGGTAGAGACAGCCTAGATATACCCTCTGCCAAGCCATTAGCACACGTGAGCGCGAGTGCCGAGGGGTGTCATTAGGGCAAATGGGCTTCGTCGGGGGATTGATGCTTTAACACCGCGGCCTGCTGATAGTAAGAGACGGCAATCTCAACCTGCTAAGCAGCCCCTGCCTGCGAAGCCGAACTGCCCAGCCAGCGAACACTGGCATGGTGTCAAGAATGAGCTTCAGAAAAATTCTGAGCCAATGGGATATCACACAGAAAGGGATGCAGAGAAATCTTTAAAGGAAGAAAGAAAAGATGGGAAAATTAGCCAAATTCACATGTTTAGCTAGCTTGGAAAACTTGGGACTACTGTGTGATTGATTTGGTACTAAAGAAAGTATTGGATACAGATCTGAATTTTCCAATAATTCTATTTTACAATTTGCCAAAATCACCTTGTTTGAGGTTTCAAGTAGTTATTAACTGACAATCCCCCCCCCCCCCAAATATCTCTGTACTACCACTCAGAAATCTATTCATAAAATATATCTGTGGCTTTCTAACATGACAGTGTACAGCAGAGACTGTGAGCTCCTTTGCCCAAAATCAACCCGGGAGAAACTACAGAGTTCAAAGAGGAACATAGATCTGAATAACTAATATAAAAGCCCTGAGGAAATTCATAGGGAGGAAGCTATGAAAGCAGCGTGCCTGGGGCAAAGGCTCCTGTGTGGCAGCTTTAGGACTGGTTTAGTGGGAGCTTCCAATTTTTATTCTTACCTTGGAGTGGTCATCATCTGCCCCGTCACCAAAGAACCCACAGTAACAGTCCAGGTCACTGCCATGGGTTAATTCCAGGGCAGGATAAAAGTTCTGCTGGAGTGAAGCCATATTCCCACCAGCCAGTCACGTGCCGTGAATTGTTCCTCCATCTCTTCCCCATGTGAACTCCCAGGGCTGGTGGCTTATCACCTCACGGGACGGCCTCTGCCCAGGAATATAAAGGAGATGCATAGTGGAATGTCAGTTAACCAAGATGTTCTAAAAAATAGGTCCTAGTATAAGTATTTACGATAAATTGAAATGGGTTTAGAACTACTTACAAAATAGAGATTGTCACACTAGTTTTAAAAATTTTTTTTTAATTTAAAAATATGCTGTTTACAAGAAGTATCATTTAAACAAGAGGATGTGGAAAGAACGGGAAAAGTAATGTGAAAATTATTCAAAATTCCAAAGAAAACAGGAATTGCACTCGTAACATTTGACAAGATAAAAATCCATGAGGGAAAAATCCTAACAAATAGGAATATTGTATATACTTTGATAAAGGGATTAACAGAGCAAGAAGATTTAGGCATCATGAACATAAATGTACCTAATGATAGAGGTAGATAGCTCAGTGGGGAAAAGGGGTAAATCAAAAATTCAAAAATCGTAGCTGGAGACTTTAACACACACCTTCTGAAACTGATAGATCAAGAAAATAATGTTACTTTCTAGCTTCTTAACTGTATTGCAATTAAACTAGAAGTTAATAAAATTTTCAATTCCATATGTCCTGAATCCAAAAAGTATGTACTGAATAGCTGTGGAAATCATAAGAGAACTGACAAAGTATTTAGAATTGAACAATGAATTCATATTATATGACACAATTTGTGGGCACATCTGAAACAACGTTTATGGAGAAACTTACAAGTCTGAGTACACTTACTGGGGCACAAGAAAAATTGAAGAAAAATACAGCTAAGCAAGAAAGTGAAAAAAAGGTCAGAGAGTAAATATCCTCCAAAAGGAAGAAAATAAGTGCAGAACTTAACTAAACAGAAAGTTTAAAAGAAAATAGGATCATAACACAAAAAGTTCATTATTTTAAAAGATCATGTTAAATAAACCTCTGGCAGGACTGATTGCAAAAAAAATATATTTAAAAATGCAAATAAACAATTTATAGTATAAAAAGGACAAATAACTATAAAGTCAACATAGACTTTTAATAATAATGAAATTATATGAAAAATTATATTCAAGTAAATTTGAAAACCTCGAACACATAAATTTATGAAAAACATAAAATGCAAAACTATATGCAAGAAGAAATACAAAACATAAATAGACAAATTGGCATTAAAGAAATTTAAGTGGTGAGCGAAGACTTTCCAAAATAGTCTGAGATCCATATTGTTTTACAGTTGAGTTCTACCAAACTTTCTAAGATTAGTTAACCCCCAAATAGAAACAGAAAGAAGACTGATCAGTTCATTTTATGATGCACATAGAATCTTTATTAAAAAACTGGGTAAGGATAATATAAGAAAATAAAATTATATATTATTTCACTTATAAGAATAAATGCAAAAAATTCTAAATAAAACATTAGCTACATGAATCCAACACTGTTTTGTTTTGTTTTTTTAAAGTCCATACAGCATCAGCATTATTAGATAGAGTTTATTCCAGGAATGAAATAATGTTTAACATGAGAAAAATCTATCAATGATATATAGCACATTAATAGACTAATAAAAAAATCATAGATTTTAAAATAAATACAGAAAAAAGGTAAGGTTCAACACCTTATAATAGAAAGTAGCAGAAACTTCCTTAACCAGGTAAATATTATGCACACAAACCCTTCAACTTTCATCACATTCTGTTTAAGTTCAGCAACACAACCAAGATACCTATTGTCTCTGCTATTGTTTAATATAGTACAGTAAAGTATTAAAAGGGAAGAGCTAAAACTCTTATTATTTGAAGATCTTCTACATAGTAAAAACAACAAAATCAGCATATAATGATATTAGCTAAGAGATTTCAGCAAAGTTGACAGATTCAAATTCAAACTAAACAAAATCAATAGCATTTTTCTATATAAGTAATAAGCAACTAGAAAATATAATAAAATTAAGATACAATTAATAAAAGTAACAAAAACTATAAAATTTCTATGTATTAAAAAGTACCCAGTGTTCTAGAGAGACAAATTTCAAATATTGAAACCATAAAAGAATAGAGAGATATTCTATACACTTGCAATTCCAGTCAAAATTTCAAGTAGATTTTTCTAAGGTAAAACTTATTTTAAAATTGGTTTCAAGGAATACAAATCTATAACTAGTTTAAGACAACTTTCAAAAAGAAGAGTAAATTTAAAAGACAGTATATTATAGTACGAAACAAATGGATCAATGAAATATAATAGAGAACTCAAGATAGACACGTGCAAATATGAGAATATTATATATGATAAAGTTGGACCTACAAATTGTGATCATGAAAATGCACAGCTCAGAGTTCCTGTTGCAGAAACATAGTTGACTGATCACCCCAGATGCTCTTCCTCTGCACCCAGGACCAAGTTCTCAACAAGGCCACTGCCTGGAGGATGTTCCCAGCCAAGACTGAACACACTGGGAGAACCAATCCAGGCCCATTCCCACAAAACATGATACTCCTGTGACAGGCAACTTTGGTTTAAGGACTCCCATTGGCCTGGTAAAAAGTTCCTTAGACCTGCGCTGTGGTTTGAGACTCTTCCTACCCAATCTACCTTCTTTTCGCCTCTCCTTCACAGGTGTCAGACATTCATAGAAGTGGTCTTCTAGGCTCCTTCTTATTTGACCCCCACAGGTGTTTCCCCCGGTTAATCTCTTGCACATTTAAATCAATTTTGGCATGTGATTCTAAGAGGACCTGACTTAACATACAAAAACTGATGAAAGAATAGATTGTTAAATAGATCTTATTAGAAAACTGCCTGATACAAAGAAAGAAATAATTGCATCCTTCTCTCACATAATTGCAAGTGAATTCCAGGTAGATTAAAAGTTAAGAAAGATATAACTATAAAGTTAAAAGAAGATAACCATCCAGTGGTAGGGAAAGATTTCTTAAATAAAATTCCAAAGCATAAGTAAGGCAAAGTACTAATTTGAGAACTTCAAACTTAAGGATTTCTGTTCAATGAAGAACAATGTGGCATAGACTCCTGATTGTCCTCCAAAATCATTCTCCCCTGTTTCCAAACCTAAGAGAATACCTGAATTTTACATGGGAGCATGCCCACCTGGGCAAAAGACTGCATTGCTCAGGCTTCCCTATAGCTAGATGTGGCGTTGTAACTACTTTCTAGCCAAAACAATGTGAGTAAACTTCCAAAAAATGTGTGTAGCTTCTATCTCATGTCCTTAAAGCAAAGGAACTTACCACCCTCTTCTCTTTTCCCCTTCCCTATGGCTGGTGAAAGCCAACCTTGTACCATGTTGAGAAAGGCAATGCCCTAGAAATGGTGGAGTAGCTTGTCAGAAGGATCACCTCCTTCCAGACGGTTACTTGAGAGAGGAATGAGCCTTTCTTGTTCGAGCCATTGTTAATGTGGGCACTATTACAAAAGCCAGAGTTGCCTCCTAAATAATATAAACACCATGGACAAAGTTAGTGGACAGATGACAAATTGGGAGGACATATTGGCAATGCCTAAAATAAAAAATGTATATTTAAAACAGGGAAAAAAAGTCATGCAATTAAATGAAAAAGGGAAATCAGAAATGATCAAAAGATATGAATATGAAATTCATATAAGAGGAAATCCCAAAGACTAGAAAGCATGTTAGGAGGTGCTAAATTTTATTAGGAATTAGAGATATAGACATTAAAATGATGATGTATACACTATACCCATCAAATTGGCCAAAATTGAGTAATGCCAAGGATCAAGGGTCAAGGGACATAATGTGAGGATATAAGAGCATTCTTGCCCTTTGGGTATGAATGCAGATAAAGCCATTCCGGAAAGCGGTCTGACAGAGCCTCGTTAAATTAAGCATACATATGCTCTCTGGCCCAGCAATCCTGCTTCTCTGGAGATATCCCAAGAAATCCTTATGCAGATCCAAAAGGAGACACATAAGACTGTTCATTATAAGGCTGTTTCTGGTAGCAGAGAAATGGAGACACCGCAGGTCTCTGTCACTGAAGGAGAGGGGACGTAAGATGCGGAGTGCCGCGAAGCCATCGGAAGCAAGGGCAATCTAATACATATGGCACCCAGGTATTAGGAGCAGGGTGCCGAGTGAAACGGAAGCAGAGCCAGATGCATAGCACTAGATTACTATATAAATAAGAACGCATGCATGCAAAATAATTTACACTTACAAGAAACATATATTCTATAAAACACTGAAATCACATTAGAATGATTGAGAACTAAGCAAAAAATTGGAACTAAATAAATAAAACAAGCAAGGGTCATTGTATAGACCAGTGACGACAGCCTACCATGCACTAATAGAACTCACTCAGCTTTCTATCCTCTACAAAACAGATGCAAATGCGTGCTCCAGAAGTAGGTCGTCCTTTCTTTATTGTGTATATTACTGCTTTCTGTGTATATCCTTCACATATTTTCCTAATATAGTAAACAATCATGTGAATCCTATGAAAATTAGTTTTCACAGGTCTGTAATCTAGGAGTCTGACCTAAGGGAAGGGTAGTAGGACTATGGAGGGCAGAGGGGAAGGAACTTTAAATGTTGTTCATATTATCTCTGAAAATTTGGATACTGCTGCATGAAAGACAGGAAATTTTAATTCTGAAAGATGTCCTTTAACTAAACAAATTAAGCAACCAACTGACTACGTTCTCTTTCCCTGGAGAAAGCTGAAGAAGAACCTCAAAGGTCATCACCGGGCAGCCTCCTGAATCAGAAGTTGGCAACGTTTTTCATTCTTAATAAATATTTCCCTCCAAACGCTTAAACTTTTTTAAATATGTTGTAAGTTTCATAAATTCTTGTATATGACAATACATGAAATTAAACAGCATGAACTCTGTGGCTTTTCAAAGCATCCTACATTTAAAAACCTTTGAAGTAAGCATTTCATGGTGTTTTTTTAAATACTAAGAACACTGAACAGAAGGCACTATAAAGTGCCAATGTCTTCTTTGAATTGCTCTTTATATTCAAAAATTCCATTTATAGCCCGAGCCTGTTGGGCTCAGTGGTTAGAGTGTCAGCCCGTGGACTGAAGGGTCCCGGGTTTGATTCCGGCCAAGAACACGTACTCTGTCGCAGGCTCAATCCCTGGCCCCAGTCGGGTCACACAGAGGAGGCAGCCAATTGATGTGTCTCTCTCACATTGATGTTTCTCTCTCTCTCTCTCTCCCCCTTCCACTCTGTCTGAAAAGCAATGGAAAAAAATATCCTCAGGTAAGGATTAAAAAAATAATAATTTGTAAAACAATAGACTGCCACATGACTGAGATATACCATGGGTTACTTCTAATGCCTATGACAAACTAATAACCTAATGTGACAAAGTAAGCCTGTAGTCTCTTCCCTTGATACCAATATAAGCATATCCACTCTTTAAGACGCTCTCTTCTATATTTAATTCCTCTTGGAAAATATACTTTCTAGACATACACTTAGATAAAAATGGGTGAGAATTTTTTTAATTCTCATGAAGTTCTTTGAATAATCAATGTGGCATTCCCATGTGTATTTAAAGCATCCCTGTTTAGAATTTTTTGTTAACTGCACAAGACAACAAAACACTAAATAGGATTAATAAACTCGAATTTGACCCTCACCTTTCATTGCATACGAATTAAAGTAAGATTTATAAAAAAAGTATTTATTATACAGAGGTCAGCACAAAGTAGGTTTACAGTTGCGGGCACGCAGAACATAGAGTTTATTCTTGTATTGTTTATTAATTATTATATTTCTTCTTTGCATTCACTGTAAATCTACTTTTGCCCATCTCTGTATTAAAACAAAGGGCATTATTCTGATGGCTGTTGGGCCTAAAATGTAACATTTGACTTTCAAAGCAAGTGAAAATCAGCAGAGCTCCAAATAGGGGACTCAGCCAACAAAGGATCATGAAGTTAAAAAGTCTCTGTTAATCAATGACAAATTTAGTACTTGTTGCTACAATTACAAAGATAATAGTTCCTTTATGTCAGTGCCTTTGGTTTTGCAGCTGTAAAATAGCTTTGAAATTCAGCATTTCAAGGAATAGAAATTAATAGGAGGTCATTTCTACCAGAGAAATTTTAGGGGCCCATCCTCTCTAATCATCATTAAAAACTAAATCCGTAAGAGAAGAGGCACTTTACTGATTGTCAAGTGGAAGCTATTATTCATTTGATGAAGCTCCTGGCCCCGTGCCATTGATTCTGCGCAGCAGCCCGCTGCTCGCTCGCCTTCGCCTCCTGCAATCAGGGTTTCTGCCTGCCAGGAGCTATTTATAGGGGGGGGGGGGGGAGGGAGCAACGCTGATATGTTCTCCTTCTTGGAAAACAACTTTCAAACTTTATAAGTACAAATCTGTTTTTCTTGTCACCAGGCTCCCCGCTTTCCCGTCAGTGCCGAAGGTAAGGAAGCTGTGTTCAAGGCAACTGCCCTTCCTGATGCCTGGGGGTCTGGGGGGGGGGGGGGACAGGCAAGATCACACTGCATCTGGCTCCCCGGGATTAATATTCCTCAAAACCTCACCCACTGTCCTAGGTCCACAGTGTAAATTCTGTGTTTCTACACTTGTGTCCTTCCCAGTCTGTATCTTGAAAATTTCTAAAAGACTCTCCCTGCTTTCTTATTGAAAGCAAATACCTTTTGACAAAAAACACACACCAAAAAGAAAACAAAACAAAAATGTCAAAATATAAGTGTAGGAAACATTTGGGAGGTCCGTTTTTTAGGAGTTGGTTCAAAGTGTATTAACAGGTGTTGGTGAAATTGTTTGTTCCTCCTACAACTGCAGCAGAAGTTGAGTTTTCATAAATTTCACTTAAAATTGGTCATCCTAAGGCAATATAAATCTCTATTATTTAAATTTATCCACATGACATGGATGTGGTATTTTCAAATTTATCTGCAACTCTCATTGTCTCGAGGTGCAGTTGTGAACATATTTTAAAACCTAAACTATTCAGAATCTTTATTTTTGGAAAAGTTTCAAGCTTTATGTCAGCAGTCGTAAGATCAAATTAAAATGTTTTATCTTCTAAAATAATATAAAGAGAAAATGAAAATAAGATAATAGCAGACATTTAAAATATGTATCATTAAGGATAACAGCAATACTTCTGACTGCTAAAATTTAATGCAAAGGAATTGTACTTGTTAGAATAAAAAAATAATAATGATAAAAAACAAAAACTTGAGCCTAAATAAAACATGAAAGTGTCAAAATCATGCATCTGTGAATTGCCAGATAAAGATTCTTTTGAAAAATTTAGTTAATGATCCTATCAAATGTTGTTTTAAAAAAAATGCAATTTTTTAAAAGTAGCCATAGAGGATCTCCAGTAAATATTTATTTACAAACAGAACATTGAAGATCCCCTTAATCATTTGAAAACACAATAGAGGTTCAGTAGAAGTAGTGACTTTGCAGAGCCACTTGAGTTAGCAAGGTAAGAAACAAATCAAGGGTTTGTTTGTTCTGTTTTAACTCCATAGAAGACCTACCTTTCAGCACACCCTTTAGACTGTGGTATTTGCAGGGCCCAGGCTTTCAGCAGGGACTGGAAATGTATATATACCAGGAAGTCTATAACATCTTTTCTTCCGAAACCTATGTGCCTACCACCAAGACATTCACCTAACAGAAGCTAAGGTTAAATAAAATTCTCTGTTTTGGACAAAACCTGTAGAATATGAAGTGAAATTAAGTATTGTGGATCTAGGTCTTTTAGCAAAGCAAGTGTGATAATAAGAAAAGTCCATTTGATCCTGAATTGCCCAAAACAACTCTGCATGACCTGACCTTCTAGATAATTTCCAGTTCCTCCTCTTCACCTTTAGTTTTCAAAACCCTCCTCTGTGGTCTTTCATTCCATACAATGAAAAAGCTGAGGCATTTCTAGAATAGTCTTTTGAAACCTCTGCCATTAATTCAACTGATCACCACTGGGGCTCAGAAGGTTAGGCGTGTGGAGCCAAATGCCACCTTAAACACTGGGTAATTCACTTAATATTTACTGAGCACCTGTGCCCAGCATCATTCTAGTTGTCAAGATACATCAAGGAATAGGTAACATGCAAAGCTCCTATCTTCATTGAATTTATATTCAAAGATCAAAAAATGAACACAATCCAGTATTTCTCACAACTGCACAACATTAAATTGAACAGTGACAACTTCCTAACAGTTACAATTTCTTAAGCACTGACCATATATGCCAGGCACCATGTTAAACACTTTGCATGCATTATCCTATTTAATTGATCCCTTTTGACCTTAATCTTCAAAAAAAATCCCCACTATACAGATAAGAAATGAATACTTAGGAAGGTTAAGTAACTTGCTAAAGTTACACAAATGAAAAAAAGCAAATTTAACACAGGTCTCTCCCATCTATAAAAACAGTAATTCCAGGCAAGTCTACTGAGAACTTAGCAACATTCATTCATTCATTCATTCATTCAGCATTTATTCAACAAACATTAAAAGCGGAGCCTAATATGTGCCAGGCACCATTTTAAACACACAGGATACACTAAGAAGTAAAGATCCCTTGCCCTTGAGAAGCTTAAATCTTAGTGGGAAGAGACAGACAATAAAAATAAAAATAATAAATAAATACATAATGTGTTAGAAGGTTAATATTAATTCATTGGAAAAAATATATAAAATCCAAGTTGTTTTTCTAACAATTTGAATTCTTAAGTTAGAAGAAAAGACAACTTTTACAATTAAAAAAAAAAAAATGGAGCTTAAGGAACTTATGACTTAAGCACCCCCAAGAGGAGATGTTACAGCAGAACACGGTGCTAGAAAGAAGCGACTCCACTCTGGGGTCCTGGCAGCTGCTTTCCACCCCTGCGGAGAGGTAAACTCGTTTAAGTCTTTCTTATTCTGATCATGAGAGGCTTGCAAATAAAGGGCAGAGCAGGGCATCGGTAATTGCCCATCTGGACTACAACAAACACACGTAAATCACTGGAAAATCATGTGCGGTTTGATGACATTTCTCCACTTTGGTTCCCACTGACTGGCATGCCAAACCCCAGACACCAAAATGACTAAGGTTGGGGAATAAATACCCATCATTAAATTTCCAGTGGTTTAATAATTACCCCTCTTCCTGGGGACATGATTAAACCTCACACAACAGCAAAACTCCAACAAACTAAGTTGCTGGGCATCAGAGGTGAAGGGAAAGTAAACAAAAAAAAAGAGAAAGAGTGTGAGAGTAACAAAGGAAATGAAAGAAAAGAGAGAGAGAGAGGCAACGGAGAGACAACACCCAAGGGGAAAAGTCTCTGGTGGTTATTGTCAACCATCCTTTGGCTTAAGACGATCACCCACAGGCCCTAAACAAAGTGATCAGGCAGCAATTTGAATGTGTCCCCCCTTCTCACCATTCCAAGGGACGGGCTGAGTTGCTCTAGTGGGAGCAAAAAGTGCAGTCCAAGTTTTCCTTCTAGTGGTAAGGATAGGGTAGATCTTTTCAGAATGAAAATGGCGTATTTACTCTCTTCCTGGAGTTCTAGCTGGCTTTGGTCAGTATTGCTTTATGAAGAGAGAAAAAATCAAATCTGTCTTTTAATATTATAGTGCGTGGTCCCAGAGTTATAACTGAGCTAAACCTCAGTTAAAGTTCCTTGTAATGGTTGAAAAATACAGAATACCCTCAGTTTCCAAGCACAAGCCTAAGAAAAAATTCCCAGTTCTGACTGGAACTAAGAAAATTAATTGGCTAAATGATGATGCTAAATCCCATTTAAGATATGATACTAGGAATTATATAGTAACTGATGTCAAAGCCAGTGTTCCTTAAGTGGGCTCTTTCTTAATTTTTCCTACTTATAAACTGAAAATATCCTAGCAAGCCAACTTCAGAAACCATGTCTATGTTCCTCACCATTGTATCTCTTAATACCTAGCAGGGCACTCAACAAATAACAGCACTCAAAAAATATTTGACAAAAAAGTGTAAATGAATAAATTTATTAATACTATTTTTCAGTCTCACAGGAATATGGTAGCATTTCATATACAACTATTGGGATCTCTAAGTTAGGTATCCTACAAAGTGCAAAATGACTCTTAAAATGCATTATAGCCCTGCCGGGCGTGGCTCAGCGGTTGAGCATCGACCTGGGATCCAGGCGATCAGGGTTCGATTCCCGGTCAGGGCACATGCCGAGGTTGTGGGCTCGATCAATGACTCTCTCATCATTGATGTTTCTACCTCTCTCTCCCCCTCTCCTTTCCTCTGTCTGAAATCAATAAAGATACATTAAAAAAAAAAAAATGCATTATATATGTAGGTCTCATTATTTACTTCTATATATTATTTTATTTTTTCTTAAGCAAAAATACCACATTACTCTCTGGCCAACATATAATAGCAAGGAAAAGTAACTAATATATATTGAGGACTCACAAAGATTGGCACATGCCACATGCCTTCATCTACATTTTCTCAATTATTTTTCCAAGGCACTCTGATAAAGAAGACATTATTAATCTATTTTTAACAGAGAAAAGAGCATAGGATTAGAGAGGTTAACTAACTTGTGTAAGGTCATACAACCAGTAAGTGGCAGAACACAGATTCAAACCCAGGCCCTTTTGGCTTCACAGTTCAGACTCTTTCTTTCTGTATGTCAAACTGCCAAAGGGAAACTCATTTAAACTGCAAAAGCAATCATCTGTTTGTCAGGCTTGGGGTGTGCCTGTTCTAGCATGTGTAAGTGTTGTCATTATCATGATAAACAATTCCAGCAAAGGAGAAAAGTGCCAAATGAGTCCAAACACCAAAATGTCTTTTATTTAGAGATTTTATTTTAGAATAATATGCTAAGAGATTCTTCTTTCTAAGGGGTCATTTCATAATAAATGTTTATTTCCTTCTTGTGTTTTCATTTGACTTACCTCTAGCCAGATCAATCAGGAAAAATGCTTCAAAGAAAGTCACAGATGGAAGCAAAAAATACACAGAAAGAAGAGAATTGGAAAGACCCTGAGCAGCAACGTGATAAATCCACTGATGTCCACCAGGGAAGACATGAAAAGCAAACCTTCCTTGATGAATACCAGTTTCCTGGAAGGGGGCAATTACGGTCTTCTCTTCCAGAAAGTTACTTAGAAAAGCCAGCATGACCTCCGCTTAAGTCTCCTGAGAATAAGCTCTGGAAGACGTCCATGGAAGCATAATTCTGTATGAAACTGAACAATCCTGTGGCAATTAGACTGACGGTGAATTTGAGCCTTAGGGGAAAGGGTCCTGCGTTTGTAAGTGAAGTAAACATTATTGGTGTTTTAACCATTCATATCACCTGCACATGTATATTTCACACACCAATAAATTAATAATTACCAGAATTCAAAACTGAGGATTTCTGGCAGTGTATGTCTGTGTGTGTCACTCTCCTAGAGGAAAAAAAAATCCTCAGGGGAAAAACGGCTCATTGTTTCAACTGGCCTAACGTAGAAAACTCCCTGCAATAAATGTATTGAGTTAAAGGGGAAATCAGTCAGCAAAATTTTTGAAGAAAAATCAGTTCGATAAACCTACGGCAGCCTCAACTTCAAAGTGCTCGATTATCTATCTGCCCAAAGTTTTAGCCTGGGTACTGGGAATCTCTGTGAGACCTTATCAAAAGCAGTTGTTAGGACATAAACAGTAATCCGAATCGTAATTTATCAAAACTTGGCTTACGTTTTCTTTTCATGTTACCAATCTGTACTCTACCTGAGTCTCCCTTACCCTAAAAAAGAGCTTATAACAAATATTCCGTCTAAAAGAAATATTATAAAAGCAGTTTCTGTGCAAAAGAAAATATCTATGTGGTTTACTCTGAAGCATAGCAAAAGGTCCACACGTCTCCCAATTGTGTCATTTTTCTCACACACTACTCGTCTCAAACTAAGAAATTCACCTGAAATGGCACTTCTTTTGACTAGGACATAATATATGTTAATTTTCCATACACATTCTTACCTTTTCCTTTACGAGCATAGTTTGAGGGAAAAGACAGAAATCAGGTATATTTCAATAAGGGAAAGAGAACTATTTGAAACCTCCATGGGGAAAAAAATCAGATACTAAATACCAGTAAGATAAATAAAGATGCCAGAAGATACAACTGTAGAAATTTGGAGTAAAGATAAATTTTTCTAACATAATAACATAATTAATCTAGCTCACCTTACTTAGAAAGATTAAATAATATATGCAGAGCTCTCTGAAATCCTTGAAAAAGAAGCCATAGAAATACAGAAAATAATTATAACTACATCTCCTCATTAGTTCATTCCTATCAGTAGACTACCAGTTAGTAAGACAAGAAGAAAACCCCTATGTGCTAGTCAAGGATACAAAGAATAAAGTGCAGCCTGCAAGGGCTCTGATTCCAATCAGAATTTAACCTGGGCAGTATAAGAATCTGGTTCACATATTTTTCATGGGCATCTTTCAAGACACTTAAAGGAGAAAGATTAATAAATTATCTCCAAAGCCTATCCCTAACATGTAGGGAATGGAAAGACTGCCACCTGTCTAGGATTTGAGTTTCATAGGCATTTCCACTACATCAAAGCATCGAGGGACAGGCTTTGAGGAAAGGCTGACAAGATCAAGAGACTTTCATATTTTAAATAAGACACAAAAATTACGACATAAAAAAGGATCAGAAACTCTCTTTATTCATTCACAAATCTGAGGGCCCTTAGTGGGTTAGGCTTCAATTTACACATCCTGGAAAAGGTACCCTCTTTAAAATGAAATTTAAAAACAAATAAATGTATTTCATGGGGGTTTATACATGAATAAGAGTATTCTGCAAGGTGCTTTGAGATGCAGAGATTAAAGAAAACTGTGAAGCCATATAAAGTATTCACTTTCACTAGTGCTGTGAGAATATGAGTGGCTTTTTTCAGCTGTTGTTAAAGAATTTTTTCCATATTTATTCTTCCTTGGTGTTGTTTGTACCAATAGCTATACCAAGAGCAGTAACATCTTACATTGAAACTAAGCTTTAAAGATTACAAAGGGATATTATATATGCTTCCATTTTTATCCTTAGATATATTCTGGCAACAGTTATTTTTATCTCAATTTTAAGGCAACTAAGATAAAAATATTTTTTAGTGATTTACTCAAAGTTACACAATAGGTAAAAGTACCGGAACTGAGTGTCAAACCCATATCTTTGGACTCTAGGTCCATGACATTTCCTCCCACCAATCCAGATTTATCTACCAAGTAATAATATAGATAACCCTTGTATTCATTCACTCCTGATATCATAAGGGAGACATTCTATTCAGAACTGTTAAAATAGTTCATCTTATTATTAAGGTTAAATTATAGAATTTTCATCACTAACAGAAGAGTAAAGGTGCAAAGTACAACTCTTACATGTACCACACGCAAATTGATTGGAGGCTTCCAGTTGTTCCTGGATCGACCTACCTGTGACCACCTTGCTAACGCGAGGGAATTTCTTTATCCTAGACCTTAATGTGTGAAACTGAGTCGCAGCAAATTTCAGGATGCGTTGATGCAATCCACATGTAGTGTTATGAAAGTCAGCCCGAGCCAGGGCCCCAGGGGCAGGTGGTTCCTTTGATCTTTATAGTTGTAAAGGAAACATTTGGTAATCAGACTGAAAAAGCACCCTAGCGAAAAACAGGAAGGCATTTGTACAGTGACTAAAAATTTTTCTCTTTCTGCCTAAATCTCATTCTGCCAGCAGTAAAAGACTCTAAAGGAGAACCCTGGGAGAATAGAAAGCGCTTCAGAGACAACTGTTAGAGTGGTTCTTGCAACAGCAATAAAATAGAGGCTCAGTGGTTGAGCATCGACCCAGGAACCAAGAGGTCATGGTTGGATTCTGGGTCAGGGCACATACCCAGGTTGTGGGCTCGATCCCCAGAAGGGGGCATGCAGGAGGCAGTCAATCAGTGATGTTTCTCTCTCATCAAGGTTTCCTATCTCTATTCCTCTTCCTTCCTCTCACTCTAAAAATCAATAAAAAACATTTTTTTTAAAAAAGAGTAGCTCTTTTTTGTCATAACTTGTGACAGAAATCCTCCATAGAACTGTATTTCAGTTAGACTTTGCTGGGTAATGAGCCATCCTTAAACTAAATGTTCTTTAAAAAACACTGTATCCCCCTGGCCCGTGTGGCTCTGCAGGTTGAGCCTTGTCCCAAGCACCAGAATGTTGCTTGTTTGATTCCTAGTCCGGGCACATGCCTGGGTTTCTGGCTCGACCCCCACTAAGGGGTGTGCAAGAGGCAGCCGATCAATGTTTTTTTCTTCCCTCTCCCTTCCTCTCTCTAAAATCAACAAAAATATGTTTAAAAAAGAAACAGGAAAAAAACAAACAAACCACTGTATTAGTTCTAGCTATTCTGAGGGTTACACTGGTGGTTCTCTTCTGACATCACCTCTACTTATCAATGTGCTATATTCTCCCCTGTAGAGTCAGCTGAGGGGGCCTCTAGTCAAGGTGGGAAAATAGGCCTCACCTGTTGATGGGAAAAGTCACCTTACAAAGGTTTGTGGACACAGGGCTACATAATTCTTTGGGATCCATTATTATAACAATCAGTCACACTAGGGTTTTTAATCCCAACTGTATATAAAATTATATGGGATACTTTTAAACAAATAACAATAACTGGGTCTCACTCCTAGAGATTCTGATTTAAGTGGTCTTGGTTGAAGCCCAGTCTTCAGCATTTTTAAAAAGTTCTCCAGATGATTAAAATTAAGCCATATTTAAGAACAACTGCTTTACATCCTGTATAGCTTCCCATCCTCTCTTTTGGTTTCCATCTGCATGAAATATTTTTCCATCCCTTTACTTTGAGCTTATGTGTGTCCTTAAGCTGAAGTGAGTCTCTTGTAGTCATTCTCTAGTTGGGTCTTATGTTATCCATTCAGCCACTCCATACTTTTGATTTGACATTTTAGGTCATTTACATTTAAAATAATTATTGATAGATAACTTACTAATGTCATCTTTTAAACACCATCTTTTAAACATCTTTTAAAGCATCATTAGTTATTTTCTGGCTGTTTTGTAGTTCCTTTTTTTCCCTCTCTCACTGGACTCATTTATAAGCTGATGATTGTTCTATAGTGGTATGTTTGGTTCCCTTCTCTTTAACTATTGTGTATCTACTGTACATTTGTTTGTTTTGTCATCTGTGTGCATGTGGTTAACATGACGCTTAGAAGAAATATCTTATTGATATAATAGTCTATTTTAAACTAATAACAACTTAACTTTGATCACATACAAAACTCTACCCTTTTACTCTCTTCATATTTTATGTTTTTAATATCGCCATTTACCTCTTTTTATATTGTGGATCTATTAACAAATTATTATAGCTATAAGTATATCTGACACTTTTTTCCTTTAACCTTTATAATAGAGTTAAAGTGACTGGCACACTATCATACAGCACATGGGTTAGAAACTCCTATACCACCATATTGTTGACATCACTTTTGAGGTTAAATAATTTAAGGTGAACTTAAATGTAGTTCTAGAGGAACTGGCTAGCTGAAATACAGGGAGGTCAGGATTTCCAGTCTCCTGCCTAAGACTCAAAGCTAGACTTCATATTCCATGGGAGAAGATGCAGGGGGAAATGGGTAGAATATCCAAGTACCAGAGCCTGAGTGAGGGTCAAAGAAGCAGACTGGTCATGTGTGATGGAGGTTGTGTAGGGTACTGAAGCACAAGACAGTGACCTCTAATGCATTAATCACTCTCCAGGTCCTTAGACAACTGTAGAGGCACCTTTTCCAGGTCCTGTGAGGTGAGAGAGGGAGAGGGAGAGGGAGAGGGAGAGGGAGAGGGAGAGGGAGAGGGAGAGGGAGAGGGAGAGGGAGAGGGAGAGGGAGAGGGAGAGGGAGAGGGAGAGGGAGAGGGAGAGGGAGAGGGAGAGGGAGAGGGAGAGGGAGAGGGAGAGGGAGAGGGAGAGGGAGAGGGAGAGGGAGAGGGAGAGGGAGAGGGAGAGGGAGAGGGAGAGGGAGAGGGAGATTGACTGAGTCTAAATCTCATTGAACTGTGATAAGCCTGAAAATGACATACGTAATTATAGGCCACAGGGGGAAGTAAGGAAGGTAGGTTCTGACAAAAGGTGTATTTCTACTGAGCTAAGTGCTACCTAAAAGACACCCTCCCTACAACTCAAAATTCTTTTCTTCCAAAGTCATTTCATCTCTCTTACTGTCAAAAGATTTTCTTAACCACTTCATCCCCAACTCTTCCACTGGCAGCTGAGTTCTTTACTCTTTATCAGTTTCATTCCCATGACATGTAGGCTGCAGAATTTGTTTAAGTCTGAGAAAGGGGTAAGAATACAGAGCTCAGAGAGAAACAGAGGACTTAGCCATCAGGATATGATAGAAAGAAAAATAGCAAGTGACTTCTAGAGAATTAAATTGTGGGAACCTTGACTACAGAAAGGTGACAGATACCTGAGACATAAGTGTATATCATAAGCTCTAAAGATAATTTAGTAACTGTTGGTTTATTTTGGAAGAATTACTAAGAAGGGGAAAAATGTAAAAGTTGGCTGGGCTTATAACAGTAAGCCTAATAAGAATCAAGAACTTTCACATACTATTTAGAAATCCATGATTATGTGGTTAGAGAAATCTTAAAATGCTACATGTCAGTCATGCAAAATTTTGGATAGATACTTTCTGTGGGTAGAAAATTCAAGTTCAAGTTTAACTTATGAGGAAAAATTGGCCAGAATTCTTTATCCTGGAGCCAAGAGAGGAACTTCAGATATGCTAGTCAGTGATGTATTTGTGAGAAATATGCATCTAAGGGATTTTAGCCTGTCTTCATATACTAAAGGCATAGACAGAGCTTAGCTTAAACACAAAGATAAGGGTTTATGTTTTATAACCTCTCATTTCTTGTATGTGTGTACCCTAACTCCCATTACCTTTCTTCTCTATCCTGGAGACCCAGCCTCTTCATACTTCAGTCCAAAGCTGAATTCAGCAGACGTCTACATAGACCCTCATAACTTTTTCACATACACATTTCATTTAATCTCCACAATAACTTTCTAAAACAGATGAGTTATTAACCCCATTTTGGAGATGACATAGTTGAGGCTCAAAGAGGTCAAGTAATGTGTCTTAGTTCAAGAGATTTATTCAGATTGTGTGGAGAAGGCCTGGGTGGGGGTAGCGGGAATGTGGGATGGAGGGAATCAGTGGGGGAAGTAGGGGCACATCTGTAATACTTTCCACAATAAAGATAATTAAAAAAAAAAAAAAAAAAGGTTTATTCAGTGCTGTGGCTTGAATGTGGTCTCTGCTGCAAAGTTCAGTGAATGTCCCATTAAATAGTGCTAAGAACACAAAGAAGATAACATATTGTTCCCATCATCACAAATTTTATCTGGTTAAAAACAAAGGCAGATTAAATAACAAAATAAAGCAATATAGGCACCATAAAACAGTATTTTAAAATGCTCACTAAATTATGCAGGTAATAAGCACCAAAGATTCAGAAAAAAGAAGGATCACTGGTAATTGAGAAACCATGGAAAGCTTCATGGAAGGGTTGGTCATTGAGATGGCCTTAAAAGATTAAGAGGATTTGGACAGAAAAGGAAGAAGGGTTTTCCTGGAATCATAAATTATATAAATAGTAACAAGGAGTATGACAAGGAGTAACATGTATGACATGTTTAAGGGACAATAAGTAGAGTATAATATAATAGTTGTCATTTATTGAAAAGCAATGTGGTTTAGTGGTTAAAAGCACAGTCTCTGGGGACATACTCCCAAGGTTTGAGACATGATTATACTACTTATTAGCTGTTAAAATGATGTTAATTAATTTTCCTTTACCTCTGTTTCTCATCTATAAAATTAGGATAATGATATTACCTGTTTCAGAAAGTTGTTATAAGGATTAAGCGAGTTTGCAAAGTATTTAGAACAGTGTCCAAGCACTGTGTAAACTGAATCAACTAAATAAAGTACTAGAAGTGTTGTAAATATACTGTACTCCAAGCACTGTATTAAGCACATTATATTATTTCATTTAATCATCATCATTCTATAAGACATGTATTATTATCTCCATATTACTAGTGAGAAAACTAGATCTAAATTTCTTAAGATCACACAGCTGGTAATTTCAAAAGCTAGGATTCAAACACAAATGCAAAGCCTGTGCTCTTAACCACTAAGCTATAGTTGCTGAGTATAGAAAGCAGAGGGACATTTTTAAAAAGTAGGTTGAGCCCAAATTATGGAGGGCCTTAAAAACATTAGGCTAAGATAACTAAATAATAAACTATAGGCAGTGAGAAGCCACTGCAAGTTTCTGGGCAGTGATGTGTTTTAGAGAGTTTTACCTGGCCACAGAATTCCAGATGGGTTAGACATCCCTGGGCCATAGGAGTATCAAGTAGACACAAGCATATCCCAAAAGATCTTGGAGAAAGTAGCCCAACATTTTTGTCCTATAAAACTTATCCTTAAAGATCCATCCATCTATGTCATCCCATTTGGTCTCTAAACCATAATCAATAATAGCTTCAGCACTAAAAACCAAAAGAAAAGTTGAGACTTTTATTACCTAACTCCTAAATCCACCCTAACCAAACAATGGTGTTATATTCTACTGCCTAAGTGTAGGTGCAGACATTCATTTATATGCATGGTCTCCTTGTGATCTACAACTGAAGGGTATTTAACAACTAGAAAATGAATCACCTGCCTCTTGATTGAATGGCCCAACTCATCCCCCCAGGTGCTATGCCCAACTTAAAAGCATTCCTGGAGAAAAATCACACAACCAGGGGTGCTGCTACAAGTTCCCCCTTATTTGAGTGGATACGTTCCAAGATCCCCAGTGGATGCCTGACTAATTGCAGATAGTACTGAATCCTATATATAGTACATTTTTTTCTTACACATACATAACTATGATAAAGTTTAATTTATAAATTAAGCCCAGTAAGAGATTAACAACAATAACTAATAAAAAGGAACAATTATAACAATATACTGTAATAAAAGTTATGTGAATGTCATCTCTCTCAAAGTATCTTCTGTACTCCACTTACCTTTTCACTTAAAGGAAGCACTGTATGGCTTCTCTTAAGCATAACCAAATTGCCAGCATCACTACTCTTGCACTTTGGGTCCATTATTAAGTGAAAGGGGGTTACTTGAACCCGAGCACTGCGATACCATGACACAGGACAGTCAATCTGATAACAGAGAAGCCTGCTAAGTGACTACTTGGCAGGCGGTGTATACAGCATGGATACACGGACAAAGAGATGATTCCTGTCCTGGGCAGGACAGAGCAGGATGACAGGAAATGTCATCATGCTACTCAGAATGGAACACAATTTAAAACTTTGGAATTGTTTATTTCTAGAATTTTCCATTCAATATTTTTGGACTGTGGTTGACCGTGACGTGAGTAACTGAAACCACGGGAAGGGAAACTGCGGATAAGGGAGAGCTGCCGTGCTACAAATTCATGATCAGCTGATCAACATCAGCTAGGCCTGAAATGCTGCCAGGCGTTTCTAATCAAATATTTCTCCTACTCTGCTCAGCGGCTGTTTCAAACTTTCACCGCCCTTATGCCTTCTCCACCTCTTCCCCATCCTACCATCGCCAACTGGGTTTAATTTATAAATTAAACTTTATCACCTACCATCATCCTGCTCTACTCAAAAAAGATGACTTTTTTTCTATATTTTGCTGAGAAAATAAATTTAAATGTAATCATGTAGAAATTTCTCGGCTTCTCACTTGCCACCATCATGAATTTATCTGTAAACCTACTCATAAATTTCCTTCCTGGATCAGGAAAATGGTTTCCTTCCCTGTGTCCAAAGTTTAATCTTTTCATCTGTACTTTGGACTCCCTCCCAATGCTATATCATTCCACTAACCAATTTCTCGTATTTCTAAATTTTCAATATTCCCTTACCTACTGTCTCTTTCACTTTAACACATTTTCTAAAACAATTCTATTATTTGAAATTCTCTTTTAACCCTGTCCACCCGAACAACCTCCCTGTTCTACTACCTTTCAAAGTCAAGCTATGTGAAAGTGCAGTCTTAAATTCCTTGAGTTCCTTCCCATCTTCATTCATTCTTTTGATTTTTCCTGGAACCACATTTTCACAGAATGGGATTAATCATAATCTTTGGTTTATGACACCCATCATTTGGATGGTCCACTTTTAATTCTTTAGTTAGTCAAAATACCTGCTCTCTCTCCTTCTCTATCTTTCCTCACACTTTCCCTTACAGGTTTTTCCTTTAGTCAGGATCGTACTTCTAAATTCCCTCTGTAAATCTCATAACCTGAACTCTCATCTCTGACCCAGCTTCTAAGAAACCTGAGCACAGACAATAGAGCAGAAAGATAAAATTGAGCCTAAAACACCATGTAATCTTGGAACTACCACACTAATCCTTTTAACTCTGGGCTTCTTGGTATGTAAGAAAAATAGCTTGCTATTTGGTTAAGCTCTTCTAGCAGGGTTTCTTAGGCTTGTACTTGAGCACAGTCCTTAAATGGCCCACTCCCAAACCTAGCTTCTTTAGTCAGGATCATGCTTCTAAATTCCAGATGCATACCTCTAAGCAGCTCCATTTAGCATCTGAAACACAACTTGCCCCAAACTGGACTCATAAATTTCTCTCAAAATATGTACTTCTTTTTGTATATTGAACAACAATAAATGTCACCTCTAACTGTCCACATATCCCAAACAAAATCCTCATTTAAAACAGAACCCCGCATCCCCTACCAATTCCCTTCACAACTCTCCTCTGTCGTGTTCCCCTGTACCATGGCCCCAGGTTGATGTAGTCACTGAGTCCAGTCCTGTGAATCCTATCTCATAATTATCTCAAACCTCAAATATATTCTTCTCTCTCCATTCCTCCTGCCAATGCCACTGCTTTACCTCAGGGCCTCAGTATTTTGGGCTATGATAATAGTCTTCTACCTGGTCTACTTGCTTCCTATCTTGAGCCTCTCCTGTTCATTACTTACCCACACTTTCACCAGAGGGACTTTGTTTGGGCAGGAAGCAAAAAATATTCTCCTCTCCTCCCAAAGTAGTCTACGTAGTAAAATAAACTAAATATAAAGTGGCTGTTTCCAAAAAATTAGGAGAGCAACCTAAGAGGAAGAAAAGAGCTAAATTCTACATCTGATTGGACTATATAAAGATTAAGGCTATGTGCAGGATACGGACAGGACCCATATATTGAACTAATGCATCAGAAACAGACACTTGGAGCCAGAGGGCCCAGGAAATCCCACAACCCCCTTCTTTTCCCTGCCTTTCAACCAAATCCCTAGAGAGATGGGGGTAGGGTGGGCTAGTATTTCCTCTGCTTGTGGTTTGAACTTCAAGCAAATTTCATTTGACTCTCAAATATTCTTGTACCTCACTGACTGCTGAGTGACACCCAAATCTGATAATATCATTCCTCCTTAGACTTTTCAATGATTGTCCACCACCATCAGGAAAAATGTGAACACCTTAGTCAAGCCCTATGATCTGGCCATAGTAAACCACCCAGGGTTTACGACACCGAACCACCCAGGTCACACTAATAAACACTCATGCCATTTTGCAGGCTGCCCCCTGCCTGGGACATCATTTTGTTCTACCCTTTCCTCTTTGCTGATAAGTTCTATTCATTCTCGATGATGCCATTCAAACCTTTTTCGACCTACAGGCATTAGACCTCCAGTATAAATTCCCTTCAACTGGATTTCAATATCACTCTAGCAAACTTCTGTTGAAGCATTTCTAAAACGATGTAGTGATAGTTAGTGATTAACTCAGTGGGCACAAAGACCAACTCTGCTTCCAGAGAAAGCTCTGTGCCTCAGACATAGTAAGTGCCCCCTCCTCAAAGCTTGTTTAATGTTTCTCTTTGCCACCATTTACTGAGGACTTACTATTTGCCAGGCTCTGTAATAACGGCTTTATGCACAATTTTTAAATCCTCACAAAACCCTATGAAGTAGGTACTCTTACTAAACTCATTTTATAAATAAGAAAAGTGCACAAACAGAGGTTTAGTGATATATCTAAGTTCACACACCCAGTGACTAAGCATGTGTCAGTAATCTACCTCTCTACTACTAACATAAACACTTGCAAATGCTATGACGCAGAAGTGGCTGTATGAGAAAACATACATGTGGATCTCACAACTATATTTGAGTTTCTCTCAGCAGCTGTCTTATCTTTTTAGAATAAATTCACAAAATAGGTAAATAATTAGACCCCTTTTTTCTACTAACCCTCATGATTTTTTCTTTAGCAAGGTGTGTTGCCTAATTTCCTTTGGGCTACCATGATTTTACTCGGTCTCCAGGCATGAAGGTGGAAGACAGTGTTCATATTTCAACTGAAGGCCTGCCTAATTTTATTGGAAATCAGATGCTTTCATTAATATTTTTTAAAAATAAGATAATTGGTGAAGAACAGAGAGAAAAAAACACACACAAAATGAGTTCGTCATCATCAGGCTCTGGCTGGTGCGCTAAATGGTTAGAGCATCGGCCCTTACACCAAGGGGTCCCTGGTTCCATTCCTGGTCAAGCGCACACACCTGGGCTGCAGGTTCATCCCCAGCCCAGTTGGGGTATGTGTGGGAGGCAAACAATCGATGTGTGTGTGTCTCTCTCTCCCTCTCCCTCTCTCCCTCCCTTCCACTCTCTCTAAAACTCAATGGAAAAAATATCCTCAGGTGAGAATTAACCAAAAAAAAATGAGCTCATCATGCATGAAACATATGCAAAAATAAGTAGCCATGTTAGACAACTAACTAGGAGAGCTGGAATGAGTTATTAAAACAGAGAATAATTGTACCCAAATAAACACCAAGTATATCTCAAGCCTCAGGACCCTAAATCCATTTCTCAAAAAAGCTCACCACCAACTGAAACATATATCCAGTCCAAATATACAGCAAGAAGTAGGTGCATTGAAATAGCATTTAGTCTAAAGCTGAGTGTTCATTTGCCATGAAGACAGGCTATTCAAAACCTATAGTTTTAGGTGTTTTCAACTGAACCTGAATTCTCAGATGTATAAATTAGTTTACCTCCTTGGAAAGACATGATTTCCTGTTTTTGAGAGAAATGCAGGCTTCTAAAAGCTTATTTAAAAGGTTCAGAAGGCTACTTGGGCATCAAATAACTATTAAAAACAATATTTTGACTATTTAAGTGTAAACGAATCAAAAACATATGGATTAAATTTCCCTTAAATTGCACATGCTCCAAACTGAAGAGCATAGCATGGGCGAAACCTGTTTTGGATTTCAGAAAGCCCAAAACATTTGAAAAATCATCTGTGATGTTCAGTGAACTCAAGATACAGCTGGATTCACCCATCTCTAATTCATCCCTCTTCTGAACTTCTGGTCTTAATATAAAGAAGGGTGTAAGTACACAAATAGCTTACAGGTAAACTGTCTAGACCTAAATTTAGAGGTGACTTTCAGTTTTAAAGAAAATCTAAAATATTCTTTAGACTCTATACAACTTTCCTTTGAGTCTCTTTCTAAAGGAAGATTTAATTTATATAACTCTAGGATGGAGAATAAAGTAAACTAACATTATATGCCAGGCGCCGTGCTTGGCACTTTCACGTGCTTTATTTCTTTATTCAATTACCCCAAAAACCAGCGTTAGGTCCCCGTTACACACAGAAGAGACAGGGCAGTTGTATTTCATTCAATTTTATTCTCTTCACCTTGACCTGTCAGCCTACTTACAATAAATAATCTGAGTCTAAAAAATCAACTGAAAAAAATATTACATTTCCCTCCAAAAATTAAGCTGATAATATTGAGAACTGAAGTCCTTAGCTATTAGTAGAACTATACAGAACTGGGAGACAGCATGAAAAGTGGCTAAGAGCACATGTTTTGGACAGCAAATTACTTGGTCTTTTTGCACTTCAGACTTTTGTACCTCCTCTGTATAGCTGGGGGAGTAATATTTACCTTGTAAGGTCATTGTGAACATAGAGTGGGAAGTTGTATGTAATGTCCTGAGAGTAGGTGTTCCATAAATAACTATTACATAAGAAATATGTGTATATTGATGTGCTCAATGCTTGTTTTCTTCAACAACCAGTCAGAACCAGACGGTGTCACGGCCAATAACCCTTCCTGAGATGAATCCCTCTGATCTTGCTCCAGTCTCTCTGTGATGAACACTTCACCACGCACATAGTAGATAATGAATGGTCCCCACACATCTTGAAAAGGTTGCTTGGAACTACATCCATCACCAGTAATAACTCTCCACCTCATTGGTGCGAGCCCTGTGGGATGCCATGTGGCTACTTGAAGATTGAGGCTATTGAAGCATGTGTCGGGTCAGAAGTTACCTGTGTCAAGCATGACCTGCCATGATCCAGCTCCTGAACTCTGAGGGACAGCACTACTGCAACAGGAGGTTCCCCTTTCCCAAAAAAATCCAGCTGACTCTGCTGCCACCAGTTTGGGGAGTTTACTGGCCTCCAAGAAGTCATAGCTGTTTCTCAAGTAACCCTCAGCTCCAGCTCTCTGCTCACCCACTCTGCATGGCTAGAGGAGCTAGCATAGCCCTCTGCAGGCATATCTAGGGTAGCTCCAATGCTCAAATCCACTATCTCTGAGGAGAGAGAAGAGTTGTTGACAGGCCCCTCCCCACCCACCTCTCTTGCTTTCTTATCTAGGGACCTTGGCTCTGCCTCCCTATGACCTTCAACTTTTGTTCAAGGAGGAAGATGGAAATGGGTTGGTTAGGGAGAATTCCAGAACCACACCACAATTCCATAAAGAAAAATTACCACAGAACATTTTTGTTTGCTCCCCCAACAGAACATTTTTCTTTGACTGCTCCCCCACCTCTAAGGCCTCCCTGCCTGCCTTTCTTTCCCCCAGCATGGCAGCCCATGAGGTTTTCATAAAGTTCTTATGCAGGTTTGAAGCTCTGGGGTTATATCAAACCTTGTCAAATTTGCTGGTTAGTCAATGTTGCATTGCCTGTCAGCACTGAAAACTTGACCAGAAGAGGTGTTCTGGCCAGCAGGGATCTGTGAGTCACTTATCTCCATGAGGTTTTAATGAGCTGCATTAAGCCAAGCACTCTGAAAAATCCACATATAAGATAATTGGTTATAAATGCCTAGTAAGAGGCTGCTCATGGAGTGAAGGTGTTGAATGTTGTGTACTCACCACAGGTAAGAATTTTAAGAGGCAACCTAATGGCTTGAGAGCCTTTTAATTCTCATTAGGTCTCTCTTTGGTTGGGTTGCTCTTTGTTTTAAGTTGGCAGGCCCAGGGCCTTGCTTCAAGTCATGGCTTAGAAGGTGAAAAGTGACTGGTATTTAACAGAGGGCCTACCCTTCATCTATGTGCAATCTGGGAGAGGAAGGAAGAAAAATAATGGGAAAATACGTCCTTTTTGCAGCTTCAGTGATATTCAACTGTAGTTCATCTGTCAAAGGGAGGGCTAACTGGCAAGGGTGGAATTCTGGGTGCTGCTTAAGCTTCCACACCCCATTGTCCACAGTGTTATCATTTAGGCCAGGTTGGGACAAGGCTGCAAGGTTGCTGGAAGTATTGATTTACCAAGAAAGGAGAAAAAAATCATTATTGACCTGGTAATACAAGGTGATTGAGTAAAGACGAGAAGACAAGGTTGTGCCAGAGATCAGAGCAACCTCAGGCATAACACTGGTCAGTACCAGGGCACATTTGCCAGACTTAGCATGGTAGACAGGCATCGAGGCATGAATTTACCCTGGTGTCCTGGTGTAATATAACTGTGATTCGAGGAATTCTGTCCATATCTGAAAGGTCTCCCTCCAGAGGAGGTAGTGACTGTGGGCTCATTTCTAGGAGCATGGTTCTAGCCCTCAAAAGACGAATGAGAAGGTCAGGACCTTGCAATCGCCGAGTTCCAGGGAGATGACCGACCTCTAGGAGAGCTTACAGGATTCTAGGAAGGGTAACCTGCAGGCTACCAAGCAGGAAGTAGAGTCCCCCAAGCCCCTCTCTTTTCCATATTTTCCCCTTGTCACTAGCCCCAACATCCCATTCAAATGCCCAAATCAGAAACTTAGGCATCATACATGATACTTCCCTCTCCCACCCCTCATCTCCAAATCAAACACTGACCCCTCCGATCCTTCTCTCCATCCCCACAGTCTTCACCTTCGTGCAAGACACCATCATCTCTGACCTGTGTTACTACAGCAATCTCCTAGTTGCTCTTCCTGCCTTCCTACCAACCCAGTTTCTTACCACTCCACCCCTCACAGTCCGTGCTCTAGCCTCTCCGATTACTTGCAGTTCCCTGCATGAGCCGTGCTCCCTCTTGCGTCTGGGGCCTGTGCATCTTCACCTGGCTCAGAATCACACCTTCACTTCCCCAAAGAGAGCTTCCCAACTCCCCCGAACGGGCTCGGTGCCCTGCTCCCTGCCGCCACGGCGGCCTGGACCGTGGGCTTCGATGCCCTGTTGCAGCCGCCTCTGTCCTTGCTTTTGTCTTTTTGATCAATTCCAGCTCTCAGCACACTGCCTGGAGCACAGAAGGCGATCAGTGAATATTTACTTAGTAAACTGGATTCTGTGACTTGGGGGTATACTCTTGACATATTAAATTGTAAATCTAAGTAAATTTTTAAAGAATTATACAAAAAAATTAAAATAAAATTATCATATGACCAGCAGTTCTACTTCTGAGTATTTATCTAAAGGAAATGAAATCATACCTGGAAGGCATCAGCACGTCCTTGCTCACTGCAGCATTATTCACAATAGCCAAGACATGGAAACAACCTACGTGTCCATCAGCAGATGAACAGATAAAGAAAATGTGGCAGATACAAAATCAAATATTATTCAGCCATAAAAATGAAGGAAATCTTGGCCTTTAAAACAACATAGATGGCCCTTTAAGGCACTATTCTAAGTTTAAAAAAAAGTGATAGTTGATGCCAGTGATTTTCAAACTAGATCCACAGAATCCTAGAGGCATTGCTGTGCCTTA
Source organism: Miniopterus schreibersii (assembly GCF_964146895.1). NCBI lineage: Eukaryota > Metazoa > Chordata > Mammalia > Chiroptera > Miniopteridae > Miniopterus > Miniopterus schreibersii. The sequence continues at coordinate 47,159,300 of NC_138109.1, forward strand.
GGGGCCACTTGAAGTGGGGAGGGGAAACCTCTGAGGTGGGCTCCCACTCCTAGCTTGGCTTCAGTCAAAGCACTTTGCCTGTATCTATTTCACATTTTGAGGTTCCGTCTAAAATTTTATTCCTAAGAAGGGATTCTACTGCTGTAGAAAGTTTAAATAACACTGCGATTAGGTCATTGACAATACAGCACAATTTCAAAATGTTTGCTCCATGAAGGTGTTGATTTTATAAGATAAACTGAACCAGCTGTCTAGGTGAGCTACCCCTGTCAGGAGAACGACGTGCTTCACCTGGTGCCCAGCTGAAACCGGGTTGAGTCAAACTGGAGCATGAGACCGTGTCTTTACAGCTCAGCATTCTAAATATAGTTTCCTGTTCAATCCCCAAATATTTTCTCCCAATTAAGCAATTCCTCTGGCCCAGTAAGTTTCACAAAGCTCCTTGGAATTCAGTTGGAAGTAAAGAACTTCCTTTTCCAAGCTCACCGAGAGAAGAAAAATGACAGTTAGCAATATTAAGTGCTTATTCTGTGCCAGGCACTGTGCAAAGCAGTTTATCCACGTTATCCCTCATGTGCACGCTGTCCCTGCCATCATCCGGGAAGGGACACAGTATCTCCGTTTCACTGAGGAGAAAACTGGAACTAATAGATATTAAATACTCTGCCCAAGGCCACAAAATTTGGTAAGAGACCTTTTAATATTTCCACCAGATGCTGGTCTTAAAGACACCTATAAGAATGAGGGACTATTTCCCTTGCTGGCCTAAAATGACCCTTTCGCTTATATAACGTCCAGTGTCATTTACAGAGATTTCAGATTTATAGTTATGTTTAAGTGAAAAGTAAACTATATGGACTGGGAAATAGGGGTAAGGACCACACCTTCGCTAAGATATAAAATTTCTAGTTGACTTTGGAATAACCAGGTACTTGTTGAAATCTCTACAAAAAATTTAATACGCTTCCTGAGTGAAGCAAATAAGCAGTTGCCTAGAGGCAGTTTAACAGATGAACAGCCAACTCCGAGGGCAGCGAAAGCCAGGTTTGGGTTTAACCCAGCTGTGTGACCCTTGGCAAATTCTTAACTCTGCTTGCTAAGTCATGTGTTCTCATATGTTCAATGGGGTGATAACAGAGACACTGAGGGGATAAAGGGAGGTAATGACAATTGAAAGTGTTTGAAATAATCCCAGCCATACAGTAAACACTCAATAAATACTGGTTATCCCTATATTGAGTGATTTACGAAGCTTTTGGAGGTGAATGTTAAATATTAGTTTCATCGTACAATCGTGGTAATAATTAGTAGCGATGATAATGAATCAGTAAACTGACAGTAACTGTTTCCTCTTTCCTGATCATCTGCTGTTCCTTCTACAGAAATGATACCACAGCATCAAATCTGCTCTAATATGCTTCAGCTTTAAAAAACGACTCTCCTGTGAACCGTGTTTCCCTCTAGCTATCATCCAATTTTTATGTCTCATTGAAACAAAAAGCGTTCAAAATCCTGTTTCTATTCACTGTCTGTGCTTCTCCTCCCATTCTCTCTTGAAACCGCACAAGTGAGGTTTTCTTCCCAACACCTCTTGGAAAACTGCTTTTGTCAAGATCACCAGTGGCCTCCTCATTGCCGAGTCCAATCCTCATCATGCTGGTCCGACAGGCAGCATTTGGTCACCTTTTCCTTTGTGACTCCTGCTCTTCACTTGGCGATGGTCACAGCACTCTCTCAGTCTTCCCTCTACTCCTCCTTCTCTCAGCTCTCTCAGTTCTTCTTTTCAGTCTTCTCTGCTGGTTCCTCCTCATATTGCAGAACTTTTACTGCAATGCCTGCGCCTCAGGTCTCTGTCCTTTAGCGAACCCCACTTTCTAGTGATCTTATCCAGTTCCATGCTTCAAATACCATATACAGACCAACAGCTCCTAAACATATATTTCTAACTCCAACCTCTCTCTTGAATTCCAGATTTGTATATCCAGCTGCCCACCAGACTTCCTATTTGGATGTCTAGTAGGTGTCTCACATATAACATTTCCCAACCTGAAATCCTGTTTTCCTATTTCTACCCCTTACTTCCTCTTCTTTAACTCTATAAATGGCAACTCCATTTTTTTTCAGTTGCTCAAGTCAAAAGTTTCTTCAACACCCTCCCCCACCACTCCCAGTCTCTTCCAATTGATAAGCAAGTCCTATTAGCTCTACCTTCAACCTGCCTTCAGTCTAATAATGTATCCTGTAATCTAATAAGCAGCCAGAGTATTCCTTATTTTAAAATTTATACCAGATAGTGTGATTCCTCTGCTTAAAAAAAAATCAAAACAAATCTGATAATAGCTTTCCATCTGATTCAGAATAAAAATATTAAATTCTTACTGTGGTCTATAAGGCCCTTCATGACATTGCCCCTATTTCTCTGATTTCATCTCCCAGTAATTCCCCCCTAAATCACTCCACTCTAGCCAAACAGAATGCCTTAGAGTTCCTTGAATACATCAAGGTTTTGTACTTGCTTGTCTCTCTGCTTAAAACATTCTTTCCACTTATTTATATGCACCTTGCACCTCACTTTATTCAAGAATCTGCTCAAATGTTGGACTATCAGAGAAATCTTGAAACAGTCTTCCCGTCTCCATCACTCTCTCTTCCTCATCTTTCCTCATTTTTCTTCACAGTAGTCATCACTACATGGAATATTAAAAAATTTTAATATTTGTCTTCCTCATTTTGTTTCATAAGTCCATGGATTTGTCTTTATTATTCACTGCTATAGCCTAAAAGCATAGAACAGTACACGGTACATAGTAGAGACATTCATAAATACCTGTTGAATTTAAATCATTTGCTGAGTTCCTACTATGTAACCATTATCTTAGTCAATCTTTACAACTCCCTGGGGCTAAACACTTCGGCATTGGTGTCAGGATGCCATGAGTCTGATGTTAGCTCTTCCACTAGTTGTATCAAGTTGGACAAGTTACTTAGTCTCTCTAAACCTCATTTTCCTCATCAGGATAAGAGAAAATATCTATTTATGGTATTTTTGTAAAGATTAGAAGGGATAATGTATGAAGAGTTTTGCACAATGCCAAAAGTTTCTTGACATTAATTCAGATAAGAAAACTAACAATGAGAAAGGTTAAAAACCTGAAGTCAAACAAATGGATTATAAAAATAGAGAGCAGGCCAGACGTGGAATCAAAGCTCTAACGCTGGGTGATTTGCTTATTTGTTTGACTGATTACTCTTGAAACTAAACCTAGACAAGCAGCTTTTTTTTTTTTTTTACCCTCCATTTGTTCCTATATCTAAAAAGCAGACTAAAGCGTTTGTTTTCAAGCTTTATGAGATCTTTTTCAGGTTTCCTGTTTTCTGGAATGAGTACTATCATTTTCCTATTTTCCTTTATTCATACAACAAACATATGACTAGGAATTTATAACCTACTTGGGAACACAAGCCATGTGTTTTGATGGCAAGAAAATTAGGAGAGCTGAGAGAGTGCTAAGAAAATTCAGAAGTGAGAGTCATGCATGTATTTCTTTGTAGGTGAGAACACATTCTTATCCCTTCCTTCACTCCCAACCCATATGGCAGTTTCTTTGTCAAGCCCTTGCTATGGAAATACAAACATATATGAATAACTAACAAACATGCACCCTTTTCTCTTAAGTGTTAAGGATTCTTGTTTAAGTTCCTAACATCAATTTCTCAACACAAAAATGCATAGATAATCTTTGAGGGAGTAAAGCAGAACACTTACTATTCATCTCATCTGGTCTGCACACTCTTAAGCGGTGCCTCTGGGTACATTATGAAAAGAGCTTTAATTAAGAGCAAACATGCTTGGGTTTTACTTATCTCAGGTTCAATAATCAGACTACAGAGTTCATGAAGGGGGTGGGAGATGGCAGATACTATTTTTTCCCAAAGCTTTTGTCTACTTCAGCAGTTATAAAAACTTTTTTTTAAAGCCACATATATTGTGTAGGATTATTTACAACCTCTGGAGAGATTGAACATGCAGCATTAGTGTGCATGGATACTGTCATGTGTTAAAAGAAACACGCTTGCGGTGGGGCCGTAACTACACAATTCTGAGGTTGAATTTCAGGGTTTATTGGGGTAAGGGAGTGATTCATAGGGATGTTGATATTTTAGCATTTTCAATTCAACATGGGAATTCGGAGATTATCCTAGGAGAAATTAAGGGGAAAGCTATATGTCTTAACTTTTATTTTTAACAAGAGGGAATTTGCAGTGATGTCAAGAATTGGACTGTCTATTTGCCAAGTTTCTGTTTTACATATGTACTTTTTTTTTTGCCACCCTATTCCTTTCGAAAAAGGTGTTGCCAAGACTCATTCCTGTCCCGGTGTTTGGTGCCAGCACTGTCCAAACAAGAAGCTGTTCAGTGTGAGAAAGAACCGGCTTTGAGGCACAGCTGCTCTATCAGTGTTGGAAGCATTCCTGAGTGGAAGCCTCTGTGCTTCACACTGAATAAAAATGTCTGATATTTACCACCACTTAATCCACACACCCCTCCTCCTTCTATTTATGGCAACTGCTTTGGGTTGTTTTTACTACATCTGGACAACAAATATAAAAAAGATACATTAGTTATAAGTAGGGCTGGGACAATAAGGCAAAACCCTTGCCATTACTGCTTTCACTCAAAGACCTGGAACTCATGCTTCTTAAGATTCAATCTCCCAAAGTGAAACCCCTAGGCAACCCTGGCTAAGCCTCGGAATTGAAAAATTTGCAATTATCATATCTACTACCAAAAAAGTTGCCAAGATTTAAAACTATAACTTTTATATACCATTTAACACATACAGCACAGGGAACATAAACAATAAATGCTAGTTGGAAGGGAAATCAAGGGCAGAGGTTTGTAAGCTAGCCTAATTTCTATCCTGCTCTGCCACATATAAACTGTGTAAACTTCACCAATTTAATTTCTCTAAGCCTCAGTTTCTTTCTATTTAAATTGAAATGACATATTACCTATCTCTTGGACATGTGATAAGTGATAATACAGCTAAAGTCCTTACCATGGTGCCTGACACCTCGTAAATGCTCTATACATTAGCTATTATTATTAATTCATCACTTCTTGAATGTTTGTATAAATAAAATATTCTAGCATACTTTCAGGAAAATCTTCTGTGAAATAAGTTCATTTATTATCGTATAAGAATGAAGATTGACATGGGGCTCTCTATATAAGTAGAAAGCATCTCTAAACTGACTAGGTCATTTTAAGATGTTTCTATCTCAGCTTGGACACATCAATCCCACATGTATGTATGCAGGCATACCTGATCCAAGTCCTGTTAAGAAGGCCATAGGTTCTCTGAGCTTTCAGTTATGTCTTCCACTAAAACAGGCAAGACATCCAAAGGAAAAGAAGTATACTTATCTGGCCCTCTTTGGGCTCTTGACCTCATCTAGTCCAACTCCTAGACCAGTTCCTTTGGCTCCCTGCTCAGCAGCTCTCTGGACTCCAGCTTCCATGAACTCATGTCTCCTTCTGCTGGAACTACACTTTTGATCTCTAGTTTTTCTAGAACCCAGAGTCATTTTATCTTGTTGAGTTGCTTGCTTTCCAATTAACTCTGAATGAAAAGACACACACAAAAAAACTATCATTCAATGAAAGTACACAGAGACACACCCACCAAAGAGACCCAATGCATGCAGCCAAAGCAATTGGAGATAATTCACTAGAGATGCAGTTAGGATTGTACAACTTCCAACACCAAAGGGGTTTTATGGTTATCCCTATGTTCAGTGAAGGATATGACATAATGAAAAACACACAAAACAAACTACTTGGTGAATACATTGCTGCATGAAAATCAATTCAAAAATATGTAAGTCCTGCCCAGCTGGTGTTGCTCAGTGGTTGAGCATCAACCTAGGAACTAAGAAGTCACGGTTCCATCACCAGTCAGAGCACACACCTGAGTCATGAGCTCGATCCCCAGTAGAGGGTGTGCAGGAGGCAGCCAATCAATGACTCTCTCATCAATGTTTCTATCTCTCTATCCCTCTCCCTTCCTCTCTCTCTAAAAATCAATAAAAACATATATTTTTTAAAAGTCCTAAAATGTTTCAAAAGGCACTTGATTCATTCATTCACTTTTTCAACAAATGTGTGGGAAATAAGAACAATGGCTAACATTCACTGAATATTTTCTATGTGTCAGATACTGTTCTAAGTATTGAAAAATTATAACCATAATAGGAACTTGATGATCACAAGATCTCTACCTTCCTAAGTAAACTGAGGCACAGAGGGGTTAAATAATTTCTCCAAAGTTACATGGTTAGTAAGTTACAAAACAAGATAATTACCATGTGCAAGACTTTACTGGAGGCTGGGGATACAAAAGTAATAATATCTACTCCTTGCCTTCACCAAGTTTATGTTCAAGTGAAAAAGTCAGACAAAAAGAGTAAACAAATAAAATAATTTCAAATAAGCACTATAAAATAAATAGAAAGTGGGAGAACTACTTTATTGGAGTACTTGTTATGGGCTCAATTGTGTCTCCCCGCAAATTCATAGGTTGGAATTCTAGCCCCTTATACTTCCAAATGTGGTTGTATCTGGAGATAAGGTCTTTACAAAGGTCACTAAGGTCAAATAAGGTCCTATCGGTGGCAGCCTAATTCAATATGCCTGGTGTCCTCACAAGAAGAGAGATTAGGGAAAAATTAGACACAGAGAGACGATGTGAGGCATCTGAAGAAGACAGCCACCTACAAGCCAAGGAGAGAGGCTTTCAAGGAAACCAGCCCTGCTGACACTTTGATCTCAGACTTCTAGCCTCTAGAGCTGTGAGAAAATAAATGTCTGAAGTTTAAATCACCCAATCTGGGGTACTTGTTACAGCAGCCCTAGAAAACTAATACAATTTTCAAAGGAGGCCTCTCTCTAAAGTTAGGATATTTAAAATGAGGACTCTAAGAATGAGAAGAATAAAAGAAGATCTCCAGACAGAGGAAAAAGAGCAGAGGCTGTGAGGTAAGGATGAAAAGCTTCAAACATTCTTCTGGTTTTTGGGGTCATCATACAGTCTTCTTTGAGTGATTACTTATAATACACTTTTTAATTTGGGAAGTGTTTTACATCAATTAATCATCACAACAACCATAGGAGGCATATATTAATAGCTTCATTGTACAGACAAAAACTAAGGCACCAGAGATGTTAAGTGACCAGCCAAGGTCACACAGTAACACAAGAGTCAGAACTTGTACCTAGTTCCTTTGATGCCAAAGCCAACATTCTTTCCATTATATCGATGTTTTCTCCGAACCAAGAGCATTCCACTTTTTAAAGGGCTTTAGGAATCATCAGCCCATATCTACAAAGGAAAGGGTAGATTAAGAATTGAGAAACTATAATCAGGGTAGAGAGTTCTTCATCTCTTCATGTTTCACATCCCTCCCCCACAGCCCCCTCTTCTTGTCCTCAATAATGATGGTGATATTATGGATTTTATTGGGGGTTTTAATCTGTTTTTGTGAATAAAATATTTTAATTGCTTTAATCTCCCTTCCCTTTAACTGGGTAGACCCATGAATTCTCTTCAAAATGGCTTGGAGTTTAACTGCAACCTTTGCAAAATGGAACCTCAACAACTACCTCCAGCGCTTGCCAGCAGGGCAGGGGATGTGGCGCGGGCAAGGGAGAGTTCCATGAAACACATGCATTCTAAGTACAAAATTACAATAATTAGAGATGGCAAAGACTGAGCAGTCTATCTCCAGGAAGGTCAATGAAGGATTATGAGAATGTTTAGTCTAGGCCTGGTCCCATTCTCCGAAGGCCACATAAAATGAACCCTCCATAGATGCCTTTTCTAACAGACTATTACATGATCTAATCAAATGTAGCTTTAGCATATTTGTACAATGTCAAGACCCATAACTCTATCATATTTCACAATCGCTTATTCCCATGGAAGCATTGGAGAATCTGAAAGTATAAACAGAGCACACTGATTATTTATTACAAGTTATTCGATAAATTTTTTGAGGGTCTACCATGGAGACAGTCCTCTGTTAGCACTGTGAAAGTTGTAAAAGCAGTTAAGAATAAAGCTAAGCCCCAAAGCAAATTTGTAAAACTCTGACAGAAAGATGTCATCTTTACCTACACCTATAATTTAAGACCGAATCTGTAAATTATGGAGAAAGGGTTGAGAAGGAAGGGAAAGGGGAAATTCTCATCTGATTGTGAGAATTAAGGAGCCTCTTATGAAAGGAAAAGTACTTAAATTAGATCTTGAAAGGCAGCGAGGGTTCCAACTGGTATAGGTAATAAAGGGCCAATTTTCAGATAAAGGGACAAAAAGCGATCAAAAAAGAAAAAGTGAAGCATTTTTAGGGGATAATTTTATATGAGTTTGCATATCAGGCTGAGAAGCATTGGCTCTATTTTGTAAACAATACAGAGCCAGCAGAGGTGTTTAAATAAGGGACAGTCTAACAGCGAATGCCTGTTAGACCAGGCACCAAATTTGGTCTATTAGGCATGAGTTTATACTTTTAATCACCACAATCGCGACATTTACTACACACTCACCAGAGGATACTGAGGCTTAGAAAGTATAAGTACAGAATCAGCAAAGGGAATGACATGAACAGAACTACGCTCCAGGAGATGCATCCAGCAACCACACAGAAAGAACTCTCATGTTATCAGAAACAAAGGAGCGAGGAAAGGATGAGTTAAGATCAGGATCATGACACGCTGAGTTTGAAGTGAGTAAAAGACAGCTAAGTGGAGATTTCCAAATGGCAATTTAAAGGTAAAGATGGATTTGAATTGAGAGGTCCGAGCTAGATATAGACTTGAAAGTCATATCTACAGAGATGATAAAGTCATGGAAAACATAGGATTGCAAAAGAGAAAATTAAGAGAAGACAGCGGAACACACAACTCTACGAAACGTCACCATTCAGGACGCAAGAAGAAGGCATGCTGGCGAAGCACAGAAAAATGGGAAAGAAATGTTAAGGTAGAGAACTGCAAAGCTCACATGCTCCTTATATAATAACCACAGACTATCTACGAAGTCGGAGATGAAGATGAAGAGAATGGAGGAAGATGGGAGTGAAGCAAGGAGCTCAAAAAAAGTGCAGGAGATTTGGAAAGGTGTCGTGAGGAATGAGACAGGGAGTCAACCTAACAGGAGCGAAAGTAATGCCAAAAGCAGCAAAGAGGTCCAACTAGTGTCCAAGCAAGGATTTGCAAGGCGTCGGAGAGAGGGACATCGTTGCCTTCCCCAAGAACACCGGTAGCCTGCGGACATGACAAACCAGGCAGTGGGTTAGGAAGCCAAGGCGACAGGAGAGCGGAGGGCTGGGGAGCCCATCCTGGAGCCCAGGCTGAGGGGACAAGCAAGTGAATCCTGCATTTCCCCATTGTCTCTGACAATCCCAACTGCGGCTGAAATGTGTGTGTTTTTTAATGATAAGATCAGCAGGACTCAAAGTTTTAAAAATTCAATATAAGCATCCAAACCAATTTTGTTTCCCTAGAGAACACAGGTACATCCACTATACCAAAAGAAACAAAATATCTACATTGTTCAGTGATGTTGAAGTTAGCCAAATTTCCCCCCATGATTACTGAACTATGAACCAAATTCTGACTTTATATAAGTCCGACTAGCCTTCTCATTATTTTTTGTGGAAAGCAGCTTGATCAGGCAGAAAAGTTGAAGTTTGGAATGAGAGACCCACAAGTAGAATCTTTGCTTTATCGTTTATGAGCAGTGTGGCATGAGGGAGTTATGTTTCCACTCTGAGTACATTTTCTCAGAGACAGGATTATATGTGGTTCGGTGAGGTAGCATATGTAAACCAACAAATAGTTATTTTAACAATATTTATTATGTGCCTTTAATATGCCACAGTTTATGTGAAAAACTGGGATTGAAAAATAACTAAGACTGTAATAACAATAGAAGCAAGCAGAAGATGCAAATGGAAAACAGAGGTAGGAATGAATATCTATTTTAAAAGGTGTACAGGATGATAGGTGTTTGGGGAAAACTTTCCCAAGAAAGTGACATCAACCATTTCCAAATGCTCAATAGATGTCTCCTCTTTACACACATATTTATAAATAAGGCCTTGAACACCTAAAGAACTCTACTTTCAAAAGCTTATTTCAGGAAAAGAAAAAGAATTGCTTAAAACCCGATTATAATCTCCATGTGCTTTTCTGCTCTCTATTCTCGTCTAGAATCCTGGAATTGTAAAGCTGGACCATAGAGACCTCTATCTAAATCTCAGCTGATAGGTGAGAAAGTCAAAGTCCAGAAAGCACAGAATGATAACTGCCTCAGAGCAGTGACAGTGCTGCTCCTCTCTCCTAGGGGTTGGCCAAGCCTTTCTTTCACTATAGTCCTCTCATCTACTCTGAACTTGTTCTTTCCTATGTCACTTAATCTTCCATTTTCTGAGAAATTACATTAAATAATACTGATAGGAAATGATAAATTGTCTCTTTGTTAATGCTGATGATAACTACTTTCTTCAGGCACTTTTCCATTTTTTATAGACCCTCAACAGGTTCTAGGCAGGATGGCAACTGACAAATAATACTTCGACCCGTAACTGACATGACACAATGGGCAGAGAAAGCATTTTCCACGCAGTGTTTGTACATTTTTAAAGTACAGAAAAGTGGAGGAGCCGCTTGGATTTTGAAGCCTGACGTGTGAGGAAAAGAGACTACTGTTTCTGTCCATTATTTGATGTCTGAGATACCTATCTCACTGAAATCCAGACCTCTCTGATGATCGTATTGGATGAGTGAAAACATATCTACGATACTCTTGGAGAATTACTATGAAATGAGAATGTTTTTTATTTTGTCTTTAAACTTCCCTTTCTCAATATGCAAAATACTTTTCTAAAATCTTACATTCGTCATTTTCTTTAAGCAGTCGGTAATGAAAATAGGAAAAGGTTTATTTTGATTCTGCAAAGAGAATTAAGAAAACCAGATAAAAGAGTTAAGAATTTTAAGTTAGTTAAGGCTAAATCAAGTGTGTGTTTTTTGGCTGATTTAAATGGCTGAGTGTTTTTGTTTTTGTTTTTGATCTCGGCTAACACTGACTTTGGTTGTCTGCAAAGCCCAAATTTACTAGATATTTGTTAACTCTACAATTCACTCTGTGTCATAAATATTTAGCTAAAAACGTACACATAAGCCTTCTGAATTTGCATGATAAATTTATTTGTAGACAGTGTAGATTCATGATTGAAAAAAAGAAAGAAAACTCGTGCTCAAATTGGTCAACAGCTCTCCTTCCAACTTTCTGTAAGAGAGGCCTGACAACTTAAACATCCACTCTTTACTTATCTCTTGAGTCATTTTAGTATAACTATTTAAAAATTCCTAAGTGCAAGAATACACAAATTGCCAAAAGGGATGCAGAAGACCAGAAAATATTTTTGTTTTCCTCTTGCATGTTTGTAAACATTCTTTCACAACTGTATGTGTCAAACAGTATTCAAGCATTATAATTAAGTGCTGCTGGTCTACTTTATAGAAAATGATACCTGTTTACCGCATCCTAATTGTCTCTTAGCACCTGTCAGTTTGCCATGTAGTTATTCGAAAAAGGAATTGAGGAGGGGAAATATCTGGTATTCAATTACTTAAAATGCAAGCCACATTATCACAAATGATGAAAGATAGCTAAGAGAAAGTAAGGCATCAAATCCATCCTCTATTAGTACAAAGAAAAAAGAATGGATATTTCCTCAAAATAAGGAGAATGTCAGCTACACCCAGTACTAACTCACAGCTATCAGAACTTTTTGGTTCTTTTTTCTATTCCCATCCCACTTCTGGAAAATGATCTGGTCTAAGTGAAGGATAAGGGTTACTAAATAAGACTATTACAGAAGGTATATAATTTAGAGCCATTGTAGCCTACATCTATATAATTTCTATAACTGTTTGGTGTAAATAACAGAAAATAGTTCAGTATGTTGGCTCTGTGTGCTTCCCCGTTACACCATTTGTAAGTTACAATCATTCACATTTAGCCTAAACTTGTCTTTGTACATGGTATTAAAAGCCATAGTCAAGTTGGATCAGATTGGGATATACTTTATGCAAGGGTCACCTAGTTTAAATACACAAAAAACAACCATCCCTCAGAAGCTAACCCATATGATTATTACTTTCCTAGCATCCATTAACTTGTTACTGGCATGCTATTTCATATGTTAAAATTCTTGCTAAGCATCACTTATTTAGAGACAAGAAAATCTAACAGATGTTTTGTGTTTTGGCAGTGTATTGTTCATATTCTTATTTCTGAAAGATCTATAGTCAAAGGAGTTTAAGTAAACTATAAAAATGTGATTTGTCACCGTTACATTCCACATAGCAGGCAAGCTGACTCCACTGTGAATTTTGCATCAGTCAAGCAAGAGACTAATTGAGAAAATAGTTCAAGTTTTAAAAGTCTACTACAAATGCATGTGTTTATCAGTAATATTCTAAATGGAACATAACTCACAGAAGGTGACAGGGCAATTAGATTTTATTGGGGTGGGTTACATAATGCAAAGAGAGCTGAACCTGCAGCCAAAATAACTAAGTTTGAGTCCTCCATTGATGTGCTGTGTGACCTAAAACAAGTCACTTGATTTCTCTGTATTCCAATTTCCCATCTGATGTTTTTATTATCAAATGAACCTGACTTTAAAATAATATAAGGTAGGTAGAGGGCATTTGGAAACTCCATATAAACAGATAATTACTGTTATTATTCAGGCATTTAAGAAAAGGATTCTTGAATTGTGTTGTAGATATTGGCTGTATATATAGTTATAGACGATTCAATAATTTACTCAACTTATGATTTGGGGTTTAGAATCATATATAGAATTGCAGAACTTGCCCCTCCCAACACAAATCTATACAGCACAAAATATGGTGGAATGTGTATACATGGAAATCTCTAGATGGCCAAACTCAAGCCAAACTAGAAAACCTCACTGTTGATTAACAACCTCTCTAAAAATCTGAAGTCTCTTGATCATTGCTTCAAATTTCCCATTGGTTTAGGAAAGCTGGTCATCATTGTTCTGGAAATTCTCACCCTGACTCAATCATTACTGGAAAACTTGCCCATTTCTCAGTCTATTTGAGCTGCTATAACAAAATAACACAGACTGAGTGGCTTATAAACAACAGAAATTCATTTCTCACAGTTCTGGAGGCTGAAAGTTCAAGATCAGAATGCCAACCTGGTCAGTTTCCGGTGAAGCCTTCTTCCAGGTTGTAGGCTTCTCTCCATGTCCTCACAGGGTGGAATGGGCTAGGGAGCTCTGTGGGGTCTCTTTTATAAGAACACTATTTCAATTCATGAGGCTTTACCCTCACAGCCTAATCACTCCCCCAAAGGCCCCATCCTCTAATACCATCACAGTGGGGGTGGGGGACATAAACCATAGCACCTTCCAACTATAGTCGTAACAAAAAGAGAAAACTGAAATTATAAAAATTGAGTAATTTCTCCAAAGAGACATATCTGAAGATATTGTCCCCTCTTCTTCCTGTTTCTAATACCATGTGCTGGCCATTTAAAAAAAAATCAGTGTCTGGTTATATTTCATTATTCAACCTACCCAGCAGAGTAAACACCTGCTGTGACTTTAAAAATACAATATAAAGGGAAATTAAGAGATTGTACCTAGGCAGGATATCTTATTAGAAACAGAAAAGATTGTGATATCCCACAAGTTACTTCAGTGTTTTTCACTACAGAATAAACCACAATGATAGCCCCATATTCTTAGGTATATATATATACAAATACTGGTAAATCTTCAGTGGAAGCTCTACCCTATGTGATTAAAGCCAAGAGAAGCAGGACTCCTCAAGCCCAGTCTAATATCATAGTGCTGTTCTAAGTCCAAGACCAAAAGAATGCTAGAAGTAAGCTAAATGGCTTTCCATGCAAAGCTAAAAAGATATTACAACATCTTCTAGAACACCAACAGTCTTTTGCTTCTTTTGTATGTCTCCTAACATCTAACTGGAAATATACTGCAGATTTACTAAGTGGTTATTGCTATGGTCTGAATGTTTGTGAACCCCCCAAAATGCGTATGTTGGAATCTTAATGCCCAATGTAATGGTGTTAGGAGATGGGGCCTTTGGGAGGTAATTAGGTCATGCGGACGGAGCCGTCATAAATGGCATTGGTGCTCTTATAGAAGAGACCTGACAGAACTCTCTAGCCCCTTCCACCATGTGCTAATACCATGAGAAATCTGCAACTCAGAAGAGGGATCCTCATTTGAATATGCTGTCACCAAGATGTCAGGCTTTCAGACTCCAGAACAATAAGAGATGAATTTTTATTGTTTATAAGCTCTGCATTCTGTGATATTTTGTTAGAGCAGCCCAAATAGACTAAGACAGTTATTGATAAAATAAAGGCTACCATAAGCAAGATTTCAGGAACTGGGATTTACATATATTATAATTAATGTCACCTGGAATGAAGTATTCTGATTAATCAATAGCTTGAATAAAAAGTGATGTGTATCCCAAACAGTTAACATCATTAGTTAAACCATAGAACATGTTTGAACTTTCCAAAATAAACTGGATTTTTATTTGCCAGACACTGTCAAACCCTTTATATGTATTAACTAGCTTAAACCTTTTTACAACCTGTGAGGAAGATAATATTACTCCACTTTATAGATGAGAAAGCTAGTCATAAGGCTTATAAGTATTGAAACCAGTGTTCAAATCCAGATTGGCCTAACTCCACAGCTAATACTCCTAACTATTACACTATAACTTCTTCCCTTTATGGACTTATGTCTCTGAATACCAATTATTATGGCATGAAATGCATAGCAGAAAAACACCTGCAATTGACATAATGCAGAGGGAGCAAGCTTTATTGTTCCAAAATCCATGTCCCCAGGGGTTCAAAGGCTGGTGGAACAACCAAAGGAAAAATCTCTGGTTAAATCTGGCTAAATAAAGCAAACCCTGAAGCACCTGGCAGCAGGGGCAAGCCAGAAAATGTTGATCCAATAACCTGCCTGTCTATAGCAGCTAATCTTCCAGCAAGATGAGCTGACTGCAACTGTGATGGGAGGCAGCTGTGCAAGGTTGCTTCTGCGCAGCCAGATTTCTATTATCGTACTTTTATGGAGGGACGCTGTAAACTACCCCATGCTCGAAGGTCAACAGCAGTTTTCACAGGCCTTTCTAGTCACTGCCAGGCCAATTGACTGGGGACACATGACTAAGAGAGCAAACTAAGCAACTTGAGCACAAGCTTAAGAGCTGGAGTGTGTCGCTTGCAAGAATGCACACCCACCAGACTTCCAAAACAGATGTGCTAGCACACAGCCAGACTACAAGGCTTGCTTTCCTCTGCCTCGCATGTTGGCCAGGCTGAGGGATGTGGTTGCCAACAGCAAACCAGCTGCCACAGCTGGAATGCCCAGCCACTCCAATCTGAAGAAATATATCAAAACATTTCTTTCACTCTGTGGTCCTTTGCCATTAGTTATTTAAGAGCTTCTTAGCTAAGCCCCAGTAGGTGCCTTAAACATTTTTATCAATATCTTCATCCATGGTAAACTGAAAGTGACCTTAAAAATCCCTTTAAAATGAATGTGATTTTTCAAAAACATCAACAGGAGAAAAAAATCAATTTGAAATACCACTCTTTAAAATATTAAATACTACTATGTGACATTGATGCACTCGCTAATGAAGAAAATACAAGTTTGTTTTTACGTTTAAATAATATCAATGAATGCATATTATTTTAGAAATAAAACTTACATAGGTTTTTTTATTACTTTCTTGAGCTTGATAAATAGGTTTCAATTTGTGGTTTCTCTAAGCTATATAAATTAACTCTATTTCCTTAAAATGGATAAAAGAATATCATATGTACATGAATACTTTTATATGGCTTATAAAGTAAAGCATTTTTACATCAAAAATTGAAATAAGGTTGAACATAACACTATAATTCCAAGTAGATAAATTTGCAATTATAAACATGACTAAGAAAATCATAACTTTCCTTGAGAAAATATACTACTTTTAATAACCATTATATCAGAAAATCAAGAAAAAATATACTTACCTTGATTTTTAAGTGTTTTTTAGAAAAATTCCCTATAAATGCCCTATAAAACATTTCTCATTCATTTTTCTAGCATATTATCTATTATGTAAAAGGTATATACTTGGCATTTTAATTCTCTTTATCCAGAAATCATCATAATTTTTTACCCAACAGGAATACTCTAAGACTACAAATCTTCCTTACTTCCATCTTTACATTTAAATCTCAAAAATAATTTAATTATTATATTTCAGTCTATGTGTCTAGAATGTCTCTGATTTCCCTCTGTAACTAGTCTGAATAATTATCAAAGCAGCTGCAAGGATTTCTCACAGCAATACTAAAGGAAAGATTTACAAAGGTGAAGAGGAAATACTTACCGTGCCAAAGATGTCTCCACCAAGAGAGTCCTTTGAGATTCGTTGAGGGTGCCCCACATTCCAGATTCTCCTGTTTCCTCATGGCTCTGTGAGGTGGAGGTCAGCACAATGCAGTCACTGCATATGTCTCTGCAATGAGACTTCTTGGGTTTCAATACCAGCTTTGCTATCTACTGGCTGGGTGACCTTGGAGAAGTTTTTTTGACCTTTCCAACCTCAGTTTTCTCTTCTGTAAAATGAAGCTAAAAAAGAAAAGTACCAACCACATAAAGTTATTGTGACTATCAAATGAGATGATGCAAGTAAAGCACTTAATGAAATTACTAACAAGTAGTAAATAGTGACAGCATTTAGATTTCATTATTGTCGCTGTAAGATGACCCAGGAGGGTTGAGGACGGCACATTTACATTACTGAGAAGTAGAACAGATGGGAGGAGTGGGATTTAGGTTTAGTGTTGTTTCTAATGACATACGGAAAGTGCACTTGAATAATGCCATTCAAAAATGAATTCAAAATAAAATTCTCCATTCATCAGAAGGCAACCTGATGTTCAGCTTTACAGACTTCAACAGCATTGCTGGAAAAAAATTATGTGCAGAAGGTAGGGCTAGGCATCCTCGGGGGGGTACATTTACCATTAGCTTTGGTAAAGGTGAACAGGGGATAGCGCAAAAGGAAGCACTTCTGGAATGGGGAGGTAGACCTCAGAAAACCCACTCCTCTATAAAAGTAATGCAAACACTAGAAACAATGCCAAAAACCAATGTTTTCAGAACTCAAAATTAACTGAAGGCTTGCAACAATCCAAGGAGAATTTACTTAAAAAGCAACACAACGAAAGACAATTTCACTAGCCACTAAGCCAACTGAACAAAGACATGCTTGAGTGGCCACATACAATAAATACAGATTTTACAGAATTAATCCCAGAGAGTCACTTAACAAACAAACAGAAATAACAACAATCAATAGCAGCAACAACAAGCCCTGGGGGAAGAAGGATCTGATTTCAAGACTTGCCACATAATATTTTAAATGCGTAGTTTTGTTCGGTAGTTACAAAATAGTCACAGGGATGTAAAGCACAGCATAGGGAATATAGTCAATAATATTGTAATAACTATATATGGTACCAGGTACATACTAGAAATATCAGGGGAAACACTTTGTAAAGTGTATGACTCTCTATTCACTATGCTGTGCACCTGGAACTGATACAAAATAATATTCAATGTAAACTGTAATTGAAAAATAAAATTTTATAAATAATAATAATAAATAAATGTCTAACTTTAAACAAAAATTATGAGACATGCAAAGAAATAGGAAAGTATGAACCATACACATGGGAAATAGAGCTAACATTATCAATTATGCCTGAGGAAGTCCAGATGCTGGACTTACTAAACAAAGACTTTGAATAAGCTGCCATAAATATGTCCAAAGAATGAAATAAATGTCTAAAAAATTTAAAGAAAAATATGAGAACAATACCTCACCAAATATAAAATATTACTAAAGGGATAGAAATTGTTAAAAACAAGCTAACAGAAATTCTGGAGTAGAAAAGTATAACTAAAATAAAAAATCCATTAGAGGGTTTCAATAGAAGACTAAGCAGACTAGCAAAAAATCAGCAAACAGCCCGGCCGGCTGTTTGAGCGTCGACCTAGGATCCAGGCGATTGGGGTTCGATTCCTGGTCAGGGCACATGCCCGGGTTGTGGACTTGATCAATGACTCTCTCACCGTTGATGTTTCTATCTCTCTCTCTCCCTCTCCTTTCTTCTCTCTGAAATCAATAAAGATATTAAAAATTTTAAATAAGTAAACAGTTTAAAAAAAATAAATCAGCAAACATAAATACAGGTTAACTGAAATTATTCAGTCTGAAGAACAGGAAAAAAAAAGGAAAAAATGAACAGAGCCTCGGTGACCTATAGGACATCATCAAGTATACCAAGATAAGCATAATGGAAGGAGAGAAACTGACAGAAACACGTTAGGGGAAAAATGGCCACACAATAAAGCCCAGGCCTAGGTGACCTTACTGATAACTTCTACTAAACATTTTAAGAAAAAGTAATATCAATCTTTCAAAAACATTTTCATAAAAAATAGAAGCAGAGGGAACACTTTCCAAGTCATTTTATGAATTCAATATTACCATGATACCAAAACCAGACAAAAGGCATCACAAGAAAAGAAACCATAGGCCAATATCCTTTACGAATAAATAGGTAAAACTTCTCAACAAAATACTAGCAAACCAATTCTAGCCCCATATAAAAGGATTATACATTAAGTGAGATTTATTCTGGAAATGCATGTTGGTTTAACACCTAAAAATCAATCAAGGCCATGTTCCCTATAGAATAAAGGACAAAAATTGCATGATCATCTCAATATATGCAGGAAAAATTTAACAAAATCCAATGCTCTTTCATTGTAAAAATACTCAACAAACTAGGAATAGTTGAAAACTTCCTCAATATGACAAAGGGCATCCATGAAAAACCTACAATTATCATTATACTTGATGGTGAAAAACAGAATACTTTCCATATAAGATCAGGAATAAGACAAGGATGTCTACTGTTGCCATCTCTATTCATCATTGAACTAAATGTTCTAGGCAGACCAACTAAGCAAGAAAAAAAAGTATGCATATTGAAAAGGAAGAATTTAAACTATCTCTATTTGCAGATTTTTAATACAGAAAATCTCCATGAATGCATTGAAAAAAACTATTGGACTAATAAAAGATGTCAGTAAGTTACTAGGTATAAGATCAACATATAAAAATCAATTGTATTTTAAACATTAGCAATGAAGAATCCAAAAAATAAGATTAAGAAAACAATTCCATTTAGAATAGCATCAGAAAGAACTAAACACTTAGAAACAGATTTAACAACAACAAAAAGTGCAAGACTTGTATTTTGATAACTATAAAACATTGTTGAAAGAAATTAAAAAATTTAAATAGACGCAAAGCCATCCATTTTCATGGATTTGAAGATATAACTTTGTTATGATGGCAATACTCATTAAATATATCTACTAATTCAAAGCAATTCCTATTGAAATTCCAGCTTCTTTTTGAAGAAATCTGCAAACTGATCCTAAAATTCATATGGGAATGCAAGGGACCCAAAATAACCAAAACAATCTTGAGTAGGAATCAAGCTGGAGAATTTATAGTTCTTCATTTCAAAAGTTACTACAACACCACAGAAATCAAGACAGTGTGGTACTGGCAAAAGACTAGACAATAGATCAGTGGAATAGAATTGAGAGTTCAGAAATAAACCCAAACTTTATGATCAATTGATTTTTTTATAAGAGTGCCAAGACTACGCAATGGGGAAAGAATAATCTTTTCAACAGATGGTGCTGGAGAAATTGGTTATCCACATACAAAAGAATGAAGCTGAACTTCTACCACATACCATATATAAAAATTAACTCAAGATGGATCATAGACCTAAATATAAGAGCTAAAACTCTTAGAGAAAAATATAGAAGTATTTCCTCATGACTTCGAGTTAGGAAATTGTTTCTTTAAGGAAAAAATCAACAAATTAGATTAATTAATTATCAAACACTTTTCTTCAAAAGACACTACCAAGAAGACAAATAGACCATTCATGGACTGAGAGAAAATATTTGCAAATCAAATTGTATGGAGACTATATAAAAAACTCTTACAAATCAATAATATAAAAATAAACAACCCAAGTGAAAAATGGACAAAGAATTTCAATTGGCATTTCTCTAAAGAAGATATGCAAATGGCCAAAAACATGAAAGGATGCTCAACATCATTAGTCAGTAGGGAAATAAAAGTAAAAATCACAATGAGAAAGCACTTCACATCAACTAGGATAGCCACAATAAAAAATTAAAAAGAGAAAAAGCAAAGGTTTAGAATTATGTTTGAGAAATTGAAACCCTTGTGCATTGCTGGTGGAATTAAAAATGGTCCAGCATCTTTGGAAAACAGTTTGACAGTTCCTCAAAACTCTATGCTAAACACAGAGTTACCATATGACCCAAGAGAAATAAAAGCATATGTCTGCACAAAAACTTGTACATAAATGTTCATGGTAATGATACAAGTGGACAAAAAGTAGGTTTACAGTTGTTTGTGTGGAAAATAATACAATAATTAATAAATAATACTACAAGAATAAACTCTGTGTTTCACATAAGCACAACTGTAAACCTACTTTTGCTCCACCCTGCATTCATAATAACCAAAAACAAAAACAACCCAAATGGCCATCAGTTGATAAACAGACAGACAAAATTTGGTATATCAATACAATGGAATAAGAACAAATGAGTATGTGTTGTAATACATGCTACAACATACATGTTACAACATTAAACATTCATGCTACAATATGGATGAACTTTGAAAACATTATGCCAAGTGCAAGAAACCAATCACCAAAAACCAAATATTGTACAATCCATTTATATGAAATGTCCAGAATAAGTAAAAACAGAAGTAGATTAGCCAGGGGCTGGAGGAGGGGTATGAGAAGTGACTGCTAATGGGTTTCTTCTTAGACTGATGAAAATATTCTAAAGTTAGATGGTGATAATGGTTATACAACCCATAAATACACTAAAAAACACTGAATTGCACACTTTAAGAGGGTGAGTTTTATACTATGTGAATTATATCTTAATAAAGCTATTATAAAAAAACATACAACAAAGAAATGCAGCTGTCATAATGATTTCTTTAAAAAGTGAATAGGGTATTGTTTACCTCCAAAAGTGTGAATAGATGCCACTTTTTGTTTTTATTATTGGCCCTCTTTAACAAATAGTCAGACCTATGTAAGTTAAGCCCTCACTTGACAAAAACAAGCAGAGGGAGGAAAAGTAAGGGAGTTGCACTTGAGTGAACAGCCAAAAGCATTTCCAGCCAAAATCTCAATCACTGGGAGCACTTGACAGATGCAGAAAACAACTTCTGGATCCATCCAAAAACCTGGAACTGTCATGAGAACAATTTATCCCCTTTACCTTTCCTAAGAGGAGTTCTGAACACAAGAAAACCAGATTGCTCCACACCAGAAGAGGTAAACAGACTGTCCTAGAAAACAAGATTTGAAGGTAGCTCTGAAAACAGATCCAAGTTGTCCTGAAAGGTTTCAGTGCTGCTGCTAACTACAAAAATCACCTTAGCATCTATTTTCCAATTTGTAGTTATTGGACTTTCTTTTCTCAGTTCTGTTAGTGGGAAGAGGCAGAAAAACTGGTATGCTTAAAACCCTGAATCTACCACATAAGGCCATGCACCTAGAATTCTTTCATCTCTGGACCTCAATTTCTTTATTCCTGAAATAAGGATAAATAAGGTCTGGTCTGCCTACCAAACAGGGTGATTTGAAAATCAAAAGACATAATGTTTGTGAAAGAACTCTGTAAATTTTTCAATTCCACATAAAACAGAGTAATTAATATGAGCACTGGAATTAGGTTGAGGCTAGGTATCCTGTGAACCCCTGCACTTTGCTTCAGTAAGTAAAGAGAAGAGGAAGGAATTTTTGCTAATCCTGGAAGTAGAGTAGGAGTAGAGGGGAGAGTAAAAGGCAGCAAGGATGCTTCTATGGAATTCTGTTACCACTGAGCCCTGGTGTGAAAAATTTCCCCCCAAAGATTCAAGTCATATTCTTCAATTCCAAGAATCAGAATGTTTAGTTACACATCTCTGAACTCCTTGACATTAGTATGGAGGATATAAATCTAAATTATTAATTATTTCATTTAGAGTTTCTAAATATATGTTTTCATTTATCTGGCCAGCCAAAGTGACCTGTATATAGTCCCTTAGAATCCTAAATATACCATGCACCTTTTACTGTCCTGTGTCTCATTTTATAATGAGATGTTCTGAGAAGCAGAATACCATGGTTGAAGGAGCTCAGTTGGACTAGATGACTACAGAAAACCTGGATCTCTGTTCACAATTTGCTCTCTGACTATGGGAAAATCATTTAGTCCCTTTGTCTGAGGGCCATTATCTATAAAACAGTAGTAATTATATCTCCTTATCTGCCACATGGAGTAAGAGTGAAAGTTATGTGAGAGCATATGTGAAAGCAAGGCCTTTTAAAAAGACAAACGGTAAGAAAAATGCAAAGAACTAGTAATGTAGGGTTAATTAATTAATTAATTTTCAAATATTAAGCATCGCCCCACACAGGGAGGCTGCCAAAGCGAGGAAACAAAGAAACAGGCCCCAAATGAAAGAACAGAACAAAACTCCAGGAAAAGAACTGAACAAAATGGAGACAAGCAATCTACTAGATGCAGAGTTCAAAACACTGGTTCTAAAGATGCTCACTGAACACAGGAAGAGCAGATGACCTTAGTGAGAATTTCAATAGCATTAAAAACGACACGTGGAAACCATTAAAAAGAAGCAATCAGAAATGAAGGATACACTAACTGAAATGAATAATTTACAAGGAATCGACAGTATAGCAGATAAAGCTGAGAATCAAATCAGCGATCTGGAATATAAGAAAGCAAAAAACACCCAATCAGAACAGCAGAAAGAAAAAATAATCAAAGAAACTAGGATAGTGTAAGGAGTCTCTGGGACAACTTCAAGCATACCAACATTCAAATCATGGAGGTGCCAGTAGGCAAAGAGAGAAAGCAAGAAATTGAAAACCTATTTGAAAAAATAATGACAGAAAACTTCCCTAAGCTGGTGAAGAAAATAGACATACAAGTGCCAGAAGTGCAGGAAGTGCAGAGAGTCCCAAACAAGATGAACCTAGAGGCCCACACCAAGGTACATGTTAATTAAAGTGGCAAAGGTTAAAGACAGAGAGAGAATCTTAAAAGCAGCAAAAGAAAAGCAAGTAGTTACCTACAAGGGAGCTCCCATAAGGACTTTCAGATGATTTCTCAACAGAAACTTTTCAGGCCAGAAGGAAGTGGGAAGAAATATTCAAAGTGATGAAAAGCAAGGGCCTATAACCACGATTACTCTGCCCCACAAAGCTATCATTTAGAATCAAAGGACATATAAAGATCTTCCTAGACAAGAAAAAGCTAAAGGAGTTCATTACCACTAAACCAGTATTACATGAAATGTTAAAGGGTCTTCTTTAAGAAGAAAAGATAAAAAATATAAACAATAAAATGACAATAAATACTTATCTATCAACAATTGAATCTAAAAAAATAAATGAATAAACAGGATAGAAACAGACTTATAAATACAGAGAACATTTTGATGGTTGCCAGATGGGAGGGACTTAGGAGGATGAGTGCAAAAGGTCAAGGAATTAAGAAATAGGAAAAAAAAAAAAGGTAGAGCCAAAATGATCTTGTAAAATTACCTTGTAATTGGCTGGACATAAGGCATGACAAATAGATAATAGTTTCAAGATTGATACCCAGGTTTCTAATTTGGACTAGTGAGTAATGATATCGACTGAGATGGAAAATACAAAAAGAGTAATAGGTGGAAGTTGAGGCAGAAGAGTTGTTAACTATTTTTTTATTTTTTTTACTTTTTAAAAATTTTTATTATTTTTTTTAATTTTATTTTTGTTTAAAATATTACAGATGTCCCTTTTTCTCCCCAATGACCCATTCCACCCCATCCCTTCCCCCTCCCCAGTCCCTCTCCCCACCATTGTCTGTGTCCTTGGGTTGTGCATATAAATTCTTTGGTTACTCTCTCCCCTTCCACCCACCCGCCCTTCTCCATCCCTCTGACATTCATCAGTCTCATCTATGCTTCCATGTCATTGAATCATTTCTGTTCATCAGTTTATTAAGTTCTTTAGATTCCACATATAAGAGAGAGCGTGTGATATTTGTCTTTCTCTGCCTGGCTTATTTCACTTAGCATAATATTCTCCAGGTCCATCCATACTGTCCCAAAGGGTATGAGATTCTTCTTCTTTACAGCCGCATAGTATTCCATGCTGTAAATGTCCCACAGCTTTTTTATCCACTCATCTACTGATGGGCACTTGGGTTGTTTACAAATCTTAGCTATTGTAAACTGTGTTGCTATGAACATCTGGGTACATATATTCCTCCTGATTAATGTTTTAGGATTCTTAGGATACATTCCCAGGAGTGGAATCACTGGGTCAAATGGCAGCTCCATTTCTAATTTTCTGAGGAACCTCCATACTGTTTTCCATAGTGGCTGCACCAGTCTGCATTCCCACCAGCAGTGCACTAGGGTTCCCTTTTCTCCACACCCTCGCCAGCACATGTCGTTTGTTGATTTGTTGATGGAGCCATTCTGACAGGTGTGAAGTGATACCTCATTGTGGTTTTAATTTGCATCTGTCTGATGATTAGCAATGTTGAGCATTTTCTCATGTGTCTCTTGGCCATCAGAAAAGGTGTTAACTTTTAATATGTTGATTTGAGGTGTATTTAGGGCTTTTGATTGGGAATGTTTAGTGGATATTTTTATATATTTATCTGAAATTCAGGAGAGAAATCTTAGCTGGAGATATAAAATTTAGCAGTTATCAAAATATCTGTTATATTTGATACATAAGTGAGACAGATGGATGACACAGAAGTCCACAAACACCAACAGTTAAAAGATGTTCCTGGCTTCATTCTTTTGCAAGTGGCTTTCCAATTTTCCCAGCACCATTTAATGAAGAGGCTTTCTTTCTCCATTGTACGTTTTTGGCTCCTTCGTCAAAAATTATTTGCCCCTATATGTGTGAGTTTATTTCTGATCTCTCAATTCCATTCCATTGGTCTGTGTGTCTGTTTTCCTGCCCATACCATGCTGTTCTGATTATTGTCACTTTGTAATGTGGTTTGAACTCAGGGAATGTAATGCCTCAGGCTCTGTTCTTTCTTTCTCAGAATTTGTTTGTTTGTTTCAGACCTTTTGTGGTTCCATATAAGTCTGATGATTTTTTGTTCTATTTCTTTAAAAATTGCCAATGGGATTTTGATGGGAATTGCTATATTGCTTTGGGTAATAAAGACATTTTAACTATGTTGTTCCTTCCAATCCATGAACACAGAATATCTTTCCACATCTTTGTGTCTTTTTCAATCTCTTTTATTAATACTTTGTAATTTTCAGTGTATAGGTCCTTCACATCCTTGGTTATATTTATTCCTAGGCTGAGGATTAACAAAACAAACAGAAAAAGGAAATAGATATTATTATCGATCATTTTGCAAGGCCCTCAAGTTAGAGGTTCTAAAATTGGTCACACATTTTGTTTCTAAGAAAAAGTTTTCAGAGACTAATGTAAGTTGCGTCAAAGTCTAAACTGTGTCTTTCAAGTGTTTTGAAATAAAGTGAAAGGAAATAAAATAATATGTGTAATTATAATAAAAAGTTTCTCTCCTATCACATTCAGGTTAATGTTGAATTTGTCAGTCTGTGGGATGCTTGTTGCTATTTAACAAAAACCTGAGAGACTGTATAAATCAATCTGTCTGCTTCTAAACTAAGCCAGCTTAAGGATATTTGTGGGCAAGGTAAAATACAGCAGTAATGTAGCATGAATGTATACTGGGGGAAGACCAATGAACCTGATGAACTAACAGCGCAACCAGGAGGCAGAACTTGCAAGGAATTTCCGGTAATAATGAATGTTGCCACTAATCTTCTCTACATGGTTTCCTCTGTGTGTTCAT
Source organism: Miniopterus schreibersii (assembly GCF_964146895.1). Taxonomy (NCBI): domain Eukaryota; kingdom Metazoa; phylum Chordata; class Mammalia; order Chiroptera; family Miniopteridae; genus Miniopterus; species Miniopterus schreibersii. The sequence continues at coordinate 47,185,523 of NC_138109.1, forward strand.
AGTAGCAAAAACACTTTTAGAGGCAAAGAATTTTTTAAAATTTATTTTTATTGTTGAGAGCATTACAGATGTTCCCCATTTCCCTCTTTTTTGCCCCCATCCACCCAGCTCCTGCTCCACTCCAGGCTTTCACCACACTGTTGTCTGTGTCCATGGGCTATGCATATATGCACATAAATCCTTTGGTTAACTAGAGGCAAAGAATTTTAATACTCTACTAAGAAAAGCTCCTAATAATATTATACCCTTATAGCCCCATTCATCTCCAGAGGGCCTTAAATATACATACTCCCTTTTTCTCGTTTCACATACACACGAGGACCCCAATCAGGGAGTGGCTCTGTGCTCAGAATTCCCAACGCAACAATTCTAGTTCTATGGCGGAGAACCGTTATTTTGAAATAACATGTGCTATTCCTAAAACAACTCATTTTTTTAGTTTATACGAGAACCAGAGATGAAATATGACTATGAGCAAAATAAGCAGAATCACAATTCAGAGATATGGCTTAGAAAAACAAAATAAAAGGATATGTTTACATAAATTATAAGCACTCCAGAGCTGGGATATTATTCTTTCGCCAACACTGTCAACCATTTATATAACATTGTGTACACTTGTGGCAATATAAAATGAGCAATAATAATTAATACAGTATGATTGTTCTGAGTCCCACAGACTTCGCCTTATCGGATCCCTGCAGCCTACTTTCTAAAAAGGTCAAATCCTAACTGACCATGTGTATTTCCCAGCCCTTGCTTGCCAGGCTTCTTTGTCTCTTATGAGCCCACCAGTGATTATTTCGAATGAATATCTGCTCTATCACCACCAGCAAGCCATGGACTTCAAAGAGGTGAACTTGGAGAGCGTTGAAATCATCGGAATGTTGGCCGAGAGCTTCAACCTCAAAGGCGGGTGAGCTCCGTGATTTCTGGTTTCAGATGGCTCGGAAACAGAGAAAAGAGAGCAGTGCAGAGGAGTAAGGAGAGAGCAGAAATTAATCCTGAAGCCACACCAGTACCACTTAACACACTCAGGCACCAACATTCAGAGACCTTTTTTGACCTTCTTCGGCCTTTATTTGTTGAAGGACTCGGCAAATGAACGCCGAGAGTCCCTACTGAATCAGCTCTCTCACTGCCTTCCTGACTCAATCTTTCCTTCCTCTCCAATCTATCCCACACACTTCGACAGGACAGTCTCCCAACAGCAGAGTCCGGCAATAAGTTTCCATTAATTTTAAAAGAAAATCAAGCTAATCAATAAATAATTGATTGCTGTACAACAAATAATTCCTTAGCATGGCCCCCCAAACCCGGGGACAACATTTCTAGTCCCATCTCCTTCCATTCCCCTCCACACACCATGTGCCCACAATATTAATCCTCGCTGAGCTCCCTCAGACAGCCCTGGCTCTTCAATATCTCAGCGCCTTTACTTTGTTACTCCCTCTAAATCACTCTACCTCACTTTGTGAGCCTGAAAAACTTACTAAGCATTCAAGATGCAGAACAAAAGTCTCCTCCGTGCTATCATGCCTGGCTCTCTCTCCTCTTAGGTTAGTTGCTCCCTCCTTATCAATCCTTAGTCCGTTTATAAAACACCACAATTGCTTGTTATTTGCTCTATGTGGTCGTCTCCTTCAAGAGACCAAGTTCATGGGCAGAGATGATCTTCTTCAGTCCCGAGTACAGATGATTTTCTTCAGGCCTGGGTCAAGCATAGTGTCTAACACATAGGAAGCACTCAGTAAATATTTGTTTAATAAAAGCACTGAAATAAAATATGAAAATTACATATTCTTAGCAGACAATACAGTGAAACTCTGGGCAATGTAAATTACCCGCTGCCCTTAGCATTTGCCTCAAGGCATAATAATAAATAGTAAATGTCTGGTAGAAACAATTAGCCTATCAAGCAGGTGCTGGCTCAGTCCCTGAACACATACTGTCGTTCTATTCTGGACTTCATTTATTTTGTGAAGCCCAGAAACGGACTCCCACCCCCACTCAAGGACTAAGCGTAAACAATACCAAGAGCTGAACCCAGCAGCCTCTAAGTGCACTTAAGTCTCATTCAAAGTCAAGGGAAATTATGCATACATGAGAAGCAGACAGGGAGGGGAGATAGGGAAGTCGGCTTGCTGCTTCTTAGAAAACAGGAAAAAGACCACAGAGGCTCAGTTCCTCAGAAAATTGTCACCTATTTGCTGTCACTTTTTCATCTTCATAGGAATTTATTGGATTAGGAAAGACCTTTGCTACTCGGCATTATCCTAAGCTCCCAGTGGCCTTTGCATTAGTTAATGTCTGAGCTTCCTGGTTAATTGTGGCGGGCGAGCGGCAGGCTGCACAGATGTCAGATGTCCTGCTCTATCAGATGAAGAGGTTCCTGCCTCAGGCTGTTTATATATGACCTACCAGGATTTCCTGCTGCATGATGAAATAATTAGGGGGCCCTCCACGCAGGGAATAGTGTTGCAAGTAAGTTGTAACAGCATTACATTAAATAACAAAAATGAAACATTTGGCCTTATCTGCATCAGAATCTTCCTAAGGTTTATTGTGAACATTCTGTTCCTTATTTTTATAATATTCACGTGGGTGCTAATTCTAATGTTCACTGGAGGACACAATGAGCTTTCTTTAATGCTTGTGCTGCAATTTGAGTCAAGAGTAAACAGGGTGGGGAGATGTCTTTTTTTGTGTTTAATTTTCTAAATAAAGTTTGTCTTTTGCCTCTTATAACAAAGCAATTCTATAGACTCAACAAAGTCTGGTGGTCTTTCAAAAGAATTAGTAATATTTTCTAAATTGATATATTCTTAACTCTTATCTCATTATGACTTCTGACTTTGACCCAGAAAATAAGTATACACCCTGTTTATAATATTTTAAATTTTTTTATCTATAAGAGCTCTTACCCACATACAATTTCCATGATTCAAAGGAATTGTCTTACATATAAACATGAATCAAGGTTAAGAACAAAAATTCTAAGTGGCTTTGATCATTAAAATGAAAAGGTTATCAATAAACGTAATAAATTCTGGCAACATATCTGGGTAAATGGGACGATTCAGACCAAGTTATATCTGCATGTTTTCCACTATCATCTTGTGCATCCCTCTGCTTTAGTTGTTAACACCTTCCCTAATAAGTCTGCAAACTCTTTGAGGGCTGTTTGTTTCAAGCATTTTTGTATCTCCTGTTCCTAGCACAGTAAGTACTTGGCACAAGTAAGCACTTAATAAATTTTTCTTAAACTGAATTATATAGTGTGGAGTGAGGAATGGGGAATGGGAGATTAAGAAAAAGGTAATATCATCAATGAATTCCTCACTTCTTCATATTCTTTTCCCGTGCACGTACAGTGTAATCTTTCTATGGTGGTACAATATCATATTTATCCCCCTTAACATCTCCCCTGCTATAATTGTTCTAAAAAAATTAATGAGTCCCAGCCCCCTCCTTGAATAGTGGGCTTAATACTATCTTTTTACATATAGGAGTATAGCTATTTTCATAAATTACTAGAGAAAATAAAAATCCACCTGAGTTTCATCGCTTGAAGGCCATGCATCCATGAAGGTGGCCAGATGGATTCCTAGAAAACCCTGGGAGCACAGTTTTGGAGAAGAAAGGAGGTTTCCTATTGCATCTAGGAAAGATTTAAGAAAGGCAAGACTCTGTGAGATGTAGAAGCATAGCAAACAGCTTTTGTCACAAGTGTCAACTCTGATCCATTAATAACAGCTACAGTGTAAAGAGGTAGTGTCCAGGTTGTGTGATCAAGTGCAGCAATTAACTGATGGTGTCTGCCTTAGCCTTGCAACAGGTGGCAATATGAGTACTAACTATCTGCCACCCCAGCCGCTCTCCCTAATAACCAAGAAGGCCGCAGTTATTTTAGGGGAGAGCCGTTCAAACAGTAATCTTTGAAGGAAAGCAAAAGCTCATTTAAGCACAATTTTGCCCAAGTGTGGCACTTTTTGCCTTGTTTAATGAACATTTATGGAGCACTTACCTATCAAATAATACTCTCTGGCCCCAAGGAATTAATAGCCACCTATAAGAGGAAAGACAAATAAATAGGGAATTTTAATATAAGGTGACTAATAACATGAAGGTTTACAAATAATGTTAAAGGAGCCTAATTCCGGCTCAGGTGAGGGTGAGGAGAGGGCTGTCAGGGAATCTGTCCTAGAGAAAGGGACCATGTGAACAGGCTTTCTGGATAAGTTAAATGAAGCCTTCCAAAACAGAAGAAAGGGGGAAGGAGGAAGCCGAGAGGAGAAGACGGGGAGGAGGGAGCGGAGGAGCGGGAGGCAGAGGCAGGCGGCGGGCAGCATACACAATGACGCTGAAGGAGTGTCCTTAGCGCAGTTGCGCTGCTTAGTTTAGGTGCCTGCGGAGGATGATTAGACATAAAGCTGGAGAGATAAAGAACAGTCAGAACTCACAGGACTGAAATTGTAAGCAGGACAGTAACTTGCATCTATTTCTTGAGCTGCATCTACTATCCCTCAATATATAAACATATATATATATGTTCCCTCAATATACATCTGTTCCCTCAATATATAAACATATTAATGTCTCTCTTCCTTGAAAAAGAAAATATCTTTGGATCCTACATTTCTGTATCTTTTCCTGCAACTTTCCTTCACCTCCCAACCAAGCCAACAAGCTTCTGAAAATAACAATCTAATCTATACTAGCTTGTGAAAATTACAATCTATACTTTCAGGCTCCACTGGCAGGCTCCACGTTTACCGCTAAGCCTGCTTCAATAGGTGTTGTGTCCCGTTGCTTCCCCCAACTCCACCAGCAATGTCTTTAATTAGCCCCGTTGCCTGTTCCAGCAGACACGAGCCTTACGTCGGCCCTTAGTGCCTCTGACATGACTAATGAGCACTCCACTGAAGCCTTCTTCCTTGGCTTCCAGGACTCTGGTCGCTCTTGCTGTCCCTTTACCTCTCTGATCTCCCTGAGTCTCCACTGTAAGCTCTGCTTTGCCTGCATAGACCTTAAATGTTGATTCCCCCAGAGTTCCAACCTCTCCCCTCTCTAATACAAACTCTTCATTAACTGAATCCCTTTCCATCCTTTAAGATCCCACCAAAATACCACCTCCACTGTAAAGCCTGCTCCTGAAGTACCTTGTTCACAATTATCACCACATACTGCACTTACGGTATGTCCGCTTCTCCCTGTGAACAGTGAGCCTGGTGAGGGCAAAAGCCATACATTATCCACTTTGTACCTATAGTGCCTGACGCTTGGTGCATACACAATCTTTCCTCCTTGCAGGAAGGAAAGGCGGGTTAGTCAGTGGTACTTTTGCATAGAATATTCACTCTTAGAGGTCTAAAGGGTAGTCACTGCTCATATTACAAAAGAGGAAACTGAGTCCCAGAATGGCAAAGTAGTTGACCTAAAATCACAGAGCTCATCAAAGAGAGGTTTTCAAAATTCCAGTTTCCGGCTCTATCATGGCTTGCCTGCTCTGCTGTAAATAAAACATTCAAATAAACAGAAGGAAAATTAGGAACGCTTATGGACTCAACAGTTCTTAATTTATGAATAACTGAATCTCAGAGGAAATAACGACAATGATTTTGTGCAAATTAGGATGCCTTATGTTTCTCAGGAGCGTGAAAGCGGAGCAACATCCTACCCTGCTACAGATGAGGTAAATTTCTACAACGAACAGGAACATTCCCGTGAGCTGCGGAGGCCTCGGTGAAACGTGTTTAATCCGGCCAGGAGCTCCTCAGAAATGCAAATTGCCCACTTGAAATAAGAAGGCACCTATTGTTCAGCCTTGATTGCCTCTGCAGGCCTACAGGCGAGGCGAAAAACCCTTGAAGGAAAAGGGAGTCTAAGTAAACTGCACACGTAGAGGGAAACGTAAAAATGAAGCCAAACTCCAACAGGGCTTCCATTTATCATCTGCTCAGTGAGCAGGGATTATAGAGTAAAAACCATTTAAGATTCTGCATTCTTTATAATGCAATTATCTGTGCACTCTTTTTCTTGTCTCTATTTTCTCATAGATGTTGATAGAGCTGAAAATTTTAATGTGTCCTGTGCAGCCCGGCCTCACCATCAGTAAATGCACAGAGTGATTACAACGAACTGTGTCTTTAGTAATATAAATACTTCATACCAAAAGCATATACTTACAACAAGAGGAGAAATATTTTACTTTTGGCCTTCATTTAGACATGTCCTGTATTTAGATGTTTTGTTCCCATCTTGCTTCCGCTTCTGTTCTTTTGCCTTGGAGGAAAATATGGTGACTTTTATTTTATTCCTAACTCTGTTTTATTCCTAACTCAATTCCCTTTCTCAAGAAAAGACTTGATCACCAAAAAGGTATTAAAACTTTCAGAGTCTGAATTTAGAACATAATGAATCCTTCAGGAGAAAATAAACAAGGTGCCGCTTTTTTGTAAAATGATTCTCATCTAACCTGTTTACCAGCTGAGAAAGAAAAGATCTTGGTATTTAAACTTGAAACTTTTTTTCATTTCTTCATCCCATCTCTTTTTCATCTTTATAAACAGAATCTATAATTACTACACTAACAAAGAATACAGCTGAACCCTACACAGGTTAAACCATTCTAAATAAAGTAGAGAATAATAAATAATAGAATAGTCCAAGGAGCTAGCATAATAAACACACGAGGAGCGCCGCCACATCCTACAATGTAAGATGTCTCCCATTTCTAAGTCTTTTAAACTTCCTGAGCGAAAGAGACCATAAAAAGCGTAAGCCAACAATCTATTTTCACAGAAACTAGAGAGATCACACAGTCCAGCCCCTTAGCTAAATTTAAAACCCCCATTAATCATAATAAAGATAGCAATAATAGTGGTGGAGACAGTAGTGGTCGGAGTAGTATCAACAATCACCGTTCGTCGAGTATTTACAACGGGCCAGGCACTGTGCTGACTGCTAAAGGCACATTATTGCGTTTAACCCGCGTAACAATATGGTCAGACGGTTATTATTCCCGCCACGCGTGAACGGCCAGGTGCAGTTCCGGTCCCTGGTGGGCTGGCTTCTGCTGCAGCGTTCTTTCGTATTAGAACCTGATAGGGCAACACTTTCTATTTCAAACCAGCTGTGATTGAGAACATCTTCCTCATACGGAGCCCATACTGGGTTCATGCATCTTAGTGCTACTTTACGAAAATAAACAAGTCCAGTATTTCCTCCGAAACAGCTCTTCAGATCTGCTAACACGGCCACCATGATGTCACCCGGGCAGACTAATCTGGTTGGTGCCACTGGACCTGTCACCAAAGCTAGGCTAGCCAACGGAGTGCTCTCCTGAAAACCCCCTTTTGAGCCAAATTCTGAGACAAAACTAGCTCCTACCCAGGAGAACTACAGAGAATGCTGCCATCTTTACCCTTTATGGCAGCTAATTATCCCTAACGCTGGCCTTTCACCAGCTTATGGTTCTGATCCTTATGACACATCCCGTCTTTATTGTGTTTCACTCTGAATCCCTGAATGATCTCTAATAAGAAAGGTAAGGCATTAGCAAACTCTCCAGAGCAACTAATTTCAGGTATCACTCTTGTATCCTTTAAACAGTATCTTCCAAAGGATACAAGAATTGCTGGCAACATTCACTGTGTTTTAAAAGAATTAGAACTGAAGTTACAAATAACTAACTTATTAGTGATTACTGTGAGCCAGGCATTAATCTAAGTACTTTACTTATATTAATTTACTTGATTCTGGGTACGATATGGGTACAGTTATTATCACCATTTTAATAAAGAAGAAACTGAGGCACGGAAAGAAGTTGGCTAACTTGCCAAAAATCCTATGTAGTTCTATAGGAGCTAGAAAACAAATACAGGAAATCTGGCTGCAGAACTTTTGATCACTACATTGTGCTCCTTCCAGTAGATACAAAACTCTTCCCAGGCTGGGGTCTGGGCACTGTTTCCTACACTTCGGCATGTTTCAGCAATTTGCCAGAGAAAAGAGCTATCTGGTGCAGCAAAGTGCTTTTCCTGGGCCATATTCCTTCCTCTTTCGTGAATTACCACATCTTCCTACTTATAAGGGTCCCGTGAGGCGAGGTGGGAGCAAGGAGACTTTGACTAATTCAGAAATCAGGAATGCAGGCTGACCAACAAAAACAGTATGAACCAGGCCTTCGCGAGCAGTGAACTCGAGAGATGCCGCTGTTTCTAGTGGTACTGGGGGTCCAGTCCATCATATACGCTGCTGGGGTCACCACTGCCACCTGCAGCCATTCTCTGACCCGAAGACCCATTGGTCAACTGGGTCTGCATTCGGTTCAATCTGTATCTTTTCAGATCTAGTTGCTGTTGGTCACAGTCAGGGGATTAGGTCTGCTTTGAAAACTCATTGTTCTGGATCTGAAAATGCAAAAAGCCAGTTTTGCTTGGAGTGGAGCCCGCTTGAGTTTCTACAGCCAAGTTCCAAGCCCAAGATTGGAGCTAGTACAGTTGTATAAACTAGACACGTTTGACCTTGTGGCCTTTCTTATCTAAACTGTGAGGATGGAATATAAGAAGATAAACTCTGCCTTTCATATTCAACACAGTTATGGAACGTAAAGAGAAGAAAAATGACTCTTTACAGGGATTTTTCTATTCACCGTCGACTAAAAAATAAAGGGAAAGATAAGGCTCCTTTTAAGATGTCTCACCTTCTGTTCAAGTGCAACTTTGTGTCACACTCAATCATCATTAATTGTATTAACAATCTCTCTGAATAGTTATAAGTCAAAGAAAGAACTGTGTCTCTTTTGACCAACGTAATTATAACCGAATGAGTGGTTCAGTCATTTCAACAGAAAGTTTATAGTGAGCTATTCCACATACAGGCGATGTTAACATAAACCACTTTCTCAACTTAAGCAGTGGAGATACTTATTTTAGAATGGAATAAATCTTCCAGATCTTGGCTCTGCCTTTCTTTTTTGGCTCCCTCATAACTATTTGCAGCCTTTTGTTGGTTGCCTTCCCCCCCTTCCCATCCTTTCCTCCACTCCCACTCAACCCCAACCCCTAAAATACAAATATTTCTTACACATCAGAATCCATTTGGCAAGCTAGATTACTGATTCAGGCTTCTATTCCTGATTTTAAAAAAACACTTATCAGTTTTTCAGTCCCTAAATCCCTATGCTTTGAGAGGGGGAAATGAGGAAACTTGACTTTCCCATTATCTTTTTAAAACAAAAAGATATTCACACACACACCAAATCCCACAATCTTTTCAAGTTTCCAATAGGATAATTTCTTTTTTGAAACCATACAAATACATCTTCTCTTTGAAAAGAGATAGGAAAAATTTATCCACATGCATCTTTGCTGCTGGTGAAAAGAAGATAAAGCATACTGAGAATTCCCAAACATTCTCCATCCTTGTCATGTGATAATTCTGAGTAGTCCCCAAAGAGAGGCATTTTCTCCATACACATCTATGTTGCAGCTCTAGATACATGTGTTCTTGTAATATTTTTTTTCATTCAATATATTATCCTTCAAAATAGTTTCTTACAGCTTATTTGCACCTCCCAACAAATTTTAGCAGCCTGGAGCCCACAAAATATCCCTAAGCATCTTAGACGCTGGCTTTTTACCCAGTGTAGACAAAGCTTATTTGTTAGCATTTCACCATCTGGAAAAAACAGAATAGAACAAATCCTCTGGCCCATGGGACAGAATTAGTGCATGAAAACCTGTTGAAATAAATGCACAAGCTTCTATGGGGGAAGGCACGCAGTCGTGGAAAGTATCAATATTCACTTTCTCAGCTTCTCTCTTCTCTGGTGTACACAGCCTTACGTGGAAGCGGAGCCTGTTCCATAATCCAGAAGCAGCCCGGCCGGGCGTGGCTCAGCGGGTGAGCGTCCACCTGGGATCCAGGCGATCGGGGTTCGATTCCCGGTCAGGGCACATGCCCGGTTGCGGGCTCGATCAATGACTCTCTCATCACTGATGTTTCTATCTCTCTCTCCCTCTCCTTTCCTCTCTCTGAAATCAATAAAGATATATTTAAAAAAAAAAAGCAACTAAAAAAAATAATCCAGAAACAGTTTTTTGCCCCTTTTTCATAGTAGAGAGGAGTGCTTGAGGTACTAACCAAGAAGCCCATCTGCTATGGCTACATAATCATTTTCTTGAGACAAAGCAGGGTCTCTGCCTATAGCTGTGCAGATTGTGCGCAAGAGTAGTCAGCCAAGGGGTCAAGTGGGGCCAAAACCTACCTTCCTTCGGCGGGGCAAATACAGGCTGTACATTCAGGCTGCGCCTGCGGAAAGGAGGCACCTTTTACTAATTTGTGCAAAGGTATACTAATGGGTCAGTGCTTGCTCTAGAGACAAGGACCATATCTGCCTCATGGACTGCCAAATCCTCAGCATTTTGAATACATGACAGCAACTTAATAATTATTTGGGAAATAATTCTTTGGCTTTACAATGTACACAGTTGGACCTGGAAAGTCGGAGAGAAAGAAAAATGAGAATCATACGTTGTCTTTGTGTTTTTATTTCTATACCCCCCAAAAAAATCATGACAAATACAAGTTGTATTCAGGTAAATTCATCTAAAACCGAATTTTTATCATCCTGACACTTTACCAGTCTTGCCAAATGTTTTTAACTCCAGGAGTATCTGACTCTTAATAATTAAAAAATTGAGAACATTTTAATGTAGCAAACTATCATATAACCTTATGAGACTACAATGCATTTCATCAAAAGGTACAACTGTGTAAGTTCTACCTGTAACACTACTGAAAGTAATATGATTTTTAAGTTGGGGAGCAAAACCTCCACTTATTGTATTAGTTTCCTACGGCTTTTGTAACAAATTACCACAAACTTGGTGGCTTAAAATAACAGAAATTTGTTCTCTCATAGATCCAGAGGCCAGAAGTCCAAAATCAGGGTGTCAGAGGGCGACACCGTCATTTCTTACCTCTTTCAGCTTCAGGGGTGGTTGGCATTTTGGCTTACGGCTCTCTCTCTCTCTGGTCTGCCTTCGTCACCCTGTCCTCAGTGTGTGTGTCTTCTCCTCTGCCTGTTTATAATCTCCCGCTGCCTCTCTCTTATGAGAGCATGTGATTGCATTTAGGCCCACTGAATAATTCAGGATAAGCTCTTCCTCTTAAGATCCTTAACTTAAACACACCTTTTTGCCATATAAGGTAATAGTCAAGGATGTGGGAATTATGTCGTGGAGGTGCCATTTTCCTGCTTGTTATATTATCTGAATAAATAGTTGTATTTTTAGTTTTCATGGTTATGCAAACAGATTACATTAGTTTTAGGAACTCTCTTGAAACAGCAAAGATTCCTTACTTAAAACACCAGAATTTTTAAAAATCTTTCTTTATTGTTGAAAGTATTACAGGTATCCCCCTTTCCTCCCCCATTGACACCTTTCACCCTGCTCCTGCCCCCTCCCCAGGCCTTCACCACACTATGAATCCTAATTCAATTACAATGCTCAAAGAACATGTTTCTCTTACGTATAGCTTAGTGAATCTCCTATACAGATTCCGACCTAGATAATTTTTTACAAATCTGAAATATTTTCTTTACGGATATGCTAAACTGTTGTATTACATAGTTACTTTTGAGCTGATGATGCCAAAAGACTAGGTAGATCCACTTCTGACAAGCCACCCCTTGCTGGTTGTCAAAATCAGCTCACATCTTAGAAAATTTTAATGAGCTGAACCAATTAATCCTTTGCTACTGCCAAAATGGTGCGTTCAATTACAATTTTATCAAATAATGGTGATGGTAAGATCTCACAGTATTGACAACTATAGTGTAACACTTTAAAATATCTAGATTAAAGTTAAGTGAGCCCAACTGGGCATCGCTCAGCGGTTGAGCTTCTACCTGGGATCCAGGAGATCAGGGTTCGATTCCCAGTCAGGGCACATGCCCAGGTTGCGGGCTTGATCAATGACTCTCTCATCATTGATGTTTCTATCTTTTTCTCTCTCCCTCTTCTTTCCTCTCTCTGAAATCAATAAAGATATATATTTTTTTTAAAAGTTAAGTGAGAGATTAAGGGTAAAATAAAAGGAGAGGTGTTAACTGTCCACACAGATTTAAAAGGAGCTGATAATATAATACCTATATTTTTACATGCTGAGAGGTCATTGTGTGTTGCTTTTCGTGCACTCAGAGTTGAACAGGTTCCTGAGCATGGACTTAGGCTACCTAAACTCACCAGAGGCTGACTCATGAATGAAGCAATACATTCACTAACAATGTGGAATATGTGCTTTCCAGTGACCACGGACACAGGTCTGTCCATTATTCAGGAAAATAGATCTTCCAAATCAAAATATCTGGAAGACTGACTTATAATTATAAAGTAGCTTTGTAAAAAAGGAATCTAAGCAAACTGAGTTTGGAAGAGTATTTTATCTAAACCATAGACAACCTCAGGCACACATTAACAGTTTCTACAGATGGCTAATCTCATGTAAAACTTGATGAGTCTTACTTGCCTTACATTTAGAAAATGGTCTTATTTCCAAGTTTTAGGGGCTCCTCACTTTGCTCCAATGTTCTGCCTAAACTTTGATTGGTTGGGTTGCAACTGAATAACTGAGTTGGGGCTCTCTAATGCAAATGTTTTGGCAGCTTTAACAGTAATTCTTGAATGACTAGAGCAAGGAAGTAGATTCCACTTCAGGTTGATGGGAAAGCTAAAATCAACCCAGCTAATCCCAATAAATAAATAGCTTTGATGTAAAGTAAGTCTCTTATCTTGGCATTGACGCTGTCAGTTACTACCACCTTAATAAAATGAGGCCACATCTATAGTTACAACAAACATCGTCAGTAAATTGCAGAAAATGAGTAGATGATGCAGTAAGGAGTCCTCCTTCTGAACCAGACCTAAACCCAATGGCTCCCAAATGGAAGAGAGAAGTGTGTGTTTGTGTTTGTTTGTTTGTTTGTTTGTTTGTTTGTTTTCAAAAGGAGTTGTACAATTTTAGGGTTGACTTTTGTAAGAATAAGAACAAAGAGGTTATCCTTGTCATGTGGCCTTAGTGCAGTTCACAGAATTGCTCTTGCTCCACTCTCCTTTCCCACCAGACATAATATAGTTTCCTTTTTATGGTTTTAAAAAATGCCTTTGGACATTAGGCTGGTGCTAGTCCAATGGAAGACAGACATTGTCCAATGGCATAGGAGTGGTTCACTAATTTGTTCACAAAATATTTTGAAATGGGACAAACTTTTAAAAATACAAAGTATTATTTTCCATAGGTACTGTAACCTTGAAATCTTATGGGGGGAAAAAAACCAATTCCAGGTTCTAGCAAAAAGACACACATGCTGAGTTGAGTCACAGTCATTCATTCATTTATTAAACAAATATTTTATGACAGGCAATTTGTTCGGTGCTAGGGATATAATACTGAGTAAAAATATATAGCCCCTGCTTTCATGAAGTTTATACTGTAGTAAAGTATGAAATTCAAATGGTATCGTATCAAAGTATATCTATATCTCCTGGGCATAATTTGAGACTGTTTTTACAATGGCACAGTATTAATGAATATTGTCGGTGAATATATGACATACAGGAGGTGAGATGAAGGTAGATATCTGAGGACTGTCACGTAGAAGCAGAAGTAGAATGTTTGCTACTTTAAAGGCAGAAATAGATGGATTATAAAAAGTTACATTTTGACTCAACATAGATTTCTTTTTTAACTAGAATTGCCCAACAACAGAGATACCCAAGTAAAAAAATACACCATCTATCAAAGAACTGCAGGAAGAATTACTGTATTGGATGGAAGACTGTCTCATTAATTGCCATAGTATCTTTCAGTTTTAACATACTAGGATTGGTGTATTTTCATATACTAGGATCAGTTTGTGAATAAGTCAACAGAAGAAAACAGTTACTTTAAATAAATACCCGCATTTTTCACGTTGACTGTCGACATTATAAACCTCTATCATCCCTCAGAAAATATCTTAACTCCACTTTGCATAGATTAATACTATGTGTGTTAACTCAGTGTGTGTTGAAACTTTTTTTAAAAAATAGTTTCAATTTGCCTTTCAGGCTTAGTTTTCTATATGAATTAATCTTCAACAAGAATTTTTTTTAACTCAAAGATGAAGAATTTTATTTAACTTATCCCTCAGATGACTATGGGCTAGCTGACATATTCACCACAACCTCATGACAAAGCCAGAGCCAGAACTGCCAAGCTAAGCCACTCTTGAATTCTTGTCTGGGAAAATCCTTGAGAGATAAATAAATATTTGTTGTTATTTTAAGCCTTTAAGTTTTGGGGAGATGTGTCTTATAGCAATATATAACTAATACACAGCATAGCCCCTATCCCACCATTAATATAGAGAACATATATTGTTCACTTTTTAAAGTCTAGTTTATGGTGGTTTTGTTTTGGTTGCTGATTTTACTTTTTTATTTATCTTTTTTTCTTATAAAATCTAAATATTTTGAAGATTAATTGCATGAGATAATGTTCATGATACAGTGAACAAACTCTTTACACAATATGAATTACACCAAATGTTCATTTATGTCAAAGTGGTGGGATAAGTAATAATTTTCTTATATATATATATATATATATATATATATATATATATGCACACACACACACACACACACACACACACACACATATATATATATATATATATATATATATATATATATATATATATATATGTTAATTATTACTGCATAACAAACCATCCCAAAATTTAGTGCTTAAAACAACACAACCATTTCTTTGCTAACAATTCAATATGATGTGGGTACCGTTGGGAAGCTAATGTCTGCTCCATATCATATTAACTGGGCTCACACATGCATTTGCAGTCAGCTCACAGCTTGACAGGAGCTGAAGGATCTCAGATGGTTTCACCCAGGTCGAGGGCCTAGGTTAGTACCGCTAGAATGACTGGGATCTGGCTGAATCTCTCTCTGCAGTCTTTCTGCAAGAGGGCCTCTCTTTCCATAAGACCTCTCATTCTCAAATAACCTAATTCAGGTTCCTTTATATGGTGTCTCAGGCCAGCAAGAAAATGCTGCAAGGTTTCTTAAAGCCTAGACCCAGCACTAACACAACCCCATTTTCATCGCTTTCTAGTAGGCCAAACGAATCATGAGGCCAGCCCAGATTTGCTGAGAGGAGACTACACAGAGCTTGAATTCATGTAGGCATGGCTTACTGGTGACATTTTTGTAATAAATTACCACATATAATGCCTTTATTTTCCAATATTCTAAAATAAAAATACATTGTTTTATTTTAATAAAATAAATTTTTTAATTTGATAAATTTTTCTAAATTAATAAATGCACCGTTAAATTAACATCTTGGAAGAGAATCACTGTGAAAGCTTGTTTCAAGGGAAGTGAGTCTCTGATCTCCACTGTCTCATCCAGGAACACAGAGCTCTTTTGGTTGATGGTTACACTGGGTTAATGGAAACATAATTAATTATTGTTCTTACAACAATTTCATGTTTAATAGACGTATGTGAGGCTTAATTTAAGAACGCTTAGGACTAGAAGCCTTCAATTCAATTACTATTTTGCATGCTTCGTTTTGTTTGCAATACTTAGGATGGTTGTGAGCACAGTGGTTAGGGTAGGAATCCTAACTTTGAAGTAATACGTATTGTTATGTCCCAAAAGAAAAAAGAAACCTCATGAAAAGGACAAGTCTTTAGGGAAACAGGGATTTTTTTAAATCAATTAAATTTTATTTAAAAATGTATAATGCAAGACCCCAACTTAGACACCATGGGGAAGCAATGAAAAGACAAATCTTTACTGAACATTAAAAAAACACACACACAACAATAACCAGAGAGATCTGATGAGTCTTAAAGGATTGCCACATAATAGCTTTGTAAACATTTTGTTGATATAAAAATTATAAATATGACAATCAAAGTTAACAAATTCTTTTCTTTCTTAAATAATAAGATTAGTGGACCCATTAGAGATGGCATTGGCAACAAAAAATATGCTGGCCCCCAGGTGGTAGTGGATATAATAATAGTACCAGCTCTTGGAACAGCAGAGGGATTCGTGCGCTGCCCTTTTCTCTTTTCCCTTCCTAGCAATGAGCCATCAACACTTTTGCCTTTCCTGTGGTCCAGAAGCAGCATTCCTTACTAATAAATTTGGTTTCAGTAGGATGTGTCCCAGAAAGCCAGCATGGTAAACTTGAGCACAACAACCTGCAGCTTCAAGTTTGTTCACTTACCCCAAACAACGTACCAACCTTTCTCAAGATCACTGAAGTCAACATGATATGATCAAGAAACAACCCGAGAAGAACTTTACATCAGAAATGAAGCATGAGGAGTTTATATGTTTTTATTATGAAATGTTAGGAATTAAAAGGCTTAAAGTAATCATTAGAAATATTACAATAACAATTGAACGTCTATATGTATAATTTATCATTATAGGCACTATAACTACATTATCAACAAGAATTATGTGAGAAACACATTATTATTATTACAACTCCTGCCACCTTATACATGAGGTAACTGTTTCTGAATTGCCAAGGTCATGTAGGTTGTAAGCGGTAGAGTTGGGATTCCAGCCCAGGTCTGTCTGATACTAAATCTCTTTCCACTTAAGCTAAACAATGCCTTCTTAATTAAAATAAACAGTTCTCTTTTTTAGTTTTATTTTTCAATCACAGTTTACATTCAATATTATTTTGTATTAGTTTCAGGTATACAGCACAGTGGCTAGACAATCATATACTTTACAAAGTGCCTCCCATATTTCTAGTACCCACTTGGCACCATATATAGTTATTGCAAGATCATTGACTACATTTCCTATACTGTACTTCATATCTCCATGACTATTCTGTAACTATCAATTTGTACTTCTTACTCTCCTCACCTTTTTCACCCAGCCCCCCAAACCCTCTCCTGTGTCTATTCTTTGTATTTATGATTGTTTTAATTTTGTTTATTTATTTTGTTTTGTAAGGTTCCACATAGAAGTGAAATCATATGGTATTTCTCAAAAAGTTACCCATTTGATACAACAAGTATTTTAAATATATGGATCGATCTGACATTCTAAATTATTTTACTGGTTTCCTGGGCATATATAAAATGTCTTCGTCATCCTACAAAGTTCTCTACATTTCGGGAAGAGAACAACAAAAAGAAGTTATTTAAGTGTTTCTATCCTCTACTTGGTCATCATCATTATTGTCTGTTTTATAATAACAACTCCTATAAGAGGGTTCAATTGAATGCATAAATTCCACCTTCAGATTTTTAGTAAAATGTATCAACTTAAAGTACCCAGTAAATATTAGTGATTATTACAATTACTCAGTTATAGGTACCAAATGAACTAATGAGGTTTGGTGAGGTCCAAAAAGAATTTTTTTCAAGTCTAAAGACTTTTGAACCTTAATTTCAAGCCTGTTACAAATATTTTTCAGTTGCAGTTGCACATTCTGGGAATTTATGTATACATTATCCTTCTATCTTTATTTAGAATATTTTTACTAAAATTATAACACTATTAAATATATTTGACCCCCAAGTACACTGGGAATCCTCAGCTTGTAATGTTTTCTTATTAGATTTAAATTATGTCTTTTTCTTATACCTTTTTACATTATATATTTACATATTCTATTGACTGAGTCTGAGGAGTAGTGAGTTCAAGAGATAATAAACCTCCTAGAAATGATATTTAAAACTCCTAAAACATGGTGGAGGAGTAACTAAAAGGGCAAATTTCCAGGTCATAGAATCGATTTGACTAAAAAAAAGGTTAGAGGAAATCTACTCCTAGTTGTGCAATTAATTAAATAAACTTAGAGACTAGTACTTGGTATGTCAAGGGCACATATCAAGGGCACACATGTGGGAGAGACACTGGCCTAAGGGACTGAGTCCTCTTGCTTTTCCAGCCCCCTTTCCTTCTGGGAGTCCGTTACACCCTCGATTTTGTTTCAGTTTGTCTCAGTTTGCTTCATTCAGTATATTTCCAAGTCTTTTCTTGATAATAATTTTACTTCCCTGTCTGCCTTTTCTTGGCAACAGCTGACCTGGCTGCAAGCCCAAAACATGGTAAATGACAAATCACTACCAGATGACTCTGCAAGTTTTACATAGAGTGTTTCCTCCAGGCTCAGAAAGCTCGAGGCCCAATAAAATTACTGGGCTGATTCAGAATCACAGTGAGATCCATACTTTTGAGGAAATCCTCTGGTTCTGGTAGATGGCAAAGCACTAACGAAGAATCCTATTAACTTTCAAAATAGAAAACAAGTGGTGACAGGCCATTAGAAATTATAATAATGAATAAAAAAGGTTATTAAACAAATGATATCATGAAAAATGCATAGCTTTTAAAGTGTTTTCCTAGCAGTTTGTTTTTAATAAAAGAAGTATTTTAAAAAATCATGCATGATGATTTTTTTATTAAAACATTAGAAACTAAACTCCTCAAAGAAAAAAAAGTACACAATCTCACCATTAAAATGTTTAACTGTTTCCTTTTTTTTTTTTTTTTTTTAGTTTTGTTAAAGTTTTAATATTTCTCACCATACAGTATTGGTATATGATATTCTAATCAACAAATAATAAAGTTTTACCCTTCATTATCGGGCTTATGGATAGGATTTGAGAATATGTGTGCAATAAGTTTTAATAAATTAAAATATAAACAAAAACAAAAAATTTAGTTGACAACTGAATTCACAACAAAAACGAACCTACCCATTTGAATCACAAAGAAGAAAATCTTAGTAACTCTTCTGGATACTTAAAAAGTGTAATTTATCATCTCTTGGGAGACTTAAGAATCTACCTTTCTCAGTCCCCAATGGAAATTATTAGATTTAAAAATCTTACTTTATCCCACATACTACATAACTTGTTCTGGAAAACCACTTCCTCAGTGTATGTAGTATAACTTGGGGGAAATGTTTATGGCATTTTGGGTGGTTATGTATACAAGTAAAATTTACAAGGTCTATTAAGTTAAAACAGAAGATAGGTAAAATGCTTCGTAAAAGAGTGTTTAAAAAGTTATAAATTAATTTGTGGGTGTTTAAAACAATGCCTACTTTGCCCTGCACTTCGCAGACCTGATTTTTTTTCTCAGGTTTAATGACACTTACACAAGTTTAGCCTTTGGCAAATCTCAAGAATCCAAATTTCCCTATAATTCCCTTCCCACCAAAGCATCCTCATTAAATTTTGGTGTAGTAAGATCTTGCAGTCAGGAGACTTGGGCTTTAAATTCTTTGCCTTTTACCAGCCGTGCAAATTTAAGAATGTTACTTCGCAGGAGCCTTAGTTTCCATACCTTAAAAAATGGCAATTTGGTCATGGGCTATTTGATGATGGCTTATGTAAGAAGATTATTTTTAGGATCAAATCTAAGTGATATTAAATACAGGTAAAATGCTGTTTTAAGCTACAGAGCACTCCATAAGACAAGTGTCCTTTCTAAGACTGCTGTCTCTGGCCTAGCAATACTGATGCTGCATCCCTTCTTCCAAACGCACTTCCTTTTGATAGGAATCAGTTCAAAATATCATCTTCCTAATTCTTAGGATTCATTCACTTCTGTGCTAAGAGACCCGGCGAGAGGTGTAAGTGCATTTCTCGGGGCTTTCTAAGAGCCCTGTTGCCAGCCACTATGTTGTCTGACTCATCAGTAAGCCTGCCCACTGGCATGAAGGCCTTGGAGGGGGAACTGCGAAGCCCTGCTTATAAAACGTTTGGCACACTGACCACCTCCACGCTCCCCCTGAAACTGCAGCCCAGACAAGGCAGATGTGAACTGGAAGTGCATACGCCTTTTTCCCACAGCGGAAACATGCAGGGGAATTACTGACATTCAAACAAACAAGCAAACAAAAACGTATGCAGAATAGAACAGTAAAGTTTATCCTTTTATCAGTAAAACAAAAAATCTAAAACCCCTATGCAACACCCACTCTACCCCCATCCCCCCCACCCCTCCCCAAAGGTCCTGTTTGGCTGTGAGACGGCTTCTGGAAGTTATTCCTTTCTCGGTGAACGTCTGAAGGAGTTTCCGGATCTATCACGGTTGCCATTCTTTAATGCTGTGCTCCTCATGAGCAAGTCACGGACTACACTAAAGACGGGAGCATGAACCCCTTAGCCGCGGTCTGCAGCCACCGGAGGGAGTGGGTACATTGTGAGGGGTGAGCATTTTTCCTAAAGCGGCAAACTTTCACTCTTTTGAAGCTTTGCCCAACATACTAGTATCAAGAGAATTTAACTATGTCGTTTTACTGGGGGGGGGGGAGATAAAAAACACACAACGCAAGCTTTTAAATTAGTTAAGACACTGGCTAGAGCACCATTCTTTTCTGTCATTATTGATTACGGCACGTTTTAAACTGCAAATTCGCAATGAAATGCTCTGTTCCCCAGAAAAACAAAACAAACCAAAAATTACAATGGCATGGCTGAGATAAAGTCCCGCGGACCTCTCCAGTTCGCAGAGGTCCCTCCCAGCTTCCCCCTGCCTCCCCCTGGCCTGCAGCCACTGCTCGGGTAAGGGCCACCCAAAGCTCACCCTGGGTGAATTCCAGCAAAGTCCGAAGCCAGCCTGACTGTCCCTCCAGCGCGAGGGCGACAGTCAGTGGCTATAATAACTGAAGCACATTGTCCACGGGCTCTGAGAGTTTAAGGTTGATGACCCCACAAAATAAAATTTCAGTGAGCTGAAGATGGAAGTAAAAGTCACTTCAAAGGGTCACTTCTAAACGACACCTTCCTGTCTCAGGGATTTGCCTGACGCAGATGAGAGGGAAGGAAAGCCTGTCAAACCTCATTGACCATAGGTAATGGTACAGGGTAATTTCTTCTGATAATGTCACCCAAAAAGGAAATCCTACAGACTAAACCGATTAAGACCTCAAGGGAAAGATCATATGAACAAAATGGATTTTTGTTTTGTTTTGTTTTTTGCTTTTGGAGGTCGTGGAGAGGAGAAAGGGGATGTGGGTGAGATTTTTAAAATTGATTCAGGGCATTTTTTTGTAGAGAGAAAGAAAATGTAACTACATTTGAGAGAGGAAAAATTGTGATATGTAACAGATGGGTCTTCTACATGTTCCCCATTAGATATTTATGAACTCTTAAAACCTTAGTTCCCCACAATCAGAAAGCAAGTGCCTTTTCAAAAGGAGTGGCTATTTCTTTAAAAATAAATAAAGTTGATTTTGGTAACTTTTGGGTAGTTTAAATAGTATTGTGTGGTTCTGAGATAAGATAGGAAGATATGGCTTGTGATTAGCTAAAATATTTTTATGTGAATATATACTGAATATGAACACATGTTTATAGCATACATTTATTTATCTATAAAGTGACTAAAAAATAAGTAGGAATGTTTAATTCTAGTACTTTTAAATTAAGATGTCTTATGTGAGGTGTCTTAGGCTTTTTACGGTACTATATAAATATATTTTTTGGTACTATATATTTTTACTTGAAATGGATTTTTTTTAATGAAGACAAAAACTTTGTTTTAAATTATTTCATTTTCTCCTTTTGTTCAATTTTCCCCATTAAATGACCTTTTTAGAAACCATGAGAGTTTTAGTTCTTTATAATGACCACTGATGTATTTTGAAATACATGTATATATTAATGGAATGTGCTTGACATTCCAAGATAATACTTCTGATGGTTCTAGCCATATGTAGGTGAACAGGCTGTGAAAGGTTGATCTTGCCAGGCATCCCTAGCATGGTATGTGGTTTTCTAAAGAACATCTAAATTTTTCAGACTCTGTTACAAGCCATAGGTAGCTAGTCAGGTGGGTCTATCTTTCTGTTTGCCACACTATTCTGGATTGTTTAAAAATAACCTTTGCTATACTTTTTTCTCACTCATTTTGACACTACTGTAAGGGCCATCATTAATATCCCCACGTGTTTTCCTAGCACAGTGAAACAGCCACCTTCCATACCTTCCCCCATAAGACTGCACTCTTCTGAAAAATCAGACTCATGTATGTCAGTCATGACTGTTTTAAAAGTTATCCATGATACTCTGGAACTTTGATTTATTGAGAAGCATGAAATCAAACTGTCAAGCACATTTGCCAGCCTGCTTGATCTGGTTTTCCGCTTTTCTTTGAATGTATTTTTGAACAGTTTGACTCAGGTATCAAAATCCTAATAGACCAGTGGTTATTTGTTACTGAAGAAATTACATGCTTCTATAAGAAAACCTCCCTAATTTATGCTAGGAGGAAAAAAAGTTCTCTCCACTGGTAAAAAGGTGATTTGAAACTTAAAAGCTGTTATTACTTTTAAACTATTACTTTTCAAATTATTTCTTAAGTTATAAGTAATGTATGTTATTATTTAAGTAATTATTTTAAGGCTAACAAATTTCACCCAGGAGATATATATTTTTTTAATTTGCTTATTAAAAATTCCAACTGCTATGTTTGTTTTCCTGGTTGTAAAAGTAATTGGGGACACATGTTGAAAAATTTTGGAAAATGCAAAAACATTTAAAGAAGGAAAAAAAATCACCAAGATTTGACACATATCAATTCTTGTTTTCTCTCCATATATTATTTTGCATATAGTTGAGTTCAAACTTTTTTACTTAATTATGATATATCATAAAATTTTTTCATTTGAAAATCTCTTCTGAAAAATAACTTTAGTAATTATGTAATACTCCATTCTAGAAATATATTATATCTTAATAATTTATCTATTTTGGATATCTTTCTTGCTGGAAATAGCCTGCTATTAAAAGCAACAAAAAGGTTGCAGTCCTTTTACACAAATTTAAGTGAACATTCAGGATTATTTCCACAGGATCGATTTCAAGATGTGAGATAGCTGAGGCAAAGGGTATGGATATACTTTTAAAGTTGCTCCTCTCTAATTTAAAAATAAGATAATGTTCTTTGGTTAGTAAAGGTAAATTAAAAAGCAGTAGGAAGAAATACTCATAACTTTCTTCCTTGGGCAACCACATTCTGTCACACTTCCTTCCAGTCTTTTTTCTTTCATTTGAACATATTTGAAATTATTTTGCATGTATACTTTGTATCCAGTTTTTCTCATCTAACCTATCAGAAGCATTTACTTATTATTAATGACTGCATTAAGCCCCGTCATTTAAGTAACTCACCTAACTATATTCCTAAGAATTTAGATTGTTTTACAATTTTTCTTGGTTTAAAAAAAGGCTATGCCAAACATCTCTGATTATAAATCTTAGTGAGAATTTTATACTATTTCATTTGCACAGACTACCAAAAAAGGAAATGCTGGATTATAAACATTTTTTAAAGCTTTCTTGCTACATATTGTTAAAAGCTGAATAGACAACTTTTGCCCTCACCAACATTATATATCTTTTAGGGTTTGCTAACCTGATTTGAGTATGAGTAATCTCATTAGCCTATTATTTGTATTTTTTCACATATTATTGAAGTTGAAATTTTTTTCATGTATCTTAACCATTTGTAGTTCCTCTCTCATAAAATAGTCATGCTTTTACCCATTTACTTGTGGGATTTTGTATTTTTCTTATTGAGTTGTGTGAGCTCTTTATAGAACAAACTTGTCATTTCTTTGTCACACTTATTGCAAATTTATTTCATCCTGTTAGAAAATCTTTTGTTTGAATAATACACAAGTCAAATTTCATTTACTATATAGTTTATATATAAATGGTACATCAAGAAGTTCCCTGAAATATTGTAAATATTACTAAAATAATATTGTGTAACTTATTCATGAGTACTCTCCTTTAAAGAAGGCTAACTTCCATTTACATGATCATCAACTCTAAAATAGCAGAGTTTAAATTAATAAGGCTTTTCTGAAAGTAGATATAGTGCACTACCTATCTTTTGTTGCTCTGAAGACTAGGGATAGTTATAAAATGATAATGGTAATCTACATGGGTTTTTTCACATAGGAAAGCCTACAAATGTACACAGATCCTTCCAGATCCAGACACTCCTGTGAGGGTTTCTTTTACAGCTATTGAGCATAAAAGTATTTCTGGAACATAAGAAACAATGTATACCATCCATGGCATCCTTAACTATGCAAGAGCAAAGTAAGCAAACAAATTTTCATATAATGGTTTTTCTTAAGTGGAGAAAAGTCCAAACAAATTTTGCAAAACCTTTCCTTCTATTGCATTAGTAGTATGGAATAGAGTGCACAAAAATACTATTTAATTCACTTAAGATTATAAAAGAAAGCTATTGTTTTAATCATAAATATGGATATTAGGTCAATATAGGCATTTATCATGATTAAACAAATTCTCAGTGGCAGATAGTCTTTCTAATTCCACAAAGTCTTTTTGAATATTTTTATCTAATTATATTATATATTTTGAAAATTATAAGAAGCTAATCAAATTAAATTGTTATTCATGCTCTCTTATTTTTTTATTTTTTATTTTGGGGTGATAGCAAATTTTGAGTAATTAGTAAAAAAAAAAAAAAAGATTAAAAATCTAGTTGGGAAAGAAGTTGGAATCATTCATTTTATAAGTTAAATGTATTCATTTCAATTTATTAGAAGCCAAGCTGGCCAATGACTAATAAGAATTTCTTCATAAGCAGCACCGCTACCCACAAATGTTTTTACTCTTGAAGTTTAACCCAGCACACACATCAGAATGCATTAGGTCAAACTTTGTCAAAACAATCCAAATTGTTTTCAGGAATAAGCAATTCAAAATTATTGAGATCTTTTTTTCTGGTTGAAAAAAATATGACACAAATTAAAGTTAATTCAGATATTCTCTATCAGTAATAAATTGGAGGTAAGGGAATGGTAAAAGGTCAGCACACAATCTAGCTTCAATATCTGGCTCTTCCTAATTTCTTCATAAAAGACTGATAAACTTCCATGCTGTTTCTCACAAATATGCTCAAATATTAACATTTTACTGGCTCAAAGCAGAGCCATTTTTCTCATTGACAATGATAGCAACAACACACATTTTAACAACCTACACTTTTTTCATGAAATCAAACAAAGTGAACAAACAGCCTTTAATCATTTAAAATGTAACCCAGTCTGCCATATTTATAGTTAGAAAAAAATAGAATAAATTTTAATTAACCCCAAAACATTTTTCTAATTTACCTTCATGGGGGGAAAAAAAAGTTTGCTTAACACAGAACTACACATTTATATTTGTTAGAAGGAAAAATGTTAGTAGTCCTAAAAATGAAGCCATGAGGTCATCATATCTACAATTATAATTAATCAAATAGTTCACAAATAACAAATAATCTGGCTCAAAATTATACTTTTTTAAAAAACAATTACTGTAAGTAGAGATCCATGCATGGCTTTCTCTTCAAGCATTTCTGAATCACCTAAGCGCCTCACAATCATTCCTGTTCTTTTGTTCTTTAAGCCAAACTTTAAAAAATCTACCTTGATTCACATGCATACAAGAGCTTTGTGTCTAATGATCTGGACATCATGAAACTGCTGGAACCTTGCCTTTGACGAAACAGATGGAATGCAGCTAAGAAAATAAAAAGTAAAGTTTCCAACTCTGAATGCACTGTTACTTTGTCTAAACATACTTCATTATCTCAAATTATAAAATATAAAAATATATCTATTGCTGGCATACCTTATGAAATGCAAAAGAAAACAAAATAAGCTAAGCTCTTCATTGTGATGTCTTTGTAGTTTGATTGAACACATCAATTATTTCAAAATGCCTTTGTCAAGTTTTTGGTAGGGTACTTTTTTCTTGCTGGGTTTTTTGGGTTGTTTTTTTTTTTTTTTTTGCCTTGACATTGGCTTTGAACATTTGGAGCAGATTCATTTCTTATTTGTGGTCACACAAAGGAATTCATATAAAATTAATGCCTAAATTGTAACCTTAAATTTTAATGCCAAGATATTTATAATGACCTATAATTATAATTAATGAATATATATTATAATATTCTGTTAATGAATATATATTATAATATTCTGTTAACCAGACACAAATATAATTAACAAAGGATTATAAATGTTAACTATATTTATAATTCCCTCATATTTAAAATATTATATAACATTACACAAATTAATTATGATAATTTAAGTATATTGGTTATAAGAAATGAAACTGCATATTCTAATAGTGTTCAAAATATAAACTAGTATTTATATTTTAATTTTTACTTTAAGAAAAGCTTAATTTTAGAGCATTATTTTCTTAATACAAAAACTGTTTAATATGTAGTTTATCAGGCAGAAAATATATTCAATTTCTACAAAGTCTTTGTGTTTCTTTAATTTCATTTTAATAATAATTTCAAGTCTGTACAGAAAATACCCAAAGAAATACATCACAATTTTTAAAGTGGTTGTTTTAATATCATTTTTCCCAGAAAATATTTTACTTTGCTAATTGGGTAACAGAAGTTAATCTGTGCTGCCTTAATACTGTATTTCCCTTAACGATAATAGCAGCTAAACATGGAGAATCAATATGCTAGTAAAACAACAAAAAATCCTAAGGCCCTTTGTTATTTTACCTTAAATGAAAGAAGACTCACTTTCCAAATTCTTTATCAAAAATAAAAAACACACAGATAATAGTGTGAAGGCTTGGGGAGAGGGGGTGGGTACAGGGTAGAAAGGGTCAATAGGGAAAAGGGGGACCATCTATAATACTTTCAACAATAAAGATAAATTTTAAAATAAGAGATACACAAGAGGAGTTCTGTGTAGAATGCTCATACCTTCTGTGAAGTATTATAATGTAAAGATATTTACAGAAGGTGCATGTTACCACATTGTTTACACAGTTAGTAGGTGTTTCATTTAGTAATTATAACTGTGCTAAAAACAGTGTTTCACATCTGTATTGCATACATCTTTTTAGGTGTGTTCAGAAACTTCACTCCAGTTTTAAACAATTCAAGGTGAATTGAAACACTAAAACTACACTCTTCTACACAGTCTTTTCTATTACCATGTACAAATGTATTGAATTCATGTTATGCTATGAATCAATTCATGCATTAACTATCTGGAACACATTCAAATAAATCTTTGATAATACACAGGTGAAAAATATAAAGAAAAAAAGAATAAAATTGTACTTAGAACTAAGAGTCCATTAAAATCCACCTTATTTACATTCTAATTCCAATTAATTACTTTTATACAATCATGGACAATAAATTCAAGATAGTGCCGACCAATCTTCTAAAAACATATTTTCTATAACACAGTTGTTTTTGAAACATTTTTTCCAAATGAAATAAATATCAACTTTATTTGTATAACTTAAATGAAATTTTGGCTATTCTTGCTATCATTTTAGTCATTCATAAATCTCTACATAGCATTTCTCTTTGATAATTTAAGACAATATGTTTTATCAACAGTATTATTTTAAACTTTTCTTATTTCCAAGGAGAAAAGTAAGAAAGAAATGCCCTAAAGTTTGAGATATTTTATTTGCAATTTAAATCTTGCTAAGACTTTTGGTTTGGTGTTCTCTTAAAAAAAATAAAAAAATAAGCCACATAACCAATAGTACAGTAAATAGTAGGGTAGCTAAAAATAAGTTATACCCCATTATTAAGGATATATTTATTTATGTCTCCTTTCCCCCAGATGCCTAGAAATCCATTCCAAAGACAAAATGCTGATTAAATTATAATACCCTACATAGATCTAACAGTAGTATTGGCCGAAGGACAAATGATGGCACTTTGCCCATTACATTTTCGCTGAACCTAAAAGATATGAACTAATTAGTTAATTGTGGACATTTTCAATATGTCAAATATAGTATTTACTTGTAAATTGCTAGATTTGTAATGAAGCACTTTCCTATACTTAAAATTTTACTAGAAGGAAAAAAGATACTAGAGATCTAACCTTAAAAGGATCAGCAATAAACATGTTTAAAATTGCATGTACTATATATTAACAGCTTTCTTTAAAAACCACCAATATCCTGGAAAGTCTCTAGAATTACTAATACACATGCCTTTGGTCAGTTACCAATTGCCAGCACAACTGCTGACCATCAGAAAGCCTAAGACGTTACCAGCTGGTGAGCCTTATGAGAGCAAATTGTGAAAAAAAACTGAGCCAAAAGAAAAAAAAGAAAAAGTGTCAGGTAAGTCCAGGAAAGTCCTCCACCCTAATTTGCATGCTCTAGAACTCAGTCTCCATGCCGGAGAGAGAGACTTTTCCACTTAACCTCACCATTAAAAACTTTTTTTTAAAAATTGAATTAATTGGGGTGACATTGGTTAATAGAATTATATAGGTTTCAGGTGTACAATTCTATAATACTCCATCTGCATATTGTATTGTGTGTTCATCACCCCAAGTCAGGTCTCCTCCCATGAGCATTTATCCCCCCCATTCCCTCTTCTTCTTTCCCCCATCCCCCCTTTCCCTCTGGTCATCACCACACTGTCATCTGTCTATGAGGTTAAACACTTTTTAAAACTGGAGTCTAAGCCAAAGAGAGGTGAACACCTGAAGACAGACATTTATTGTAAAGTTTTTTAAATACACCCTCCCACAATTACCAAAATAGTGAGAAAGGTCTAGATGAATGGAATATTTAATACAAAGTTACAACCAGCAGAGCTCAAGCATGACTTATTCCAAATTTCTGGCTGACAAGAATCAGCAATATATACGTATCCCCTGGATTCCGTCATTTTTAAAAGCTCTCAGGCTGAAGTTTTCAGTTTCCTCTTGCTTCTAGTTAGAGCAGATGTACATTTCAAGGGGCATTAACAAAAACAAGAGATTACTACACTTTACTTTAACACACAAATTTCCATAACTTTTCTCTTTACAACATCAAAATTTATTAATGCATCCAAATTTATTTTAATATCTTCCTTATTTCTCAAGAACCACAAAAAAATGTAAGCTAAGAGGAGTATCTGCCCCATGCAAACCCACAAATTGGAAAATATAAGCAAAGCAAATGACCAATAACTCAATAGAGAGAGAAAAGGCGTACCCCAAAGCAAATTCTCAAAGGCATTTAGGACACTGTTTAAAGTTTACAAAAAGAAAGTCTAAATCCCTTATCAGACTCTGAATTAATGACTGTTACATACTCAATAGCTTAAAAGTATTTTGTAAAGTAAAAAATGATAAACTGACGATCTGATTTTTATTTAGAAATACAAAATACTTTCCCAAAGATGGAAGCTTCAGCTGCATCCTGAGAAGGGAGCCAGTTTAATTATTTATTTTTCTGTGATCTAAACTACCAGGTTAGCTGGTAGCCAGAAATAATTGACCTATGTGGAAAACCTCTTTGCAAAATATGTTTGTAAACAGCATGTTTGTGCTGAAAGTGAGATAGGTAGTAAATACTTAAGGTTAAGCATTCTGAGATTCACAACTGACTCTGATGCCAGCAATTTCTGAATAGTGTTTATTTGTCTTTGAGGTTTAAAAAAAAAAACCTTCCTGCCATATGGACTACCAGGTTTTTTATATTGATGTTTGTTTCTAATATTAAAACTACAACCATCAGCTTGATAGGGTATGGCTTATAGAAGGAAAGTAAAAATCTCATTCCCCCCCGACACACACACACACTTATTTCCACATCCCTTAGAATCTGACCATGAATTTATTCATTTATGCACCAAATATTTATTGAGCACCTATTATGAATGAGATAAATAAAAATAAGAAATAAGTTAAAAAAAAGTATTTTAATGGACTTTTTACCTTTAAAAACTCAATAAGATTTATTTAAAGTTTGCTAGAATGTTTATAGTTAAACTATAACTTAGTTTTTTTCATAATTCTTTTGTTTTTTAATAATCTGCTTCATTTGCTTTGAGATTTTGGAGAATTCGCTTATGTTTACTTTCAAGGTTGAATTAAATTCTCCTTAAACAGACTTAGTAACCTTGAAGAAGAGAAACAATAAAGTACTTTAAAATTTATTTTGAAAGATATAAGAAAATTAGTTTGGAAAGTAAAGATGAAAGGGTTATATTATTCTACATTAAGAAACTAGTTCATAAATATGCGATACTAATAT
This sequence comes from Miniopterus schreibersii, assembly GCF_964146895.1. Classification (NCBI taxonomy): domain Eukaryota; kingdom Metazoa; phylum Chordata; class Mammalia; order Chiroptera; family Miniopteridae; genus Miniopterus; species Miniopterus schreibersii. Next base: position 47,215,662 of record NC_138109.1, read on the forward strand.
CTATTCCCGTCTATGGGGAAAATTATGTTTCTAGAGTACGTTGTTTAATGCCTGTGTCAGCCACCCGCCTGGGAAAATCAAGGGATCAGGAAGGGCTGTGTCGGTTCTGATGTCGGGACACACCATTAGTGTGTCCTCAGTGCCTGTCACAGCGCTTGCACTGTGCTCAGTAAATATTGAGTGAATATCCACAAGTGATATTTCCCATTCTCTTGCTGTCAGAAGAAAGGGTCCACTGCTGCTCTGCTCATCACTTCAGTTATCTGTACTCTGCATGTTTTTAAAAACCAGTTCTATCTACTGACTCTTCCTCTTGGGGGAAGAAACTTTGTGCCTCAGCTTTTTCCTTCCCCACACAAGGGTTTAGACTTTATCTTCCTAAAGGCCTGGCTGTCAAAGGAAGACCAACAATCAGGACAAATTTCGGAGGGAGAAATGTAATTAACATCTGTAGGTATGTACCCTAGCTCAAGCACTGTCCTTCCCATTTGCCATTCCACTAGGGCTTCCCAAGGTGTTTTCTCCTAGGAAGTCTTTTTAGATCTCCTATTATGTACTCTTTAGAAAGTTCCAAACAGTTCTAACTCCCTAGGTTGCACACTATCTACCAAAGTCAAGTCACTTGAATTTAGATATGAATTACAATAGAAACCACTATGAAACCTCCTCATTATGGTCCCTACGTGCTAATGAGTCCTTATCACTGTGGCTTGTTTGTTTTTTTGTTTAAATTTTTGTTTGTTTGCATTTAGAATGTGCCCTACAATTTATGCTCTAGAAATTCATCAGAGTACCTAAGATTTGTTTATTGCTTTACGTTTTAAAAACATCTCTGATACATTCTCATTTCATCACAATGACACCCTAAGTTAATCAAAGAAGGCATTATCTTCATTTTCTAAATTTAAATCAAAAACAAGTAGAGAACAGTCAAGGCCAGTAAGTAGCCAAGCTGAATCTTTTAACTCTAAGCTCAAATTTTTTTTAAAGATATAATGTAGGGATCTCAAACTAGCAATCTTCATAAGAGTCTTAACACGCAAGTTTTTTAAAACCAAAGTTAACTTGAATGTACATAAGTAAAGTGTGTCACAGGCCTACCACTCTCTGTTGTATTTTATTGGGCCCCTTCCCACATTCATATTACTATCTGGTCACTAAAGTTATTTTCATTGAGATCCCATAAAAAAGAACAGCAATTCAATTCATTAATCCATTCATTTGTTCATTAAACACAGTACAGCCATTATTTGAGACACTAGGTATCTCAAGCTCCATGAGACATGGTCACTGCCCTCAGAAAGCTTTTGAGCTAGTGAGGAAGTCAGATAAGCCCATCAGGACAGCCGGGTAGCAGACAGAGGAATGCACTAAGTGCCAGCCAAGGACTAAGGTCAAGTATTTAAATCAGGATGAGGGATCAGAGCATGGAGATGATCATTTTATGGCTATTATGTCTCCATTACCTTTCTCACTTTGGTTTTCAAATGACAATCCAGAGTGCAGCTTTCAAAGTTTAAATTCTGAGTTCTTACTGACATTCTGTAATATGGAATGACAACTATTGACTAAGCTTCAGGCTAAGCTCAAATCATTACAAATTTGTGTTAAAAACTGGTAATTATGTTTTGGTGGAGAGCCTAAGGCCACAATTCTACTACAGATTTAAAAGTTTCTCAAATAGATCTTGGACACATAATGAAAAGGTAGATAGGAGAGATACCTTATTTCTGATCAATAAAGAGAATTATATCTTGTAAGTAGATTAAAGCCACTTCAAATGTTTTATTTAGCACTATGTATACCATGCATTATAAATAAACATGTTTTTATTATTTCAAATTCAGGGAAAGTAAAAAGCTACATAACCAAAATTTACCTAAAAGGAAAATATCTAGTTTTCTATGTATTACCTAATTCTCAGCAAGTCTCTGGATCTAGAAAACAGAATTATATTTTTAAACTACTTGTTGATTTGTTAAAGGGCCTCTGGCTCAACTACAACATGAAAACTGTTTAAATTTCACAAGTCTTGGAGTTTTTACCAGAAACCCAATTCAGTCAAAGATTGGCGAGAGGAGAGGTAGGAGGGGTGGAGGGAGCCAATGAGGGGGAAAAAGGGACATCCGTAATACTTTCAACAATAAAGATAATTTTTTTAAAAAAGATTGTCATATGGTAGTTTTATATTCAAGTCTTTAAATCCTTGCCTTCAAGAATTAGTATGTACAGTAAAAGAGCTAATAAATGTGCTAACTGTTCTGTGTTATACGCCTTGACCCATTTTCGATATATCATTTAGGATGCCCTTGGTTGAACTGAAAAATCTACTTCAAGATATTTTAAACCATAGAGGTAATGTGGAGGTACAGGTTAACACACAGGCTATTTCGCACTCATTTTCTCAGCTTTGCTCCCCTCAGTCCTTGGGCATTTCCTTCATGGCCGCGGGATTTGCTACATTTGCTACATGCTTCCTAAGTTATAGCTGGAGAAAATAGGGACTCTCCAACATTCTGAGGATCAAAAAAATCACCAAGAATCATTTTGATTAGGCAATCTTGCCTCAGCCATTCTTTCAGCTAATATTTATTGGTCACCTACTGTCTATCAGGTACTATTCTTTGTGCTGGAAACAGCCATGAACAAAACAGATTCCCAGTCTTCACAGAGCTTAAGGTCCTGTAACCACCCCTGAATTCATCAGAGTGAGGACTGGTTTACGTCCAATAGTTTGCCACTCCTGGAGTGAGGGCGAGGGTCCATTCTAATCAAACAACATGACTACTGCACAATGGTGTAAGGAATGGAATAGATATTGATAATGCAACTGCAAAGTCCGCCACTCTCGCCTATTAATATTTCAGCAGTGGACATTGACGATCAATTAGATGAATTCATATACCATTCTATAGGAGTTGAAAATATATACATATATATACAGAATTATTTTATGTGGAAATAATCTATACCTGGCAGAGAATGGAAGTAATTCCTTGCAGTTGTCAAATGGGCTGCAGATCCCAGCCATTCAGGATGAAAAACGTCTGTTCTGCCCAGCTGCTATTGAAATGTCGACCACCTCAAAAAAAAACATGCCATGCCAATGTTTTTACCACCATAATTAATGTCAGGAAATATACTGGGTAACTTTTTACACAGACATCTTTTTGGAAAGTAAAATATCATCAGGCTGCAGATGAAGCCTACAGTGTCCTAGTTCCCTTTAGTCTCTTCCATGCCGACAGTCTTCATCCTTGACTAGTCTACTGCCCTGCAAACTCCACTAAGGAGAACCGAATAGAGAGGATGGCTACTTCAGCCCAAATTCCTTATGACTACCAGGAAAAAATATATATCATACTCCTGATGGGTGATAAGCCGTCTTGTAATGAAGTAGAGTATGTTGATCTTTTTAACAAATGACGTATTAGGTCATGTTACCAGTGTCTGGCACTGCCTCATCTGCATCATCAGTGGGGTTTACTTAACACCAAACTCTAAAGATGAATCACCAAATATAAGATGCCTGAGCTATAGCATAAGGAGAATCGCATTCAGCTGTGCCTGCAGTGGTGCTAACTAATTAACCCAGCAACTGCCCAACTCAGTGAGTAGCGTTGCTCAAAGAAAAGAGAAACCACCTCCAGCCTGAATGGAAATGCTCAAGGACAGGGCAGCGTTTGAACTCAGCTTTAAAGGTTGAGGGAGAAGTGGAAGCCTATTTAGGAATTTCTCATTTTGTTCGACTTGGATTCATACCTTGGACTGGAGTCAGAATTAACTTTTCTTAAGATAATTTCATCTAGCTTTGGAGAAGGAACTGCTGGGAGATAGAGACCAGAGTGAAGCCTCAACTTGACTTCAGCAAATAAACTAGGACGTGGTGGTACTCTTAAACAGGGACATAACCTGAAGAAAAATTTCCTTCTGAAGGGCCATCATGACTGAGATTTCAAAGCTGGCTTGAGAAAAGCTCTTGAAAATCGGCGAAGAGCTTGGAAGACTTTGAATTATAACTTATTCTGATGACCCTTATCTCTGCCCTCCCACCCCACCCCAAAAAATGGAGAAACTGGGATTCAGAGAGTTATATGATTTCCCCAAGAACATCATGCAGGTAAAAATCAAAGGGGCTGAAACTGAAATATAGGTCAGCAGGCTCCAACTGTAAGAGCTTTCACTTCAACATCCTGCCTCTCTACAAAGGAAGGGGTTAAGGAAAATGGAGCATCGAAAATGAAATGTCTGAAAACAGCCAGTAGAAATCAACTGATCACATGAACTGATCTGTGATTAAGGTGAGGCAAAACAAGATGCAGTATCCTCTAAAGGAACAAATAATACAGACTCACTCCAAAAACCATGATTAAACCAAAGAAATTAAAATGCAATGTTTCCTCAAGGGTAAAAGGCATTCAATTAATTCAATCAAATGAGTGCTCCTTTCCCTCCTGATATTTCTCATCAGTGCACACAGAAGAAGAAAAGTATACTTTAATCTCTAAAAGTATTAGAAACAGTAATTAAATTTAACCTGGCTGTAATTCTTGATAGCACTAAAAAAACCCTACTTTACATCTACATTTTTTTACTCTAAATTCCCAACAAAACTTTCCATAAACAAAAACATTCGACTTTTTCAAAATAGTCTGCTAAACAATCCCCAGTGTGTTTGTATGAAAAATAAACTCGGCCTTGTAGTTTGGGGATGATTAATTCTCAAAGCTAGCAAATATATGTTGGGAAGACAGCAAATGCTCACTTCAGTCATCCATTGTCTTAAATGATAGTCTTTATAGAATCCTCCTCTATTCCAATCATCTATAAAAGTTTTCAGCCGTAGATATATAAAATTATTTTGTAGGAGAGAGTGAGAAGGAAAGAGGAAAAGATTAGTTGCAGATTTTAGAATTAAACAATCCTAAAACAATTTCTAGCTCTGGTATGGTGCCTCACCACTACCCTTTCAACAGATTCTACAACAGACCAAAGGAGTAATTCTGATGCGAGACTCAAAATAATTGAGCAGATGTTTCAGAAACAGCATGTTAATGCTGTTCCCTTCCCACAACTGAAAAAGTACAGAAAGGGTAGGTTACCTCAGAGACCATATAGCCTTCTGCGGGTACTTCACTTTTGTTCTATATAAATAACAGCCTTTATTAAAAACATATAGAAAGTATTGTGATGAGTTCATCTGATACTTTCCCAATCCAAAGCCCAAGGAATAGAACAAAATCATTATAGAATTGCAGGGATGAACTAACTGTATTTTTGCCAGTCTCCTTAATGGACTGGGAATTTTCCAAGAACAAGGGCCACCCTTGTCTCACTCTTTTTTGTATCCTCAGCACCTAGAATATTGTAGGTGCTTCATGAATTGAACTCACAAAGATGTGTATAGTTTTCTTGAGACCATCTCCCTTTTAGACTGATATAAATGCAACATTTTTTTTTTAAGAAAATGCATCTAGTTAAGTATTCTTCTAATCCCAGATTTTACACGATTATAACTATGAACTAGACATGTGTAGGAAAAGGCATTAGACCTTAAAGAGGCACATAGAAAATTGGTGCAGAACTCCAGATTGACTAAATCAGGTTTGTTATTTTATCCATTAAATAGTCTAAGCAGATTAATTGGAACCAGACATGTGAAGATTCATAAAGTTTGCTTTTTTGTAACATCAGTTATTAAAAGAGAAATTTATAGGTTACATTTCAGCACATCTAAATTAACAGTTTGAGGGAAATGTAAAACTTGATAAGTAGGTTTTTAGAGGTATAAGTAGGCAACACATTATGAGACTGGTTCCCTTTCTATAACCAGGTTTATCTCACAGTAAGAAGGTACTGAATTCCAACTGTCTTGAATAAATAATCAATTACCCACATTGCCAAGGATACATTTTATTTAGGAATTAATACCAAAACAAAGGTTTGTTTTCCTAAAGAAGCAAAGAGAAAGAGACTATGCACCCCTAAGTACTTGTCTAATGGACACACCTTTAATCACAGCATCTGCAGTAAAAGCAGTTTGCCTGTCCATGTAACAACTGGAAGAACGTGACAACCTGTTTTGGGCAGAACTCATTCAAATGAAAGTTCTTTGCCAATTGAAGAATACTGATTTCCAGGAATGAATGTCAGATGGTTATTAACCTGTGTCAAGGTTTCTATTTCTGGGCTTATAACTAAAATATTATGCAAAATTATTATTTTAAGGCTTTACACTGGGGTACATACATTGTCTGTGAACAAAATAGGTCAATATATCAATATATTCTAGAAAATATATTTGAAAGCATACAGCCAGTATTCACTTTTTCAAGCCGATTCCAGTCTGTAGTCATGCTGCTATTAGATATATGTGCTTAGATAGCAAATATAGATACTTGAATTTTTTCGAATTGTCACAAATAACTTTACTTCTAAAGAGCTCAGTAGTAGGAAACATTGTCTGTTAGCTATTGATGATACAGTAGAAAACCTTTCTGAGTAGCCACAAGATTAAAAAAAAAAAATTGCACTTTAGACTCAATGATTAAGTTTATCTCTATGTGTTATATTCAATATATATTTGATACAGTCACATTACAATGTTATTCTATTTTATTATTTTTATAACCAGTTGTTCCACCATTGGGAATAATGTAAAAAATATAAATTCCTAAGTTTAATATATATAATGAAGAAATACATAAATCATCAGAACTATATATTAACTGCCAAGAGCCACATCAATTCTTGCATAGGGGAATGGGGGGAGTTGTTTGTAACAGTTGTTTATTTGGATAATTATTTTATTTTAATTTAATTGTTTTGTTTCCAAATATTTTTCCTTTTTAACATCTTTACTATTTTAATATAGTCCCTCTATGCAACATTTAGGTAATCTGCCTGACCTGGCCAAATGTGTTTCTGATGTCTGTCAGCAAGTATAAAAGCATAATTTCATTAAAGTATATGATATATGCTCAGGACTGAGAGAACATTATAAAATGAAGAAGTTTGGCTAAAGTTCAACTGGGCATCAAATAGCACTGGCAAGAATGTTCTTAAACAGATGGTGTAAAATCTTGCTAACACAATAGTGTGTGCTTTACACAGGAACAATATCAGAAGCAGATGTGCTGCAAATGACCAAAGTCCCAAACAGAAACAATCAACATGAGATATACATTAAAAATGATGCCCTTGCCAGCTGAAAAACAAAAACAAAAGAATAAAGACTGAACAAATGCATGTCCTTGTCAAATAAGAAATGCTACTGATACTTTTCCAGATCAAGGTCGGCATCCAAGTATTTTCCCTTTGGCTTTCTCTTATACGTTGCTATTAAAATTTTATCAGGCTAAAATTAAGAATACAATTTTTTATGCACGTCAAAAATAACTAATCATATAAAAGAAAAAAACAAGTCCTAGATTTAGAAATTTAGGGGATCGAAGGGCCCCTATGCGTCATTTGAAACTGAAAAATAGTCTCAACAGCCTAGAAAAATCTCTCTCCCCCTCCTCTTACACACACGCGCGCGCACACACACACACACGCGCACACACACACACACGCACACACACACACACACGCACGCGCACGCACACACACACACACACACGCACGCACACACACACGCACACACACACACACCCACCCCACCTTTTAGACGAGCTGTGCGCAAGCCCCTGGGCGGTCACGGTATTTGCCCAGGCCCTGCACAGCAGTGTTGAAAGTACCATGCGCCAAATGCCTACGGCTGGCCCAGCGGCTAAGGCCAAGTGGGAGAAACTGGAACTCCGGGGGGCCCCGGCTGGGCCGCAGCCCTGCCCCTGGGACGGCAGGTCGGGCCGTCGGACCCCAGGCCCAGCTCCCCGGCTGCCCGGCTGCGTGGACCCTGCGCACCGGAAGGGGGCCTCTGCGGGGCCCGCGAGTCTCCCGCGCCAGCCTCCGCTTGGGACTCTCATCCCGAGCCCGCCCGCCCCGAACAGCCGGGCGCCGCCGGGGGCCGGGCAGGCGGCGGCCACAGCCCTGCGGGCGGCCGGCGGGTTTGCGCCGCGCGCCGGGACCTGTGAAAGGTGCGCAGGAGTCACCTACCTATTCACGGCAGGGACGGCCCAGGGGAAGGGCTTGGGCCTTGGGCCTCCTTCAGGCGCTCACTTGCTCCGAGAGAGGAGCGTGAAGCTCTGGAAGCAGGTCTGGTTCCCGAAGCCCGACGTTTCGCATCTGCAACCCCAGCCTCCCCCCGGCGTCGCCCACGGAAAGGGCGCGGAGGGCGGCGGGACCCACCTGCGCGCAGCCCGACAGCGCGGCCGGGCCTTCCCGCGGGGCGCGCCGCCCTCCTCCCGCCTTCTGCCGACTTTGGGTCCGTGAGGTGCGGGTTCCCGCAGGGGCTGCCGCCCGCTTTCGGACCACAGCGTGTCTCCCTGGCGTTCGCCCTCGTCGCCCACTTGGTGCCCACACGCGTCGGGCCTCCCGGGCGAGCACCGTGCGCGCCAGGGACGCTCGCGGCCTTTCCCGGGGCTGCCGCCGGCGGACCTCACTCGAGGGGGCCGCGGAACCGGGAAAGCGGCCAGGCCCTCCAAAGGCAGGCGCCCTCCGAGCCAGCCCGCGGGGAAGGGTCTCAGCCCCCACGGGAGGCGACCTGCCGGCCTCCGCCTAGGGCTTGGGGTTACCAAGGAAATGCAACAATATTTACGACCAGAGGGAGAGGGAGATGAGAAAGGGTTCGCCCAGCACGCGCTCTACCTCCCTCCCCCAGCAGCTTCCCACCCCTAGCGCATCCTGCCCCACGGGCTCCGCCGGGGCTCCTGACCCCTGCAAAACTGAGGGCGCGGCAAGTCCCTCAAGCCTCCCCCCCCCCACCCTACACGCACCCCCAGCTCTGCGCCCCCACCCTGAGCTCCAGAGAGGATTCTAGCTTCTGATACTTTCAGGAGGGGGGGCACTTCCCTTCCTACCCTGCAGCAGGGCTCTCAAAATATCCTTATACTTAGCGCAGTCCTTAGACCTTGGGTCCAGACTCTGTCGCTAATTTTCCGTAAGAACTCGGGCCTTGTCTGTGAGCTTTATCTTCCCCATCTGTGAAATGGACAGAATAATATTTAGCTCTCAGGTGACTGTGGGGAATATAGGTGACCACCTTTGAGATCTGGGCGATGCTAAACAATAGACGGTATTTCTTATGGAAGGGTAGCTACACACATGGACACACTCATCTCTAGAAATGCAAAAAGCCTTTTTAGGAAAAAAAGATATACCGTCTTTGGGGGAAGGGGCAGTGTAAAGAATCAGTAGTTATGGCTCAGTTTACCAACTATTTTTTCCCACCCGACCTTTAAAGGACAACTTTACAAGGACCAATCCAGATATCTTCTTAATGTGAGCGGTTTCCCCCACAGTGTCACTAAAGTTAATCACTGGAGCGGGGTAGAAGCATTCTGAAAGGAGGACGCCGCCTCGAAAAGGCATCGTATGTATTAAAACTTCACGAGCGAGAGACAGCTGCCTGTGTTTTCAGTGCCTCTGAAACGAAAAACAATAATAAATGCAAAATATAAAGGGCTGGATCCCAGTCAAGGTGTTATTCTTTAACACCCCCCCCCCCCAGGCTCTCCAGAGGCAGGAACGGCTATTGGAAGGAAATGGGTGGTATTAAACACCTTTAAAATGGTTTTTGCCACTTTTGCATGCCTGCAGCAGCTGTGGCTGAATTTGCAACCCTTCCTAGTGCATCTGCCAAGAGACCCAAGTCTTCAAGATAGAGCCTAGTGCTTTCCCCCCTAGTGTCAGAGTAAATTCAACACCACAAGGGGTGGTACAACCATCCCAGGTCAAGAGACCTCTTCCAGGCTCGAGACTTGGTCTTCCACCTGCGCCTCTCCTCCATGTTGTTCTGCTGTTTTCAGACTAAACAGTGATGCATCTCCTTTCTAGGCCAGTGAGGCCTGGGAACACCAGCATCTAACTCCAAATGACCTCGGCTCCTATCCTGATGGGATGCCCTCCCTTCCTGCCCTGGGGCAGGCCAGAACTTAGGTCAACTTATGTCTGGCCAACAAACACAGTCTTTCCACGTGTGTAGTCAGAATGGCCCCATGGAGGCTTACCCAGACTACTAGGGTCCAACACCGTCCTACTCCAATTCCCAAAAGCCTTCCCCTCTGTAACTGGAGGTATCTTAGACATCAGAGTGGGTTTCCAATTTAATTGCAAACACTGAGATCTGAAGAATTCTCCAGGGGGGCCCGAAATGAACCATTGCACCTGAGGAGGCACTGGACGTTACAACTCCCTTGCCCTAAACAAAAACTGGAGCCAAGAAATTCCCACAATTTAAATGATCCGAATCTCCATGCCCTTCCTTGCCTCGCTCTCCTAGGGATTAAAAGATTCAGTTCCTGGCAAGAAGGTGCCAATATACAAAAGTAGGAAGCTAGAACAAAGAATGCACAGAAAGGAAGAAACCCTCTGTGTACCCTGAACGCACAGATTTTCATTCAAAAAGCCATCCTTCACTGCCGGACACCAGCCACTGAGCAAGGTTCCAGAGCATCCAAACAGCAGGATGTCGCCATCGGCAGCTGCGGGAAGACCTGCTGAGGTCGACTTTATTCACCTGTTCGTGCAGCATAAAGTTATTCTAAAGATTTCTGTGTAGGATGAAGAGAGGGCGCAGCGAGACAACCTGTGCACAGCCAGGAGCCAGCACCACGCTGCTTGGTGCTCCACAAAGTGACCCGAACTTCTGTCCAAGCCGACAGGGAAGCTCCAGAAGTGAGCGCAGACCTTTGCGAGGAAGGCGAGGGGCATGGAGAGCTGTGGTCACTAGTTCAGTCCGGGCTTTGATTCACTGGCTGATGATGAGTCAGCGGGTTCTGTAATTTGCAAAGAAAAGGAGAGAGAGATTTTATCACTGGTTTAAGGACTGGACCCCTCTTTCTCCTCTGTGGCTGTTTTATTGGAGGCACCAAACCATTCTACGTTCTTTGAAGCCTCATAGTCAGAGTGGAAGTGGGAGCTCTTTCCCTCTGGGTATCAGATGCCTGCAGCTGGGGCCGAAGCCGGAGCAGGCAAGGGGCTGGCAGCTGGACCACCTGTGTGTGGGCCGAAACCCAGGCCAACTGGACTATGTAAAGAGCCATCTTGAGTTGAGGCAAATAGATCTATTAATAAAAATGTTCATTTCTGAACTCACTGCAAGGAAGGCGCATAAAGGAGCGTTTAAAGGCCGGCCTTTAAAATACAGAGCCGGGCCTGGCACATCCGCCCCAGCCTGGTAGGTGGCCGTAGGGAAGTTACTGAAGTAGGTTACGCACTTCAGCGGCCAGCAGGACGTTTGACAACTAATAAGCAAACAGCTATGATTACTGCCACTTTCACAACATTCAGATGTTTGCACAAACTGACAGAAGTTGGGGTACTAAGCATTAAAACGTGCCAGGTTAACTCCCAAATAAGCCAGTGACGAAAGGGGAGAAAAAGTTGTTCATAGTGGGAGCCACGGTGGCTCCCCGCTGCCGCCGAGAGGCCGTCTGGCCTTGGAGATCGAATCTGGTGAGCTCCGAGGAATGACCAACTGGAATCTCAGGCGGGTGCCGAGGAGCGCTGGCCTATCCCCTTTGGTGATGCCTCTGCATCCTGACCTCTCTTGGGCGATGAAGGAGGGACAGGAGGAGCCGGAGGAGATTGCATTCACTGCCAGCGCCCTCATGGAGAACCTACTCTATGTATGTGTTAACACATTTCAACCTTATTGGTGCGATTATCTCCATTTTACGGATGAAATCTGAAGTGTTACGTTGTTAAATAATTTGACTGACTTCAAATCCTGTACTCTTCCTATAATAACACCTTAGGCCCCGAGATCCCCGGAAGGCAGGCAGGCAGGCGAACAGGCAAAGAGGAAAGGAAAGAAAGGAGACACCATCCCAGAACCAGGCTCCTGTCACAGAAATCCATGTGAAGTTATTTAGCTGTTTTGATTGATTGATTTTAGAGACAGAGAGGAAGGCTAAGAGAGGGGGAGAGAGAAACACCTCTACTCCTTGCCTCACTTATTTACGCATTCACTGGTTGACTCTTGTATGTGTGTGCCCTGACCTGGGGTCCCACTGCAACCTTGGCCTGTGCCGAGGGCCAAGTTATTTAACGTTTACAAAGTTATGTCTCAAGATTATTTCGCAGACAAAGAGCATCATTTTTTTTTTACGAGATTCCTCAGATAAGCAACAGCTGGATGCGGTACTGCTGCCCGGGAGGGACGGGGACAGCGAGGTTGTGGGCGGGACAACCCAGGCTTCTGTGGGGTGCGCCCACACTGGCTGCCGGCCTGAGCTGGGTGTTCCCTTATCAAAACCGGATTGAAGCCTGCAAATAGGAGGCCCATACAGCAAGCTCCAGGCCACCACCTCCCCTCCCCGCTCCACCCAAGAAACACGGCCTGGCGCCCACGTTTCTGCACTCAGATCAAGTTTAGCTTTCTTGCCCTCCCTAGGCGGGTTTAGTTGACTCTTAGGGATCCCTGTGGAATAGGGGGCTGCAGGACCGGAAGCCTGCAGGGTTTGGGTTAACTTGCTCCCGGTAGGTTAGTGACCTCCAGGCTAAATCCATCCCTAGCGCCTAGGAGTGTAGGAACACTTGGGGCAGAGGAGAAGGGTTACAGAGCTGCTGGTGTTTTGTTTTCGGCTTTCCGGGTGTTCTCTCTCTCTCTCTCTCTCTCTCTCTCTCTCTCTCTCTCTCTCTCTCTCTCCCCCTCTCCACCTCCTAGTTTGTTTTTTACTCAGTTGTGTGGGCAGAGAGCTGTAGAAAAAGGTTCGAATCAGGTTTCCGCTGGTCCTGCCTTGTTGCTCATTCTGAAAGATAAAATGCCTATAAAATCAGCAACTTCAAACCGCAAGCGTGCTTAAGGCGAGCTTGTCGGCTTGGAAATGTCACAATGAGTAAATGGTGGAATGGACTTCCCTGCTTTGCGCGGTAGCAGTGAGCCCAGGAGCGTCCCAGACGGCCCCCTGCCCAATCTCGGCCTCCACCGAGGGCTCCCAGTTCTCTCCTATCACCCGCCCTATCTGTCGAGAAACCTTTAGCTCACTCCTTCCTCAGCCGGCCTGGGGACCGGACTCCCGCCCTGGGCCGAAGGGGGGGTGGGGTGCTGGATGGCGGGGAGGGAGGGCGCGAGCGCACCGGCTGAAAAGAAACAACCAGCCCATTTGTAGATCTTCTCCCGCACAGAACTTGTTTTTCGGTTGTTGGACCTGTGAAACCGCTGGAGACAATTGGCCCGGTTGCCGCGTCCGACTGCAGTTTGCAAAACAAACGTCCGCGGGGTGGGTTGGGGCAGAGAGCCGAGTCCGGGCCCGCGGGTCTCCGAGCTAGTTCGCTCGCGAAGTCCGGTGCCCGGCTGGCTGGCCTCGCCGCTAAGCCCACGCAGCCCAGGCCTTGGTGCGCACTGGGGGCGAGACAGTGGGCCCCAGACCGAGGGTCTGGACACCTTTGTCTGGGCAACCTCCACCGGCGTGAATAAAGGCGAACTTCGCTTTCCCTGGGAACGGGGTGACACAGTCTGAGAAGGAGCCTGGGGCCGGTAATTCGCCAGGTGAGCGAGTTTCCCGCTCCTCCATCGCTGAAAAGTGATGCACGTTCTGAGCTGCGCAACTTTGTGCAAAAACCTTTGGAAACGATCTCCTTCAGTCACTTTCCCGTCAATATTAATAATGGTTAGACGGGATGGGCAAAAATCCAAGGGTACCCTCTCCCAACCCTGAAGCAAATGTGCCTGCAGAATTTCAGGGCGCCCTCGGCTCTGAGTTTTTACTTTCATGGGTAATGAAGTCGCCACAAGAATTAGCCAGAAGCTGCGCCGCCTTACCCGCGCAGAGGTCTCCCCCAACTTCACCCTTCCACAGTCCTCCGTCTGGCCCCCGGCTCGGATACCTGGGGGGGGGGGGCGCGTCAGCAAGGGTTGTGGACCCAGGAAGGCTCAGGACTCCAACGGGTGGCGCTGACCCTTCGCCGGTGGGCCGGGAATCCTGGCTGCATCTCTCCTGTGACCACGTTTTCATACAGGCCCCAGCTGTGCCTCGCCCAGGTCTGCGCACGTCTGATCCAGGCGCATCCTCGAACACTGGTGGGAGGGCTGGGAGCAGGTCAGAAAGCGAGATTCCGGAGGTTGCTTGAGTACCTCGGAAACTCCAGGTTAAGTTCCCTCAAACCTGTGGTTACTCACCGCAAGGAGCTCAGAGGCAAAGGGTTCAATAGTCAAGTTGGTGGGGACTTTCCCTAGGTAAAGTAATAATTTGCTAATTCGGATCTATTGCTTTTAAATATCGAGTCACGGAGACCTCTGTCAATGCAGGCTTAATTTCATCCCACTGATGAAGGATGTTTATAAACGGCTCCTGTGGTGCAAGCCGAGTGTGAAAATATCAGTTTTATGCCTTTTGATAAGAATTACCGAGGTGGAAGGCTTATTAGGCGATTACAAATTTCGCAGCCGCTCACAGCCCAATTAGGCAGCTCTTCGAGGTGAGTGGAAACTGTGGGGGTCAGGGCGGGTTGGTGTTCCTGCTCTCCAGCCCTGGACCTCCAATCAAGGCCTTGGCTCTACGGAACCCAGACACCTTCCCCGACCCCCTCCGGCTTTAGGGAGACACACCCAATGCTTCCCAGCTGGCCTGGGAGCCCGGCAGTCCCTAACAGGACACATTCCCAAGTCTCTCTGGCTTTCTTTACCCGAGCTTTGCAAAGAGCCCTCCCGTTCACGGGTGTTGGTTGTCCTGCCTGTGTGGACTTGCAATTTCCGATTTTCACTTAAAGGAGAGATGTCCATCTAGAAATTTCCAGTTAGTAGGTAAGAATCGCCCCAAAGAAGGAGATGCCTCTGCCCCCTGCAGACATGTAAGATGATGTTTTTTTGGCCTGTCCTCGTTAGACCAAAACTGTTCTCAGTTGGAGTTTGGGCTAAAAACTCTCACTACGAAGACAAAAAGAGTCCTTCTGACTCTTAGCACAATCGCCTAAGGTAGGAAGAGGTACTATGCAAAGCAGCAGTCGAACTTTTCCTTTGTCCGAGCCAGCGGAGGAGGGGCGTGGGTAAGAGGGGTGACACTAGCTCCCAGAACCCGGGCCACGGAGCACGAGAAATCCCTCGCTGTACTAGCCCCTGTCAAGTGGCCTAGAGGTCGTTGGGCCCAGGACCCACGGGACGCTCAGCCCCGACATTCATAGCAAATACCTGCACATCCCCTCCTCCCACCTCCACATATGACCCCCAACCGAAGGCTTCCAAACCGCCCGAGACGCATAAATAGACTCACCGCCCAGAGGCCTACAGGGCAGAAGGACTGGATGAGCGCAGTTACCCCGCAGGAAAGGTCCAGGTCCGGCCGGGCGCCCGGAGTAAAGTGGCCGCCAGACCAGCTTTTAGATCTTCTTTTTATGTCTGACGACCACTCTTCTTTCCCAAGCCAGAAGCCTCTAAAAATGAATCATTTCCTCCACTTATGCACTGATAGGAGCTCTTAGATCAAGATTAGTATTTTGAAAACCTGATTGAGAGCCGCCTGATTAGGCGAGGGTGGGTGGAAAGACCGCATAAACGCCCGCGCCCCCGCCCCACTCCCCAAAACAGCTCTAGCGCTCTCGGGATCTCCAAATGACCCGCGCGATTAATTCTTTCCGAAAGTAGCCAAATAGTACCCCAGATACAGTTTTGCAGACCCTAACCAATAGAAACGGCAACTATGTCTCCGAACTGGGTCTTTATTTTTAATTCCACTCTCAGTCCTGCTCGACATACACGGCCTGACAGAGCCAACCTTCTGCACAACTGTCTCTCCATTCGAAAGAGTCATCTGGAGACCGATGCTATTTTATGGAAAATGCATTATGTGAATTTTTCCCCCAAAATACTGATTTTTGCAAGTCTCTCTGTTCTCCACGTGCAGGTTAGCTTTTCGAGAAGTCGGTCCATCCCAAGCCTTCAATTCTGTAAGAGGGCATCGCGTTCCCTTCGCCCTACAGGGTGAATTTCAGCAAGATTTTCCTGGGAGGAGCTGCAGTGGGGTGGCTAGTCTTAACGCCAGAGAGCTGAGTGTAGAAGAAAACAATGGCGATAGGAAAATGCTCTAGGGACCCTCGTTTTCATGGGAGAAAAATGTAATTGAGGAAAAAGTAGGTTTGCCTCTTTGCTGGGTCCCAGGCTGTTAGATCGGCTCACTTCATCCGGGGAAAGCCTGCATCTCCCTGCTCAGGGCCCCTCCTCTAGCCTGCTGCCAACTGGTCTGGAAGAGAGAGGGCACTTCCTTCTCTTCTAGACAGACAAGGCAAGGAGATAAGATTATATGTGCATATATATCCGTCTGCTTGAAGCAGCATCAGTGACTTTGTTAAAGGCTTTTAGGAAACAGACTCCAGTTATCCGTATATTACTTATGGCTCAGAAGTTTGCTTTTTTGGTTTGTTTGTTTCTTATAAAGAAAACATTGGAAATAAGAAAATATATTGTTAAAAAGTTTCTTACCAAATTCCCCTTCATATGCTAAGTAATACAGTACAATGTATACTATAAAGTAGCTGTTTAAACAAACACACCCTCCAATCCTAATCAAAATTAAGGTATTCTGAACACCACCCCCTCCCTCTGCAAACCCGCAGCCAAAAATTGAGGCAGAACCTGGCGGCTTTACGGGCTTAAATTTTGTCTAGGACGAGATGAAGAGCAATACCATGAGCAACATACTTTTGCCTTTCTTGTCGCCTTGATTTCAAATCTAGTCGCAACTCATAGGCTTTTGTGCTGCTCAGATGTGCCTTCTTTATCTCAATGAGAAAACTTTTCGCGGAGGGAGCGCCTGCCGCTAGATCAGCCAGCCCCAGGCTGCCGGGGAGCGGCGGCGTTCCTCCGCCAGACCCGCGAGCTGCGCATTTCAGGAGAATGACTACAACCTCCAAGTCACCCAGACCTGCTTCCCCTTCGGCTTGCTGGAGAAAGAGATGTAACCCGAATCTTTGTTTAGGTTTTGGTTGGGAAGCGAGAATTAAAAAGCCGCGGCAAATGCAGAGAGCAGATTTTTTTTTTTTTTTAAGTCAAAAGTTAACCGGGCCATTCCCAGTGTTGGTGGTTTTTTTTTTTTTCTTTAATACGAATCTGGACTAAGTTGGCTTGTCCTGATAAAGATCTTAACATGTAGAGAAGGCGGGTTTTCCTGAAGGAGGTGAGGCTATTCCTCCAGGAAAAGACTTTCCCCCCACACACCCCCTTCCCTCCCTTTATGTAAGGTTCCACCCTCTGGAAAACAAACTTTTCCCCCCTTTTCTTTTCCTGGAGGGACAGACCTCAGCGAAGTTGGGGGAAAATCTTAAGGAGAGTGCACCGGAGAACGGTCACGGCCACAGCGGCCTCTTTGGACGAGCACTTACTTGTAACATTGTTACTCTTCCCGGTGTCAGCTTTTATTAGTGCATTGGGGCGGGGGAGGGGGGAGATCTGCAGACACGGACAGCCTCTGACCCTCTGGAGTTGGTATGAGATAAGCAGCCCTAGCAGTGCCATGTATTGGAAAAGCGATCAGATGTTTGTGTGTAAACTGGAAGAAAAAGACGTGCCGGAGCTGGCAGTTCCCCCTGAGAAGGTGAGCGAGCCGACGCCGGGCCAGACACGCTGAATCGCCGTTTTCTTGAAACGCGAGCTGTTTGGGCTCCTAAACGAGGTTCAGAAATTACCTGTAACCGCCTCATCTTCAGACCTGGCAATTTTTTTTTTTTTTTTTTTTTTTTTTTGGTTACGTAGTAGCGTTAGTCAGTAATCATTGCCTCCCCTCCCCACAAGCTCACTTAACCTGAGGCATGGATTTGGAGGCTGTAATTTGGGAGACGAAGCCTGGAGCCTAAGGCGCTCTCGGGTACATGTGAGTCGGGGTTTTTTTTTCTCTTTGCCGAGGTGGTCGTGGCGGTCGGGGAGAGAGAAACGGGAGGGCCGAGAGGCTGTCGGGTGGGACCCCGCAGAGGCGCAGCCCCTTGCGCCCGGCCACCCGCGGACGCTCGCGGGCCCCGGGGCGCGCCTCCGGCTGCGGGGCGATCCTCGCGGGCGAGCCCACAGCGAAAACAGAAAGACGCCCGGCTTCCGAAAGGCCTAGGGGACCCGGGGGCGGCCAGGAGCGCTATTTTACTTAAACTTCCAAAAGAAGCAAA
This sequence comes from Miniopterus schreibersii, assembly GCF_964146895.1. Classification (NCBI taxonomy): domain Eukaryota; kingdom Metazoa; phylum Chordata; class Mammalia; order Chiroptera; family Miniopteridae; genus Miniopterus; species Miniopterus schreibersii. Next base: position 47,233,851 of record NC_138109.1, read on the forward strand.
CCTCAGCGTACGCGAGTCACACTGTGTGTAGAGGAAACGGGGGGAACCGACAAGCTCTCGCCTCGCTCTGGAGGCGGGACCCGTGGGTGCTTAGTTTTAAGTTTGAAAATCAACGGGAGCCTGTGAGGGCGCCTCAGCGGGACCCGCGCCGGCGCGGCCGACTCCTCTCCGCGGCGACGCGGGCGGGAGCACCCGGCAGACGCAGGGCTTTTCTGCCGAAACTCCCTTTGTGTCGGCGAGGACGCGGCCCCGGGGCGGCTGCGTGCGTCCCGCGCGGGGAGCGCTCCCGCGGGTCCCCGCAAAGGGCCGGGGGACGCCGGCGGGACTGCATCTCGCCTGGTGCTGTCAGAGGGACGCGAAGAGTCAGAAAAGCAGGGGTGCGGGTGTCCGGAGCTCGCCCTCCACCACCGCACCCGGCGGCACGCGGGAGTTTCCGTAAAAGGCAGAAAACGCCCAGAAAGGCTGCGTTTTCGTTTAAGAACAAAAAATCCAGCAAAGGCTTGGAAACACTTGAGTCATGAGCGTTGTTGCTTTAAAACATTTTGACCGAGGTTGGGTGAGTGTTTTTTTTTTTAAATGACACAAATTAAATTCAGCTGGATATTTTCCATTATTCGATACGCTTTTTGCGCTGGTTAAAAATAATCCTTTAGTAGCTCAAATGTTGACTTACTGAGCAATAAGTGGCAATTTACACCTTAAAGAAACGAGTGTAAATCACTCGCGGCTCTAATTGCTGCAAGTTTACGAAAGAGCTGCTGGCTCGGTTTAATCTGAAGCATTTTCATTCAAATTGTCATCGGAACGAGCACCAGGCTTCTTAAATCCCGCCGTAATTAGCTTTCAAGTATCCTATTAAACCTCTTCACCTTTCGGGCTATCCAATTCAAAAAGCCCCCTTCAAAAAAATATGTCTTGCTCTTTTAATTGAGGTTATTAAAGAAATCAAGTTTCTTCCCCCGTCCCCTCCTCGGCCCCTGCCCTCCGCTCCCACCCGGCCTCTCCTCCGCGCCCCATTTAGCCGGTGCTCCCAGCGCCGCGGTGATTGACGGCTGGAGGGAAAACGCTTTGTGCGGGGATGATTGTTATGAACGCGTTGCCCTCGGCGGGGGGGCGGGGAACCGGCGAGCTCCGGTGAGAGCCGGGAGCCGGGCCCCCAGAGCGCCCCGCGAGCCCTGGGCGCTCGGGCGGCCGGTGGCCACGCGCGGGGGCCGGGAGCCCTGACGGCTGCCCGCGCGGCCGGCGCGCTGGGCCTTCATTAGCCCGCCCCGCGCGCGCCCGCACCGAGGCTCCGCGCCGCGGGTGCGGGCTCTCAGCTTCCCGTCTGTTTCTCCCGCTGCCGCCCCGCAGCGCCAGGGGCTCATGTCGGACGAGTGCGGGCGGACCGCAGCCCTGGCGGCCGGGAGGACTCGGAAGAGCGCCGGGGAAGAGGGACTGGTGAGTGGGGGGCACAGGTGCTGGCGAGACTGGCCGCCGTCCCGCGCTCCTTCCCGGGCCCCCCCGGCCCTCGGGGAGCGGGTGGATGGGGGGGGCCTGCGGAGGGGCGGGGTGCACCGCCGAGCCGGCGCGGCGCGCTGGGCAGGGCCGTCGGGCGCCCCGGGTCCTCGAGGTCAGGGGTCGCAGCCCCAGAGGGTGGTGGCTGGAGCTTGGACTCCGGACTCGGGGTGAGGGAGAAGTGAGACCTCAGGAACTGGGCGGGAACGGGGGAGGGGGGACTGCTGGAGAAAGGAGGGGCGAGGCGGCGGGGGAGCCCCCGGGGATCCGTGGAATGAGAGGAGGGGCGGAGGGGCCTGGAACCGCCCGAGCCCGCGCCTCGCGGCTTCCCGCAGGTGAGCCCCGAGGGAGCGGGAGACGACGACTCGTGCTCCTCCTCGGCCCCGCTGTCGCCGTCGTCCTCGCCCCGGTCCATGGCCTCGGGCTCCGCCTGTCCCCCCGGCAAGTGTGTGTGCAGCAGCTGCGGCCTGGAGATCGTGGACAAGTACCTGCTCAAGGTAGGGCGCGGCGCGAGGCGGCGGGGAGCGCGCCGGGGCCGGGACAGGGGGGAAGCTCGGGGTCCCCGCGCCCCTCGCGTGCCCGCTGGAGGCCGTAGGCTCCCGCCGCCGCGCAGCCCGGCCGCGGGCAGTTCGTGCCGCGGGCAAGCGCGTGGGGAGAAGCCCGAGAACCCCCCGAGGTGCCGCGAGACGCTCGTGCGTGACGCGTCTCGGTTCAGAAGCTCGGGCGCCGCGGGGCTGTGCCCGAGGCAGCCCCGACCTGTGGGGGGCGCGAGTGGAGAAGCCCCTGCACCCACGAAGGCCGCCTGCCCGCTGTGGTCCCTGGGCCCCGGGCCTTGGGGTCCCTCACCCCGGGCACCCACCCGGCCTGCTGCTGAGAGCTCCAGGTCGGCGCATGTCGCCGGATTCCCCCTTGAGTGGGCGTCTCCTTGGGTGAGAACCACGATAAAGCGCCCGAAAGGCTCTTTTCTGGACAGATTTTTGGTTTTTACTACATCGTCTTCTGTTTACTGTTACCCGAGGCTTTTCCAAAGTAAAAGTTCCTAGGAGCATTTAAATACAAACCGTTTCATACCTCACTCCTGTCATTAAGATTTAATGCCTAAAGGCCCCCCAATACTTTTTTTAAATGTTATCTCCATTGTGGTGGGGTGTTTTTTTTTTGGGGGGGGGGGGATGTAAATAGATGTACAGTTAGGGAAAAAAGAAAGAAGCCTGAGATGAAGTGCTTCAAATGGTGGTTGGAGAGTAGACTGTCTGCCTTAATTTGTTTCACTTCTCTTAAGATGTTGTGGGGGAGTTTTGGAGTATAAATTCTGGCAGGCCTCGGTTGCTCGTGTCATTGCCTGCAGGATCAGGGTCCCATGTGTCTTAATCCTAATGCTATGGGTTTTCAACTTCAATCGCTCTTTAAAACCACCATTTAAACTAATGATCTCTCCTACACTGAATTAGTAGCAAACCAGTTCACTTTCTATTCCCTCTCCACAAACCTGCCACCCCCAGCTTTAAGAAAGAAAATTAATTATGGGGAGTATGTGTTCCAAAAGCAAGTTAGAGGGGTTCTTTACATTTCTGCCTCAATGAAAGCAGCGTCACCTGTCAAGTAGAAATGATACCCTGTGGATACAACCCAGGTAAAGCACCAAAAGAAGTTCTGGTAGAAACATTAAAAAAGTGACTCAGTTAATTTTTATCGGTGGCTAATTCTTAAAGCTGACAAATGAGCATGGCTTTCTTTTTAAATCCACGTTCTTAAGATTCCTCCTTCCAATGTTTCTAGACCCGGTCCTTTTTGGATTTTTCAAAATCATCTTTTGGATCAAAAGCAGCTTATTTTCAAAGAGCCCTCTCAGTCATTAGCATAAATGTTTAAGAATGTTTCTAAAAGGACCTGGAAAGGCTTTAACCCTTCATAGCAGAGAAGATAAAGAAAAAGCCTATTATTAAGTGACTCTTAACATGCCCTCTGAAATAAAGTAGTTTCTAGTGTTCACCTTCTATATGTGAAAAATATGTTTATGTGTCATCTATCTGGATTACGTGAAGCACCTAAGTTACCTAACCTTTCCTCTGGAATGGGACTGGAGTCCTCCCAATGAAGTCTTCTGCGTACGGTCCTATTCTGCCTCCTTGTACATATTAGTGTATTGGCTCTAACAAGTTTAATACTTGTATGATTATATAGAAGCTCTGAATTCTCACCCTTTTCCTCATTTTGAGACACCCCCCCCCCCCCCCCCGTTTATCCAGATATGCTTGAATTCACGTCACTGGTAAAAAAATAATAATAATAATTGTTGGACATAGAGTATTTGAGGGTGTAGATTATTTAAGATAGAAAAGCACTGTATCATGAGGCAAGTAAAGTGGAGTTAGAACTTTTAAAAAGTACAAGAGGAGGTAAATGCATCGACTGTCCCATCTAACACTTCAGTGCCCTGTTGTTTGAGTGTGTTTCCGGGCTTGATATTACATATACACATACAAATGGATCAAAATCAGCCATCAGGAAAGGTCTATATTCTTCAGAATTTTCTCTCTTCACCTTACTTTCCTCCATGGGGGAGGGGGCGGTGAAAGAGATGTTGGTTGTTGTTGTTTAAAGTAAACTTTGAGAAAAGATGGAAAAGCAGGCATTCGGTCTGGCTTTAGAGAGTTAGAGGGTGTTCATAACTCGGCCCTGAAGCCTGACTCTACCTTTCCTTTAAAAGAAAAGAGGGAGGAGTTGGGTAAGATTGAAATGCAGAAGGAGGCCTTAAACAGTGGAATACAAAAGGAAGCCCATATTCTTCATCTTTAATTTAATTGGGCTCATTTTAGGAAAAAATAGAAGGGAAAGATATCTTTATTTCCAGGACAGCATTCACCATTGTTAATGTATATTTTTTTATTACTTCTTTGCTGTTTTCTGTATTTTCTTATATAGTGAACATACAGCTTTTATAACAAAACTTAAAACTTAAAATTTTACCAAAATGGTACTCGCATTAATGCTTTGGAAAGAGGTACATACTGTAGTTAGAAGCCAGTGAAACTTTTTTTTTTCCCAGCTTCGAAGTACCTTTTACATTTCATGAACAGTAATGTTAATCTGATAGAACCTTTGGACATGTAATCTTTATTATGAAATAGTGTAGTAAAAGGTATATTTCAAATTTCCCATTTTTCCAAGTTACCTAATTCCTGTTTTAGATATTAGATCCACTTGTAGGGTGTAACTTTTGTTTTTGCATCACTGCTGTTCTTTTACATGAAACTTAAGCATAAACCTAGTTCTTGTGTCCATTTAACAAGAGCAAACTTTAGGAGACTGGATTAAGGCAAGTTCAAGCCAATACACGTGTTTATTCTTGAAGGCTGAAGTTGTCCTTATAGTTTGAGGTGAGGATCCTTATGATTTGTTCCCTGAGCTGATAATATTTCATGTTCCTACTTAGAAAATATAAAGTGGTGTGATTGATTAAATCTCCATTTTATGCCTCATTTCTTGAAGTATAAATGGCAAACAATGCTTGGGTGCCTTTTCAGAACCACTTATATTTAGATTTATTTTTTCTTCAGTGGCCAGATCAGTAAGTAGGGTTAGCAATACTTTACTCCTTGATTCTATTATTTAATGTTAACAGGGAGCCAGGGCTTCTGCCATATCAACATTTAAATCTACCTTAACATTTCTGTTTTGTAAGCAAAATGGATTGCCTGACTTCTTTACAAGGGTAAGTATTTATCTTAAAAAACTTCTTTTTCACTGTCTCTCTCTCTCTCATTTTAACCAGTGCACAATGTATAATAATTTGGCCAAAAAGTAGATTGAGAAGGTGTGTGGTTTGACTTGTTTAGCTAACATGTTTCATGCTGGGAAGAATTTGGTAAAAGAAAAATTAAGCCGGTATGTAGGACTTTAAAGTATCCAAGAATTTTCCCTGTGTTCATAGAAGTTTCATTACACACACACACACACACACACACACACACACACACCCTGAAGTCATCAAAGGAATAAAACATTTTTAAAGACAAAATATAGAATATATTGTTGTGATTTTTTTGGTTGGATCTAAGAGAATATATCTACACACATATTTGTGTAAATGATACCTTTTAGATGGAAACATTCTGAGTGTATGTTAAAATATTAAGGGACCAGCTTTTTAAATTGCCTAATACCCCAAACCAATGAGTATCCTCTTAAGTATTAGAATGAGTTGTCATCTTGCCCCTTTTTCCTTCACAGGTGAATGACCTGTGCTGGCATGTTCGGTGTCTCTCCTGCAGTGTCTGCAGAACCTCCTTAGGAAGGCACACCAGCTGTTATATTAAAGACAAAGACATTTTCTGCAAACTTGATTATTTCAGGTACACTGTGAAATTTTTTTTAGTAAGTAGATATTCCAAGAAATTATTACACAAAGAGAATTTTGTAAGTAGGCTTTCTTGTCCAGTTTTATTTATGGAAGGCCAGTTTTTCTTATATATGTCAGAATGAAAATGCTTTATATTTTGAGGTATAATTTGTATTAAAACAAAATATTTATGTTTATATGTTTTAGGAATTCAGTATACAAAAACTAATTTTAAATAATTATTCTCACTTTGGCAAATGAAAGTTTTAGGTATTAAAAACAGGGAAACTTCTTTGCTGTGCATAGGTATAAAGTATGAAATATAAGATGACATATTGTGAAAAAGCCCCTTGTTTGGGGGAGTGGTAAGATGGAATAATTATGGGGGGGAATCTAGGTTTTGTGTAAGCTTTTACCTGTTTACTATAGAATGATCCCTAGCTATACACCAATAAAATGCCAACAGTTCGGAGATTGTGAGAAACCAAATTAATCAGAATTGACTATGCCAGTATCAGAAATACACCAAATCTAATTATTCTGCCTAAAAATCCTGTTTCTTTTGTCTCTTCTTTGACCTTGATTTTGTGAGATTATATTTACCAAAGCTATTAAATGTAACACTTTCTCTGTGTGATCTCCTTGTAATTATTTAAGTGGACAGTTTCTTCTAGGATATAATTCAATCCTTAATGGATAGATGTCTAGAAATTGAAATCATGGATTTAGAAATTTACCAGATTTTTCTCTTTATTTGCATTTCCACAATTTTCACAATGAGAATGCTCACTGTGGAAATTGGGAAGTTAATACTACATAATGAAGTTTATAATACTAATTATGTTGTTTATACCCAATTTCAAAAACCGATTTCAGAGAGTTGAGTGATTGATTTGAATAAATTGCTAGGTAGTTTAAAGCACTTTATGAAATCCAGAGTCTTTTATTTTATAAAGTCACAGAATTTTATAATTACCCAAAATTTATATTTCTCATCAGATATACTTTCCATTTCCTCAAAAAAATAGTAAGAATTTGCCTCATCTTTCACTTAGGATATGCTAATCTTAATTTTTTATGATAATCTAAAGACTTTTGAAAGAGTTGGTTTCAGAGGCTTAGTGAAGGTCTAGTTCATCAGGATGTTTTTTATAGTTCATATTTTATTATATTCTGAAATGTATTTTTAGGATTTTATTTTTCAGATTAATTTTTAAAGAATGGTGATACCTCTAAAGATATGTAGGGTGTCCCCCTCAAAATGTATACACACACTTTGAATAATTGTAAAGGCAGTGTTTATTAAAATACATTTCATTTTCAAAACTGAGCTATCAGCTGTTAAAGTGTGCATACAGTTTTGGGGACACTCTGTATTAATGACTAGATACAGACATATATACTTACCTAACTGGATGTGGGTGTGCCAAGCCATGGCTACGATGGCGAAAGGAGACGTGAAAGGAGTATCCAGTCACTTGGACCGAGAGAAAAGAGAAATATTTACATCTGGCATTTTGTTAAGATTAACCTGCATTTAATGGTCAGATGCGTCTCTGAAAGTTTTAGGTGATATTTCCCATCTTCCTATGGTTAGCAGTGCAATAATTTATTCACTAAAGGAAATTATGTATGAGTTTTTCTTCCTTTAATTCTTCCCAGGGTGAACAATTTCTGTTCTCCTCATTCTTTGATAATATAATTTTTTTAAAAAAGGTATTTAAAGCATTTTCTGATTGCCTCAAATTGGTTTTAAGAAGTCATTATTTATATCTTTATCAGTGGTGTATGCATTTGCACTTTTAGGTTCAATCTGGAGTGTGTGTGTTGTAATTTAAAATGCACCAATATTTGTTACAAGAGAGATTGAAACTTTATATTTCTTTTTTTTTTTTAAAAGAAAAAATCAGGTCTTCCTTTAAAGTAACAATGAGAAGTTTTTGTTTTACAAATAGGTTTGAATTATGACCATATTTCATCTTGATTGCTTACCATACTGGCTTTTAGAAAAATAATCGATTCCTGTTTTATTTTCAAAAGATTTAAATACTTAGCTTAATCCAATGAGTAATATAATGCATTAGTTTAATCTCAAACTGATGAATATCTCACCAAGCATTAAAATCTTCACCTCCTACCCTTCTATTTATGTAGAAGGTATGGAACTCGCTGCTCTCGTTGTGGGAGGCACATCCATTCTACTGACTGGGTCCGGAGGGCCAAGGGCAATGTCTATCACTTGGCGTGCTTTGCCTGCTTTTCTTGCAAAAGGCAACTTTCCACGGGAGAGGAGTTTGCTTTGGTGGAAGAGAAAGTCCTGTGCAGAGTGCATTATGACTGCATGCTGGATAATTTAAAAAGAGAAGTGGAAAATGGTAAATATATACTTAAAATACTTTTGAGTCTTTTGGAACAGTGCATACAGGAATAAAAGCAATTTTTCCTTCAGATCATTTTAGTGCTTTATTTTGTGCAGTGTAATTGTGGTAAAACTTATTAAGCACTTTACTGTTAGTGGTGGTCTCCATCTGTTTATTTGCAGGGAAAGCCGTGCCATGTGTATTAGCATTGTCCATATTCTCAGTCAACAGCCTTGAGGTTAGGATTCTGTTTTGCTTTCTGTAACTAGTCTTTTTCCCTGTCTTTGCCATCCTAAGAATGAGCTTTAGATGTGTACTTCTAACTTTTTGCATTTGTGACTAAATATTCAACCCTACAAATGGAATATTGTTTTTACAGTATATTTCTAGTGTGTTTAAAAAATTAAAGGGTTTGGCAACCTAGGAGATGTATACAGTTTCACTCCAAGCCAAGAGATGCAAGAAACCTATTATTGCATGACTGGTGGACCCATCTGAATTACCAACTACCAACGTGTGCTGTGTGTTTCTTAAATGTAGGTAATGGGATTAGTGTGGAAGGTGCCCTCCTCACAGAGCAAGATGTTAATCATCCAAAACCAGCAAAAAGGGCTCGGACCAGCTTTACAGCAGATCAGCTCCAGGTAGACATGACAATGAATTTATGATTTTTGAAGCCCCTCCCTACCAAAAAAAACTTTTATGCTGTCTAAAATCATGTTTATGTTTTCAAAAAGGTTAGCTTATGTTTTGTGTGGAAAAAAAAAAAAGCTTGGTGAATGTATGAAATATACTTTCTGCCCTAACATACTTATCAGTGTTCCCAGGGTTATAATATGTACGAACCAGCCATTCAAGCTTTGTTTTCCTGGTGTCTGGTGGCATTGACATCAAAGTGGAAGCAAAATGTTGGTCTGTCCTGACTTCCTGATAAAACCAGTTTAACCCAGGCATTTATATTACTACATATAATTGCAGTAGAAAACAAAATATTTTGGGACTCAACAGAAAGAGTCATACAATATGTGTGTGGGTCTATGGGACACTAATCTGTTAGTCTTTTTAACAAATCACAATGAGTCTTTTCATGGACAAGATTATACATTTTCTGAGTAGATTGATTATGTCCCCAGAAAAGGGAGGGATTATTTTCAGCTTAGTTGCCCTAAATATGATTGTCATAGGTTTGATTTATGTAAATTGTCAAGAAAACTATTAAATAATTACTCCTGCTTTATATTTAAGTCTACACATATAATGATTCTTTCTGGCATTTTTTTTGAGATAAAAAAATCGTATTTTCTATAACATTAATGTGACTGAAGTCTTTCATGTTAAGGTAAAGTAACATTTACTGAGCACCTACTATGTACTGCTGGGTGCTTTATACATTGTATCCATCTTAGCTCAGACTTTAAAGGACATTTATACAAGGTTAACATATAAGTGAAAGTAATTTTTGAAAAATTACATATAATGTTTTAAGACTTGCCTGTCTTTGAGATGAATGCATGTGTTTCAAGAAGAGGAATTTTATTTTGAGAATGATTAAGACAGAAACCTTATGTAACACAAATATTCCAAGGCAACTTAATGGTATTAGAAAGCAACCTAATGCCATGCTGGAAAATTTTCAAATGATTGTTTTGGATTTCTTAATTTAGGCATAGAATACATGGTCAATAATGAATAAATGAAAGATAAGACAAACGAAAGAAATATGTTTGAACCTTGCCTTTCCGGATACCTCATTGGGTTGCAATGAAGATCCCCAAAAGCCCTAAATTAGGAGACATGAGTACCTGTGGGAGACTTGGCAGCAGAATACCTAGTAGCTAAAAGGTGTGCAAGAATAAATAGAGGCATGCAAGAATAAATAAAGGTGTGCAAGAAAATAGAATCTCTACTGAAGCTATATCCTGTTTTTAAAGTTGGCCATTGCTGTAAGGGCTGGCTATAGTTTTAATTATAAAGCTGATAACTCTATTGTGATATAAAAATTTATTATGAAGATTATAATTGTGATGATTTGAAACCACTTTGGGTATATAGACAATCTCATAGGAATATAAATACTAATTAAATAAAAAGGGAATAATATTTGTGGAGGATTTTGTGACAAGTCCTATAAAGGACATTTTCTCTACGTTATCTCCCTTAACTCTTACAACAATTCTTGATGTAGGTAGCCTCATTCAATAGGTGCAGAAACTTTCCTCAGGGCAGATTGCCAAGGGAATGGCAGAGAAGAGATTTGGACCCTGCTCCCAAACCTCTGGTCTTTTCATTTTGCTTGGCCTCCAAGGAGACCTGAGTCTGTGCCTAACAAAACTCCACTTAATAGCAGCAGCAGCTAGAACAAAAGAGTAAGATTCTGAATCTTCTAGATAGCCTTAGAGTTTTAATTGCAAATGTGCATAAACTAACCATGCATTATTATATGAAAATGTGCTGTGGCCCTGCCCAGGTGGCTCAGTTGGTTGGAGCATTGTCCTGTACACCAGGAAGGTTATGGTTTTGAATCCTGGTCAGGACACATACCTAGGTTGCAGGTTCAATCCCTGGTCAGGGTGCATACAAGAGGCAAAAGATCGATGTTTCTCTCTCTCTTTCCCTGCCTTCCTCCCTCTAAAAAAATTCAATAAACATATCCTTTGTGAGTACATTTTTAAAAAAAAAGTGCTGTGAATCCATGGTTTAAAAAAAAATTTGTATCAGAATCATAAGTTTTGAAAAATGAAAGCAGAAATGATATGCTTTCAAAGCAAGTTCTCATTTATTCAATATTTATTAGTGTTTATCTATGTCAGGGATGACTGAAACAAACGAGACACAATCCTTGTCCTCAAGTGGTTCTTTATAATTTAGGAATCTGGGATGGCTGTAGATTTTTTAAAAACTTGAATTATTATATTTTGTCAGAACCTCTAATAAGTCAGGCGATGTACCCTCATCGTCAAATCGTCCTGCCTTTCAGTAAAATAATAAAGTATGATAGGTGATCAGAAGGTCAAGACTACTCATGAAGTGCCTACTTTAAACAGAGTAGGGTTAAAATGGGAGGAATAAGCACGATAATTTTCCAAAGTTCTTTAGAAACTTATAAGAAGAAAAATTTGTTTCACCTTTACAAAATAAAATACTGTTTTGTGTTGACATAAATATCTCAAATATTGTCTTATTTGTAGAAACGATATTTAAGAGATGTCAGCCAATATCATGGTTTGCTTATTGCAGTTGGATGCACTTGCCCAGTGATGATTAATGTTAAATGTGTTAAGGTTAGTACTTACTTGAATCTACTTTGAGATCGAGTTGGTCAGCTGCTACTGTGCAGAATCCTGACATTTCTGGTAGAATTTCTGGCTTTAAAATCAGTGTCTCTACAGGCTTACTCCTTGACCATGTTAAGAAAAGCTCAGAAAAGGGGTAGGGTGGGTTTTGGCATCATTAGTGACTGGAAAATAATAAAACTAAGTCAAAATGAAAAGGTCTGTGTGGTTTTTTTCCCTGAGACCAAACAGTGATAAGTACAACTCCCTTTTTCGTTAGCATAATCCAGTCCTAAACCGTCAGTGTTGATTTAAGTTTTGCCTTGTTCCTTGATGAGAAATTGCTTTATTTCATGTAATTTGGTTCCATTATTAAACTTGTGAATTTGAAACAAATTTGTGAAAAGCATGCTGTTTCTGTTCTATAAACGATCAATTCTGAAAGCAAATGCTTTTCTCCTTCAAAATTAAAAAACAAAGACAATTAATTTGCTCTTCATGATTTACACGTCCAGCCTCCTATAAACACAACTGTATTTGCATATGAAATAACACATTTGAGATAGAAAAGGAAGAATGAAGTGAACTGAGTGAGACTATAAACTTTCTGTCTGATTCTACCCATTTTTAAAGCAAAAATACATGTGCTGTTTCCAGTGAGTATGTGGACAGAGTTGGATAGGAAGCCAGGGGTACCTTATTCTAGAAGAGTCACTAATCGGAGAGAACTTAACATAAAATTATATCATTTGTAAACCTCATAGGGTTTCCCAGAACAGCACTGCTCTTTTTCACCACACTGTGTTCAGATTTTCCTCCCATTGTCGAGGTCCATCCTGTCACAAACTCTTAAGCACGAGCACTATGGACAGGAAGGGGGATGTGGAGAATGACAGTCCCTTTGACCCCTGAAATCTCACCTCCTGCGAGGGAGAGCTAGGCTTGCCAAGGGCTGTCCTGTGAGAAGGGCGGTGGCCAAAGACAGTGAATATTATATGAGGGTCACAGTGGAGAAGGTAATTCACACTGCCTGCTGCAGACGGTGTCCAGGCCAGCAGAGCTTAGGTCTTCAGCTAGGTTGGTCACCCCACCCCTGTCCCACGCCCATGGACAAGCCCAGTCATATTGGATGCCAGACTCCCTCTCTATAACTCTTTATGTTTTATAATACTTCCCTCAATTGATCAACTTTTAACTAATAAAATACGTGTATCCCACTTGCTTCCCATGGTTAACCTTTTCTGAAAGGATCCAAAAGCCCTTAGCTTTTACTCTGGTACTCCTTCCCTCTCCACGCCTCCCCCCCCCCCAACTTTTATAAGATTTTATTTGGGCCAAACTGTGATGACGTACTTCAGGAAGCAAGATTTTAAATGCTTTCCACACCCCTCTCTTAGCCAGGTATTGTTGGTAGTTATTGGCATGTCTGCATCTCTGTCCTGGGAAGTTGAGAGCAGGGACGGTTTTCTCGGGCGCCGCTATCTCTCAGCACTTAGCGCGGTGGTTCCAGTCCAGAGGTTCACCTCAGAATCACCTGGGGCCTTTTTCAATACGTAGATGTTTAGATCCCAGGAAATTCTTATTCAGTGAGCTGATGGTGTCCCTTTTAAGACCCCAGATATTCCTTTGCATAGAGCAAGTGCTCAAAACAATTAGTGATGGAGTGGTTACAATGAAGCGGAATGTATTTGTTGTGCTGTGTACTATTTGCAGACTAATAAAAATTGCAGTAGGGGCCTTGAACCTGTTTAGCTCAGGAGAGTTTGGAGATTGTGATATGGTTTTTGTATTTTTAAGTTTTCTAATGCTAACGCTTTTTTTTTAATCCTCACTTGAGGATATGTTTATTGATTTTAGAGAGAGAGGAAGGGAGGGAGAGAGAGACAGAAGCATCAATGTGAGAGAAACATCAGTCAGTTGCCTCCCATTTGCTCCCTGACTCAAGATCAAACCCGCAACCTAGGTAAGTGCCCTGACGGGAATTGAACCTGCAGCGTTTTGGTGGACTGGGTAACACGCCAACCAACCGAGCCATCCGGCCAGGGCTCTAATGCCAACGCTTTGTAACAGAATGGAAAAAAGACTAACTAGACAACACTATTTATGTATTTTATTTGTGGGTTGTAAGAATGGAAGGAAAGGAAAAGTGAGCTTATTTTTAGCAGCATAGTTGAGAGACAAATTTTTACTTTGAAATTGATATTTTAAAGATCTTAACATAGCAACTTGTGCGTAAATTTACAAAGTGTGCATTCGTTTCATTTATTCATACTTCCTTGTTTTCAAGTGAAAAACTGTAAGTATCCCATTTTCTTATGCATGTCTTCTCTCCCGTCATCAAAATGTGGAAGATTGATTATGATTGTTTTTAGCTACTTCTTATGTCTTTTTAAACAACAGGTTATGCAGGCACAATTTGCTCAGGACAACAACCCAGATGCACAGACCCTCCAGAAACTGGCAGAAAGGACAGGCTTGAGCAGACGTGTGATACAGGTGATTGTTTTAAACGTTACTCAAGAGATACTAAAGTTTCTATTGTAGGTCTTGATGAGCGTGTGTTGTTTTGTGAAGACTTGCCAAAGCATTAGCTTCTTGTTTTAGGTCACTTCATACTCTAAATCATTTTGTTTGAAACCTGATAATTAGCCTGCTTGGGCTGGGCTACCATTTGTTAAATGACTCCTTGTACAAGTCACATAATTCAGTGCTCATTGCAACCCTAAGATCCTCAGGCTAAAAATAAGACAACTTTGGTTTCAAGCTAGATCTGGTCCTGAGGTCAGTGATTTTTCTACTTTTCTATGATTGTGTATGTAAGCAAGTGTGTATATGTGATGGGGCTGTTGATGACCTTTGTTAAAGCTCCAGGTAGAGGGAGTGATGTGAACAAAGCTAGGGAAGGGTGAGTTAGAGCAAGTTTATCAGAATGTAAGATTTCTGTTTGCAAGTTGTAGGGGAAGAAATTGTTGGAGCTGAGCTTGGAGAGGCCTGTTATTGTGCGTTCTTTCCTGCACAGGAGAAAGCCAAGATGTGTGATTTTAGGAAGAAAAGGTTGGTGACAGTACATGGGATGAATTAGAGTTATGAGAGGCTAGATAGAGATAGAGTAGGTGGGATGTACAGGAAAGTAGTAATTTTTTAAAAGGAAACCTAACTGGTGTAGTGGCCTAGATTTTACTGAGAAATGTTTTATTGCCTGTCCACTGATGGCAGGTGCTAGATATTAGAGACACAAGAAAAGAACCAGACACTCATTGGAAAGCAGAGAGAAGTCAAAAAAATATTCTAAAATTTCAAGTCAAAGTATTCATGGGAATGGTGCTATTAACAGGAATATTCAGGTCAAAAGAAAGCTGGTTTGGTAGTTCAGAGGGAGATGAATTCCTTTGTCGCTCTGCTAATTCTGCAATGATGGAGCCATTGGGCATGTAGACATGTATTTTCAAGGATGTGCAGAACTCAAGAAAAAAGATCTAATACTATGAAGTTGGGTAAAGATCCTTTGGAAAGAGATTATAGACAGTAAAAAGTGACGAATGGAGTTTAGGGAGAGAGCAAGGTAAGAGGTCCTGTTTGAGTGAAACATAGAAACAACCAGAACGAATGAATGAGTCTGGGGTAGAAGCATCATTGGAGGCCAAAGGGGTGGGTGTGGTGGGCTCAAGATGGAGGTGGTCAACTGTGTCAAGTTCTTATACAAGATCAGGGAAATGGCAAATAATTTTAAATAACATTCAAAGTTCAAAACGTTTAAAGATACAATGTAGGCAGAATCAGGTCTCTGTAAGGAAATGCAGGAAAGGTAGATTTCACTCATGATGTAGAACTTTCTCAGAAGGACAGCCTACACAAACGGCATGGGCTACCACTGGAGCAGTGAGCTTCCTGGGCCTGCAAGCGACGCTTCCTCCGTCGAGGTCGTTCAGACACAGTGGGCTGAGGGTTCCTTCTAAGCAGACACTGTATGTTCTGCAGCAGCTGTCAGACTCGTGACTACTATGTTTTAGATTATTTTGAAGTGGGAAGCAAGGGAAAATGGAGGGTTTTCTGATACCTTTTCTAATTATTTGAAGAAGTAAGGACCTCAGAAAGACATCCCTCGTGTAATTTCCAGGTATTTCAGTCACTAGTATTATAAGCAAACTAACTTGATTCCATACACTAGAACTTAGAGAGTATATTGTTGGATGGTGGCTTTTACTATGTGAAGGTTGAATTTAAATATTTTTGATAAGGTAGCAAAGGAAGGAGTACTAGCATACATACACATAAGTGTGTGTACAATTTAAATATATAGTCCTTTGTATTATTTTTGAAGAATTAATTGCTGTGATCTCAAATAGTACTCATGATCTGTTTGCCCAGCCTACTTCCTAGCATGGGACACACTTTAGAAAAGTTTGAGTTTTAATTATTAGACCTTGATTCTAATATGCAGCTAGGTTATATGCAAAGATTTGATAGAAACAGTGGTCTGATACACAGAGACAGTCTCACCTTTACCAGTTAAAGTCTACTTATAGAGACATTAGTAACAGAGCAGACTGTCATTGTGTTAAAATCGTAGAATAAAGATGGATGATTTTATTTTTAACTCTCTAGATATAGTCACCGTTCACATACCCTTTCACACAGATGTAGTCACTGTTCACATACCCTTTCACATAGGTGAATTATGAGTTGTGTACCTTATAGATAAATGACAAAGCAGTGCTATTTCTTTCAGTTACTATACTGGGAATACCTTTTCATATCAATAGCTACATCATTTTTGTTGCTGCATATATTGAGCATAGAATAGTTTATTTAGTTCATTTCCAATTTTTTATTATCATATAAATGCTTGAGTGAACAACATTGTATACGTACTTTGCACAATTGTTCAGTAGTTTTAATAGAATAAATGTATGGAAATGGGATTGTTGAGTCAAAAGATAAAACATTTTTAGGGCCTTTACCTGGTAGCACAAAAATCACCTTCCAGGAAGTTCATACCAATTTTTTTCTGCCAGGAGCTACTTATGAAAGTTACTCTTCCCCAACCATAAGAATCCTGATTACTGTCCTTCTTTAACATCTTTTCCAATTTGATCATCAGAAAGTCTCATTGTTTTTATTTGTATTTCATTCATTATCAGTGAACTTTAATATGTTTGTTTATTTTGTAATTTAAAAGTTGTTTTTTAGCCCACTTTTCTATTGGGTTGTTTCTTTTCTCTCCATCTTACTTTTACTGATTTCTATTTATCATGTTAAACTTTCACATTTCATCAATTTTCTTTTTTAAGTTAAATTTATTGGGGTGATATAGGTTAATAAAATCATATAGATTTTTGGTGTACAATTCTACAATACATCATCTGTGCATTGTATTGTGTGTTTACCACCCCAATCATCAATTCTATTTTTATTTTTCCCCCACATAGAACTTTTTATATTTTTATATATTCAAACCTCTCAATATTTTTTTTCTCATAGCTTTGGCCTTTTTTATGTCTTCCCACCGAGAGAGTATATCAATATTGGCTTTTGTTTCCTTAAACATTATTGTTCCAATTATTTACACCTATACTTTATCTGGAATTGAATTTTGATTGCATGTAAGGTAGGGATTTTTCTATTTCCCCCCCAAATTATTACCCAGCTTTCTTAATTCAGTATTATGCCATGCTTTCCCAATAATTTAAAATTCAATATTTTTCACACGCTAAATTTTTATATTTGGCTTTTTGGACTTTCCAAGAGATTCCTTTTATGCATTAGTCTTTTGTAGAATGTCTGCAGGGCCTGCTTCTAGCTTATGTAGTTTACAATACAGAACAACAACAACAACAAAAGTAAAGCAATACCTCAGAAGAAATGTTAACTCTTGTTAGGGGTTTGCACAGCAGAAGGAGGAAATTTTAAGTCAGTGAGGAGAATCAGAAGAACTTGTATTTGAATTCTGAAGCTGGGTAGCCCCCATGTCAGAAGTTATTTTCTGAAGTCTGCTATCCTCAGCTATATTTTGGTGTGCGAATTACAAAGTGTCGTGTTCACAAAACTCTCTCTGCTGATTACCTGTAGATCTCTCTGAGGAGCTATTTGAATAAGCATTATGGTGGTTATTCTGCTGTTTGTCATGCCTTCTTCATATTTATTTCCAAAGTCTGGGACATCTTTTTTTAAACATCTGAGAAGGTTTCATCCAAAATTTAATCATTGGAGACGTAAGATACTTTGAAGAAACTCTGGGAACCCCAATACCGTGTGTATTAGCTTACACGTAGTGCTCTGGGTGAAAGTCTTCTGGGTACTGTTCAGGAAAAGGCAGGTGGAAGCAGCTCCTGTTTACAGGCGGGAGAATGTGTGAGTCTTCTTGGCTGTGTGGGTGACAGAAGTGGCACTTATTGTTAAGGAGCCTGAGGAGAGAACTGTGACTAGAGACTTTGGGTATGGTCTCTATAGGTATCTAAGAGACTGACTAACACTCCAGAAGATGGGGGGAAGGCTGTGACTTCCCACTCCTTTTCTTTGACACACATCTAAGCCTTGTTCCTGAAATATTCCTCAGGTGCTCCCTCTCGGCCACCTGCTCAGGGGTGCATACCCCATTACATATTAATGTTTATTTTTTTAGTTTTAACCTTTGAGTTTATACTTTGCCAGCCTTCTATCTTTGAGTCCCAAGGCAGGGTGTCTTAGAAATCAGGCCAACTTTTTCATATAAATCTTTTTGTAGCCTCCCTCCTTCTTTTCAGCATTGCTTAGCCTCCATTCCCTTTGCCAGCCCTGGGCAGGAATGTATGCCTCAACCTTCCCCTGGCCTTTGCCCCAGACCCCAGATTTTCTTAGGTTCCTTAAAGTTCTCACTCTTCCACTTTTCTTTCCCCTAATGACAGAATTGTTTGGTGCTATGGCACATAAATGCTATAATATTTTAATAGAGTAACACTGTAGTAAAGTTTTAGCTAATGACAGGGAGTTCAGACACAGGTAGGTTTATTGCTGGAAGCATTCTGGGCAGTCTAACCTTACCTGATCTGGATAGAAAACCCTGCTTGCCCTGAACTTGCTTCCTTTATTTCTAGGAAAGAGTGGGCAAGAGGGTGGTTAGCTCTTTACATTTTTTTCTTTAAATACATACATACATACATACATACATACATACATACATACATATATCTCATTGCTTTCAGAGAGAGGAAGAAAGAGAGAGAAACATCAATGATGGGAGAGTCATTGATCGGCTGCCTCCTGCACGCCCCCAACTGGGGATCGAGCCCGCAACCCGGGCATGTGCCCTGACCAGGAATCAAACAGGGATCTCCTGGATCCTAGGTTGATGCTCAACTGCTGAGCTACACTGACAGGGCAGCTTTTTACATTTTGTGAACTGTTTCACCAGTGGATATGTTTGTATTTTATTCTACTTAAGTATTCTTAGTTTTTTCCTTATTTTAAGTCTGGCCTTAACATGCTTCTAAGGAAATAGCCTATCTATTCACCAGGAAAAATTGAAGCCAGCACGTTAAAATGTGCCTGGAATAACTGAATCAAAGGGCTGTAGAAAGCTTTAAGTTCTAAGTAGGGATTTTAGCCATTTGAAAACAAGATTTGAAGTAAGTTCAGCAGGTGTCTAAGAATACATTTAATAGTATATCTACATATATATATTTTGAAGTTCTGATTAAAAGGCTTTTTCTGTTTTCCTTTTTGTCCCAAATGCCAGTAGTAAAACCAAGGAAACTTTTTCTGGAATTCTTGAGCCTTTTTATTTTGGAAGATGCTGATTTAGTATAGAATTGGCTCTTAAGTAAATCTTCCAATAGTTGTCATCTGAATGAAGAAAATGACCATTGATATCTGTGCAAAAACGTTCTTCTTCTGTCTACGGAACTTTTCAAGAACGCCTTTAGATTTATACTGTGCTCGTATGGGAGAGTCGCTGAGGTGGCATCCCTTTCCAACCTGAGTTGTGACTTCATCAGAAACTGATATACGACATAACTACATTGCTTCTCTCCCCCAGGTGTGGTTTCAGAACTGCAGAGCGCGCCACAAGAAGCACGTCAGTCCCAACCACTCCTCCTCTGCCCCGGTCACATCGGTCCCGCCCTCCAGGCTGTCCCCTCCCATGCTGGAAGAAATGGCTTATTCCGCCTACGTGCCCCAAGATGGGACAATGCTAACCGCGCTGCATAGTTACATGGATGGTAGGTATCCGAACATTTGACAGCTGTCTCTCAAACAGTCACTAGCTGACAACTTCTAATATTAGATTACTGATGACATTCACATTTTGAAATATTACCTCAGTCATGGTTGAAAAATATTGTGGGGGGCGGCGGGCACAGAGGGGACACAACTACCCCAACATTCTTATTCCTGTGCCTGTATTTTAAGGGACAAGTTTAACACTCACCCTACAGCTAAAATGCCAATATGGATAATGGCTCTTAGTGCTTGATTTCTTCTTAGGGAAGAATTTTTTGTTTGGTTTTTTCACCTGATAAATATTTAAATAATTTATTTTCCTATGGTCAGAGAAGGTATTCACACTCAGATTTTTAGATTGGAGTTTACTTAGTTTTGTTAAAGAAACTTTTTTATTGAAATAAAACATACTTGTAGAAAAGCGCACGCATAGTAACTACACAACCTGATAAATTCATAAAATGGGCATATCCATGTAAATACTACCCAGACGACGTAGTGGGACATAATTAATACCCCCAAAGCCTCTCTTATGTCCCCTCCCGATCAGATGCTTTTCCTCCAAAGCAGCATTGCCTTGACTTCTAACATCATGTTTTCGTTTTGCCCTTTCATGAGCTTTATATAAATCGAACCATACAGAATGTATTCTTGTGTGTCGCACTTCTTTCAACTCTGCTGTTTATGAGATTTATCTGTATTGTTGCGAGAACCAGTGATTTGTTTGGTTTCATTGTTACGTGTGATTCTACGGTAGGAACATACCACAGTTCATCCGCTCTATGGTTGGTAGACGTTTGTCCTGTTTCCACTTTGGGCTTTTCTGAATATGCTGCTGTGGACCTATTGCACATGCCTCTTGGTGCACGTTAATTCACACTTGTATTTGGTATGTACCTGGGGATGGAACATAGGGTCGTAAGCTACACATATATTCAAATTTAGTTGATTCTGCCTAACAGTTTCCCATAGTGGCTGAAGCAGTTTGTATTTGGGCCAGTAGCGTATGAGAGAGTTCAAGGTGCTCCACACCCTCGCTGATCCTTGGTATGGTCTGACTTCTTCATGTTAGCCCGTTTGGCGGTTGTCTAGTGCTATCTCTGTATTTTAATTTGCTCTTCCCTCAGTGACTGATGAGATTGAGCATTTTTTCCATTGGGCATCTGTATTTCTTTTTCTGTGAAGAGCCTGTTTATATCCTTTGCCTGTTGATCTATCGGCTTGTCTTTTTTCTTCTGGATTTGCTTTCGTTCCTGCCATATTCTGCATACAAAGGTGTGGTGGTTTTTGATGGTGATATGTGTTGCAAATACCTCTTCCTGTTCAGTGGCTTGCCTTTTTCTACTCTGTTAAGGGTATGCTCTGTTGAGCACCAGTTCCTAATTTTAATGTAGTTCATTTCGTCATTTTTTTTCCTTCATGGGGAGTGCTTGCTCCTTTTGTGACTGGTTCAAGAACTTGTTCTTACCCAACGATAATGATGGTACGCCTCCAACATTATCTTCTAGAAACTTCGTCTTTGACATTTAGATTTACAGTTCATCTGGAATTGAATTTTGTATGTGGTGTGAGATAGGGAGCAAAGCTTATTGTAATATTGATGAAAATAACTAATTTCCCAGCTGCTTCATAGCACCACGTTGATATAAATCAAGGGTCCATGTAATATATGTGTCAGTTCTACTGGTGTATTTATTTTTATATTCATACCAAATTGCTTTAATTGTGCTAGACCTATAATTCTTGATATCCAGTAGCACAAGTCTTCCTAATTCATTGTTATTCAAGTTTGTGTTCCATGTTCTTGACCCTTTGCATTTCCACAAATTTTACTAGCTTATCAATTTCTACCCCCAAAAAAGGAAAACAATGGAGATTTTGATACAGTCCATTGTAGGAAACAACCATCTTGGTTATATTGTCTTTCACATCATGAACTTAGCCTGTCCATTTATTTAGGTCATCTTCAAATGCTCTCTTTACCTTTACTGTTTAATAATCTAGTACATCTTTTGTTAGGTTTATTCATAAGTATTTGTTTTGATGAAGTTGTAACTGATATTTCCTCTGCGTATGGAAATCTAGGCTGATAGCTGCCTTATTTCAGCAGTTTGATGATATGATAACATTGTTTTCTGGTGTCCATTGTTTCTGTTGTTTAGAATATGGATAATTAACCTGATACCACTTATTGCTGAAGTCAGCTGTTGGTCTTATTCTCACTTCTTTGAAAGTAAATGTCTTTTTTCCTCAGCGTTTCTCTGTGTGTTTGGTTTTCACTTTTATTATAACATGCCTAGATATGCTTCTCAAATATGGAGTCTGAGGCCTTTCATTATGAAAAAGTCTCAGCTGTTGTCTCCTAAAATATTGTTCCTGCCCTTATGAAAAAAATTTATATTTTCCAGACTTTTTGACCTTTCAGGCTTCAGTCTAGATATTTCCTTCTAACCTATCTTCCAGTCCACTAATTCACTCTCTATCTCTCATATGATGTAAAACTCATCCATTGCATTCTTAATTTTAGTTACTATAACTTCAGTTTTAGAATTTCCGTTTCATTCTTTTATCCAATTTCCACTTCTATGCTGAAATAATCTATCTTCTCATTTTGTTCCTTACCAGAAGTATTGTTATATTAATTTATAGTTATAAAAAAATGTACATGTCTGATAACTCCAATATCTGGATTTTTGTGGGTCTGTTCTATTGTTTTTGTTTTTTCCTCTTTGTTTTCAGCCAAGCTATGTTGTCTTATTTGCCTTGCAATTTTTTTTATTGAACTTCAGATGTTGGGTATGAAAAACTAGAAATAACTTGAGGCTCTAGCTAATATCTTCCACCAGAGAGGATTTAGTTTTGCCTTTGGCAGGGAGTTAGGCTAGGGGAAGATCAACTTAATCCAATCAAGCTTCAGTCCTCAGGAGGGGTGGTGTATTTCTGGGTCACCACAACTTGGATTTAGCCTGTTGAGATCCCAAACAAAGCCTGTGTTTTGTTTTGTTTCTGCTGTTTTTAAGGAGGGCTTCTCTTCAGTGGTCCCTGATCTTTCATATTTGTTTTCCACCACCCAGCCTAAGTCTAATTCCTGAATACTCTGCTAAACTTCTCAGCCTTTCAGACATTTATTTTAAAATTGTCACTAACTTGGGCGGAAAAGTAGCCTCATTTTATTCCTCTCCTCTTCTGGGACTTGACTGCCTTGGTCTCTTTCATAAGCCTTCAGACACATTTTAAAAAAATTAATCTAGCTTTCCCAGTTGCTTTCAGAGGGAGGTTGTGTTTAAAACAACATAGCTCTTGCTGAGAGTGGAATCTTCATTTTAAGTTTCGGCTAAATAAAAAAATCAGAGCCTGTATCATTGTAATCATTTACTTGCACTCGCATTAAAATTGGGTGTGTTCACATGAAAGACTGTTGTGTTGCCTGAGTCAAGTGTGTTCTGATGTATATTTAGGGAAGAGGCAGTTAAACATTCATTAATGAGAGTTTGGGGGGTCATCCTGTACACAGACACCTTCACATGAAAGCTAGAGACATCTCTGCAGACAAGCTCATGTGTCTCTCTAGCTGCTGGGTAAAGTGCAGTGAATGGGGTATGGATGGAGGACATTAAAGTGGCAAAAGGTTGTGGCTCCAAATAAAGATCTGGGGGTGAACCATTCCTAGATTCTCACTTAATAATATACTCACCATGCTGAATAAGTTAATGCTTCTGCTGGGGTTAGTGGAATGAGTGTGGCTTGGTGCCCTTGGCTACAATGAGTAATGAAAGCACATTGATTTGGATTGTTTTTGTTTGTTTTTAAATCAGTTTTATTCCCCCTACAAAACTGATCCACAAATTTCTTTCTATTTTGTAGCTCATTCGCCAACAACTCTTGGACTCCAGCCCTTGTTACCCCATTCAATGACACAACTGCCAATAAGTCATACCTAGTTTCTTTTTTCAGGGATAGAAATGATTAAGGATATAAACTTGTCATTTATTATGTATAAAATACCATTGAAAAGATTAATGTTAATTTTTTATTTAACACCCAAAGCATTTCCAACATCACTTTGCTGCCCAGGTATGTATCTACAGTTGGCCTGCAAGACACTTTCATTGTTTTTTCTTTTCTTTTTTTTTGGTAAAACTTATGTTTACAAGAAGAAAACAAATCAAAACTTTTTTTTTTTTTTGTATTGTCTGGAAATAGTTCACTCTAGTGTGTATCTGTTAATTTATTTGTCATCAAAAGAGCACTTTGCCTAAAAGAAAGGACTGACAACTGTGCAAAATGTTTACAATCCTTTGTGAAATTGTAGTTTATCATTAGTTCGTATCTGTAAGTTATTGTTATAAATATTACCTGTATTTTTTTTTGTTACATACAACTTTATACTTTGAGGCTTGTATCTGTGAATTTGCAACTGAGATTTATTTTGCCACCGTTTTCTGAATGAACTGAATAAAGCTTCTGTTGTAGCATGCCATGCAGACACATTCTTGTGTTTGTGGTTGATGAATTATGGCTGTAAATAACACTATAGTTTAATGAGCCCACCATTCTAAGTTTATTAAACATTTTCCATTATTGTGAAAGTCCCAACCAATTTGTTCTTTGTGTGTGTGTTTTCCACAGTAAGTTGACTTTAATGTCTTTCAGATATAACAACACGTACTTTAAAAGTTCATTTTGTTTTGAGCTGTGTTGTGAGTATATTTTAATAGGAAACTTATTTGTTGATGGTTGCACTTACTCAACAAAAGAACACATGAAAACATCTAATTTGGCAAATCATCTCTTTTGGACTCGCTAATAAAATTAGTGTGAAAGAAAAGGCAGAGAGCTTTTCAAAACGACCTTTTGGGATATCCCAAGTCAGAAATGAGAAATGGGCCATAAGAATGTTTTCCTTCAGGGGTAAAGAAGGACACTTAGAAGTCTGGAGTTTCTGAACAGCGTTTCTGGAGCAGAGACTAGTTTTTCTCTCGGTGAACACTCTTTAGGGATTGTGATTTTGAGAGCTGAAATCTGAACTTCAGGACTTTATCCTAAGTAGCAGTGGACTCTTGTCTCGGAATTACAAAAGTAAGTAGTGCCACCTTCACTCATTTTTGGATTTAAAGAACTTAATCAGTATCCACTTCCTGCCTTTCATAGACCAGCCAGGACAAATCAAAAGGTAATGAGAAAAAAATCTTAAGAATCTTAAGTTTTTAAGTCTTTGTTTAACTTAGCAGATTTACATCTGGCTGAGGACTGGAAGTAATAGCGGACTATTTGTAATTCTATTCTGGTGATCATAAACGCAACCAGAAAGCAATCATGTGGAGGTAAGTAACTTACTATCTGCCTCAAACCAGAGCAACAAGACTACATTTCACTAAGGTAAAAAGGAAGAAAAAAGTGTTGGGTGTTTTTTTAAACCTGCTACCCCAGTTAGAATCCATTTGGCCAGAAACAAAGAGCATAGTCAATAGTCACTGTACCTAATCTTGTGGAATTGAAGCTAATCTCCTGGGGCTTTAGCCTACCTGTCCCGGGCAGGGGCGGTGAGGTCAGCTCTACCTTTACCAGATGTCGAGGAAAGCGCTTGTCGTCCAGCCAGGCCCTGCCATCAGCGGCTTACAGCGCTTCCCAGCTGGATCTAATCGGCGTCCTTTAGCTCAGGAGGTGCTTGATTGGGAGTGTTCCTTCGCCTCTCTCTTTTGTCTTTTTCTTGTGCTCACCACCCTCTGACTGTTCAGAGAGTTTTTACAAACCACATCACTACCCTTTTTAGTTCCAAAGATGAATGCCCGAAGTTGAGATAAATCTTCCATAGCAGGGAGGTTCAAAGTTGTCAAAATGAATGAGGTTTATTTATCCTGCATCTAAAGTAGTTCATATTAATAATGAAATGAGGTAGATATGAAAGTACTAAAAAAAATTATATGTGATGCAAACATATGGCTATGTTTTCATTCCTATTGGTGGAAGTCAGAGGTCCTAATTTTATAACTTTTAATTAGGAAAGAATTGAAGTATTTCCATATTAGTAATACTCAATGTAAGCATGCAGGCAACTATTTATTTGCTTAAAGTTGGGGGTGATCAATTTTTGTGAGGACTGAAGGTAGACTTCTGTTGGACTAGCAAAGACCAACAAGTAACAAGTAGTTATCTCTTAGGCATTCAGAGTCATGAACTGAAAGAGGGTAAAAATAACTACTTTGCTCTGCAAATCAATTGAATCACCAATTATTGAAACCAGAGTTACATTAAGTCAATACCTTTGAGTCTTGTTAGTAGGTGGTATTAACATTTAGTGGTAATTTTATATTATGCAAATGTTATTCTCAAAAGTCCATATTACTTTTTTAAATGATAACTACATCTCTTTTGAGTGTCTCATAATAAACACTGTTAGAATCATAGTTCATGCTTTTAAAAATTGTTAAAAGCATTTGAAAGCCAATAGCTGTAGTATTTCTTGACTTGGTAAATTATATGTGTAAGTACTCTAGTAGCATTATGAGACTAGATGGGATCTGAGGACTTCGTTAGGGCATGGAGGCTTTTACCTGTTAGTTCAAGAAATGCTTCTGTTCTGGCTGGTGTGGCTCAGTTGGTTGCACCAAAAGGTTGCCAGTTCGATTCCCAGTCAGGGCACATGCCCAGGTTGCAGGCTCCACCCCCAGTAGGGGGCGTGCAGGAAGAAGCTGATTCATGTTTTGCTCTCACATTGATGTTTCTCTCTCTCCCCTTCCCTTCCTCTCTCTCTAAAAATCAATAGAAAATCTTTTTTTAAAAAGAAAAGAAATGCTTCTGTTATTTAGAACAGGAGTCATTTGAATTGCTGTTCACTATGTACCAGGAGTATATTAGCTCAGGAAAAACTCTCAGTGACCCCCCACCCCAGCAGATAAAGGAACTGAAATTACCACTATTTGATTTTTGCTTTTTTGAACTGTAACTAAATTTTTGGAAAGAGAAATAGATTTGAATTCAAAACAAGTTCAAGTATGCAAAGGTCTAGGAAACATCTGCTTGAATTCAATAGCATAGTAAATACTATTTTATATTCTGCATTTCCCTTTTAATATAATAAACATTTTTTCAAGTCAAATATTCATCTACAACATCATTTTAATTGATATATAGCACTACATTGCTGGGATGAAACAATTTATTAGACATGCAGGTTGTTTCTAATTTTTCATTATAACACAATTAACACTGTGAGCACTTTCAGTATGCCCTCTCTGAGCGCCTTACATGCATTCGTTAAATATTCACAGCCACCTCGTGAAACAGGTTCTATTATGATCCTCATTATTTTACAAACATGGACATTAAAAAGTAGTATGTCCAGTATCTCAATGAGAAGCGACAAAGCCTAGATTTGAATCTCACAGCTCAGTGGCTCCAAATACCACATTCTTACCCTCTGTACTTTAAGCACTCTCTATTTTAAGTAACACTACGGTGAGCATCTTCATAGCTACCTTTTCATTCACATCCTGTTTCCCATGTGCAAATTCTCAGAAGTGGAACGGATGTGCACGCATAGTTTTAAGATTCTGAAAGTCATGAACTGCCCCCAGGGTGCTGCACTGATTACATCTCCACCGGCAGTGTCTGAGGTGTTTCCCAGAGCACTTGTCTATCCTGCCTACCAGTGGAATTAATAGTATCTTAATTGTTTTTCCAATTTGATGGTCAAAAGGTAATCTTTAAAGCCTGATATTTCATTTATTACTTGATATGAAATTTTACATTTCATAAAAATAGTTTCTTGTAAAAGGGGTAAAGAAACAAGCTGCCACTTTTGTGATCTCATTCTGCATACATGGCTCAGTGAACATTCTTTAGGATTTGATATCATTCACTTTACATCAGTTATTTCACTTGTGTGTGCGGCACTCTTTGCACCATCATATTTTATTAGCTCTGTTGATGGTTATGCTGGTACCTTTATTTGCATGGCCCTTCACACATTTCAAACACATTTCTGTACATCATCATGTCCCCATTCAACGTATTGAGGAAACACCCTCTCCCTTTCTAAATTGCGTCAACATGTACAGTACTTACCAAGAATCGAACAAGGATCTGTACTTGGTGGGGGCTGAGAGCAGAGTTTAGCTGTGGATGGTGAATGTGTGTGGGTAGGGAGATATCACAAAAAGAAAGCAAGCTGTTAAGAAATAAGAGACGAGGCCCTGGTTGACAGCAGGTTAGAGCATGGTCCCGATACTCCAAGGTTGCAGGTTTGATCTCTGATCAGGACACATACAAGAAGCAACTAGTGAATTCATAAATAAGTGGATCAGCAAATCCATGTCTCTCTCAAATCAATGAATTTTAAAACTTAATAAATAAAAAAGAAATTTAAAAAAAGAGAAGAGATCGTGAGTCCTGGAACCAGCTTCTGTGCATTGCATGCCACAGTATAATGTGGTAAACACTCTGATGATTGCATGAGGTTGATAGGAAACTAATCAGAATAATGCTCACCATTGAGCACCCTAGGATAACTTCAAATTCCAAACGAGCTCTTCTTAAATTTTCAAAATATTCTTCCTTCCTTCCGCAAATATCTTTTTTTTTAAACTATATCTTTTATTGATTTCAGAGAGGAAGGGAGAGGGAGAGGGAGAGAGAAAAACATCAATGATGAGAGAGTCATTGATTGGCTGCCTCCTGCACATCCCCTGCTGGGGATGGAGCCCCCAACCCAGGCATGTGCCAGCAAGTGTCTTTTATATACCTGTGGCATTTTATTTAGCATGGGATTCCGGACACCTGGATTTTAGCACACTCTCTGACACCAATGAACTGTACAACAAGGACGCTTAGCCTCCCCAAATGCCAGCTTTCTTAACATTAAAAGCAACAATTTTATGAAGCTAAAATGAGATGATGGAAGGAAAAGACATGGTAAAAACACCATCTATTTATTTAGGAGGATAGTGACAGGAGATCAGGCAAGCTGAGGTTGGGCTGTTGGAGCACCAGAGGTCTGGCAAGCACTGCTCTGCCCCAGGCAGCCCGGGGAGGACAGTGCTTTACCTATTTCTAGAAATAAAGTCAGAGGTTAGAGCGTCTATACTGGTAATGAGTTCCATGTACTCAAATGAAATTCTTTTCTTATCCCAACCTCAAAAAAAAATAAGGGAGGGAGGGAGGGAGGGAGGGAGGAAGGAAGGAAGGAAGGAAGGAAGGAAGGAAGGAAGGAAGGAAGGAAGGAAGGAAGGGGAGGAGAGAGAGAGAGAGAGAGAGAGAGAGAGAGAGAGAGAGAGAGAGGGAGAAAGAAAGAAAGAAAGAAAGAAAGAAAGAAAGAAAGAAAGAAAGAAAGAAAGAAAGAAAGAAAGAAAGAAAGAAAGAAAGAAAGAAAGAAAGAAAGAAAAGAAGGAAGGAAGGAAGGAAGGAAGGAAGGAAGGAAGGAAGGAAGGAAGGAAGGAAGGAAGGAAGGAAAGAAAGAAGGAAAGAAAGAAGGAAAGAAAGAAGGAAAGAAAGAAGGAAAGAAAGAAAGGAAAGAAAGAAAATAAAAGAAAAAAACACCATACTTGCTGTCTACCTAAACTCCCTTCCAGATCTTAAAGACTTTTTTAGGCAAGTGGATGTGTCATCTGTAATTTGGGTATAGAAATCTCTCTATAATTTAGCTTGCAAAGGTAATTCGAATGTTTGCAAAAACACTTTTTAAGTCCAAAGGTATTATGAAACTATATTTGAAAAAGGAAACCATTTATAAATTTAATTTCAAAATATTTACTTCCCAGAATCAGACTGAAGCCTCTGGAGAACCAATGCTCATTATTAGCTCATTTCTTTCAGATGCACCGCGATGAGCCTGCTACTTCGCCAGTGTGGTTCTGAACCACACAATTTCATCTTTGGTGGAAACTCCTCCAAGCAAGACCGTGTGCAGTTCTAGTTTATTATTCGTCTTTCAGAGTATTGCCTGATATAGTTCATGACAACGGTTAAAACACATCTTAGGAGTCTTGGTGGGTAAAGCTAGCTCCTCAGCAGGGCCTGGATCTTGCAGTAGATCAGTAATAGAAGGGAGGTGGGAGAGGGATCAGGAAAATTCTAACAGAGACACAGTCCTACCCTCTGACAGGCTTGCACTTGTGTTAGGATAGAAGAGAGCGCTGAAAGTGGACGCCGCCAAAGTCTGCAGGGAACTCAGGATTCTGAGGAGTGCTCTGAGTTCACACAGGGTCAGAGACAAGGTGCCAGGCACCAAGGAGGGCAGAGTGGAGGTGCTGCTGAGCTGGCTCAGGAGCAAGCAGGTCAAAGGCGGAGCTGCCGCTTCTAGTGTCAGTTGCCTGCTGGGCACTACTCTCAGAGCAGACTTCTGGCCTCTGTGAAGCATGACTTAGCTCTGATCTGTCAGAGGCACGTGTGGAAACTGTGTGGCCCCACCCAGGGCTACAGAAGCCAAGTTACAGACAAAACCAAGACAAGGAGAAGCATTGCAAAGACTTCGAATTCATATATTCTGATGTCCTGCTTTGCCACACCCCACTGGGGTGACTGTGGGCAAACTATTGAACTCTCCTTGCGCCTCAGTTTTCCCAGACACAAAACGGGATAGTAATAGCATCGTTCTCAAATGGTTACTGTGAAGATGCAATAAGATAATGCCTATAAAGTGCTTAGTGAGCTGTCTGGTGTGCAGTAAAGCCTGAATATTATCAATTATTCTTTGGAAAACTAACGCTTACCAGCAGAGGGGAAAATGCCACTGGTTTTCACGTAGACTTCCTTCTCCCTCATCTCTCTTTTCCCGGCTAATTACTACTAATCTTCTAGGACCCACCTCAGGCATCACCTCCTCCAGGAAGCCTTCCCTGTCCCCCACTTCTCATCCCATTCCGTGTGGCTCAGTTGCTGCCTTTGTGTTCCAATCACTTCCTCAAAGGCTATCTCTCTTATTTTATTATAACTATTCTTTCTCAAGATTGTCTCAAGACTAGACTTTGAGAAACATCAGAATAAGGACCGTCCATCTGAGGGTGTCTGGACAACAGCAGAGGGCACTGACAGAGCAGGCTCTACCACGGGCAGCTACACCGTGCCAGCCCGAGCCAGGCCCCTGGGGGCAGCTCCCCCGCTGGCTCCTCAGCCCGGGCTACCCCATGGCCATGGAGGGTCTCCGGCTCCCATGGACCTGTTTCTTGTTCTCTTCAACTAAGCAAAACAGACAGTTGGGCCATTATCGAGTAATTCAGGCAAGAGAGGCAGCCAAGGCACATGTTTTTATCTGAGTTACCCAAATTGGCTGACTCCCCAGCCTGCAGTTATTGGGTAATTGCTCAATCTTCCACTTGGCTTTTACTGTGAAAATGTGGTCGCAGAGTCTTTTCTGTTGAGCGGCTCCTCCCATCATCCACCTAATACAGCTTAAAACATAAAATCTACCTTTCACCATGTCCATGGTAGCTGATCCGGGCTGTCAACTGACCTCGCTCCGTTAGTATTCCATGTGGGCCGAAATGTTTCGACGGGGTCATTGGCAATTGTTTTCTCTGTTCTTTATCTGTGTTCTGAATATTCTCCTATCAACTCATCTTGTTTTTGGTATGAGAGGAGAAGAGGCCAAGGACACACAGGATACACACGTGTGCGTGCACACACACCCACACCCACACCCACACACACACACACACACACACACACACACTTCAGTCATAAGTTTTACATGCTGCAAACTTTCTATACTTTGGCCTCAGGTTCAGGAAATCCCTTTCTCAGTAACCTGTCGCCATGGCTCGTTGTAATTAGGGAAAGATCACAGGGTTGAGCCTCAGAGAGTAAGAGCCTTGTTCCAACCCCAGTCCTGTCCAGCCTTACTACCTGTGTGACCCAGGGCATATCACTTGCCAATTCATTACATGCTGTTTGTTTTACTCTCGAAATATCTCGAGAATCCTCCTACCTCCCCACATCTTTACCACTAAAGCCTTGTGGGGGCCACCCTCACTCCTCTGGACTATTAAAATAGCTACAAAGCTATTTTCCTGGCTTCTATCCCTTCTCTCCTAAAATACATACACAGCTCTCTTGAAAACCTAGGATAGCACTTCTCTGCTCAAAACTCTCCAGTGGCTTCTCTTCACATTCAGAAGAAAATCCAACATCCTTCATGGCCTTGAAGAGCACACTTTTCATCAGGTGGCCACCCCACCCCAACCCCACCCCATTACGTTTGACCTCGTTTCCTGCCCTTGCCCCAGCTCACTCATTTACTTGCTTCCCACCACACTGGCCTCGGGGTGTGCAGGAGAGTAGGCGAGAGAAAATAGCACACAGAGATTTAGAACAAGACTCCTGGAGGCTGCCACTTTCTATGTGACCCTGGGAAAGTTGCTTAATCTCAGGGAGCCTGTTTTCTATAAGTGAGTATGCCACTACCTACATTGCAGGGTTACCATAAGGATTAAATGAGATCAGAAACATAAAGCAGTTAGCCCAGGATCTGGAATACTGTTGGCCCCAAATCAAGAAGTGGTGGCTACTGGAGTGAGGGGAGAGGGAAGGAGGAGGTGAAGGGAGCAGGTGGTTTGAAGTGAGAAAGCAGCGTTGGAGAGTGCCCCAAAACACTAAAACACAGCAACACTCTCCCTCACAACCAGGTCTTCATTTCAAGCCCAATTTCTGCTGAAGTGCAGCCCAAGCCTTTTCTTTTGATGTTCTTAGCAGAAATATTTGTACTCCTAGCTATCTCTTAGCCATCTCAGTGCACCGTTAATCTCCCCTGCACAGCCGCCCTCCCAGCCCGCAGCCCTACCGCTCTGGTCTAAAGCAGGCCAGTCCCTGGAAGAATGTATTCCTCCGAAGCCTGATTGATCTTGATTGCCTCTCGTGGCCCTTCTCCAAGTTCTCCATATCACTGCTCAGCTGTGAGTTGCATTTAATAAAGGCTCCACTAATACTGAGGGGGAGCTCTCAGCCTTTGCCAGTGAAATTGGCTCACTTATTTTTCAGGCTTCACAGTGCTTCCCTGGTTTCACTGTTAAATGAACACTGGTAGCCCGAAGGCCCTGCCAACTCCATTGTTTGTTTTTTGAGTAGATACCCCGGGGCTACACTTCTCCATTGCCAAGGAAGTGGCCAGTGTTTGCCTTTTAGGCGCTCACCTTTGTACTAACGAGCCCACACTAGCCCAGGTCTTATGCCAGCAAAATAATTTTTTCTTTTGTTCAACGGCAAGTTCAAGACTTCAGTGCTCCTGGGTCAAGAGTTTATTTTGGACTACTGTGTCTCAAAACAAGTAGATTATAGACTAGGAATCTTCTGTAGTAGTTGGAATTTTATTAGGCTAAATGAGCAAATAATGTAAAATTGTGTTTAATAGCCCAGTGAATTGGGTAAGTACTGCCCATTGGGCCTAAATAGTAGCATGAAATTAGTCGGCCAGCAAGTCAAGGAAAAATAAAAAGATAGCTTCCCTGTGAACTTTTTATTTTATTTTTATTTTTATTTTATTTATTTACTGTTGACAGTGTTACAGACATTCCCCACTTGCCCCCCACTTTGCCCCTCTCCATCCAGTCCGCACCCTTTCCCAGCCTGTGAACTATCTTGACTGGCTTTTTAAACTTCCCCAGAATGACCAGATTGTTTAATCTGTCAGAGGCTCTCTGGGTCTCAGGACTCAGAAACTGCAGAGTGCTTTTAAATCATTGAAACATATGATCCATCTATTTCTTTACAAACCAATGACTCAAAAAAGTAATATGTTTCAACAAGCACTCCAATTTAGTGGTTCTATAATTTTAAGATACTGAAGAATCATCTGGAGACTAGGGAGATGTTAGAAATTGTGATTCCCAGAGATCCTGATTTGCCACATCTGGGACAGGGATCAGAATTCTGTCTCTTGTAAGTACCATGAAGGATTCTGCAGCAAATGGTCAGAAGTTACACTTTTGAGAAACTCTGGGACAGGAGGAGGAAATTTAAAGAGCAGTTTCACGAAGAATGGTTCCACCTCTGCCTTCACTAGGTGTTTGTCCTCACTAAGCTACTGTTCATTTATCAAGGGTCTTCTGTGAGCTGGGGGTTTAAAGTACATTGTGTTTACTCTTCACAATAATGCCACAGGGTAAGTTATCATTCCCACTTTACAGATCATACAACTGAGGTTCAGGGTAGCCAAAAAAGTTTCCTAGGAGGCTGGAATTTGAACCCAGGTCTTAGCGTGTGTTTTTTTTTTAATTGCATGTGTTATAGTGAAGGTTGAGAAAGGGTGACCAGTGGCCTGGGAGAAAACCAACCAAGACACACTCAGAGCTAAACTAGCCCTTAGTGTTCAAAATATTGCAATAAACATTTGGTTCTGTATTGTTTACACCAAAAATTATTTTTGCTGATTTTTTTTTTTAATTCTATGAAAATCTTTGAACTAGATGCTATTTGATGCTACACAGTTGCCAAAATGTGAGTCAGCCCTCTGGATGAGTGCACTTGGTACCCCACACCCACATATTTTCAAATAGTCAGACGTTTTGGCCAGTCACAGAGACACTGGCTTGAGCCTAGGTTTCTAATTTTTAGGTAGGAAATCTGAGTCACCAAGAGATGGGGCCAATTTTTATTTTTTGGAGGGAGATATATTTTCTCCACCTGGTATTCTAACCTGCATGGATGTAACCACTTCTTCCAAAAATGATAAGGGCCCAATATACGTGGTGGTGTCTGAGGTCATTGTGTGAGAATCCCTTTTCCAAATCTGCTTATAGCTGGAGATAAAGGGAGCCAGAGTTAATAGGCAAGTCCTCTGAGCCTCAAAAAAAAGTAATAATAATTTAAAAATTGCCCAAGCTGGAGCCATAACATTAATGCTTTGCTTTGCTTTTTAAATCGTGCTGTGCTTTTAAGATGGCAAAGCTTGGTGTGAGCAGGAAGACAGCTCTAGGGAAAGACTACTGTCTCTTCTTAGATTTCAATCAATGTCTTACAAGATTTCTCTTCCTTTCCCTTCTTCTCTCCTCCAAAGAAATAATGACAAGCAGGGTGGCAAAGGCCATCCTAGAGAACAAATGGCTAAGAGATCAGGAGCATGGTGAGCCTGAGCTTCGCTGATGGACCAAATTGAGTAGCTTCAACTCCTACATTGACTGTTGAGCCAACATCTTGGCAGAATGATTGGCGTTCTGCAGTAGAAACTTCAGGGATGCTTTAGTTGAACAATAGCAAGGAGATTTGTACAGCAGCTGCTTGTCTCATCCTTGGACTTTTCAACACTTCCCCCCTCTTTCATCTCTTGAAGCACAAGAATTCCTCTCTTGTAACAATACTTTAATTCCATTTTAATATCTTTATCCATCAAATAGAGTTTTACAGCCTAATTTCATATAATTTTATATGACTTTATAGCACTCAAGGACTGCATGTCACAGCTATTTGGACTGCTTCGTGGAGACATGTGGGGCCATTACATTAGTCTGGAGATCTTCAGACAGACACACTTGAATATAATTCATACATTGTTTTACCCTTATTGGCCTGGTCTAATGACCATGGCTCAAACAGATTTCAAAAGAGAATAGGGATCATTTGATTGTAGCCGCCATTGAACTTGTCCATCCGAATCCTTTTAAAGCTTCCTTCTAGCCATGGTGAAATGAGGAGAAACTGGCTGGATAGAGAAGCCTATCTCCCTGCAAGTGTAAGATTTTCCCCCAACCTCCTGTGCTTCATCATATTTTCCACAACTCAGGCTATGAAACACACCATTTCCCTTTCCAGGGTATTCTGAGGCTCAGCAGGAATTTGGTTGGGACATATTTTCCCGAGCATTTGCTTGAACTCTCTGCCTTAAATATTTTAAAATCTCTGCTCTTTGAGTCATGCTCACAGACTCCAGGCTGGGAAGAATGCTGGAACAGTTTTTAGAGATCATCTCATCCAATACCCTCATTTCACTCTCTGGATCCAAGTTTCCCTCCCTTCCAGTTTCTCCTTAGAAATGAAAACAAAAATAATCCATTTGGGCCACTCGCCTGAATCTCTGAGGAACAATCTGGGCTCTGCCAAATGACTTACTTGCCAATGGCGTCTCTATGGCACCGCTGGGCTGCTCTCAAGTCTTCATGACACTACCTGCTTATACCTTAAAATAACTCTCAGTTGGGAGCCTGAACCTCAAACTCTGACTTCTGTCATTCTATGTTCAGCTCAGTCTCTTTCTTTTGAAGAAAGAACTCCATCATTAAGACTTGATTGTGATCATGCTCAGCCTTTTCTGGGAGCCTTATGGGAGCCTCTGTTTCTCTAGGAGAACAACCAAGGTAGCGGTACTACCTGACATTTAGTGAATGCTTATTATGTGCCAGCCAGTGTGCCTAGTGCTTACATGTGTTAACTTTCTTTAATCCTCCTCAAATCCCATGAGTTAGTTACTACCATTCCTATTTCACATTTGAGGAGGCTGATGGTAGGTGACAAAGCTTGTAAGCGGCAGAGCCAGGATTTAAATCCAGACGGTTTAGCTCCAGAACATATGTATAATCTGAATTGTTATGCTATCTTGTATCCAAAAACCTAAGGTGTAAACAAGAAATCACCTTCCGTTACCAACTCAGGTAACAAAAAAAGGACCTGATCTTTTAAATATGCCAGTGAAATAACTGAGACCTCATCCTAACCACAAGTTTGTCCTTGCTTCCTATCAGGCTAGCTTCTACAGTCTCAATTATACTTCCTCAGTCCAGTGAGTTCTGTATTGGCATGGCCCTAAAGAGAGAACACTTTTTTGTCTGTTGAAGATTACCATTCTTTTGGCTGCTGTGCCACATGGTTTCACTGAAACATTGGCAACCTAGTGGCTTGGTCATGGACCCCTACCAAACAGCCTGGCAGTCCTGGAGCCAGTACAAGCCCTACCCTCTAAAGAAGGGTGGTGGCATCAGCCCCTGCCCCTGTCCTGGTGCAGGTGAGGGTCCTCTAGGTGTAGAGGAGAGGAGAATGCCTCTCTTCTGATCCCCACCCTGGGTGTACTCAGCTGTAGACTCTCTCTGCCTCCATAAATTCAAGTTCTCAATCATTTATATGTTTGATTCTGTAGCTTCTCTGTTTTATGCACATGCACACACATACAAATGCACGCAGCCGCCATTTCTCCCAAGACACACCTGCAAGGGCCTGGAGCCCAGAACCAGCCCCTTCCCCTATCTCTGCACTCTAGCCCTGAAATCGCAGCCTCAAAATCCATCGTATTTCCTGTTTCAGGATAAATGACATTTACTCAAGAGAAATCCCTACCCCCTCTCTAACAGCTCTTCATTCAAGGTAGGACAAGATAAAGTAAGTACTACAATGCATGGGAGCAGATAGAATATGTCTTCACCACTCCTGGTTTGCATGAGAAGGAACTTTCTCTAAACACTTCTGGCTGATTCCTCACCATTTACTCTTTCCTACAGAAATAGAGATAGTAGAGGAGTGAGGTTAGGGGGAGTGTTGGAAATGGTTAGCTCCTCACTCCTCTTTCAATCGGGAGCCAGCTGCCCTTAGGGAACAGGCATTATGCTCTGCTGTTATTAGACAACTTGGCTTATGTGTGCAGCAGCAGCAGGCTTCCTATTAATGGGCCCAGAATTAGACAAATTAGCCACTGGGTCACAGGCAACACTGGAGAGCTTTAGCCTCCCCCCATGTGGGACTGCCCCTGTACACTTACTATAAGGGGGCAGCAACAGCTATAGTTGTTATTTATCAAGTGACCCCAAGACCTGTGCATTATCTCCTCCAATCCTTAAAACATCCCTATGAATAAAATGGGAGTTTAGATTAAGTGATTTACCAAGGTCATACTGCTAGTGTCTTGGCCCAGGTCTTCAGAAGACAAAACTTACGTGTTACGTGTCAATACTTTGTGTGTGTGTGTGTGTGTGTGTGTGTGTGTGTGTGTGTGTGTGTGTGCAATTCCAGGGAATTATAAATGAAGGAAAAGGAGAAGTGAGGCAAGGAAGGAAGGAAAGCAAATTCAAAATGGTGCTTTACTGTGAGCTTTCTCCACAGCTGTGTGCTTGGTTCCATGGGACACTCTGGAGAGTCTGGGCATCCGCGTGGAACCACTGCATGTGAGAA
Source organism: Miniopterus schreibersii (assembly GCF_964146895.1). Classification (NCBI taxonomy): domain Eukaryota; kingdom Metazoa; phylum Chordata; class Mammalia; order Chiroptera; family Miniopteridae; genus Miniopterus; species Miniopterus schreibersii. The sequence goes on from NC_138109.1 coordinate 47,271,599, forward strand.
TGACCTGCTGCAGAGAAGGAGAGCACACAGTTTTCCTGCTGGCTCCTTCCTATCTCCTGTCTTTCTTTTTATTGTCTGTCCCACGTGGTGTTATTTCCTGCACTTCCACTTTGTGTCACCTGTCCCCTCTCTGCAACCGTTTTGGGAAGACAAAATCTCCATGGGTCCTGTAAGTTGGTCTTAGATGCTGATGTCATTATGACTTCTGTCACCAGGGGCTCAATGAGGGGAGAGGCTACAAGAGGTGTCACAGGGAAAGACATGGGCTTTATGTGGCTGACTTGCCATGAAGCCTGCAGGGCTGAGCACAAAAGATGAGCCAGGTACAGGTAATAAGTGGCAGGGCAGAGTCAAACCCATGACAGTGCTTTTCTAGATAGAGCCCAATCTTGTGACCACTTACGCTGTAGTTCATGTTCAAGGAATGGCCAACCTCACCCAAGAAAAGTCAGGTCAGCACTGTGCTGGGTATCAGGAGGAGAACCAAGATGGGATCTTTATCAGTCTTTATCTGTAGGGCTCTCCAGAGAAACAACCATCAGGATAGATTTGGATAGAGAGCTTTATTTTAAGGAATTAGAACACATAACTATGAGGGCTGGCAAGTCTGAAATCTGCAGTATGGGTCAGGCAGGCTGGAAACCCAGGCAGGGTTTCTATGTTGCAGCCTTGAGACCAAATTCCATCTTCTCCAGTTTTTGCTCTTAAGGCCTTCAAATGATTGGATGAGGCAGCAAGGTCATAACCAAACTACTGGGCATCATAGTCTAGTCATGTTGACACATAAAATTAACCATCCCAGGATCTATCCTTCATCTGGAAATTATGATGTTGGGAATTATTCCCTGGGGGCACTAAGAGATCTTAGAAGTTAGTAGACTGAGGTGACAGCAATTTTTAAGCAGAGCCTGTAACAGTTGTTAATTCTTTTATCTTAATACGCCATCCTTCCAATGCCTTGTGCTGGTCTGCATTCAAGTAGGGGAAGATAGTTCTGGGCTCTCCAATGATGAGGTTTACTAGGGCTCTGCCCATATGGGCTCTTTGTGCCCGTATTCATGATAAAAGACTCCAAGGAAACTCTCTAAGAGATTTAACTCTCTTACTTAAGGAGTAGAAGAAAATGGTTTCCCCTATGGTATTTCCTTGGCACAGGTAACATCAGAGCAAAGCCCTTCAAACTGATGACATAGTGGAGCATGGTACTTGGGAATGTTGCTCATTAACTTCCAAGGCTACTTTGAAAGGCCAGATAGCTGATTTCCTGAGTACCAACAATGATTGTGACATCATGGTAGGCGCTTTACGTACAGGATGCAAATCAATACTACCAGATAGGTATTTACCAGATGAGAAAATTGAGATATACAGGGTGTCCCCTAAAAACGTATACACACTTTGAATAATTATTAATTCCAATTGGTTAAATCTGAAAAGAAAGAAATATCAATTGAGCTATCAGAAAAAAGTGTGTATGCATTTTTTAGGGAGAACCCTATACAAATTTCAGTATCTCACCCAGGTTCTTCAAGCGAGCAAATGGCAGACCTAAAAAGATCTATTTTTCACTGTAATTGGAATTGGAAACTGCTGATTAGCTGTGATAGCCGCTCTGAACACCTAGGATCACTGTGAACCCACCGAGATTGGTATCTTGCTTAGAGTAGGCAAAAGAGTGAATGGTCATCAGACAAGTTGTTTTTACTGAGTAAACAGCCTTTTATTTGGCAGCATGACCCTATTTCAATAAAATCTTATGTAACTTCAGTTGATGCCAGGGTCAAGGGACCAGAGCCCCACTTGAGACATTGCTCCTATCTCCACCAACAGCCCCTGAGGCACTGTCATAAAATTGCAAAACAAGGTCAAAGTAAAGTTTGGAAACTGCCAACGGACTCCAGTCCCCAACTCAGCATGATAAATAGTGTACTATTTATCTGAAAAAGTCCTCCCTTGGGTAATAAGGTGTTAACACAAAACTCTTCTTATTTCAGTTTCTGTTCACAGTAAATGCCAAATTCAAAAATAGTGAGACAGCTATGGCTGAGAATTATTAGAAGACTTGTCTACAACACATAGTATATAAAAGGCCCAAGTTTTAGGAGATTGGAAAGGATCTTGTGGGGAAAAGATTAGAAAGCCCCTTCCCTACCATCACCTCAATTCAAGAGAAAGCAACTTCAGTGGGTTCACTTGGAGAGCTGGACACCTACTTCCTCTAGTTGGCAGGCACAGGGAGCCAAGGGGGAATGAAGAGAGAGAGGCTTGCCCGGCTGGCTGCTTTGCCAGCAGAGCAGAGGAGAAATGCTGCATTGGGAGGGGCCTGCGCTTCCAGATTGCGTGTGTGTAACAGCAAGCCATAATGGATTTATGTGTGTGTTTTTTAAAGATTTTGTTTAATAGGCACCCAAAGGGCACTGAAGCCTCAGTAGAGGGGAAGCTGGAGGAAGATTACTAGGGGCAGAGGGGGAAGGAGTAACTGTCAGACTAGATTGCAGTCACCCAGATGGAGGGAACTGCGGACATAAGACCATGCGGCAAAGCAGCCCAGCCCAGCCTTGCCTGTCCCCTTCTCTCTCCTACATTTTTGATACCTGGAAGGGTCAGAAATCACAGTGATGGAGCTGAGAGAGGAGACGTGGCAAGAGGCAGGAAAACCAGGAAGGGTGATACCCCTTAATAGTCCCTGTCATTTTAAATTACAGATTTGAGGCTGTGTTTTTGATTTAAGGAGCCGTAGAACTTTCTTTTACATGAAAGTCATGGGCTTGTCCAAATTTTCATCCAGGATAGGGAGACACTACTCTCAAAGGGCAGATTTAAAGAGAGAATGTGAGGTGAAAATCAACTTTCATTTATGTCTATATCCACACACCCTGTTTGCCTAACATACTGGTTTTGCTATATGAAGAATTATATACTGTGACTTCTTCCTGTGGA